>NW_027142368.1:13928375-14677542 GCF_026170545.1 Melanerpes formicivorus | reverse complement strand
CTAGATCAGGCTGCCCAGGGCCTCACTGAGCCTCACCTTGGATGCCTCCAGGGAAGGAGCCTCAACCACCTCCCTGGGCAATCTGTTCCAGTGTTCTACCACCCTCATAGTGAGGAACTTCTTCCTGATATCCAATCTAAATCTGCCCTTCTCTAGTTTGAAGCCATTGCCCCTCGCCCTGGCACTGCAGGCCATTGTAAATAGTCTCTCTCCATCCTTCCTGTAGTCTCCTTCAGGTACTGGCAGGATGCTATTAGTTCTCCCTGGAACCTTCTCTTCTCCAGGCTGAACACCCCCAGCTCCCTCATCCTGTCCTCATAGCAGAGCTGCTCCAACCTCCTGATCATTTCTGTGGCCCTCCTCTGGACCCTCTCCATCAGGTCTATGTCCTTCCTATATTGGAAGCCATCTAGGTGGCCTTCAAGCACTGTTTCAGAGGGGGTGTTATTTGTTTGGGAGACAGGTAGAATCGTGTTGATTAAATTCCTCTCAAGCAAAGACCTTGACCTGGTTACCATTTCCTTCTTCCAGAGTGGCTGTGGTCACCTAAGCCATATCTGGAGTCTTCACTCCATTGTCTTTGAGAGGCAATGTCTGAAATGGACACAGAGGCCTCCTAGCCACCTCAGCCTGGGTTTGTGCCTGACCCTTGAGATGTGCAGAAATGCTTGGACTTGATGACCTTAGAGATCTTTTCCAACCAAAATGGTTCCAAATCTGTGACCAAGCCAAGCAGGAGTCGAGTCTTGCATTTTGACCACATGGTCTTCTCTTGCTCATCCAAGCACATCTGGTCCTGCTTCCCCTCCCACCAAGCCTTTGCCCACTGTCCTGGACACACAGGAGCATGGCTCTGTCTTTACACAGGAGCATGGCTCTGTCTTTACCCAGGGCATGGGCTTCCTACTTCATGGACCAGAAAGTGAAGCATTTCATCACATCGAGCTCATTAGGCTCTGCTCTGCATGAGGGCAGGTGGAGAAGGTTGTTCAGATAAAGCCTGGCCCTGCTCCATCTGTCAGATGTGCTCACCAAGCCATTGTGATCCCAGGGATGGAGCTGCAAACTGTTCCAAGCAAATACTGCCCTAGCCTACTTCTGAGAACTGGGCTGTGCGCCTCTGTGGGTCTTAGCCAGACGCTCTGGCTCAGCCTCCTTGAGCTTGGCAGGGAGCTCTTTTCAGCTGCTAGAACCTGTGGCTTCAGCACCTAGTGGCTTCCTCTGAGCTGCTCCCCAGCTTGGTTGGCAGATACCAGCCAGCTGTTTAACCATGCCACTGCAGTGGTAGGCAGGAAACCGAAGAGCCTTGCTCGTAGCGGTTGGCTGTGGGAGGTGGTCTCTCCCTCTTGCCTGCCCAGCTCTGGAGGTGCAAGCCTCCAGGAGCAAAGGCTCTCTTTCCTGATGGTCCTTGCTGTGTAGCCGTGCTGGCCACAGGGCTTCTTGTCATCTCTAGAGGGCACATCCATCAGTACAGGCTTCCAGTGGCTTCTGAAGTAGTTTGACTCCAAGGAACTGATCATTACAAAGTCGGAGGAAAAGACGAGGGACAGGCACCCCTCCTGCTCCATGCTGGCTTTATCCCAGCCCTGTGCAAGCTGCCCTTGGTGGGGGAGTGTGGGGGGGATGCAGATTACCAGCTGAAGCAGCAAAAGAACAAGGAAAGATGGAGTGTCTCACCATGTCTCTTTCTGCTGGACCACCCTCTTCTCTCCTTGCTGGGTGGTAGCTTCAAGGTTGATTACAGGGACACACAGGGGACAGTGGGAAAGCTTGCAGACAGACATGCTGGGGAGGATATGGTGCTGCATGCCCCCCAGCCATGAGAACCATGGAACCATAAAGCAGATAATGACAAGTGAATGTGCCAGATGTAGAGCGACCACTGTCTCTTCAGACTCCTGAATCCTATTCCAGTCCCATGTGTCTGTGTCCCTGTGACTGGCACTGAGAATCACAGAATCCCCCAGGTTGGAGAAGACCTCAGAGATCATCAAGTCCAACCTACCACCCAACACCTCCTGACAACTAAACTGTAGCTCCAGGTGCCACACCCAAGCCTTTTTGAACACCTCCAGGGATGGGGACTCCACCACCTCCCTGGGCAGCACATCCCAAGGGCAAATCTCTCTTCCTGGGAAGAACTTTCTCCTCACCTCCAGCCTAAACCTCCCCTGGCACAGCTTGAGACTGTGTCCTCTTGTTCTGGTGCTGGTTGCCTGGGAGAAGAGACCAACCCCCACCTGGCTCCAACCTCCCTTCAAGGAGTTGCAGAGAGCAAGAAGGTCTCCCCTGAGCCTCCTCTTCTCCAGGCTAAGCAACCCCAGCTCCCTCAGCCTCTCCTCACAGGGCTGTGCTCCAGACCCCTCCCCAGCTTTGTTGCCCTTCTCTGGACACCTTCCAGCATCTCAATGTCCTTCTTAAACTGAAGAGCTCAGAACTGGACACATGAGAGCTGCTTTTAGTTAGAGCAAACCTTGGGGCAGCTGATGGGTGCTGCATGCAACCTCTGTTGTGATCACCAAGGAGCTGGAAGGAGCAGCAGGGGCAGAGCAGGTTTGCCTTTGGAGAATGCAGTTCTGTGCAAACTCCAACTCTCCTGAGACATTTTTAGGAGTAAAAAGGGGGGGTGGGGGTGGGTATCTCTTTTTAATCCTGAAACAACTTTTCCTCGTGTGGAGCAAGAGGTTCAGTCCCCAGGGTGGAACACAGGCACAGTGCCACACATCTGACACACAACACAGAGGCCAAGTCAGGCGAGGTATCAGTGAGGAAGGGGAATGACCCTCTGGATGGGGCAGTGGTCTGGGGCATGAGATCAGGGTGCTCTCTTCCCTCTTCTCAGCCCCATCACCTGAGATCATCCTCCTTAGATAATGGTCCCCCCCAGCTCTTACTGCCTCAGCCTGGCTGTCAGGGTGCCCTTAGCACCAATTACCTGTGCTGCACACACAAAGCCCCAGCCTGGTGAGGAAGGTGCCCAGAGGTCAGGAAGGTGACTTGCTGCTAGGTATTGCTGCAGCCCAGGAGCCTGCTGTGTCCTGGGCTGCCTCCCCAGCAGTCTGAGCAGCAGGTGCAGGGAGGGGATGCTGTTGTTCTGCTCTGCTCTGCTGAGACCCCTCCCACAGTGCTGGGGCTGGCTCTGTAGTCCTCTGCAGACATGGAACTGTTGGAGCAGGGCCAGAACAGGCCACGGGAAGGCTGAAAGCCCTCAGCTGTGAGGCCAGGCTGAGAGAGTTGGGAGAAGAGAAGGCTCCAGGGAGACCTTTTGGTGGCCTTTCAGTACTTCAATGGGCCAACAGGAAAGCTGGGGACAGACTTTTGAGCAGGGTCTGTTGTGGCAGGAGAAGGGGTGATGGTTTGACCTGAAAGAGGGAGATTCAGACTGGAGAGAAGGAAGAAATGTTTGGCACTGAGGGTGGTGTCCCAGGTTGCCCAGAGCAGTGGTAGATGCCCCATCCCTGGAACCATCCCAGGTCAGGTTGTTTGGGGCTCTGAGCAACCTGCTCTAGTTGCAGCTGTCCCTGCTGACTGCAGGGGGGTTGGACTGGATGAGCTTCCAGATTCCCTTTCCAGCCAAACCAGTCCATGATCAGCTCCTCAGTGATAAGGAAGCATGCAAAGCTTTTTTCCTCTTGGCTCCTGTAAGATGACAAAAGCCTCAATGGGAGGCAGAAGAAATAGGAGCCAGTTGGAAGTCTGCAGGGAGCTCACCAGCTGAGGGGCTAGTAGGACACAACCTGATGGATTTGGGAATGAATAGGAGTAAACCCAGCAAGGGTTAGGTGAGGCCAGCAAGTTTTGTTTTCAGAGCTTCTCAGAGAGAGAGAGAGAGAGAGAGGGAGAGAGAGGGAGAAGAAGGGAAGGAGTGAACAGCTGTAAAGACATTTTTGTTGCTGACTGGTCCAAAGGAATGTGTATAAACAGCTTTGGATGTATTTTCCTGAGCATGCTAAGTGTATTTACTGCCTGCTCTAATTGGTCCTGCCTCAAGTTAGCCAGGACTAAGGGTTCCCATGGGAAGTATGCTTCACTGACTCATATGGTCTGAAGCCTGGTGCTCACAGTGCAACCTGTGTTAATGATTGTCCCCAAGCTGTCCTTTCTCACAGCCTCCCACTGCAGTGCCCAGCGTGAGCATGAGGCTGTCCCTGCCCAAGGGTGTCCACCAGCCGGGTGGCTTTATGGCAGGGCAGCAGCAGAGCCTGGCTGGGACCAGCACTGGGTCTGGCAGCACAGATGTAAGTTCTTCCTAGGAAGGCTGATCTGCATAGCCAAGGCAGAGGATCAGAGAATGCTAAGGGTTGGAAAGGACCTCTAGTGAGGATGTAGTCCACCCACCCTGCCAAAGCAGGACCACCTAGGGCAGGTCACACAGGAACACACCCAGGCAGGTTTTGAAAGTCTCCAGAGGTGGGGCTTGGAAGGACATTTTGGAGATCATCCAGTCCAACCCCTCTGCTCCCCACAGCAGCTTGCCCAGGATCACAGTGCCCAGGTGGGGTTGGAACCTCTCCAGAGAAGGAGACTCCACAACCTCTCTGGGCAGCCTGCTCCAGGGCTCTGTCAGCCTCACAGTAAAGAAGTGTTTCCTTGTGTTGAGATGGAACCTCCTGGGTTCCAGACCTGTTGTTCCTTGTCCTACCACTGGGCACCACCAAAAAGAGACTGGCACCTTCCTCTTATTTCCTAGGCTGAGCAAGCTGCTTAGCTCAACCCAAGCAAGTCACAGGTGGCAGCTCCCCAAGCAGGGCCTGTGTTTTCCTGCTGTGCTGGCTCCTCTGCAGCTGCCAACGAGCATGGGATAGCAATGAGCCCTGGTGGCCAGGAAGGCCAATGGGATCCTGGGGTGTATTAAGAGGAGTGTGTCCAGCAGATCCAGGGAGGGTCTCCTCTACCCTGCTGAGACCTCCTCTTGAGCACTGTGTTCAGTTTGGGGCTCCCCAGTTGAAGAGGGACAGGGATCTGCTGGAGAGGGTCCAGGAGAGAGCTATGAGGATGATTAGGGCTCTGGAGCACTGCCTGGTGAGGAGAGGCTGAGGGACCTGGGGCTGATTAGTCTGGAGCAAGAGAAGACTGAGAGGGGATTTAATCAATGTTTATCAATACCTGAGGGCTGGGGGTCAGGAGGGAGGGCGCAGGCTCTGCTCACTTACTCCCTGGGATAGGACAAAGAGCAATGGATGTAAGCTGCAGCACAGGAGGTTCCACCTCAGCACAAGGAGGAACTTCTTCCCTGTGAGGGTCACAGAGCACTGGAGCAGGCTGCCCAGAGAGGTTGTGGAGTCTCCTTCTCTGGAGCCTTTCAAGGCACTGTCTGGATATGTTCCTGTGTGCCCTGAGCTAGATTGTATGGTGCTGCTCTGGCAGGGGGGGGATGGTCTTGGTGATCTCTTTGGGTCCCTTCCAACCCCTGACATCCTGCTCCCCTGTGGTGCACCTGCACAGACACAGAGTGTTTGCTCCCAGGGCAACCCACAGAGCAGCTTCTTCTGGGGAGTTCAGTGCAAGCAGTCAGTGACATGGGGGGGAGGGGGAGGAGGAGGGGGAGGATAGCACAAACCAGGCTCTCATTGCAAAATGTCATTTTGATGGAACTGACATTTTTGGCAAAGCCAGGCTAAATTTCAGTGTTTTGTTTTGTTTGTTTAAAAAGAAAAGAAAAAATTAAAAGGAAGAAAAAAAGAAAAAGAAAATAAAAGTAAAACCAACACAGAAAATTTCCAAATAGGCAACACTGACATTTTCAGAACCAAATGTTTTGCTCCTTGGGCTGAGCACAGCTCTTCCACTTTGAATTGACTTTGTTCATGCAAATACTACAAAGAGGCTAAAGGAGAATCATAGGATCAGAGAATTGTCAGGGCTGGAAGGGAGCTCAAGGCTCAGCCAGCTCCAACCCCCCTGCCATGGCCAGGGACACTTCACACTACAGCAGGTTGCTCACAGCCACATCCAGCCTGGCTGCAAACACCTCCAGGGATGAGGCTTCCACTAGTGTGGCTCTGAGTTTTTAAGCTCCTGGGTGTAAGTGTTGGTTACAATTCTCCACCATGCATTGCAGTGCTTTGAGCATGGAAAGAGGAGAGAAGGGAAGGGAAGGGAAGGGAAGGGAAGGGAAGGGAAGGGAAGGGAAGGGAAGGGAAGGGAAGGGAAGGGAAGGGAAGGGAAGGGAAGGGAAGGGAAGGGAAGGGAAGGGAAGGGAAGGGAAGGGAAGGGAAGGGAAGGGAAGGGAAGGGAAGGGAAGGGAAGGGAAGGGAAGGGAAGGGAAGGGAAGGGAAGGGAAGGGAAGGGAAGGGAAGGGAAGGGAAGGGAAGGGAAGGGAAGGGAAGGGAAGGGAAGAGAAGAGAAGAGAAGAGAAGAGAAGAGAAGAGAAGAGAAGAGAAGAGAAGAGAAGAGAAGAGAAGAGAAGAGAAGAGAAGAGAAGAGAAGAGAAGAGAAGAGAAGAGAAGAGAAGAGAAGAGAAGAGAAGAGAAGAGAAGAGAAGAGAAGAGAAGAGAAGAGAAGAGAAGAGAAGAGAAGAGAGAATAAACCAGGTTGGAAGAGACCTTCAAGATCATCTCATCCAACCCCTCAACCAATCCAACACCACCCAAACAGCTAACCCATGGCACCAAGCACCCCATCAAGTCTCCTCCTGAACACCTCCAGTGATGGTGACTCCACCACCTCCCCAGGCAGCCCATTCCAATGGGCAATCACTCTTTCTGTGTAGAACTTCTTCCTAACATCCAGCCTAACCCTCCCCTGGCACAGCTTGAGACTGTGTCCTCTTGTTCTGGTGCTGGCTGCCTGGGAGAAGAGACCAACCTGCGCCTGTCTACAATTTCCCTTCAGGTAGTTGTAGAGAGCAAAGAATCCAGAGTGCAGAGAATCCAGAGTGCAGAGAATCCAGAGTGAGGGCAAAACTGGGCAAAGGGTTTGCATTTGGTGACCCTGACTGCTGAGGTGGGCTCAGGAGCTCCTGCAAGGCTTGGTGCGGGGCCTCTGGTTTCCCTTCTCTTTCACTGCTACCTTTCCTTTCTTTCAGTGCTTCCTCAGTCCCACCAGCTTCTGACCTGCTGGGTGCAGCTCCCAGGACCTGAGAGAAACATCTTCCCACATGCCCAGGAGGTGATGCAAGTCATACCTGTCACTTGGCAGAAGATTTTGCAATAGGGTAATGAGGAAATTTGCCCAGGACCACTGAAGGGAATCAGTGGCAAGGGAGAAGAGAGCAGATTGCTCCCAGCAGGAGGACTGACCTTCAGGGAGGGTGGTAGGTAGAGCTCCCCAGGACGATGTGGTGTCACACATGCCAACCCTCCAGGAGCTGCCCAGGAGCTGTTTCTATTTCATGTGGAAGGTGATGCTCTGAGCCCTGAAGGTGCCCTGTTTGGCCCCTCAGGGTTTACTGCCTGTGGTCCCAGGAAGCTCTGACTTTGAGGCTGCTTTTGGGGCTCCAGAAACTTTGAACATCTTCATTCTGCTTTCCTTTTCTTTTCCCTTGAGCCCTTCTCCACATCACTTTTTCTTCCCTTTGCCATCCATCCCATGATGTCTCTCTCTCTCTCCCCTTTCTCCCTGTGCCCCCCCACTCCAGCCCCAGCTCCACCCTCTCCCTGAGTGTCCCAGTTAGGAAGGGAAGAGGTAAGTACGTGCCAGCTAGTACCTCCTTATCTAGTCACAGGCTGTTCCCCTAAGGGAATTTCTGGCCTGGGATTGTGTGTGTGTGTGTTTTTTATATGCTTTATTTTTATCATAGACAGTACACTGTGTCTTCAGTCCAGGAGGTTACACACTAGATAAGAGACAGGCAGATATACTACAACTGCTCCAGCCCCTGGAGTTATGTGCCTGAGATAGCACTGGGAATGTAACAGGTAAAGTGCTTCCAACCCCCCACGTTCAGGCAGTGGATTGTTGTGTCAACAAATCCAGATCCAAGCAGAGATTTGGATGTTGATGTTCCTGCAGCCAGAGAATAAAGTCCACAGTGCTCCCTCCATCCCTGCTGCCCTCAGACCCAGCCTCCCATCCCCTCTTGTCCCACCCACTCCTCCTCCAGTTTCATTCTCACCTCTCTCTATCCATCTCCAATCTGGACATGCAGTGTGGTCCAGGGATCTCTTTGGACTCCTCCAAGAGTACAGCTAGATACCAAGGGGAATGCTGTGGAGGTGTAGGAAACAAGGCTGCCAATGGCTTCATGACAGCAAATGTCAACAGAAGTTGGGAAAGGGAATTCTAAGCCAATGCTGGCTTGGTAGTGAGAGCTAGGATCAGGTTATCTGGGCTCAGCACTGGTTAGGTCACACCTTGAGTCCTGGGTCCAGTTCTGGGCCCCTCAGTTTAGGAAAGATGTTGAGATGCTGGAAGGTGTCCAGAGAAGGGCAAGAAAGCTGGGGAGGGGTCTGGAGCACAGCCCTGTGAGGAGAGGCTGAGGGAGCTGGGGTTGCTTAGCCTGGAAAAGAAGAGGCTCAGGGGAGACCTTCTTGCCATCTACAACTACCTGAAGGGAGGTTGTAGCCAGGTGGGGGTTGGTCTCTTCTCCCAGGAAGCCAGAACCAGAAGAAGAGGACACAGTCTCAAGCTGTGCCAGGGGAGGTTTAGGCTGGATGTGAGGAGAAAGTTCTTCCCAGAAAGAGTTGTTAGCCATTGGGATGTGCTGCCCAGGGAGGTGGTGGAGTCACCATCACTGGAGGGGTTTAGGAAGAGACTGCATGGGGTGCTTGGTGCCATGGTTGAGTTGATTAGATGGTGCTGGGTGATAGGTTGGACTTGGTGATCTCAAAAGTCTTTTCCAACTTGGTCTATTCTATTCTATTCTATTCTATTCTATTCTATTCTATTCTATTCTATTCTATTCTATTCTATTCTATTCTATTCTATTCTACTCCACTCCACTCCACTCCACTCCACTCCACTCCATTCCATTCACTTCCTGCACCTGTCTGTAAATGCAGCTGGCAGCTGGTCACCAGTGGTGTTCCCCAGGGCTCAGTTTTGGGACCAGTCCTCTTTTAATGCCTTTACCAACACTCTAGACCCTCAGTCAGTTTGCAGCTGGCACCAAGCTGGGCAGGAGTGCTGATCTGCTGGAGGGGCAGAAGGCTCTGCAGAGGCATCTGGACAGGCTGGATCAATGGGCCGAGGGCAATGGTATGAGGTTCAACGTGGTCAAGTGACAGGTCCTGCACTTGGGTCACAACAACCCCATGAATCCTCCAGGCCTGGGGCAGAGTGCCTGGAAAGCTGCCCACTGGAAAAGGACCTGAAGATATTGGCCAACAGCTGGGTGAGCATGAGCCCTGAGGTCCCCCTCAGAGCCTTCTCTTTCCAGGCTGAACAACCCCAGCTCCTTCAGCCTGTGCTCGCAGCAGAGGTGCTCCTGGAGAAAGTGGCCCTTTCCCTTTGGTGCAAGAGGAACTGAGGAATGAAAAGCCTTCTCCATTCCCAGATGAGGCTGGAGACCAAGGGTACCTTCTTAGCAAGGAATAGCCAAGACTGGAATGGTCTGGAGCAACAAATGGCCGCAGGGACTTTGGCTTGCCCATGTACAAGATGTAGTGTTGGGTTTGGTAGACCCAAAGCAGCCCTCCCATGATCAGGTGTGGGCATGCAGCATGTGCTGAGAGGTTGCCAGAGTGAAAATGGAGCTGGTGTGCCTGGGATTTGGGACAGAAATGCTGGAGCTGCCTGGGGTGACCAGTTGTGGTGAATGCCACAGCTGCCTCTGAGCCAGCTAATTGGGACAGACAGACAGACAGACAGACTTTGATTCTTCCTTTCTGCAAACATACATCTGCTTTTCTGGCTCAGCTTTTGGCACAGCTGCTTGCTGCTGGGTGCCCAGCTTGGACATCAGGATGGTTTCAAGGTACAAACTGACTTCCCAGCAATGACTTTTACCATTCTTAAGCCCTGGCAAGCAGTCAGGAGACAAAGGCAGTGCTTCCCCCAGGCCCCCCAGCCTTCTCCAACCTGCTGTGAGGTCCCAGCATGGCTTTGGAGAGGCTGCTGACCTGCATGCTGCAGGGGAGTCACTCCTCCTCTGTGCTTTAGAGCTCTGATACTGTCAGAGCTGGCACATTGCTGAGGGTGAGCATCTCACAGGGGTTTGGGGAGGAGGTTATTCTGCTTCTCTCTAGCTTGTTGGTTGGTTGTTGTTGCTGTTTTTCAGGTCTACACAGCCAAGAGAAGGGCTGGGATGAGCTTCTTCCCTGTGTGCATGGTCCTGGATCCCTGCTCTGCCAGGCAAGCAATAATGGATTGCAGTCCTCAGTGAGGAGCACCCACACCAGCAGTAAACAGCAGTGGGCATGAGGAGAGTGCACAGTGATCAATGAGGCATCAGCCTCCTCTGTCCACTCCATCTGACTGTTTCTCCACTTTCCTAAATCCATTTGCTGTGTTTGCAGGGATGGAAGAGAGCCCAAGGAGCATCACTGTGGCCTGCAATGCAGCACACTCCTGCAGGTTTCCAGGGAACACTGCAATGGTTTCAATGCCACTGATCTTCTCTGGACATGTTCAGTGTAGGACAAGGAGCAATGGATGTAAGCTGCAGCACAGGTTCCACCTCAGCACAAGGAGGAACTTCTTCCCTGTGAGGGTCACAGAGCACTGGAGCAGGCTGCCCAGAGAGGTTGTGGAGTCTCCTTCTCTGGAGACTTTCAAGGCCCAACTGGATGTGTTCCTGTGTGACCTGAGCTGGATTGTATGGTCCTGTTCTGGCAGGGAGGGTTGGACTTGAAGATCTCTTTGGGTCCCTTCTAACCCCTAACATCCTGTGATCACAATTCAGGCTTCCATGAAGTTTTCCAAGTCCTGGCTTTGTCCTGATTCAGGAAAGAGAAAATCACCCAAAAAATAAAAAAAATGAATTCAAAAAAGACCTGATGCTCTGCAAATATTCACAGGCCTGGGGAACAGAGCTTCCCACTCAGCCCACTGCTTGTTCACCAAGGCTCTTTGCCCTCATGCTGTGCCTTGTAGCAATGCTAATGGAATGATGGAATCAGAGAACTGTCAGGGCTGGAAGGGACCTCAAGGCTCAGCCAGTCCCAACCCCCCTGCCATGGCCAGGGACACCTCACACTGCAGCAGGTTGCTCACAGCCACATCCAGCCTGGCTGCAAACACCTCCAGGCAGGAGGCTTCCACCACCTCCCTGGGCAACCTGTGCCAGGCTCTCACCACCCTCATGGGAAGAACTTCTTCCTCACATCCAATCTCAATCTCCCCATTTCTAGTTTTGTTCCATTCCCCCCTGTCCTATCCCTCCCTGACACCCTCAAAAGTCCCTCCCCAGCTTTCTTGGAGCCCCCTTCAGATCCTGGAAGGCCACAATTAGGTCTCCATGGAGCCTTCACTTCTCCAGACTGCACAACCCCAACTCCCTCAGTCTGTCCTCACAGCAGAGCAGCTCCAGCCCTCTGCTCATCCTCATGACCCTTCTCTGGACACCTTCCAGCACCTCCAGATCCTTCCTGTAACAGAGGCTCCAGCACTGGACACACAGCTCCAGGTGAGGTCTCAGCAGAGCAGAGGGAGAGAATCCCCTCCCTGCCCCTGCTGGCTCTGCTTCTCTTGCTGCAGCCCAGGCTGGGATTGGCTCTCTGGGCTGCAAGTGCTGACTGCTGGCTCCTGTTGAGCTTCTCATCCACCAGCACCTCCAGGTCCTTTTCTTCAGGGCTGCTCTCAAGCCAGAAGGGAGATTTTAGTTCTTCTGAAGCACTTGAAGTTGTTTCACTCTGACTCAAAGCTTGAGCCCATCCAGCTAGGAAACAAATGAGTTGCCCTCTTTCAGGAAATCCCCATTTTCTCCTGCTGGCTAAGCCAGGGAGTTGTGAAAATGTTTCCAAAGAGCTTTGCCTGTGGTTGGTGATTTTGTTATTTACCTCTTTTTCCTGGGGGGGCTGTTGGCATCCTCCTGCCATCCAAGCCATGCAGATGCCTGTGAAAGGCATCCTTGGCAGGACACCGGCACCGCTGGGATTGGCTTTCTGGGCTGCAAGTGCTCACTCCCTCACTCACACTCACCCAAGCAGAGCTGCAGCTCCTCCTGCCTCAGCACCCAGCTGCTGAGCAGGCTGAGACCTGAGTGACAAAAATAGGGCATGTTTTTTGGCTGCCACTTGGGAAATGCTCAGTTCTCCATGAGGCAGGAAGGTTGTCTCCAGGCTGATGCTGGTTTAAAATACCATTGTATTTTGGGCTGGTGGCGTGCTGGGAAGAGACTCTTCTCAGTATTAATAAATCCTCCAAGGCTTCCTTAGGTTGTTGCAGGGATCTTAAGTGTCTTACATGAGGCCCTGAGAAGGCAGACCACTGATGCAGCAGGGCTTGCTTCTTTCTGCAGCAAGGTTGGGAGTGTTGCTACCCAGCCCTTTGCATTGCAAAGCCCAGCTTCCCGAGTGCTTCTGCTTCATTAGGGCACAGCCACATCCAGCAGGAGCAGGTCTGGGGCTCACAAAACAGCTGGGAACAAGACCTTCACATATTTGGAAAGCAATCATCACAGCATCTGGGTTTTGGCCAGTGTCTGAAGCATCCCTCACTGCAAATCAGAATCAATAAAGAGGACCTAAACAGAAGAGATTTCCTTGGAACAGCTCCTGCCTTCAGCAGGTTGCACTCTGTCCCTGGGTTAAGCCAAAGCAGGGTTGTTTTCCCCTCTCTGGCACCACTGCAAGCCTCACCTGGTGGCTGAGCATGACATGAGGTTGCTCTCAGCCTTTCTATACAATTCAGAAGCCAGGATCTTCATTTCAGAGTTTCCAGACTCTATGAACCCTCTCAGTGCCCTTTCTGAAGCTCCTCATGCTGGGTTGCAGTGCACATCTGAGAGGAAGATTCAGGTGGCTCTTACTGTTGTTCCTAATCCCTGGGCTTGTCCCTTCCTGCTTTTAAGCTGTCACCTACCAAAAAACCATGCTGAGGTCAGGCTTCAGCTGGTGGCAGAAGGGAAAGAAATGGCTCCTAGTTCCCTCTTTTAGTTTTGCACCACTTTGGGAATGCTGACTTCAGTGAAAAAGTTGTTTTTGTCAGTGTTCAAAGCTTCCTCAAGAGGCAGAGAGAGGCAGCAGACCCAAAGTGGTTGAAGTCACTTCTCCACACACTCCCAAAGCACCTTCATGTCTAGTGTCAGCCTCAAAAGACCTGCCCAGCCTCTCCTCCACAAGCCCTACCCCTGCTTTCTGACACGTGAGGCATAGTGTGGCTTGTCCCCCTCTTACATTTCCACCCCCTCAGACCAATGAATCTGAGGATTTCTCTCCTCTGGTGGTTGTGTAGTAACTAATAAACCTCTCACAGTCCAGAACCACAGCAGAGCATGTGCTCTGTCTTTCTTTTCCTGAGGCTGAGGGTCCTAAAGAGATGGCTGGAGAACAAACCCAGGTTTTGGTGCCAATGAGTGGCCCTGTGTGGATCCTGGGATGTTCCTCAGCAGGTTTCTGGGGCTGGTTCCAGGCATGGTTTTGCTGTGAGCAGCTTTGCTGGCTGCCTTTAGAATCATAGAATCTACCAGGTTGGAAAAGACCTCAGAGATCATCAAGTCCAGCCTATGACCTAATACCTAACACCTCCTGACAGCTAAACCATGGCTCCAAGTGCCACATCCAAGCCTTCAGGGATGGTGACTCCACCACCTCCCTGGGCAGCACATCCCAGTGGGCAATTGCTCTTTCTAGGAAGAGCTTTCTCCTCACCTTGAGCCTAAACTTCCCCTGGTGCAGCTTGAGACTGTGTCCTCTTGTTCTGGTGCTGGTTGCCTGGGAGAAGAGACCAACCCCCACCTGGCTACAACCTCCCTTCAGGTAGTTGCAGAGAGCAAGAAGGTCTCCCCTGAGCCTCCTCTTCTCCAGGCTAAGCAACCCCAGCTCCCTCAGCCTCTCCTCACAGGGCTGTGCTCCAGACCCCTCCCCAGCCTCATTGCCTGGACCTAAAACATGCTCTTCCTGCAGGCCCTGCTGAGAGCAGAACCAAAGTTGCTGCAGGCTGTGGAGCCCTTGGGCAGAGAGCCAGCATGAGAGCCCTGATCACAGCCACATGCCAACAAAACCTGCCAGAGCTGTAGGCTCCAAGCATGCCCATGGCAAAGGTGGCTCTCCTCCTGCAAAGAGTTTAGCCAGGGCCAACTTGCCCAAAGAGAAACCCAGACCTCAGTGACTCAGCCCTCAAAGCTGACTGGTTATGCATAACCAGAGTACTCAGCTAGCTCCCTAACCATTGCCCACCCTTATTAATGGTTAAACTCTCTCTTGGTCATCACTTGCTGCTTCTGGCCAGTTCAAGCTATTTCAAGTGGGAGGAAGTGTGAAGAGCAGAGGGCAAACAGCACCCAAGATCTGCTTGTACTCTTCAGCCCCCCCAGTTAAAGAGCACCTCAGGTTACCTGGAAGTGGCATCTGCATCCTGGGAGGGGATGTCCATTGGCACTCAGAAGTGGGTGAATGAGCAGGGCCCTTGCCCTCCTCTGGTGGAGGTCCATTTGTAAAGCCACTCACAGCCCTTGGGCTTACATCACATCCTTCCCCCAGCTCCACTGTACTGCAGTGCCTCTCTCTTTTCTGCTTGTTTACCTCCATGGCCTCCTGAGGACTTCCTCCAAACTGAAGCCTGACCATCTTGCCCAAAGCCACCCAAAGCACCCGGTGGACTGAGCACCGGCTCGGGGTTTATCGGCACGGCAGGGGGGTCACCGTGAATTGTTTCTAGTGCACCCTGAATTGCACAACAGCCCTTTGGCCTGGGGGCTGCCCTTCTCCTTGCACAGGAGGAGGTGAAGCTGTACCAGCTTCATGCCCTAGTGGGGCTGTGTGCACCCATGGGTGCCCAGGCATGGCACGGCTGGAGTCACAGGGCTGTTCCTTGGCCATGGGGCTGTGGACAGGTAACTCGTGGCCCTGCTCAGCCACTGACATCTCAGCTCTTTACTGATCTGAAACTGCTGAGAGTGACAGATTTGCTGAACCATGATTTTTTCCTGTTGCAGTCAGATGTTCAATGAGGATTAGGTTGAGTTCACTTCCTTACTGTCCCTCCTGCCCACTGGCCATGATGTTAGGTTTGACGTCAGGTTTGACGTCGTGCCTCATTGCTGCCTCATCAGCTTCTTCATCTCCCTGCAAAGGGAAAGCACAGTGGAGCATGGCTGGTTCCTTCCTTCAGCTCAACTCTCTGCTCTTCCTTCCCCTGCAGCTGCTCAGCACCTTTCTCAGTACCTTCACCACAGCAGGAGAGGACCTCATCTCCAAGCCATGCTGGTTTGGGAGCTGGAGATCACAGAATGACAGAAACATTCAGGTGGGTAAAGACCCTCTCAGGATCACCAAGTCAAACCCAGAACCCTACTCTGCAAGGTTCAGCCCTAAACCATAGTCCCAAGCACCACATCCAAACCACCTCTAAACACATCCAGGGTTGGTGACTCCACCACCTCCCTGGGCAGCACATTCCAATGCCTGAGCGCTCTTGCTGGGGAAACTGTTTTCCTACTGTCCAGCCTAGACCTACCCAGGGGCAGCTTGAGGCCATTCCCTCTTGTTCTGTCACTGATTACCTCTCAGAAGAGACCAGCACCAACCTGGGTGATGAGCACCTTTCTTCCAGTAGATCCCATCCAGCCTTCCAGCTCCCCATCTGCAGATCAGTGACCCAAAGCAACGCTCCCCCTTGGCTCTGGTGCTTCTCCCCAGCCCAGGATGGGTCAGTTCAGCTGGGCCAGCATTTTTCTGACATCACTAATGGGAAGAAACAAAGACCTAGCAAATCAAAATACCACCAATGCCCAGTTGCCTCTTTATCTGTCTGTGCTTTATTTGCACAAGCTGAAGAACTTCATGGTGCCAGGAGGAATGTGATAGAAGTTCTTTGTCTCATAAATTATTTTGGCCCAGTCTTCCCCGGAGAGATAGGGCATGAGAGCAGGAGCTGGCAGCATGGGTTCTGCTCCCAGCTCTGGCACTGACCTGCTGCATGACCTTGGACAACTCACTTCACCTCCCTTGAGCTTCTGTTTCCCCTCCTCTCCTTTGTCTGCCTTGTTTATTTGGACTGTCAACTCCTAGAGAAAGGAATTCAGCCTCCCTGGCTGCTTGCAGCTTGCATAGCATGACGGGAGCCCGACCAGGCTTGCTCCTGGGAGGTACCACAGTAAAAAATTCATAGCAATGCCTGAAAACCAGCATTTGCTAAACAATTGCATGGGAGCCTTTAATTATTGAGTGGCACACATGAATTAGGGAGGCATCTCTGGCACTCCAGAGCGCTTGTCCAGGGGCAGCGACTGCTCTTTCTTTCCCTGGCCGCACCAAGGGCTCTATCTCCCAGCCCTGTAAGTTTTGACATCATCTTCTCCCTGCCCCAGCTGCACAGTGGGAGGGGTGGGAAGCATCTGCTGGAGAAAGGAGGGAGTTTGTTGGAGGTAATGAAGAAAGCTCCTCTTGGAGTCCTCCCCCTTGTGAACATCTGGACAGATAAGGGCTCTTCTGAGAACGACTGAAAGAGCCAGGGAGGCCTCCTGGAAAGGGCAGGGAAAGGCTCCACCTCGGAGCTGCTGGAGCACCAAGGGCAGGAAGGCTGAGAGAGGCTGTGGGGGCTGATAGAGACCCTGCCACACAGAGCTCAGGGGTGCATGAAACCAAGGCCACCAGAAGCCTATGGGGCAGATTATATTTAGGGGACACTACAAGGCTCAATTCCAGAATATTCCTCTTCCAGGCAAGTGCTGCAGCACTGAAATATGACCAACCACATGGATGGTATCAGGAGGTGTAATAAAAGGTTTGCCAGAGCATTCATGGCTCTGGGGGAGACTCCATGCTCTCTTTTAGAAGGTACTAAAGGTAATGGGCACATTAAGAAGAGTGTGGCCAGCAGCTCACTGGGGGCTCTCTTCCCCCTCTACTCTGCCCTAGTGAGGGCACATCAGGAGTACTGGGACTAGTTCTGGGCTTCCCAGTCCAAGAGAGACAGGAAACTCCTGGAGAGAGTCCAGTGGAGGCTACAAAGATGCTGAAGGGCCTGGAGCATCTCTGTGAGGAGGAAGGGCTGAGAGCCCGGAGAATAGCAGCCCCAGAGGGGATCTGAGCAATGCTCAGCAAGAGCTAAAGGGTGAGGGGCAAGAGGCTGGGGCCAGACTTTTCAGTTGGTGCCCAATGACAGGACAAGAGGCAACAGACACAAGCTGGAACCTAGGAGGTTCCATCTGAACAGGAGGAGAAATTTCTTTTGCATGAGGCTGCTGGAGGCCTGGAGCAGGCTGCCCAGAGAGGTTGTGGAGTCTCCTCTGGAGAGATTCCAAACCCACCTGGGCATTGTGATGCTGGGCAAGATGCTCTGAGTGACCCTGCTTTAGCAGGGCTGCTGGACTGAATGATCTCCAGAGGTCCCTTCCAACCCCCATTATGCTGGGATTCTGGAGTTCTATATGGCATGAGCTGGCCTGGCACTGGCTTCCTGAAGCCCCAGTGATGTGGAGGAGTCTGCTGGGAGCAGTGTGAAAAGCAGCTGCTGAAGTGATGGTTTCTGATTGATGGAGCAGGAGGGCAGACACTGCCTGCTGTTAGAGGAGAAAGCTAAGCAAGCCATTAAGCTGTCAGCCAGAGGCCAGTGCAGGATTGTTCCCCCCTCAGTGCTGTTTTCCAGTGCTTCACTCAATTGCCAACTGTTCTGACCAAGCTCCTTCCCCAGCCTGCACACCCCTGGCCAGTCACCGCAGCAGCATCTCTGTGCTGTGAGTCCTTCCTGCTCCAGCAAACCCTGGGAGCACACAAAGGGCTCCAGGTGCATCGGGTGACATGAAGCAGGGACAGACATAGGAAGGATGATTTAAGAAGATGGACCCCACCTGGTCTTGATTCCCTTCTCCTCACTGCCACAGGAGCTTAGGACAGCCAGATGAGGACAGGAGGGAGAGCCGCGCTCAAGTGCAGGGCCGGCAGCAGCGGGGATCCCCCGTGCACTGCCATGGAGGGTGTTTACACACCTGTGGTTTGCCACTGGATCCAGTCTGCTGCACACCATGAGGCCATCACCGCAGAAAGCAGGCAAAGGGCAGCAGCTGCCTGTGCAAGAGAAACACAGCAAAAGGAGGAGAGGAGCAAACCTGATCTGCTTTTCCGAGCTGGCAGGTTGCTGCTGAGCAGCTTGCTCTCTTCCATGGCGGTGGCTGCAGCTCACAGACCACTGCAGACATGCAGTTGCCAGGGTCTGAAGGGCGAAATTCCAGTGTCTCAGTCTCCAAATTCCTCAAATAAGTCCCTCCAATTTCTGTGTTTTCATAAAGACATGGCCTGCTGCCGGGTGACCTGGAAGAGGCAGCTCAGTGCTTTGTCAGCACACTCGCCTGGCTGCGGAAGCTAAGGACCAAATTGTCTTATTAATCATTTAAAAAGTGGGGAGGGGGGGGGTGGAAATAATAAAATAAAATAAAAAAGGAGCAGTTCTGGCTAATTGTAAGGTTGGGGGGGGGGAAATGAGGTCAGAGTTCATTTTTTTTCTCTCTGCTGCTGCTTCACAGTTCACTGGCTGACAAGGAAAGCGAGATAACAAGAGGCTGGAGATAGTTCAGGGACCAACCTCCCTCTCCCGAGGAGGAGAAGTGGGGGAGTTCAGGTTTCTGACATGGATGGAGAGGCAGCTCCGCTGGCTGCCGAGCCACAGGACTTGCTGGAGGGGATGCTGTGAGCTGCTCCAGGAGGGAGAGAAGGGGTTTGGCCCCGGCACATGTAGAGCAAGGGGGGTGGAGAACTGGCCCATTTTTCACCATCCCACAAACGTACTGAGATCAGTGCTGCTCACAGGGGAGCCTGAGCCGGGAGGGCTCAGGAAGCCTCCCGTCACCAGCAGCCGTGCAGGAATTCAAGCGGATGCGTTTGATTCCAGCTCAGCCTCGGGCTTTAGCCACCCTCTGGGGGGTTTTCTTTGGCTGGTTGGGGTGGTTGGGTTTTTTTTTGGTTTCTCTTTAATGTAACCTCCATGCAGACGTGTGGGTTGGTAGGAGAGCAGGGCGCTGGTGCTCCTTCCCGCTCCGAGGCCGGGGCGCCCGCGCAGCGCAGCCTTGCCAAACCGCCCTGCCCTCCCTCCATCCCCTGCGGCCGCTCCCGCTAGGAGCAGCCACCGCTGGAGTAACCGAGACCTCCTCGGGAGCGTGAGATCCAGAACCATTCATTTTATGGGGCCCTCCTGCAAGAGCAAGGGATTTGTTGCCCTGGCTCCTGCTGGGGGAAGCGTTTCCCTCAGCCAGAATGTGAAACACAATCCAGCGCGGGCTCTGACATTCAAGCTGGGTTATTTGAGGAGAGTTCCTTACACGGGGCCTAAGCAGCACAATCCCAGCAGCAATTACGAGGCCTCCTTGCACCATTCCCACCAGCTAAATGCTTAAGTCTAGCCTGAGATCACAAAGCCAGCGCTCAGTGGCTGGGTTTAGGGGGTGTCGAGGGAGGAAGAGGGGGTCAGGAGAAGGAAGTGCGGCCATGGGATGGTTGATTAGTGAAGATCTGAGTGCTGGATGACATACTCTAGGATGGGATGTTTGCTTCTGCAAGCACTGGCAGGTGGCTTGGGACCTCCTTCAGCAGTAGCAGCCGTGGTATTTCTAGTGTTAATGCTGGTGTTAAGCTTTCTGCTGCAGAAAACGAAGCGCTGGCTCAGCCTCCTAAGTCAACAACATAACCTGCACCAAAAATCACTAGAGTTGTGTCAACAAGGCAGGAGAGTTTCAGGAGGATGTGAGCAAATACTGCCAGCAAAATGTCACAGGGATAATGTCAAGGTTGCTTCAAGCAACGGGACCTGGCTGGCTCTGGATACACACAGGTGGCACACCATCCCTTCCTGATGTCCTTACCGAGCACAGCACTTATGGCTGCAGGCTGGTCCCGGGTTTGAAGTCATTTCCACTGTGATTTCAGTCCAGAAGTGAGGGATCCAACATCAAGCATCCTCTGCTGATCCTGCCTCACTTCAGCCACCACTTGTGCAGGTCTGCAAAAATGAGCTGGGCATCCAGACTCCTGTGGGTGCTGTAATCAATACAGAGATGTCTGCAGAATGTTTCATGTCATGGAAGCAGAGAATCAATAATGTTGAGAAGGACCTCAGAGATCATCAAGTCCAACCTACCATCCAACACCTCCTAACTGAACCATGGCTCCAAGTGCCACATCCAATCCTGTTTTGAACACCTCCAGGGATGGGGACTCCACCACCTCCCTGGGCAGCACATTCCAATGGCCAATTACTCTTTCTGGGAAGAACTTTCTTCTCACCTCCAGCCTAAACTTCCCCTGGTACAGCTTGAGACTGTGTCTTCTTGTTCTGGTGCTGGTTGCCTGGGAGAAGAGACCAACCCCCACCTGGCTACAACCTCCCTTCAGGTAGTTGTAGAGGGCAATCAGGTCACCCCTGAGCCTCCTCTTCTCCAGGCTAAGCAACCCCAGCTCCCTCAGCCTCTCCTCACAGGACTGTGCTCCAGACCCCTCCTCAGCCTCATTGACCTTCTCTGGACATATTCAAGTGTCTCAATGTCCTTCTTAAATTGAGGAGCCCAGAACTGGACACAGGACTCAAGGTATCCTGAAGTGGACATCTACATCTGGTTGGAGGAGCCATTCCAAGCAAAGGAGAGGCTGAGCTCCTCACATCTCTCCTGAATGTGATCCCTGCTGTGTTGTATATAGGTAGAGCTCACACCTTTGGGAAGCTCTGATGAGGAAGAGTGTGGAAGATCTCCTGCATTTCTCCTACCACTCCCACAAACCCTGTGTTCTGCCATCACAGATGTGGTGGGTTGAAATTTCCTCCTCTCCCCCACTCCCCCCAACATTAAATTTTGCTAGGCCAGCTCAGCTGGAAGCAAATGAAAGCTAAAACTACCACAGCACAGCTCCATCTTCCTGCATCCTTGCCCTTCAATCAGACACACAAGAAGAGAGAAGGAAGGGTGAGTGGTGAAAATGTAGACCTAAAAGTCTCCTGAGAAGCTTTGACATGGAGCTCAGCCTGAGGTGAGATCAAGGCAGTGGGGATGAACAGTGCAAGGGTTCCAGGCTCCTTGGGTCTGTGTTGGGTGCCAGCAGCTATTCAACAGCTTGTGATACAAAGGTCTGGCTGGGGGGTCACAACAGCCTGTGAATCTCTGTCTGTATCATGTGGGGTCTTTGACCTAAGGAGAGCTGTCTGGAAGGTGTTGCCTCCAGGTAGGACCAAACCTGGTCCTGAAAGGTCCTGAAAGTATTTTTCTTCCTCACCTGATCCTGTGCAGAGCAGGCAGAGGGAGTGTGAAGTGAGGCAGATGTTGTTAAATGCCTGAGGGAGGTCAACCTGCTCCCTGAAGGTCACCCAAGCTCGCACCACCATCAGCTGGTGGCCCAGCCTGCTGGCAGCTGAGCAGGTAGAAGGCAGGTGTGTCATTTGGGCCACACAAACAGGGACAGTCTCCAGCACAGCTGATTCCACCACATCATCACCCTTCTCTGGACATATTCAAGCATCTCAATGCCCTTCTTAAACTGAGGAGCCCAGAACTGGGCACAGCACTCAAGGTGTGACCTAACCAGTGCTGAGCACGGGGGCAGAATGCCTTCCCTGCTCCTGCTGGCCACACTCTTCCTTTATTAGAATAAACCTTTATTAGAATAAACCAAACCAGGTTGGAAGAGACCTTCAAGATCATCGTGTCCAACCCATCAACCAATCCAACCCACCCAAACAGCTAACCCATGGCACCAAGCACCCCAGCAAGTCTCCTTCTGAACACCTTCAATGACGGCGACTCCACCACCTCCCCGGGCAGCCCATTCCAATGGGCAATCACTCTCTCTGTATAGAACTTCTTCCTAACATCCAACCTGAACCTCCCCTGGCACAGCCTGAGACTGTGTCCTCTTGTTCTGGTACTGGCTGCCTGGGAGAAGAGACCAACATCAGCCTGTCTACAACCTCCCTTCAGGTAGTTGTAGAGAGTGATAAGGTCACCCCTGAGTCTCCTCTTCTCCAGGATGAGCAACCCCAGCTCCCTCAGTCTTTCCTCACAGGGCTGTGTTCCAAACCCCTCATCAACTTTGTTGCTCTTCTCTGGACTTGTTCCAGCAAGTCAACCTCCTTCCTAAACTGAGGGGCCCAGAACTGGACACAGTACTCGAGGTGTGACCTAACCAGTGCTGAGCACGGGGGCAGAATGACCTCCCTGCTCCTGCTGGCCACACTCTTCCTGATGCAAGCCAGGATGCCATTGCATGTGGAGGTGGAGAAGGAGGAGGAAAACAGCCTTGTTTTCAAGAAGCCAGGGGCTCTTCCTCCGTTGCTCAACGGCCCGTTTGCACAAGGCTCTCTGGCCCTGGAGTAGCCCTTTCCCGGGAGGGGAGCCGCGGCACGGGGAGGCGAGGCCGTGCTGGAAGGTAGCCTGAGGATAACAGGCGTTATAAAGAGGAATTTTTTTCCCTGCTGTTTTTGTTTGCTTTACCACAGAGGCTCAGAGGAGCTGGCCAAGAGCCCCACACAGCAGGTGCTGCCTGGGAATGCAAGGGGAGCAGAATTCCAGCTAAATGGGAGCATTATTTGACACCGCCGCCTTTCGCAACTTTTTCTTTTGTTTCAGACGAACTCCCACTCCCCCCCCCCGACCCCCCCCAGCCCCCCCCCGGGGCTTTGCGGTCACAGCCGAGTTGGACTCTTCTGCAGGGGAGGAAAGGGAAGTAGTAAGGGTGTCCCCAAACATGCCAAAGACTTGGGTGACAGAGACCAAGCCTTCTGGAAACAATACTGCTGGGTTCCCACAGAAGTAGCAAGAGGGCCAAGAGGAAAACTGAACAATCCCCTTTGGCTCTCCCTCCTTGCAGTTTTGCATCTTCTCTCTTGCTCTCTCTCTCTCTATTTTTTTCCCTCTGTTAATGAAGAAGAGCTTGAGCCTGCACACCCCCTCCAAGATGCTTTCGCCATTTGGAGACCTCTGAGCCCAGATCCACAGCAGTGGGATGCAGCTCTCCCTGGCTTGCTTGTTTCCCTCCTGTGGCTGTTCCAAGACTGGAAGAGACACTAAGCATGGCCAGGGGAAACCAGGCTCACTCCTTTCTTCACCAGAGCCTTCTCCTGGGGCTCAGAACTTTCAGCTCCTCTTATTTTCTCTTGCATCTCAGCTGAGACCTTGGGCTGTCCAGCCTGGAGAAGAGCAGACTGAGAAGGGATCTGATCAATTCTGATCAACAGCTAAAGGATAAGGGGCAAGAGGATGGGGCCAGACTCTTTTCAGAGGTGCCCAGCAATAAGACAAGCGGCATGGGTACAAACTGGAACTCAGGAGGTTCCATCTGACCAGGAGGAGAGAGTCCACTGGAGGCTACAAAGATGCTTGAGGGGCCTGGAGCTTCTCTGTGAGGAGGAGAGGCTGAGAGCCCTGGGCCTCTGGAGAAGAGCAGCCTGAGAGAGGATCTGCTCAATGCTTAGCAAGAGCTAAAGGGTGGAGGCAAGAGACTGGGACCAGACTCTTGTCAGTAGTTCCCAGTGACAGGACAAGGAGCAGCCCATCTGAACAGAAGGAAAAGCTTCTTTGGTGTGAGGGTGCTGGAGCCCTGGAGCAGGCTGCCCAGAGTGGTTGTGGAGTCTCTTCTCTGGAGAGATTCCAGCCCCCCCGGGCATTGTGATCCAGAGCAATCTGCTGTGGGTGCCCTGCTATAGCAGAGGGGTTGGCCTGGATGATCTGCAAAATTTCCTTCCAAGCCCCACCATGCTGGGTATCCCACCTGCAGAACTGGCAGGTGCTGTGTAGGAATTGCATATCAGCATCCTGGGATGTGCAGCTACCTCAGAAGTGAATGATAGGAGTACACAGAAGGAAGAAAGTCAGGAGTTTTCCACAAGTAAGAGGCAGCCTTCCCACTAGTTTCTTGGGGTTTTTTGGGCAAGCAGGCAGGATGCCTCTGCCCAAACATTCTCCTCCTATATGCAAAAATGTGGTCTTGAGACTCATTTTTCATAGCCTTGTATTTGGATACCTTCAGCTTATGAAATGAACCCACAGAAGGGCCCAGTTGCAGCTCACAGAACCCCAGAATGCCAGCATGGTTAGGGTTGGAAGGGACCTGTGGAGATCATCTTGTCCAAATTCCCTTGCTAAAGCAGGGTCACCCACAGCAGCTTGCTCAGGAGCACAATGGCCTGGGAGGGTTGGAATCTCTCCAGATAAGGAGGCTCCACAGCCTCTCTGCAACCTCTCCAGAGAAGGAGGCTCCACAACCTCTGTGGGCAATCTCTCCAGAGAAGGAGCCTCCACAACCTCTGTGGGCAACCTCTCCAGAGAAGGAGGCTCCACAGCCTCTCTGGGCAACCTCTCCAGGATCTTCCACCACTTCTCTGGGCAGCCTGCTCCAGGACTCCATCACCCTCACAGCAAAGAATTTTTTTCCTTCAAATGGAAACAGAAGGGATGGAACAAACAGGGCTCCAGTTTGTACCCACTTCCCCTTGTCCTGTCACTGGACACCCCTGAAAAGAGCCTGGCCCCACACAGGTCCTTTAGCTCTTGCTGAGCATTGATCAGATCCCCTCTCAAGCTGCTCTTCTCCAGGCCAATCAGCCCCAGGTCTCTCAGCCTTTCCTCCTCACAGAGCTGCTCCATCTCCTTTCCAGAAGGCTAGGAACATGCAGTGGTTGGCCATCCCTGCAGCGCTCGGGGGGGTGTGTCCCCTCATCATCCTCCAGCACAGGGACAGCATTCTTGTTTGCTCCCTGCCAGCCGGGGTCAGGCTCACTGATGGAGCCCCAGGGAGCTTCCCCAGGGCTGGTACTATTAATATTAATGACTTTCTTCCTCTTCCACACTCTGTGGTCGCTGGGGAGCCAGCGGACCTCCAGCCTGGATGCTTTTACGCCGCGCTGTAGGAGACACAACCGCATTCCTTAGCTCTAAATCTTTACAGTCATGCACCAGCTCTCCAAAACAAGTTGTGAGCATGGCTTGCAGCTAGATGGGTGACGTGGCTCTTCGTGCCCAGGGGTAAAAGCTGGAAGTATTAGCAGCAGGGAGGTGAGGTGGTAGCCACATTCCTGCCCCTAACGTCAGCAGCGTTTCTGCCCGCCTGCCAGCCTGTGGCTGTCGCATTCCTCGGCCCCAAAGAGCAGCTTTGCCTCCTGAATGTCACGTTCTGCACAGGGTGGAGAAGCCCATGTGAGACAATCCTCTGGTTCTCCCCTGTTCTCCCACTGCTATTTATTAAGTACACTGAAAATAATGAAAACCAATGACATTTGGATGGAAGGGAGAGAGAGGAGAGAGGCAGAGAGTTCTGAAAATGAAATGAGCCTCCCTGCAGAAGGCCATTGGTGTGGCATTAACATTCTGCCCACTCAGAAAGAGGAAGGAAAGAAGAGTGCTGAACAAAACTTAAAAGCTTCTGGTGTCATTTGGCAGTGGTGAGAGAAGTCTGTCCTTGACAAACAGACAGAAGGACAAACCACAGCAATGATCAAGTACTTCAGGATCAGGAGTCAGGGAAAATGGTTGGCTCTGGAGTCCTCAGCAAAGGAGAGGCAGGGACCTGGTGGAACACAGCCAGAGGGGCCACAGAAATGGCCTCTGTGAGGCCAGGCTGAGAGAGTTGGACTTGTTCAACCTGGAGAAGAGAAGGCTCCAGGGAGAGCTTCTGGTGGCCTTTCAGTGCTTACATGGGGACAGACACTTGAGTAAGTCCTGTTGTGACAGGACAAGGGGTGATGGTTTAAAGTAAAAGAGGGAGATCCAGACTGCAGAGAGAAGGAAGAAATGTTTCACAGTGAGGGTGGTGAGACCCTGTCCCAGGTTGCCCAGAGAGGTGGGAGATACCCCATACTTGATACCATTCCAGGTCAAGTTGTCTGGGGTCCTGAGCAACATGCTGTAGTTGCAGATGTCCCTGCTGACTGCAGGGAGGTTGCTCTAGACGTCCTTTAAAGGTCCCTTTCCATCCAAACAATTCTGTGATTCCACTGAAAGAATGAAAAGCATGCAGAGGAAGGTGGAACCACGAATTTCAAAGCTGGTAAAGAGGAGCTGCCAGTGTGAATCACAGAGCTAGCTCCATCTCCATGTCAGAGGGGCATGGGGGGAGAAAAACAACTTCAGTGCAGGGAGATGGGTGAGGTGCCCAGAAGCCCTTTGACAAGGCAGGACACAGCCTGGTTTCAGCAAGAAACATCAACTTGCTTTTTGCATCAGCAACTTCAATTCCTGTTCATTTTTTCCCCCCAAATGACAGCATCTTGAGTGACATTTCTTTAAACCTCCCAGGGTGGATTTTCTCTTTATTATTTAAGAACAACGAAGGAGGCAAACAGCAGTGCAAAAAGCTTTGAAATAGAATCACAGATTTGTGTGGGCTGGAAGGGACCTCAAGGCTCAGCCAGTTCCAACCCCCCTGCCATGGCCAGGGACACCTCACACTACAGCAGGTTGCTCACAGCCACATCCAGCCTGGCTGCAAACACCTCCAGGGATGAGGCTTCCACCACCTCCCTGGGCAACCTGTGCCAGGCTCTCACCACCCTCATGGGGAACAACTTCTTCCTAACATCCAATCTCAATCCACCCATTTCTAGTTTTGCTCCATCCCCCCCAGTCCTATCACTCCCTGACACCCTCAAAAGTCCCTCCCCAGCTTTCTTGGAGCCCCCTTCAGATACTGGAAGGCCACAGTTAGGTCTCCTTGGAGCCTTCACTTCTCCAGGCTGAACAGCCCCAACTCCTTCAGTCTGTCCTCACAGCAGAGCAGCTCCAGCTCTCTGCTCATCCTCATGGCCCTTCTCTGGACACCTTCCAGCACCTCCAGATCCTTCCTGTAATAGAGGCTCCAGCACTGGACACAGTGCTCCAGCTGTGGTCTCAGCAGAGCAGAGGGAGAGAATCCCCTCCCTGCCCCTGCTGGCTCTGCTTCTCTTGCTGCAGCCCAGGCTGGGTTTGGCTTTCTGGGCTGCAAGTGCTCACTGCTGGCTCCTGCTGAGCTTCTCCTCCCCCAGCACCCCCAGGTTCCTTTTCTTCAGGGCTGCTCTCAAGCCAGTTGCTGCCCAGCCTATATCAGTGCCTGGGATTGCCCTGACCCAGCTGCAGTACCTGGGTGGGGACAATCCCAGGCAATAGCCAGAACTGCAGTGAAGCTGACTCAGAAATTCTTCTGGCACATCAGCTTTTTTTTGTCCAGATGTCAGGCAACAAACCCCAGCTCCAGTGTGGGAAGACTCTGCCATGCCAGGCAATGCTGCTCAGCTACCAAGTGGAGGAAGGAGGAAAGCTGCTGGCTGGAGGTGAAGCCAAACAGCAGAGGAGTAGAAATGAGGCCCACTGTTTTAATTACTGTAAATTTCAGGTGAAGTGATCAGTCTCCAACTTGCCATGCTTGCAGGTTCCCATATCTTGGTATGTCTGGAGCTGGGAGATGCAGCTGAGCTCCTGGGCTCGGCGCTGGGCTACTTGGCTGCAACTTGAATGCCTCTGAAATATAGGAAGTCACACCAGATGTTCTCATGGTTCCTTCTGGCCTTAAACCCCTGTGAATCTATGAATGAGCCTCTCTGAATCTGTGAAATCCCAAGTCCTAAGAACACAACCATATGAGCAGAGTTACATTCCTGGCCTCCAGCTCAGAAGGAAGATATTGAATGTGCATTGTTGTGATAAATCAAAGAAGCAGCTCCGTTGGAGCTGCAATAAAAGTTGACTGCAGATCTTTGTGCAGAGCTTGGTCATGTGAGGACAAGGTTCAGGGAAGCATTTCTCAACATCTGAAATGATTGCTTTAGGGAGCAGCCCCTTTCCAAGCACTGTGGTGGAGATCCTTCTCCGGCCTCGGTCCCTCAATGCCACACAGGAGCTGGTTTGACAAGTGACGATCAATGAGGCACTGAACGCTGCTGACCACAGAGTAATTGAGATGAGCTTCCCTGCCACGAAAACCAGCAGTGAGACATTCAAGTCAAGAGAAAAGGGTTTTGTTTTGGTGGCCTTCCTTAAGGGGAAGCTTGTCAAAACTGAGGAAATTGAAATCCACAGTCAGCAAGAAAGCTACTTAGCCGTGGTGTAAGCATGGTCACGACGTGCATCCACCCTCGCCCCCCCTCTGAAAAAGGAAGAGCAGAAGCCACAACAACAAAACACAAAAGAATGATGATGCTTTGGTATCACTTAATAGCACAACTTCTAACTCATTGCATTTGTTTGGGGAGGAAGTCCTCTGAGGGCTCCAGAGCTGGATTCAGGAGACATGACTTTGAATCTCACCATGAAATGCCTTCTCGCCAAGCTCTGAGCTGCTCAGTTTCCTGCCCTCACCCTTTCTCTCAGCTATGTCTCTAGCTGGAGAAGACATGGGAGTGGGCAGGAGCTGCCTGGGACCCTCAACAGCACAGTGTGGGGTGATTCTAAGATGGGTAGCTGGCCACTGTGGTGGATTCATAGAGCCATTAAGGTTGGACAAGACCTCTAAGATCAAGTCCAACACTAGCATCAACCCAACACTACCATGTCCTGAAATACCAAATCTGCACATTTTCAGCACCCCCAGGGATGGTGACTTCCCTAGGAAGATTATTCCAATACCTGACCACACTTTCAGTAATGAAATTTTTCCTCATGTCCACCAAAACCTCACCTGAGGTT
This sequence comes from Melanerpes formicivorus, assembly GCF_026170545.1. Taxonomy (NCBI): domain Eukaryota; kingdom Metazoa; phylum Chordata; class Aves; order Piciformes; family Picidae; genus Melanerpes; species Melanerpes formicivorus. Next base: position 14,648,930 of record NW_027142368.1, on the reverse strand, counting down.
TCCTCTTGTCCTATTGCTAGTTACTTGAGAGAAGAGATCAATCTCCACCTGGCTCCAGACTCCTCTGAGGGAGCTGTAGAGAGCAATAAGGTCTGCTCCCAAGCTTCTCTTTTCCACTTCCTCTTTCCAGCCACTCCTCATAAGACATGTTCATAGAATCACAGAACCAGCCAGGTTGGAAAAGACCTCAGAGATCATCAACTCCAACTTATTACCTAATACCTAACACCTCCTGACAACTAAACCATGGCTCCAAGTGCCACATCCAGTCCTTTTATGTACATGTCCAGGGATGATGATTCCACCACCTCCCTGGGCAGCACATCCCAATGGCCAATTACTTTCTGGGAAGAGCTTTCTCCTCACCTCCAGCTTAAACTTCCCCTGGCACATCAAGTTTGGAGAAGACCTCTAAGGTCATCAAGTCCAACCTTCTACTGAACACCTCATGACCACTAGACCACGTCCCATGTTCTCCAGACCCCTCACCTCCTTTCTCCATGCATGAGGGTGCTGGTGTCACAGAATCACAGGTTATATCTGGTTGAAAGAGACCTCAAAGAGCATCCAGTCCAACCTTGACCCAGCACTAGAGGGTCAACACTAAACCATGTCCCTGAGCACCAGGTCCACACATCACTTGAACAGGTTTTCAAGAGGGGACTGGATGTGGCATTTGGTGCCATGATCTAGTAGTCATGAGGTCTTGGGTAACAGGTTGGACTTGATGATCTTTGAGGTCTGTTACAGAAGACTTCCAACCTTGTTGATTCTATGATTCTGTGAACACCTCCAGGGGTGGTGACTTCACCACCACCTTGGGCATCCCATTCCAACTCTTGCTAACCCTTCCAGTGAAGGAATATTTCCTAATATCCAGGCTAAACCTCCTCTGGTGCAGCTTGTAACCATCAAGGGGAAGGTGTTCCAGGTAGCTGCAGAGAGCCTTGCCCAAGGACCACGCTCAGACAGCAAACCTTCCAGAAACGGACTCCTCCTCTGAACGACACGGGCAGGACATGCACAAAACCCAGCCCCAACCCCAACCCCAAACCTGTGCTGCCAGCTTGCTCCTCATTATGTAACACCAAGCCACATGTGTCGTGCCAAGCAGTGTCTGCCATCTGCAGTGGGCCCCGGCTGATGCTCTAACGTCGCCCCCAATGTCACGCAACGCTGGGCGAAGCGGCGAGCGTGGCGAGATCACCAAGCAATACATAATGCCAATGACAGTGGAACTAATGCAGAGGAGATTCACCCTTGCATTATTCAACACTTCCAATTGCTGCCTGCCCTAAGTGGCTACATGATGTAATAATACATAAATAAGGTAATGAAGGGTTTATTTATAGCCCTCCTCGGTGTTACCGGCCCCAGCAGTAATGGAGCTTTCCCACGCTATGTTCATTGACCTCGGCAGGGCAGCCCACTTTGCAAGGGCTTGTGTCAAAAGAGTGCTTGAGCCAATGCCTGGTGGCAGAGACAGGTGAGTGGGTAATGCAGCAGGAAAAGGAAGGGGGTTTAAATGCAGGAGTAAAAGGGAACAGCAAAAGGGAAGGTGAAGAGAGGACATGCCTCACGTGGGAGGGAAAACTCAAAAGGTTCAAGTGGCTCAAAAGCAGGCAGCTGCTTGGGGACCAGGGGCTTCTATAGAGAAGAGAAGCACAGAAGAATAGAATAGAATAGAATAGAATAGAATAGAATAGAATAGAATAGAATAGAATAGAATAGAATAGAATAGAATAGACGAGGTTGGAAAAGACCTTTGAGATCATCGAGTCCAACCTATCACCCAGCACCATCTAATCAACTAAACCATGGCACTGGGCTGAACACGAGTAAAATACCATTTACAAGTCCTCCCTCAAATAAAAACCAGGAGTTTGTTTTGGCACTGACAGCAATTCTCCTAGGGATGGCTTCTGGCAAGGGACCAGGCAGGTATAACCACAGTTAGTATTATAGTATCAGTCAGGGTTGGAAGGGACCACAAGGATCAGCTAGTTCCAACCCCCTGCCATGGGCAGGGACACCCCACACTAGGTCAGGCTGGACAGAGCCTCATCCAGCCTGGGCTTGAACACCTCCAGGGACAGGGCCCCAACCACCTCCCTGCACAACCCATTCCAGGGCTTCACCGCTCTCATGGGGAAGAACCTCCTCCTCACATCCAGCCTGAATCTCCCCATCTCCAGCTTCATTCCATTCCCCCTAGTCCTATCACTACCTGAGATCCTGAGAAGTCCTTCCCCAACCTTCTTGTAGCCCCCTTCAGATACTGGAAGGCCACAATGAGGTCACCTCGGAGCCTTCTGTTCTCCAGACTGAACAGCCCCAACTCTTTCAGTCTTTCAGGGGTTGGAACTAGATGATTCTAGTGGTCCCTTCCAACCCTGACTGATACTATGATGCTATGATCTAGTTCCAACCTCCCTGCCGTGGGCAGGGGCACCTCACACTAGAGCAGGCTGCTCAGATCTTGCTCACCTGCTCCTCATCAGCCATGTTCTCCAAGTTCACGCAGCCCTGTGCGGCAAGGAAGTCACATACCTGGCTTGGAGGGCTTCTTGCAGCTTCAGGACTCCTTGAATGGAAGCAGAGAAGCTCTGCCATATGACAGAGGCAAACAGGGCCACACGCAGGAGCTCAGCCAGAGGAGCAGAAATGGAAGAAAAACAAATCAAAAGAGTAAATAACAAACAGCTGAGCTGCACTCAGGCTGCAACCCAACACCTGAGCAGCGGCTGAGGAACCACTCACGGAACAGCAGCAGACCAAACACATCTGCAGAGCTCCTGCAGCATTCTCAAACAGAGGCCTGGGTTCAACAGGACTTACTCAGAGCCGTTCAGATGACAAAAATTAGGCGAGGGTGTGAATATCTGACTGGCAGAGGTCCAGGAGATGAGACCATGAGGCTATGGCTGTGTGGCTAATTGAGCCTGGTGAGTAGGCGTCCAGCTATGTTGCCTCCAGCACCAGCTTGTGGAGAGGATGGACTGGGGCTGCTGTACAGAATCCAGCAGGTTGGAAAAGACCTTGGAGATCATCAAGTCTATCACCCAACACCATCTACTCAACTAAACCATGGCACTAAGTGCTGGGAGAATTGAGGATGGGAGCTGAAGGGAAAGGAAGAGCAATGGCAGCGCTGAGCGGACTGAACACCCAGGTGGGCTCAATAGGCGGCACGGCATCAACCACAGGGACTCGAAGGCAGGTGTCCCCTCAGGCCCTGCCCCTCAGCTTCCAAATGCTTCTCCTGCTGGGGGCTGGAGGCTTAACCGTGTGCTGGCTGCAGCCGACGCCTCCGCATATGAAAGCAATTGCCATGGCTGGAAGGGCTTTGGGTTCTGCTTTGTTTGCCTTGTTCATTTCCTACAAATGCAATTACCAAGGGATGAATTAAATTAGGTTGTAACCTTCTTTTGAACATCTCTTCTGGTTCCTTTTCCTCCAGCTTCTCCGAGAGGCCAGTGTTTACAGTTAAGAGTACGACTTGGCAGCAGTACAGTCAGGAGTGAGCAAGGCATACCACAAACAAAACCATTAAGACCATTTAGCAGATTTTTGCAGAAGACAATCAAGTGTTACAGGGCTAATTTCCCACTCGGTCATCGTCATCTTATGTCAACATTAACACCATTGACTTCAGCCAAGCCCTACAGGCACGAAGCTTGTGTGATGGGGTGGAAAAGTGGCCCGCTTTAGGACGATGCAGAGTGCATTGTTCAAAAGACATGTGAAACCCAAGAGCCTGTGAGTGCCCTGAAGTCTCCTCTCAATGCTTAGCAATAGCTAAAGGGTGGGGGACATGAGGACGGGACAAGAATCTTCTCAGTGGTGGCCAGTGGTAGGACAATGGGCACAAACTGGAACCCGGGAGGTTCTGTCTGGACAGGAAGGAAAAACTTTGCTCTGAGGGCGCTGAAGCCCTGCAGCAGGCTGCCCAGAGAGGTTGTGGAGTCTCTTCCTCTGGAGAGATTGCAAACCCACCTGGAGATTGTGATCTTGGGCAACCTCTTCTGGATGACCCTGCTTTAGCACTCGAGGGGGACTAGATGATCTCCAGAAGTCTCTCCCAACCCTCATCATTCTGGGATTCCATGGAATACTGAAATGCAGCCCTTTACCCACTGAAATCAGTGGTGGAGCATTCATGTTCTGGGAGAGGCTGGAAGCAGGTGTCCCTTCCTGCCACTGGGATGACAGAGCCACCAGCAATGCACTTTTTTTTGGCCTGGATGCATAGCCTAGGACAGGGGGAATGCTCAGGAGAATGGAGAGAGAACTAGGGGAAAAGGTGTGACTTCCTCCCTACTCACATCCAGCCACCAGTATCTCCTTCTTTCCTATTGCTTTCTATTACTTCATCTTCAGAGGAAGACTGAAACTACTCCTGGCAGACCTGGGAACTATTAGGACAAGAAGAAATTACCTCAAGTGGCACCAGGAGAGGTTTAGGTTGGGTATTAGAAGAAACTTTTTCACTGAAAGGGTTTTCAAAGACTGGAACAGGTTGCCGAGGGAGGTGGTTGAATCCCCACCCCTGGGGGTGTTTAAAAGAGGCAGAGATGTGGTGCTGAGGGGTGTGCTTGAGCAGCAGAATTGGCAGGGTTAGAGAATAGTTGGACTGGATGATCTTAAAGGTTTGTTTTGCAACCAACATGATTCATAGAATCACAGAATCAACCAGGTTGGAAAAGACCTTGGAGATCATCAAGTCCAATCTATTACCTCATACCTAACACCTCCTGACAACTAAACCATGTCTCCAAGTGCCACATCCAAGCCTTTTTTGAACACCTCCAGGGATGGTGACTCCATCACCTCCCTGGGCAGCACATCCCAATGGCCAATTACTCTTTCTGGGAAGAACTTTCTCCTCACCTCCAGCCTGAACTTCCCCTGGCTCGACTTGAGACTGTGGCCTCTTGTTCTGGTGCTGGTTGCCTGGGAGAAGAGACCAACCCCCACCTGGCTACAACCTCCTTTCAGGTAGTTGTAGAGAGCAATAAGGTCTCCCCTGAGCCTCCACTTCTAGTTTGTAGATTCTATTTTCAAAGCTCCTCAAATCAGTCAATATAAATAATTATTTTTTCCCCTGTATGTGTAGAAATAGGGGGAAAAAAATCCTCAGGAGATGTTTGGGGGTTTTGGGGGGGGGAGGGTTGTTTGTTTGTTGGTTGATCATTGTTGGATTTATTTCCACCCCCCCCTACTTTTTAGGTCTTTCAGGAGAGCAGTTTACCTTAGACACATTGTGCTGGCCGCTAGGATGAGCAAAAGAGTTTGGGAGAGGAAAAGGTTGGTGAATATTTCAGGGTAATTACTAACAGTTAGTCTCGGAACCAGAGGAGGAGGTGGGGAGGGGGGTGAGAGGTGTGTGTGGGGGAAGAAAAATAAATAAATAAGTTTTAAAAGCAAAGGAGGGAAAAAAAAAACCCAAGAGAGAACAGCTTTCGCCTGTTCCTGATTTCCTTTTTGGTTGCAGGGGCCATTGTTTGCTTTAATGACAGGAAAAGAGAGCTGTCAGAAGACATTTGCATAGTGCAATCAGGGTCACGAATCGGAGGGACTGTGCGGACCGTCCAGCGGCGAGCCCCCAGCCGTGGGTGCGCGGCGCCGGCAGCCAGGTTGCTCTCTCTGGGACCCGGGGGCAAAGCCGAGTGGTTTGTTCCGCGTCCAGCGGAGGGCCGGAGCGAATTTTGGAGAGACACTTGCGCGGGGGTCCACGAGGCTGTGGCGAAGGCGTTGCTGTTTGTTTATTTTCCTAGCCCGGCGCGCTTGGGATGCATTCCTTGGGAATGCGGCTGATGGGTCTGTTTGCCTAGACTGGGCTGCTGGTGAGTGCGAGCAGGGGTTCGCGTTCATTGGGGAAAAGAGAAAGAATCCTGGCCATCAGAAATGTTTACTATATCAGGAAATGAATTCACTACTTGAGGGTTCCAGTGGATATAAAAGAGAGAGAAAAAAATATTCAAACAAGAGCCTTGTGTAAACCCACTTTGGGTTACCTCCTCCAGAAACAGCCCCGGCCGCCACCAAGCTGGGAGCCAGCGAGAGGTAGCTTCAGCAGGGGGGGAGGAGGAGGGCAACGTGGGGGGGAGCTAATTGCTGTCGTGTTTGGATTTTTTTTTTTCCCCTCCCCTCTCTTTTCCCTTTTTTTTTTTTGTTGCACATGTTGGGAAGGTTGAAATGAAATCTGGTCTCCTGTTTCTTCCTCCCATTCCAGAGAGAGCTGAGCCTTCGCTGAGAAATAACACTAGGCAAAATGACTTCAAGCTGTCACCATTACACAACCTAAACTTTATTTCTTCATTAATGCATTACAGAGCGAAAAAAACAATGAGAGCATTCCTCTGGAATGTGTGTTTACTGAGCACAAAATGATATGTTTACTGAAATAGCAGTTGCTGCCGGGTTACCCAGTGGGAGAGAGCTTTCTCTCGCCGCACCGCTCCGAGATCCCCCCCGGGCCGCTTTGCTCCACAGACTGCCTTGCTTGCGGTTTCTCCTCGCCAGCTTGGTCCCCGTGCAAGGAGAGGCTGAGGGGATCCCCACAAGATCAAGCAGCAGTGTGCTGACCCTCAAAGCTTTGGCATCCTCCAGTGACAGCTTTCCGGTGACTACGGCAAGCCCTGGAAGAAAGAGAGGGGGAAAAGAGGGAGATTTCGAGGCATCACCTCCTGGAGGATGCAGGATGAGTGCGAGAAGGGGCAGTGCTCGGGGTTGTGGGGTGGGGGGCAGTGCTCCTCCTGGTGAGGGAGCAGGAAAGGTGCTCGGGGTAGAGGACAGGTGCTGGTGGTAGATGGGCAAAGGCCCCTCCCCAAAGAGCAGGCAGAGCTGGTGAGGGTGGGTTGGCAGAGCAGCTCTCCTGTGCGCAGCATTGCTGGGGGAACACATGGCAGGAGGCAGGGTGGGAGGGCAGGAGATGTCCTTTGTGGTCACGGCAATGAAAACATCCTTCCCAGTGGGCAGGGTGGGATGGGCATGTTGCAAACACCTCGAACAGAAACAGCCAGGCAGACAAAGGAAAAGCAAACTGCAGCTTCCTCCTTGATCCCAGCAGTCAAAGCAAACTGTGCCTGCGTTGCTCCATGTGTACACAGAGAAGGTGCACACACACAAACACACACACACACACCCCCTGTCACGCAGCCAGCCTCCCAAACTCAAAGATGGTTGCTTTTTGTGGGGTTTTGTTATTGTTGCTGCTGGTTTTCCTTAATTCCACTAAGATTCAGGCAGCAAAAACAATAACCAAGGAGCTTTTGCTCAGCACAACTGCCAAGCAGACATCAGGTTGGCTGCTGTGCTGTTTGGTGTGGATATGGCTCTCCAGTGATTCATCACCAGCCCAATCGGAACAGGGTTCATTGGTGCCCCAACCAACAAAAACACAACTGCAGAGTTCTGATTTAAAGAGAAATCACACACAGAGAGAAAGGCAGAGGGAAAAAAAAAAAAAACCACCCCAGAGCCAGGGAGTGCTTTCTAACCTGGTACAGCATATTACACTGATTAAGGGATGCTGTTACTCATGCATCATTCACGACCCTGCCAAAACTGGGAACAAACAGTCCCTCCAATCTGGATAGGACTGTCTGAGCTGAACTTTATGGAGTTTTCTGATCTGTAAAAGCCCAAATAGGAAAAAACATCCTTCCCCCACTGCTAATTCCCTGTGGCTGGCAGTGCTCTCATCCTCATCTGGTTCTCCCTGTTCATATAGCAGCAGGGCAGGTGGAATCATAGCATTGTCAGGGTTGGAAGGGACCTCAAGGCTCAGCCAGTTCCAAACCCCCTGCCATGGCCAGGGACACCTCACACTACAGCAGGTTGCTTACAGCCACATCCAGCCTGGCTCCAAAAACCTCCAGGGGTGAGGCTTCCACCACCCCCCTGGGCAACCTGTGCCAGTGTCTCACCACCCTCATGGGGAAGAACTTCTTCCTCACATCCAATCTGAATCTCCCCATTTCTAGTTTTGTTCCATTCCCCCCCAGTCCTGTCTCTCCCTGACACCCTCAAAAGTCCCTCTCCAGCTTTCTTGTAGCCCCTTTCAGATTACTGGAAGGCCACAATTAGGCCTCCTTGAGAGGCCCCACATGACCTCATGTGCCATTATCTTTCCACCTCATTGGAGGCTCTGCGTTGGGTCAGCACCTGCCCTGGTGAGGATGCCCCTGGGAACTTGGACAAGGTTGCACCCAAACATCAGCTCCACCCTCGAGCATCTCTTTGCTGAGACACCCTTCCTCCTGGTGCTGTGAGCTTTTTGCTGTGCCACCTGGCACCATGGGGACACAGGAGCACCAGAGGCACCTTTTCCTCCACGAGCTCTCCTCGCTGAGGTGCGGAGGGGAGGTGGAGCCAGTCCCTTGAGGCTGCGAGGGGCCCGGCGAGCAGGCTGTTTGTGCGTGTGCCATCGCTGCCTCTCGGCACCACGCTGGGAAGGATTGACAGGAGCTGCAGAAAGGCTGAGTAAAATTTTCCAAAATACCTAAGTGATGTAGAAGCCTCCCATCCTATTTTTAAAACGTGACTGAAGCACGCGAGGCCCAGAGCCTTAAAGGTCCCTCTGCAGAGAGCGCCTCCAAGAACCGAGCGGCTCCACCCCGCTGCCTCCATCCCCCAGCTTCCCCCCTCCAGGCTGGGGTCCCCTCCCTTCCCAGTGGCCTGAAAGAGATGAGCAACTTCATCCTACTGCCCTGCTGACTGCTCTTCCTCTCCAGTTTGCAGTCTTCTCCTGGTCACCCAGAAGATCTGAGCACCTTCATCTGGCTGCTCCTTGCTGGACTGGGGCCTCCTCTTCGCTCCACTGTGTTGTTTCAGTCCCTGATGCCCAACAGGTTGCCAAACTGATGGCAGTTGTGCTGAGCAGAATAGATAGAATAGAATAGAATAGAATAGAATAGAATAGAATAGAATAGAATAGAATAGAATAGAATAGAATAGAATAGACCAGACCAGGTTGGAAGAGACCTTCAAGATCATCACGTCCAACCCATCAACCAATCCAACCCACCTAAACAACTAAACCATGGCACCAAGCACCCCATCAAGTCTCCTCCTGAAAGCTCCTTGGTTATTGTTTTTGCTGCCTGAATCTTAGTGGAATTAAGGAAAAACAGCAGCAACAATAACAAAACTCCATGACAAGCAACCATCTTTGAGTTTGGGAGGCTGGCTGCGTGACAGGGTGTGTGTGTGTGTGTGTGTGTTTGTGTGTGTGCACCTTCTCTGTGTACACATGGAGCAACGCAGGCACAGTTTGCTTTGACTGCTGGGATCAAGGAGGAAGCTGCAGTTTGCTTTTCCTTTGTCTGCCTGGCTGTTTCTGTTCGAGGTGTTTGCAGCATGCCCATCCCAGCCTGCCCACTGGGAAGGAATGTTTTCATTGCCGTGACCACAAAGGACATCTCCTGCCCTCCCACCCTGCCTCCTGCCATGTGTTCCCCCAGCAATGCTGTGCCCAGGAGCTGCTCTGCCAACCCACCCTCACCAGCTCTGCCTGCTCTTTGGGGAGGGGCCTTTGCCCATCTACCACCAGCACCTGTCCTCCACCCTGAGCCTCTTCTGCAAGGTCCTCAGGGACCTGCACAGACTGCTGTTGAACCTCTGTCCTCCAGTGCAGATCTCTTTTGTTCTTCCACCAGTCTCACCAGAGCTGCTTCATTCTCGGGGTGTGCTCCGAGCCATGTTGCTCCTTGATTTTTCTCCTCCATTTCTTTGCCAGGTGGTGACTCTCCAGCCCATCTATCTTCCACCTGGGACATCTCCAACCCTCCCAACCACTGTGCACAGGCACATTGCTCTCAGCAGACCTCTCAGCTCCAGGGTGGGTGGCAAGGTGACTTTAACAGTGTCTTTTCTAGCTTACCAGAGGGCTCCTGTGCTGGGTTGAAATTTCCCCCCCCCCCCAACATTAACTACCAGAGCTCTGCAAGCCCCAGCCTGGCTGCTTGGCCCCAGATGTCCCAGGCTGCTTCAGTAGCAATGAAATGTCATCTGTTTAGAATCACAGAGTCATAGAATCAACCAGGTTGGAAAAGACCTCAGAGATCATCAAGTCCAACCTCTCACCCAACACCTCCTGACTAACTAAACCATGGCTCCAAGTGCCACATGCAATCCTGTTTTGAACACCTCCAGGGATGGGGACTCCACCACCTCCCTGGGCAGCACATTCCAATGGGAAGAACTTCCTCCTCACCTCCAGCCTAAACCTCCCTTGGCACAGCTTGAGACTGCGTCCTCTTGTTCTGGTGCTGCTTGCCTGGGAAAAGAGACCAACCCCCACCCGGCTACAACCTCCCTTCAGGGAGTTGGAGAGAGCAAGAAGGTCTCCCCTGAGCCTCCTCTTCTCCAGGCTAAGCACCCCCAGCTCCCTCAGCCTCTCCTCACAGGGCTGTGCTCCAGACCCCTCCCCAGCTTTGCTGCCCTTCAAGTGTCTCAATGTCCTTCTTAAATTGAGGGGCCCAGAACTGGACACAGGACTCAAGGTGTGGCCTAACCAGTGCTGAGTATAGGGCAGAATGACTTCCCTGCTCCTGCTGACCATACTATTTCTGATGCAGGCCAGGATGCCATTGGCCTTCTTGGCCACCTGGGCACACTGCTGGCTCATGTTCAGCTGCTGTCAACCAGTCTCCCCAGGTCCCTTTCTGCCTGGCTGCTGTCCAGCCACTCCAACCCCAGCCTGTAGCACTGCATGGGGCTGTTGTGACCAAAGTGCAGCACCCAGCACTTGGACTTGTTCAATGCCATCTTGTTGGGCTCTGCCCATCTGCCCAGCCTGGCAAGGTCCCTCTGCACAGCCCTTCCACCCTCCAGCAGATCATTAGCTGCTCCCAACTTGGTGTCGTCCGCAAACTTAGTAATGGTGGACTCCATCCCCTCACCTGGCTGCTGATTATTGCTGATGACAAAGGCAGGTGGCTGGGGCAGGGGAAGAGGAGCATGGCACGGCTCGGGGAGACGGGGGAAGAGGAAAAGGTCGATAAGCAGCTATTTTAGCTGCCGGCTGGGTGCAGTTTTGGAAGCAGAGGACTGTTTGCACTGGGTGTAGCAAGCCCAGGTTTCAGCTGCAGCAGCACACGCTTCCCACTCCGTGTTTTTGCAAAACTTTCTGCCTATTTGCAGCACCTCCTGCTGTATTGCTCACACCAGCCCTTGCTCAAGAAAGATACTGGAGCCATACGTCGGAGCCGTATGTCTCATCGGCACAGCGCGACTCGAGCAGAAGCTATTGCCAGAGGCAGAAATACTCTCATGGATGCAGCCAGTAGAATAGGTGGAAAGTTTCCAAATCTCTCTCTCTCTCTCTCTCTCTTTTTTTTTTTTCCACAGAGGGAACATTTTTCCCCATGAAAAATGTGGAGGCAATGAAGGGAAGGCTTAATAGTGACTTTTATGAGATGCCCTTTCCCATTTCTAACGTCTTCTAATTGTCTTCTTCCAACTTACGATGCCCTTGTGGAGCCCTGACTCTCCTGCTGATGTCAGGGCAGGAGTAGTGAGGAAAGAAATATTGTCACCCAAGCTGTGGTGCTGAAAGCTCCTCCTTGTCAGTGCTCTGATACAAATAACTGTATAGATACCAGGACGTGCTCCTAAAGTTTCTGCTGTTGTGCAAGAGCCCTTCTGGCCCCTCAGCTGCCGTGCAGTGCAAAGCTCTTGGCTTTCCCGTGTCTCTCCCAAGCAAATCCTTCCCCAGCAGAGCAGAAAAGGGCACTGAGGGTGATGCTCTGCGCAGTGCTGTGGTCAGTGAGGCAGGTAGGAGAAGGCAAGAGCTGGTGAAGGAAGGGTGGATGCTGGGAAAGAGTGCAGGCTCCGTGTGGTGCTGGGGATGAAGTGACTCTTGTGCTGTCCATGCTTCAGGGGGTAAACCTAAACCATCCAGCACTGCAGAGGGGTCCCTGGTGTGGTAAGAGAAGCTCATTCATAGAGTCATAGAGCCTCATAATTGGTTTCATTGGAAAAGACCTCCAAGATCCTCAAGTCCAACCCTTGACCCAGCACTGGCAGTTCCCCACTAACCCATGTCTCTCAGCACCACATCTACACAGCTCTTAAATCCTTCCAGGATGGGGACTCCACTACTGCCCTGGGCAGCCTGTTCCAGAGCTTGGCCACCATTCAGGGGAAGAAATTGTTCCTCACATCCAACCTAAGCCTAAGGTAATTTCTTTTTGTCCTGTTGAAAGTGTCTTCTTGTCCTCCTTACAGTGAGCAGCCCTTGTAATGATGCAACCACTTGTAGTGAAACATCACTTGTAGTGATGCAAGCATCTGCACCAAGGCCAGGTCCAACAGAAGAATGAAATCCTGGATGCCCTCCAAACACCATCCCTACAGTACAAATCCACCTAACTTTGAAATGCCAGGATCTCTGTTTTGCTTCCCTGTGACTCTGCAGGATGCTGGTAGAGCTGTGGGTGGTTTGCAAGCTTGTGTCTCTGCGACCAGCCACTGCTGCACCCCAGTGACCACCTCACATCCTTCAGATCCCAACAGTCACAACCCTGCCAGGGTGATAAAAGGAGGTTGTAGCCAGGTGGGGGCTGGTCTCTTCTCCCAGGCAACCAGCACCAGAGCAAGAGCACACAGTCCCAAGCTGTCCCAGGGGAAGTTTAGGCTGGAGGAGAGCAGAAAGTTCTTCCCAGAAAGAGTAATTGGCCATTGGGATGTGCTGCCCAGGGAGGTGGTGGAGTCACCGTCCCTGGAAGTGTTCAAAACAGGCTTGGATGTGGCACTTGGTGCCATGGTTTAATTGTCAGGAGGTGTTAGGTATGAGGTAATAGGTTGGACTTGATGATCTCTGAGGTCTCTTCCAACCTGGTTGATTTTATGGTTCTGTGATGAGCTGTGGCCACGGGGCAGCCAGGACCGCTCAGATGAACGCCTTTGATAAATGGCCCCCCTCCCACTTCCCTGCACCGACCAGATAGCTCCGAGCCAAGGCCATTACTCAGCGTATCATCAGGTGTGTAGCTGTGTCCTGTGCACTCCAAATTGGCAGGGAGAGGACTATTGGAAGGAAGCTGAAGCCAAAAAGGGCTGTGGCATCTGGCCAGATCCACTGTCGATTTTAAAGCTGATTCCACTGTTCCTCCCATGGAGCAAAACAACCACATTTGTCATTTTGCAGAGGACAAAAGCTCAACAGGGCTTTTTATTTGGTTGGGGGGCAGGTTTCTTTTGGTTGGTTTTGGTTTGGTTTGTTGGTGTTTTGGGTAAGGGTTTTTTGTGTGGGTTTTTTTCCCCCTTTTTTTTTGTTGGGGGGGGTTTGTGTTTGCTAGGAATCTGTTGAAGGCTGTTACATTATTCTCCTTGCTGTCAGGAAACAGGCTTGACTCCACTCCCAGGCAGTGAAGTTTGGCTACTTACTGAGCAACCAGACTGCATGGGGCTTTTTGGCCACTGGTGAGGCTACTGTCTTAGGTGGTGGCCTGTGAACATCCTTCAAACACTTGGCTTTGAGGAGCTTTGCCGTCAGCCTCTGGAAGCTCCCCTATCAATGGGAGGTGAGAGGGTAGCACAGCTCTTGGGCCTGAAGAGAGCAAAACCCTGCTGCTGTGAAACCCCTGAAGCAGCATCTGGTTTGGTTTATACTCTGTGTGCTGCATTTTGTCCCAGGACAGTGGCTTGGAGCAGCTTGGGCTGTGCGCTGCGTGGCCCAAGGCTGCAGGGAAAGGTGCCCTGCTCCCCAGCACCCACAGCCAGTCCTGCACGCTGAGAAATGCACAGCCCCACAGTGGGAATGGTGGTGTACATCTGAACCTAACCCCTTTAGCAGGAAGGGCAGGAGGACAAAGCCTGTGTTGTGTTTTGTGATGGGGATGAGCAGCAGAACTGGGCTGCAAAAAGGGATGGAGGAGGAACTGGCGCTTTCCTCAACCCCACTCCTCCCAGCTCCCCACTGTGATTATACACCTGACCCCTACACTTCCAACCACACCAAAGTCCTGTCACTTGGCCAACCTCCTGCCATCCTCATTCTGTCCTGGAGCAGGTCTTCACTCCCTGGCTGTGGAGAAACCAGAGGGAGAAGCAGCTTCCCCGGGTTCATTCCATTATTCATCGCTCTCCTCCCCTTGGGCCGCCCTGAACGAGGTTTCCTTCCCCTCTCCACCGTCTGCACCCTTCAAATGGTTTTAGAAATCAGCACTGAGAAATAAAGTTTCAGCCCCCACCCCCCCCTCCCCAAACCAGAGAAAACCCAACCCAAGGCACCGAGAGCATTCAAATCTCTTGCTCAGCGCTCTCCCTCCCCTCGCCATTGTCTTTGGCTGGCTGGCACAGGACCAGACTTCTTCCTTATTACCAATCCTCACTACTCCGCTGGGCATCGGGAAATAAAGCCCTGTAAAAGTCACTAATTAAATAAGTTCTCCCATCTGACCCAATGCAAGCAGCAGGGGAGCTTGCAGGGGATTTCTGGGGTTTTTTTTAATTATTAATTTTTCTTTTCCTTTTAAGGTTGTTGTTGGGGTGGGGGGGGTGTTGCCCCCCTTTTTTTTCCCCCTTTCTTGCCTTTTTCCCCCCTTTTCTTCTTTTTTTCTTCCCCCCTTTTTTCTTTTTTTCCTTTTTTCTTTTATCTTTTTTCTCTTTTTCTTCTTTCCTTTTTTCTTTTTTCTTCCTCCCTTTTTTCTTTTTTTCCTTTTTCTTTCTCCTTTTTTTTTTCTTTTTCTTTTCCTTTTTTCTTTTTCTTTTTCTTTTTCTTTTTATTTTTGTTTTTCCTTTTTATTTTTTTCCTTTTTTATTTTTCCTTTTTTCTTTTATTTTTTCTTTTTCTTTTTCTTTCTGTTTTTATATTTTTCTTTTTATTTTCTTTTAGTTGTTGTATTTTCTTTTTCCTTTTATTATTCTTTTTCTTTTTTCTTTTTTCCTTTTTCATTTTTCCTTTTTTCTTTTTCTTTTTCCTTTTTTATTTTTCCTTTTTTCTTATATTTTTTCTTTTTCTTTTTCTTTCTACTTTTATATTTTTCTTTTTATTTTCTTTTAATGTTTATATTTTTTTATTATTATTTTTCTTTTTCCTTTTTTCTTTTTCTTTTTCCTTTTTCCTTTTTCCTTTTTATTTTTTTCCTTTTCCTTTTCCTTTTCCTTTTCCTTTTCCTTTTCCTTTTCCTTTTCCTTTTCCTTTTTCTTTTTCTTTTTCTTTTTCTTTTTCTTTTTCTTTTTCTTTTTTTCTTTTTTTCTTTTTCTTTTCCTTTTCCTTTTCCTTTTCCTTTTCCTTTTCCTTTTCCTTTTCCTTTTCCTTTCCTTTTTCCTTTTTCTTTTTTACTTTTTCCTTTTTCCCTTTTGCCTTTTCTTTTTTCTTCTTTTTCCCTTTTTCCTTTTCTTTTATCTTTTTTTCCTTCCCCCCCCTTTTTTCTTTTTTCCCCCTTTTTCTTCTTTCCCCCCTCCCTTTTTTTTTTTTTTTTCTTTTTTTTTCCCATCAAGATCACTTTTATTTCTGTTGTTTTTTGGTGTTGTTTTGGTGGGTTTTTTTTCTGGCGAGGGAGAGGGATTTCAATGTCATGGAATGAATAAATGATGATAATGCCTGGCCACGGGGAGCAGCGAGCACAGCAGTAGCCGAGGTGCTCGCTGCCTCCCTGGCTCCCCTCTGGGGCCCCTGGGGCTGAGGGTCCCTCCCTGTGATAGCTGTGGGGTTGCTCAGCCTCCCCCACCACTGTTTGCCAAGGTGGAGGCTTCATGTTTGGTTTAATTATCCTTATTATTTCCTCCTCTTGTGACTGAGGAACATGTGGGTTTCTTTTCTGTGTGTCCCCCTACCCCCAAGGCTCTGTGGGTCTCCCTGTCTCTGAGCCTTGGGGGGTGCATGCCTGCCCCAGAGCAAGCAAGATGAGAAATTAGCCGCTGGGTTTCCTGTTGTCCTTGGGGATTTCAGAGGGATTGGTGTAGCTAGCTACTTGCCATGCTCAGGTGTGGTGGTTCCTGCACTGTATGCCCACTCTTACTCCTCCTGCTGCTTCCAGGGCATAAGCTCACAAGTGAGCTGAGCTGGGTGGTCTTCTCCATTGCACTCTGTGACAGGAGAAGGGGCAATAAATAGGAACTGCAGCCCAGGAGGTTCCACCTCAGCACGAGGAGGAACTTCTTCACTGTGAGGGTCACAGAACACTGGAACAGGCTATCCAGAGAGATTGTGGAGTCTCCTTCTCCAGAGACTTTCAAGACCCATCTGGATGTGTTCCTGTGTGACCTGTGCTGGATTCTATGCTCCTGCTCTGGCACAGAGGCTGGACTCAGAATACAGAATTAACCAGGCTGGAAAAGACCTTTGAGATCATCAAGTTCAACCTATCACCCAACACCACCTAACCAACTAAACTATGGCACTGAGTGCCTCATCCAGGCTCTTTTCAGACATCTCCAGTGATGGTGACTCCACCACCTCCCAGGGCAGCACATTCCAATGGCCAATCTCTCTTTATGTGAAGAACTTCTTCCTAGCATCCAGCCTAAACTCGATGATCTCAGGAGGTCTCTTCCAACCCCTAACATCCTGTGATCCTGTGGTCTCGGCTCGCTGGCCCTGCAGCAGGGCTGTGCAGGGCAGTGCCTGTTGCTTTGCTCCAGACTCACTCACTGATAAGCTCTCCTCTCTCAAGAGCATCCTGAGGGTTTCTAGCAACAGGAAGCGGAGCGCTGCCTGGCCCGGGAAGAGGTGTGGCTGCCTCCAGCTTCGAGGAACGCGGTGGCACCGGCAGCCCTGCTCTCCCTGTGCTTGCTCCTCAGGGTCCTACTCACCGCCTCCAGCACAGCTTTCTGTTTTCTCATTTCCCAGTAACCCAAGGGACTGCCACGGGGGATGTGCCCCTGCAAACCCAGGCATCTTAGGGGAGAGGTGTGCAGCTCCTGAAGGGCAGGGGGTGAAGGGGGGGGATGATGAGCCCTGGGATATGTGCACCACTGCTGTGGCTGCCCTGTTTCAGAGGTCCTGAAGCCAGTGCTGCAGCAAAGCAGATGTCAAAAGTTTTAGGCACAAAGCACCAGAGGATTGCCCAAATCTCTTGCCCTTGTTTTAGCACAGAGCCACTGGCACTGAAGAGTCTTCCCTCTAAAGAAGCAATGGGTGGAAGCTGCCCAGCTAGGCAAGCTCTTTGGCTGCTCCTCCTGCCTCCCCTCATGCCTGGAGAGCCAGGCAGCACAGACCCCCAGGGACACCTGAAGGCCCTGATTAAGCTTATTCTAGGCCATGCTGAGAATTATTAGCTGCAGCAGTCTGACTCTCTCCCCTCCTCACTGAGACCAGAGTTCTTATTTTAGCTTTGCTTTCCCCTACCCAGCACAATCTCATGGATTCATGAAGTTCAACCAGGGCAAGTGTAGGGTCCTGCCCCTGGGGAGGAGCTACCCCCTACACCAGTACAGGGGAGGGGTTGACCTACTGGAAAGCAGCTCTATGGAGAAGGACCTGGGAGTTCACCATGAACCAGCAACGTGCATTTGTGGCCAAGAAGGCCAATGGTCCCCAGAGGTCCATCAAAAAGAGTGTGATCAGCAGGTCAAGGGAGGTTCTTCTCTCCCTTTACTCTGCTCAGGTGAGGCCATATCTGGAGTGTAGTTCTGGGATTCCCAGTTCAAGAGAGACAGGGAACTATTGGAGAGGGTCCAGTGGAGGCTGTGAAGATGCTGAGAGTGCTGGAGCATCTCTGTGAGGAGGAAAGGCTGAGAGCCCTGGGGCTGTCTAACCTGGAGAAGAGCAGCCTGAGAGAGGATCTTCTCAGTGCTCAACAAGGGCTAAAGGGCAGGGGCAAGAGGATGGGGGCAAACTCTTTCCAGTGGTGCCCAGTGACAGGACAAGGGGCAGCAGGCACAAACTGGAACCCAGGAGGAAAAACTTCTTTGGTGTGAGGGTACTGGAGCCCTGGAGCAGGCTGTCCAGAGGGGCTCTGGAGAGATTCTAGATCCACATGGACATTATGATCCTGGGCAAGCTGCTGTGGGTGACCCTGCTTTACCAGGGGGCTTGCACTAGGTGATCCCCAGAGGTGCCTTCACTGGGATTCAGTGGGGAGGGGTGGCTCTCATTGCTGAGCACTGCTGTTAGTTCCAAGCACAAGTCACTGCCGGGCAATGCAACCTCTCCGTGAACCTGCAAGATAACAAAGTAGGCTGGAACAGCTGCATGAAGCCAGCAGGCTCATTTCCTAGGCCATGGAAAGACCTCACTTAGGGCTATTTTTTTTTGTTTCTTTTTGGTCACCAGTTCCTTCAAATCTTCCAGCAAATGCCCTCTGGTTCTTAATGTTACACAAATATTCCTGAGTGCTCGCTCATTAACGAGAAGCCCACGGACATGACAAACCCTAAACAAATGCAGGACACTCTTTGCAGGAACAATTAAATTTGCTTTGCACCAGCTTGTGGCCTGGAAAAAAAAAAAGAAAGAAAAAGAAAACTAAAAAAAAGGCAATAAACCATCCCTGAACTGGGCTCATGTCAATCCAGTCATGAGACAAATATGTTGTGTGACTTGGCGTTGAGGACCGTGCTCTCCCCTGGCTCGCTGAGCGGCGGTTGTGTGCTCTTGGTCAGGGACTCAGAGGCTTTTCAATTCCCTTGACACTTCACCAAGTTGTCTTAGTTGTTGGGTTTTTTTTTTGTCTCTGCACCATCTGTAATCTCAAAAGGGCTTCCTGCCTCGTGGGCTCTCCTGTTGAATGTGTGCTGGGAAATATCTGCGATACCTTCACAGGCCTCTTAGGAGGCCATTTCCAAAAGTGAATTGCCTCTAAGCTGCAGAGTCAGGAGGAGAAGGATATAGAATCATAAAATTGTTAGGGTTGGGAGGGACCTCAAGGCTCAGCCAGTTCCAACCCCCCTGCCATGGCCAGGGACACCTCACACTGCAGCAGGTTGCTCACAGCCACCTCCAGCCTGGCTGCAAACACCTCCAGGCAGGAGGCTTCCACCACCTCCCTGGGCAACCTGTGCCAGGCTCTCACCACCCTCCTGGGGAACAACTTCTTCCTCACAGCCAATCTCAATCTACCCATTTCTAGTTTTGTTCCATTCCCCCCAGTCCTATCCCTCCCTGACACCCTCAAAAGTCCCTCCCCAGCTTTCTTGGAGCCCCCTGCAGATCCTGGAAGTCCACAATTAGGTGTCCATGGAGCCTTCACTTCTCCAGACAGAATATCCCCAACTCCCTCAGTCTGTCCTCATAGCAGAGCAGCTCCAGCCCTCTGCTCGTCCTTGTGGCCCTTCTCTGGACACCTTCCAGCACCTCTTGTAATAGAGGCTCCAGAACTGGACACAGTACTCCAGGTGGGGTCTCAACAGAGCAGAGCAGAGCAGAGGGGGACAATCACTTCAACATGGGCACAGCCATGTTGGAGTGAGCTCATCTCCAAGCTTCACCCTGGCCAAGGCATTAGCAGGACCTAATTGGCTTCTTATAGGATCAGAGGATGTCAGGGGTTGGAAGGGACCTTCAAAGATCATCAAGTCCAAATCTCCTGGCAGAGCAGGAGCATAGAATCCAGCACAGGTCACACAGGAATATATCCAGATGGGGCTGGAAAGTCTCCAAGAAGGAGACTCCACAACCTCTCTGGGCAGCCTGTTCCAGTGCTCTGTGACCCTCACAGTGAAGAATTTCCTCCTCCTGCTGAGGTGGAACCTCCTGTGCTGGAGTTTCTATCCATTGCCCCTTGTCCTGTCCCAGGGAGCAAGTGAGCAGAGCCTGTCCCTGTCCCCTGCCTCCTGCCCCCCAGCCCTCAGAGATCTATGAACATTTATTCAATCCCCTCTCAGCCTTCTCCTCTCCAGACTAAGCAGCCCCAGGGCTCTCAGCCTCTCCTCACAGGGCACATGTTGCAGGCCCTCAGTCATCCTGGGGTTGGCTGCTGCTGTCCAGGGGAAAAAATTCACTCTTGGAGAACTTTTGTTTTGTTCAAACTTGTTGTTCTGAGCTGCCAAGCACAGATTTTCCTGCCAAGCCAAATGGTGCTGGTGGAAAGGTTTCATTGTGGTAGCCACCAGTGTGCTCTGCTTGATGAGGCATTGGGGGGGTTGCTCTTTCTGCATGGAGGCAAAGCCAACCAGGAGCTGCAGTTGTGCATTAGGGAAGATTTATGGCAAAGAGAGTTATTCTCCAATCCTCTCCTTCCCCCCAGAGCTGCCCCTTTGCCTCCCCACCCACCCCATTTCCCCCCTTTTGCCCTCAAACCCACAGCACCTGGGCTCTGCTGGAGTCTCCTCCCACCCCAGCTGTGGCCACTTGGCCCTCCCCACCCACTCCCCTATTTAATCCCCCCCAGGAAGGGCAGCAGCCCCTAGCTGAGCCCCTCGGGGCTGGAGGATCCTCCTCTCATCTCTGGTGAGTGCCCCTGGAGCACCCTGGGTGATGGTGGTGGTGACAACAAAGGCCGGGGGGCCTGGTGGCCCCCCGGTTGTTAGGACCAGCATTGCTGACTGCTCCAATCTCCCCCACGGGTGCTGGCTGGGGCTGAGCTCCTCTGGGTGGTGTCTTGGCTGGCTGAGGGTCTTGGCCCTGGGATGGGTGCAGAAAAGGTGGTAGGGGAGCAGGAGCTGTTTAGGCAGGGTGGAGGATGGAGTAGAGGGAGCAGGAGCTGCTTTGGGAAGATGAAGGGGGGTGGTGGGGGAGGAAGGGGGTTAAACTAGATGACTAGTTGAAGGGACCTTAGAGATTGTCTACTCCAACCTCCTTGGTGTGGGCAGAGATGCCTCTCAACTAGACTCAGCTGCTCAAGGTCTCATCCAAGCTGGCTTTGAACACCTCCAGGAAGGGAACATCCACAACCTTCCTGGACAGCCTGCTGGAGAGTCTCACCACTGTTACTGAAGAGCTTCCTCCTAAAATCCAGTGTAAACCTACTCTCTCTCAGCCTAAAGCCCCCCCACCTTGTCCTGTCTCTAGACACCATTATGAAAAGTCCCTCTGCAGCCTTCCTGTAGGATCCCTTCAGGTACTGTAAGGCAACTCTAAGGTCCCCCCGAGTCTTCTCTTCTCCAGGCTAAAAAACCACAGCTGCCTCAGCCTATCCTCACAACAGAGGTGCTCCAGTCCTTGGATCACCTTTGTTAGGACACTGGCTCAGGTTCACAGCTGCCCTCACCAGCTGAAGAGCAGAAGTGTGAGCAGTGCCTGCCTGATCTTGGTGTGCAATGGTGAAGGGCTGTGGTTCACTCACGTGAGCCAGTCAGCCTCTGTTAAAATTCTCTCTCTCTAACCAACCAGAAATTGTTTGAGGCCATGATGGGAAAAGCAGCTCTACAGCCAGAGTGCAGCAGCAGCATCTGGCCCAGCCTGGGTGAGCCAGGGAAGACATCCTGGGCGCTTCAGCGACGGGCAGAAGACCGAGGGCAAAGGAGGTGCCTTTGGGGGTATCATGTCAGGGGCAACATGCAACTCCAGGAGGGAACTCTTCACATTTCTGTGTTCTTTATACATTAAAAAGTATGAGACACATGCACTGTCACTGATTTATTGCCTGAGCAAATTTAATTAGGAGGGAAGCCAAGTCTTGAGTGCAGAGGGAAATTGTCCTCCAGCAACAGAAAGGATTGCTGAATATTTAATATGACATCAAGCATCATAGCACACCTCAAATGGGAACAGTTGGAGACTTGGTCCTCTCTCTGCTGTGTTTCTCTGGACCACTGAGGTCTCCTGTTGCCATCCTACATTGCAAACATCCTTTGCAGTGCCTACATTCCTGCAGGCTGCCCGGTGGGGATGACTTTCATTATCCCATCGTTAAAGACTGACAGTAATTACAGGTGTTTGGGAGCTGCTCTGGGGAAAGCAGGAGATGAGTCACAATGTTTCTCCAACCAAGAAAAGGCAATGGAGGAAAAGGTAATCATGGAATAATAGAATTGTTTTGGTTAGGAAAGCCTTTTAAGATCACCGAGTCCAGCCAGTCTCTAACTCTACCAAGGCTGGTTCTAAACCATGGTCCTCAGCACCACATCTCTGCCTCTTTTACACACCCCCAGGAATGGGGATTCACACACTTCCCTGGGCAGCCTCTTCCAGTGCTTAAGAAGCCATTCAGGGCAGAAGTTTCTTATAATATCCAACCTCAACCTACCCTGCTGCAACTTGAGGCCATTTCATTGTGGCAGGGGGCTTGGAACTAGATGATCCTTGTGGTCCCTTCCAACCCTGTCTGATACTATGATACTTCTATGATACTATCACTTGTAACTTGGCAGAAGATACCAATCCCCCCCACCTGCTTCCAACCTCTTTTCAGGTAGCTGTAGAGGGTGAAGAGGTCTCCCCTCAGCCCTCTTTTCTCCAGATTTTTGTGCAGGTGCTTCTGTTGGGAGGCACTGCCCATCTCCTGCAACCTCTTGTGCTTCACAGTCAGTGCAGTCCAATCTTAAAGCATTGTTAGTGAGGAGCCAGGCTCCAGCATTAGTGTGCAATGGGCAGGAGAGGGCTGCAGGGCTCGGGGTAGGTAGATGAGCCACATGTTATTGAGCAGTAAAGAAAATTATAGTTGCCACAAAGCCTTTTCTGCAGGAAAACATCGTGGGCTCATGATGGATGGCCAGGGTTAAGGCAGCAGGGAAGCAAAATGGATCATAAATATATTTGAGCTTGGCCTCTAAACAACAAACCTCCAGAAAGAGCTTTTTGTTGGTTGGTGCTTAGGGACTCTCAAAGACCAAATAACCAAGGTCTCCCCTACAGGAGGGGATGGCAGTGGAGTACAGGCAGGTTAAAGAACAGGGTGGGGGGGGGCATTGCGTGGCATTCACACATAGCTTCAACACATCAGCTGGCTATTGGCAGCAGGATCAATCCATGACCAAAGGCTTGCAAAAGAAAAAGGGATTCTCTTCCCTTTCCCACTCCCCACCCTCCCCTTTTGTTTTGAATGCTTCAGTGGCAATACCCCCATGCTTCTAGCTTGTTAGGACACAGTCAAGAAGGGAATAACCCATTACATACTTCATTATTTTTCCAGCTAGCTAAGGAAATCTCCTAGGGATATTTGAAATGGAAAGGGTATTACAATAGCTACAATCCAACAAGATGAATTTTGATGATGTGGCAGCAGTTGCAACTGGTAAAATGATAATGGTGATTTTGGGGGGTTGGGGGTCGAGCAAGCCATTACTCGCTCTGCTCCTCGATAGCAAAGGAGGGCTGCCTTGCAAGCAAGTTCCTCTGCTCATTTTCCAAATGAGAGCACAAGATAAGGCAGAGCTAGACCTTGGGGTGGCTGGTTTGGGTGGGTTTTTTTTCCCCCCTCCACCTTTCCTTATTTGCAAACCAAATCTCCAGAATTACCCCTGATATTTTGCAACGGCAGCCTCTGAGACGGAGGAAATGTGGAAGCAAATCCCCTACGTGTTCAGAGCTGCCAGCAGTCTTCAACCAGCTCAAATATTCTTTATGACAGTCCTAAAATCAGAATTACCCAGTCTAGCCCCTGCTGAAATTTATGGTGGTGCATTAAAAGCTACGGCAAACAACCTGGGACAAATAATTTGGTCGTAACTCTTATTCCAGCTCGCGGCAGCACGGTGCGAGCGGGAAGGGATGCTCCTGGGCAGCAGGGGATGCTCATTTGCAGGGCCAGTCTCCACATTTAGATGCACAGAAGCGTTCAGGTTGGAAAGGACCTTCAGCATCACTAAGTCAATCAGATCCTGGGCTGCATCAGAAGTGTGGCCAGCAGGTCAAGGGAGGTGATTCTCCCCCTCTACTCAGCTCTGGGGAGACCCCACCTGGAGTACTGCCTCCAGTTCTGGAGCCCCTATTACAAGAGGGATATGGAAGTGCTGGAACATGTCCAGAGAAGGGCCACGAGGATGAGCAGAGGGCTGGAGCACCTGTCCTATGAGGACAGATTGAAGGAGTTGGGGCTGTTCAGTCTGCAGAAGAGAAAGCTCTGAGGTGACCTCATTGTGGTCTTCCTGTATCTGAAGGGGGCTACAAGAAGGCTGGGGAGGGACTGCTCAGGATCTCAGGTAGTGATAGGACTAGGGGGAATGGAATGAAGCTGGAGGTGGGGAGATTCAGGCTGGATGTGAGGAGGAAGTTCTTCCCCATGAGAGTGGTGAAGCCCTGGAATGGGTTGTCCA
This sequence comes from Melanerpes formicivorus, assembly GCF_026170545.1. Taxonomy (NCBI): domain Eukaryota; kingdom Metazoa; phylum Chordata; class Aves; order Piciformes; family Picidae; genus Melanerpes; species Melanerpes formicivorus. The sequence goes on along the minus strand of NW_027142368.1, from coordinate 14,624,840 downwards.
GGGAGATGGTTGGGGTGCCGTTCCTGGAGGTGTTTAAGCCCAGGCTGGCTGAGGCTCTGGCCAGCCTGATCTAGTGTGGGGTGTCCCTGCCCATGGCAGGGGGGTTGGAACTAGATGCTCCTTGTGGTCCCTTCCAACCCTGACTGATTCTATGATACTAAATCCAATCCAGAACCTTACTCTGCAAGGGTCACCTCTAAACTGTATCCCAAAGCACCGCATCCAAACCACCTTTAAACACATCCAGGGTTGGTGACTCTGCCACCTCCCTGGGCAGCACATTTCAATGCCTGACCACTTTACATGAAAGAAATGTTTCCTAATGTTCAGCCTAAACCTACCCAGTGACAGCTGGAGGCCAGTCCCTCTTGTTCTATCACTAATAGCTTGTGAGAAGAGACCAGCAGCAGCCTCACCACAACCTCCTCTCAGGTAGCTGTAGACAGCAACAAGGTCTCCCCTCAGCCTCCTCTTTTCTGAACCAACCACCCCCAGCTCCTTCAGTTGCTCTTCCTAAGGTTTGTTCTCCAGGCCCTCCCCTAAGCTTCCTTGCCCTCCTCTGCTCTCACTCCAGCACCTCCACGTCTCTCTCTTGTATGGAGGTGCTCAAAACTGACCGCTGTATCGAGGTGTGGCCTCACCAGAGCTGAAGTGGAAGGGGACAATCCCCTCCCTACTCCTGCTGGCCACAGCATTCCTACAAGATTTCAACAGGGCACATTTTCAGAGCCCTATTTATCCATTTTTCTCCAAAGGGGAGAGAGTTTTTGTTCATTTTTGGGGTTTTTCCTTTTTTTTTTTTCTTTTTTTTCCCCTTTTTTGGTCATTTTTTCCTTTTTTTTTTTTTTTTTTCTGTAATTTCCCACCTTTTTTGGTCTTTTTCTTTTCCCCCTTTTGGGTTTTGGTCTCTTTCTTTTCCCCCTTTTGGGTTTTGGTCTCTTTCTTTTCCCCCTTTTGGGTTTTGGTCTCTTTCTTTTCCCCCTTTTGGGTTTTGGTCTCTTTCTTTTCCCCCTTTTGGGTTTTGGTCTCTTTCTTTTCCCCCTTTTGGGTTTTGGTCTCTTTCTTTTCCCCCTTTTGGGTTTTGGTCTCTTTCTTTTCCCCCTTTTCGGTTTTGGTCTCTCCCTTTTGTTTTGTCTTCCCCCCCCCCCTCCCCCCCCTTTTTTTTAGTCTTTTTTTTTCCCCCTTTCTTTGGATCCTTTTTTCTTTGGTCTTTTTTTCTTGCTTTCTTTTGTCTTTTCTCCTTTTTTTGGTTTCTTTTCTTTTTACCTTTATTTTGGCCTTTGGTTTCTTTTCTTTTTACCTTTATTTTGGCCTTTTCTTTCTTTTCTTTTTGGCCTTTTCTTTCTTTTCTTTTTGGCCTTTCCTCTCTTTTCTTTTTGGCCTTTCCTCTCTTTTCTTTTTGGCCTTTTTTGGGTTTGGTTTTTTTGGGTTAATTTTTTGGGAGGGGTTTGCCTTTTTATTGTTTTTTTAAATATATTTTCCCCCCTTTTTTGCTCTTTTTCCTCTTTTTTTGGTATTTTTTCTTTTTTTTTTCCTTTTTCTCTCTTGCTTTTATGAAATGTTTGCAACTCGAGAAGCAACTGGATCTGCTTTGTCTCCGTGAGAACTGCTTCATCCTGATAGATTTAGTGGAGAATGTGTCTGTGCTCCATGAATCTTCCCCCTAAGAAATAGCCCCAATGTATTGTTTCCAAATACTAATTCTCTCAACTTCTCCAAATCCCTTGGCACTTATTATGTTCATTCCTCACAAGCAGTAGTGAAAACAAATGTTCTTTGTGTAAACAGACTTTGACAGAATGTGGGAACTTAAATAAATATGGTTAGAATATGGCATAAGAATTGGCTTCGAATTTGAAGCCAACTGAAAGCGCAGGGGTAAAGAAGGCTGGTCACTCTACTTCACAAAAAATACCCCCAAACCCCCCACAAATACATCCTGACATCTCTTGAAACAGGTAAACAGCAGCTCCAAGGCTCCTAACTGTGCCATATGTGACCAAGAAGAACGATGGTCTCATGGGATGCAGGTCAAGAGAGGTTCTCCTCCCTCTCTACTCTGCCCTAGGTTCTCTTCCCTCTCTACTCTGCCCTAGGTTCTCTTCCCTCTCTACTCTGCCCTAGTCAGGCCCCAACTGGAGTATTGTGTCCAGTTCTGGGCTTCCCAGTTCAGGAGACACAGGAAACTACTGGACAGGGTCCCCTGGAGGCTACAAAGATGCTTGAGGGGCCTGGAGTGTCTCTGTGAGAAGGAAAGGCTGAGAGACCTGGGACTCTTCAGCCTGGAGAAGAGCAGCCTGAGAGAGGATCTGCTCTGTGCTCAGCAAGCGCTAAAGAGTGGAGGCAAGAGGCTGGGTACAGACTCTTGTCAGTAGTGCCCAGGGACAGCCCAGGGGGGTCCATCTGAACAGGAATTACAACTTCTTTGGTGTGAAGGTGCTGGAGCCCTGGAGCAGGCTGCCCAGAGAGGTTATGGAGTCTCCTTCTCTGGAGAGATTCCAAACCCACCTGGATGCTGTGACCCTGGGCAAGCTGCTGTGGGTGACCCTGCTTTGGCAGGGGATTGGACTGAATCATCTCTAGGGGTCTATTCCAACCCCCACCATGCTGGGATTCAGGGATTTTGTGACATGTTTGAAGACACTGGAGTTGTGCAAATGCACCATGGTGAGCAAAACAGTTACTCCAAAACATCCTTTTGCATAAACCCTGCTGTGGTATCTGTTATTCTCCTCCCATAACAAACAAGCATCCTACCAGCACCTTTCTCCTCAGCCGACCAGAGACGTGGAGCAGAGCTCTTCATTGGGGTGGGCAATGACATCACAGGACCCATGGAAATTAAGGCTATTTTAAACCACTGACATGGTTTATTTAAGTTGGGGGGGGGGGAGGGGAGAGGGAAAGGGGGGAACTGGGAAATAGAAAACACAAGTACTTGCCCCAGACAACACAACTGCCCACAGAGCCTTTCTATGAGATCGGATACCCTGGGTGGTTTTCTGAGGCATGAAGCCAAAGGCCAAGAGAGCAAAACCACCCAAAAAGTGTAATAATTCCCCTTCAGGGCCAGGGCTGCACGAAAGGGAACATATGAATAAAGACAAGGAAAACCCATTAAGTAATATTATTGACACGCATCTGACGTCGCCAGCAGCCAACCAGCGCTCGCCACTTGTGCTCTGGATCTCTGAAATCATTTCTTAATGGAATAAAAAGGGGGTGGGGGGTTGGGGGGCAGGGGGAGGGTTACATTCTGAATGTCTTTCTACAGATGCTGGAGGCAGCAGGTTTGCCAGCCATTCACATCCCCCAGCCTGCCTGCTGCTTCATAAATCCAGGGCTCGGTGGAAGCGCAGCAGTAGTCCTCTGTTCTATCAGTATTGCAAACAAGTTCCAGCTTCCTGCAATAACCTCAAATTGCCATATTTCAGCTTTCCTGAAGCACCTGTCCCTGACACTGCCAAGCTACCCGGAGAATTACAGGGGGAAGAAATGAGGGAGCCCATTTTCCATGTGTGGTGACAAATGTACCTCCCGATTCCATACTGCAAACGGTCCTCCGTGCCAATTGCAGAGGAGAAATAAAGGAAAAATAGGGTTCAGACCATGCTACAAGCCTGAAAAAATGTGTCTGGACCACAGGAGAAAGGCACAAGTGGAAGATTTGTGGCTCTGGAGGGTTTTGAAAGCTTCAGGGTCCAAATGGCTGCTTTGCTTCCATGGTTTGACAGCAAAGCAGTTTTGAGGAGAAGCAGCATCAGAGCTGTGAGGGGATTAGCTGAAGACCAGGCAACCAGCACCAGAACAAGAGGACACAGTCTCAAGCTGTGCCAGGGGAGGTTTAGGCTGGAGGTGAGGAGAAAGTTCTTCCCAGAGAGAGTTGTTAGCCATTGGAATGTGCTGCCCAGGGAGGTGGTGGAGTCACCATCCCTGGAGGTGTTCAAGAGGGGATTGGATGTGGCACTTGGTGCCATGGTTTAGTCATGAGGTCTGTGGTGACAGGTTGGACTTGATGACCTTGAGGTCTCTTCCAACCTTGGTGATTCTGTGATTCTGTGTAGGATTAAAGCTGGATACCCAGCTAGCAGAAGGTGACATGGTGGTTGTGGGGATGGGGATAATCCTGGAGCCAAGCAATATGTCCCCTCCAAAATACCCAGGCCACTTCTCCTCACTTGAGTTGTGACAGCTACACAGTTTCACAGAGTCTCAGCATGGAAGTGACCTCTGGAGATCATCTAGTCCAAGCCCTCTGCTAGAGCACGGTCACCTCGAGCAGCTTGCACAGGACAGCATCCAAGAGAGTTTTGAATGACTCCAGAGGTGAAGATTCCACCACTTCTCTGGGTAGCCTGGTCCAGTGCTCTATCACCCTCAAAGTAAAGAAGTTCCTCCTCATGTTTAGGTGGACTTCCTAATGTTCAAGTTTGTGCCTGTCACCTCTTGTCCTGTCACTGGGCAGCACTGAAGAAAGCCTGGCCCCATCCTCCTGGCACCCACCTTGAAGTATTGGTAAGCACTGAGAAGATCCCCCCTGAGCCTTCTGAGGCTTCTGAGTTTTCTGGGCTAAAATCCCCAAGTCCCTCAGGCTTTTTTTTCTCATAAGATTAATGTTCTAGGCCTCTAATTACCTTCATAGCCCTTTGCTGTGCCCTCTCAAGCAGTTTCCTGTTCTTCTTGAACCAGGGAGCCTAGAACTGGCCCTGGCACTCCATTCTGTTGGCTGGATGTGAAGACACGTTTCTGGAGGAAGGCACATCAACAAGGGATGCCTGGAGGCAGAAACTGGTCTCCTCTCTCTTCGTAGGTGCAGTGAGGAGTGAAGATACTGATGGCTCTGGAGAGTCCACTCACCAACCCCAGCTTTTTGTGCCAAGTCCCTTCTCCACCCTGCGAGGGCTCCACAGCTCAGCCAGCAGTATCCCAAAGCCATGGTTCCCAAGAGTTTCATGGGTGGGAAGGATCTGTTGAAGGAGGTAGCTGGGGAAAGCCAGCTCTTGGACCACCCCAGGGCAGGAGGTGGACTTGTTTATCAGCACAGCTTGCTGGGTGCCACCCCTTTTCATTTTAGGCTGAGTCAACCCTCTAGACACCAATGAATGTGCTCTTGTAAACAAACACCAGGGGTTGCTCTATTTTTTGTTGATGTTGCTGCTGCTGTTGGGTGTTTTTCTTTCTTTCCCAGCTAAAACTGCTTTGCTTTCAGAGAGCAAGAGAATGCAACCTTTGCAGGCTCTTGAGCAACTTCTAAATGGTCCCTGTTGGGGTGGGAGCCTTTGCTTTCCTGGTGACCATGAGCAATAAACAGCCCAGTGACCATGGAGAGGGCACAGTGCAAGCATGAGGTCTGACCAGGGCTGCTGCCCAGTCCTCCTCTCTCAACCCTTGGTACCACTGAGCCAAACTGAGGGCTGTACCCTTGGAGAGTGCAGCATCAGACATTGAGTTGGCATTGACAGCACTCAGAGGAAGGCAAAGGTTTCACCAAGGGCAGGAGAGCAACAGGTGCATTAAGAAATATACAAAGGTAGGCTCAAAACTCTTCAAACCTCACCATCCTCGGTGGCACCTGGGAAGAGATGTGGTGGAGTACACAGCAGCTTGTTTGCCTCTTTAGGCTTTCCCCTCTGCATTCCTTTTTGTTAAGTGCTCTCTGTTCTGCTCCTTTCACACTTCTGTAGCCCTGGTCACAAACAATAAAGTCCTGGTGAAAACACAAGGAGGCCCAAAACCCTTCCTCGACCTCACCATCCTTGGTGGCATCTGGGAAGAGCGTGGTGGGGATGGTTGGTGGAGCTGACCACAGCTTCTCTGCCTTTTGTGTAGCTCTGATCACACTGATGGCTTCCTTTTTGCCCTGGCTGATTGTTGCTGGCTGATAGCACAGCACATCCCACCAGCTGGCTCCTTGTAAGCCTTGGAACCTACTGATGGTTGTTGGGAGATGTAATGTCTGCTTCCCTGACACCAGAGTGGGTAAGATGCCTCTGGCTGCAACATCAATGTAAGGTTTGCTACCTCCTCTGTTGGATCTGGTGGGCCAGGAAGAGCAGGTAGCTGCTGGCTTGTCCCCATCCATTGCTTGGGTGCTGCCTTGCTCTTTGTGGGGAAGAACTTGTCTCTCTCTACCAAAACTGCCTACAAAAGCCATCTGTTTGCCTGGCCACAGCAGTGGGTTAGAAGTAGGGGGGGACCATCTCACAAAGCAGAGGGCATTCTGCCTCTGCACATCACAGTTTGACAGGCTGACTGTTATGAAACTGAAGATGACCAAACTCTTCTCCCTGGGATATTTCCTCAGGATGCTGCCTTCCCTTGGGTGAATGTGGTCCCAAGGGTTTGCTTCATTCATGCATTAAGTTGAGTGGCTTTGGTCTTGCTAACTGTCAAAAAACTCCCAGCTTCCCTACACTTACTACAATAGCCCAGCCACAAACTGAGGGTTTTGGTAAAGACAAACAAAAATGAAACCTCGCTCTAGGGTCAGCAGCAGAGTTTCATTGCCACCAGCTTTGCTCTCTTCTTGTAGTTTTCCTCCTTGAAGCCACTGGAGACCAGTAACCCCAGCTGACACACTGCTTTGGACTCCTCCTCACCATGCATCAGGCAAGCTTGCAAGAGCTCTGCATCCCAACATCTGGAGGTGGGGGTTTAACCTCCCCCCCTCCCCCCAGCAAGCAAGCTGCAGGTTGCTCCTCCTCACCTCACCTTTTCCACCGCCTGCAAGCCGGAGAAGACCAAAGTGAGGCTTTGAGCTTCCAGCAATTTCCACTTTGGTGCCTTGCTGCCTTTCCTGCAGCGCTTTTATAAGCCTGTTTGGAAGACAATAGACAATGGGAGAAGTTGCTGAGTTACTCCCAGTGGACACATGTTGACAATAAACCCCTGTGACAGAGGTCAACTGCGTGTGCCCAGAATAGCAGAGGGTAACTGGCTGCCCCGGGAGCGTCGCTCTGCCAACCAGCCGATACAGAAGAGATGTCTTATTGTCCAAGCCATTGAGTCAGCTTGGCCCAAGGAGATTAATTTTCCAGCAGATCTGATCTCTTTGCTTGCTGCAAGGATATGACAACATGTCTCTTCCACTGGTAATGCTTACGGTCCCCGTAGCCATAGATATAAAGCTGTTTAAAACCATTTGAAGTGTGAAGAGGCAACACCACCCTGAAGATCATGTTCCTGACCAGGTGCCCCCGTTGGTGGAAAGCCTGTTTCTCCAAGTGAGACACAAGAGTGAGTCAGAGGGCAGTTCCACGTGGGTGGGGTGGCTCTGCACAGCAGTGGGAGAGGGCAGGAGCTCTAACACGCTCTGTCCTATTTTTAAGGAGTTGTAACTCAGCTTTACTTTTCCCCTCATACGAAGTCTCCTCGGGCAGGAAACCATTTTTTAACACCTGGCTTGCAAAAAGAAAACACAAAAATATGACTGACCAAGTGGAGTTTGCTTCTTTGGCTGGTCCCTCTCGTGGGTTGGTGTGGCAGGGCTTTTGCTCGTGGGAGGCCACAGGAGCAGCTCCTGTGAGGAGCTGCTGGAATCTTCCCCCTCCCCTCCCCGTCTGATAGAGCCAGTGCCAGCTGGCTCCAAGGTGGACATAGTGCGAGCCAAGGTCAAGCCAATAAGCAATGGTGGTGGTGCCTCTGGGATAATGTATTGAAGGTGGAGAAAGAAACCTCTGCAACTGCAGCCAAAGAAATGAGTGAGAATATAGGAGAGAAACAGCCCTGCAGGCACCAAGGGCACTGAAGAAGGAGGAGAAGAGACGCTCCAGGCATCAGAGCAGAGACTCCCCTGCAGCCTGAGCTGGAGACCATGGAGAAGTAGGCTATCCCCTGCAGCCCAGGGAGGTCCATGGTGGAGCAGATATCCACCTGCAGCTCATGGAGGACACCACATCAAAGCAGGTGGACCCCTAAAGGAGGCTGTGACCCCATGGAAAGCCTGCACCTGTGGCTGTGTGGAGAGAGGAGCCCATGCTAGGGTAGGGTTGCTAGTGGGACTCGTGACCCTGTATGGGATCCAGTCTGTTCCTCAAGTACTACCTCCCATGGGAGGCATCCATGATGGAGCAGTTAATGAAGAACTGAAGCCTGTGGGAAGGATTCCCTCTGGGAGAAGTTTGTGGAGGACTGTCTCCCATGGGAGGAACCTCACACTGGAGCAGGGAAAGAGTGTGAGGAGTCTTCCTCTGAGGAGGAAGGCCTAGCAAAGACAACATGTGAAGAACTGGCCACATTCCCATTTTCTCCATCTCCCTGCACTGCTGAGCAGGGGGAGGAGGTGGAGAGCTCGTGAGTAAAGTTTTGCCCAGGAAGAGGAAAGGATGAGGGGAATGTGCTTTAAGATTTGGGTTTATTCCTCATTACCCTCTCTCCCCTGTCCAGTTGAGGAGGCAACTGAGAGGGTGGATTTGGTGGGCTCTTGACAGCCAGTCAAAGCCTGCCTTCCAGATCCAGCTCTTTGGAGGTGCCAAAAGGAGTGAAGAGCTTCTCTTTATCACGTGTGGTGGCTCTGCCACAGCTAGAGGGAGATTGGTGTCTTGGGGACGACTGACCCAACAGGACAACCCCTGCTCCTTTGTGTCACATCATCCCTGCTGGGAAGCAGTCTCCTCACGACAGATGTCATGTTTGACAGCCTGGCACCCCAAGCTCTCCTTGGTGCTACAGGAACGCTGTGGACTACAAGGTGTTATGAATAGCAGCGTGAGCATGTGTGTGACTGGAAGGTTTGCACAAGCTCCAGAAGTATTTTGGCAAACAAAAAACTCTCTCCTTGAAGAAAAAAGAAAGAAAAAGAAAATCTTATGTATGACTCCACAGAAAAATATATCCACCTACAAAGCCATCCAAGAAAGGCTGCGGGACAGCCCAAGTCTCCTCCATGCACCATCTCCACAGCAGCAGGGAGGCGAGGTTGCTACCAAGCAATGGCAACAACTTCCCTATGTTTAATGCCTATTTTTACTCTCCTTGCCTCCATTTTTCCTGGCAGGCAAAGGGCTGGAAGCAGAGGCACCGCGCCCTGGAGTGGTGGGGGACGTTAGAGCAGGAGCACGGTGCCAAGGTGCTGGTTAGCTCCTAGGCTCCCCTTGACTGGCGTCACAACAAGTTTATGACTGACTTTGTCTTACAAATGCCCAAAGCCCTGGGCCAAGAAACAGGTTGTTGTGGGTTTTTTTTCTCTCTCATGTCAGAGCCCGTTAGTGAAGAGCCAGCAGTGGAGACAGGAAGCAGCTGCTCTGTAAAGGTCAGCTTGGTGGGCTAAGTACAGTTTCTCCTGCATAATATCACCCCACCAGAGCCAATGGAGTCACTGAAAGACCCCCAAGGCACCCAAACAGTGGCCAAACGCTCAGGGGAGCCTCCACCCATCCAACCCACCAGGCTGCTGCACAGCTGTGCCCCGTCCAGCCCGCAGACTGCGCCTCCGGTTCAAATGGGCGTAGCCTGGGGTGTGGAAGGGGAGAGGGTTAGTGGCACCTCACAGAAAAAAGCTGGAGGCAGTGTTGCCAACCAAACCAGCCACTTGAACATGTCCCAACCCAAATATTGATTCTTTTTGATCACTGAACTTTCTGCAGCCAAATTCACAGCTCACCCATCCAGCCCAGGGCACTGACGTCTTTGCAGCGACTGCCTCATGTTGAGCAAAGTTCCTTGAGGCCTTGGGTTTCTTTCTCCCTTTTTTTGGGGGTTGTTTTTGTCTTTATTTATTTTTTTTTTCAACTGGATGGCCTAGAATATATAGAAGACAAGATAATTGATGGATATCCCTGGAAAGATACATGTGTTCCTGGAAATCTGCCTAAAAGCATTCCACCACCGGCAGGAAGCTTTGCTTGAAGGGAGGTTGTAGCCAGGAGGAGGTTGGTGCCTCTGTACTCAGCACTGGTTAGGCCACACCTTGAGTTCTGTGTCCAGTTCTGGGCCCCTCAGTTTAAGAAGGACATTGAGACACTTGAATATGTCCGGAGAAGGGCAATGAGGCTGGGGAGAGGCCTCAAGCACAAGCCCTGTTAGGAGAGGCTGAGGAAGATGGAGTTGCTTAGCCTGGAGAAGAGGTGGCTCAGGGGAGACCTTCTTGCTGTCTACAGCTACCTGAAGGGAGGTTGTAGCCAGGAGGGGCTTGGTCTCTTCTCCAAGGCAATCAGCACCAGAACAAGAGGACAGTCTCAAGCTGCACCAGGGGAAGTTTAGGCTCAAGGTGAAGAGAAAGTTCTTCCCAGAAAGAGCAATTGGCCATTGGAATGTGCTGCCCAGGGAGGTGGTGGAGTCCCCATCCCTGGGGGTGTTCAAGAGGGGATTGGATGTGGCACTTGGTGCCATGGTTTAGTAGTCATGAGGTCTTGTTGGACTTGAGGACAGGTTGGACTTGATCTTTGAAGTCTTTTCCAGCCTGGTTGATTCTATGATTCCAAGGTAGCAGTGACTTTCATGACCCAAACATCCCTTTGCTAGTGTGATAACACCTTTGAAGGTCTTGCTCAAGGAACTATTCATTTTGCTTGCTTTATTTAATGATGTGCATGTTGGTTTGATGTTCACTTTCTTGAAGTCTTCACTGTCCATCCAGTAAGGCCTTTCTCCACTTCATAGAATCACAGAATTGTTAGGGTTGGAAGGGACTTCAAGGATCATTCAGTTCCAATCCCCCCCTGCCATGGGCAGGGACACTTCACACTACAGCAGGTTGCTCACAGCCACAGCCAGCCTGGCTGCAAAAACCTCCAGGAATGAGGCTTCCACCACCTCCTTGGGCAACCTGTGCCAGGCTCTCACCACCCTCATGGGGAAGAACTTCTTCCTGACATCATAGCTGAATCTACCCATTTCTAGTTTTGTTCCATCCCCCCCAAGTCCTATCACTCCCTGACATCCTCAAAAATGTCCTTCCCCAGCTTTCTTGCAGCCTCCTTCAGATCCTGGAAGGCTACAATGACATCTCTTTGGAGCCTTCACTTCTCCAGACTGAATATCCCCAACTTTCTCAGTCTGTCTTCATAGGAGAGGAGCTGCAGTCCTGTGGCACATTATTGTCCCAGATCTTCTGCAGATAGTCATAAGAAGGTGATTCCCCAACTGGCTAGCCTATGCTGCTCCTCTTTCCTTCTCCTCCATCAGTTGTAGAGAAAGAGAAGAAGAGGACAGGCAAAGCTTTCTTGCTCTGATGAAATGAACATGAATTGTGTAGTTTGCAGTCAGTTTGAGCCTCCTAAGTTCTGACCTAAGCTGGTTCTGCATTGCCTGTCATGAGAGTAGCCAAACCTTGGTTTAAGCAGATTCCAGGATCCTGAGCTGGTAGCAGGGTTTCCGCAGATGGAAGCTGAAATGCCTCTTGGTCCATGAGCCGTGAGATATTTGGATGGACTGGCTCCAACTGGTCCTTTTGCCACTGCCACAAAATCACCTAAGCTTCCTGATGTGTTACTCACCTTTTGGCTGAAGGACCAGCCCCTCTTTCCTGTCCTCACCTGTATCTCACCATCCTCTGCTGGAAGTTCTTCTCTTTCTTTTGATGTGCTGTCTGAACTGCCTGGGCGGTTGCTTTCTGAGCTACTTTTCGGTTCGCTGCCAACCAATCTGGAGGGGCAGCATCCTGCAGCAGGAGAGTGGTTGAAGATAGTAAGTTGTCCAGCTGGCTCAGTTGCTTTTGGAAGATGTGTGATCAAGCTGTAAATAGAACCATTCCCTGCGCCTTCCTTCCCAAGCTTGATCTTGTTTATTCATGGGAGCGGTACCTGGGGGATAGCTGCGCCCGGCCGCGGTTTGCATTTCTCTCTATTGCAGCAGAGTCATAGAATCACAGAATGCCCCAGGCCAGAAGGCACCTCCAAAACTCACCCAGGCTGACCTCCCTGCAGTCAGCAGGGACTGCCCAGGGAGGTGGTGGAGTCACCGTCCCTGGAGGTGTTCAAGAGGGGATTGGACGTGGCACTTGGTGCCATGCTTTAGTCATGAGGTGTTGGGTGACAGGTTGGACTTCATGATCTCTGAGATCTTTTCCAACTTTGTTGATTCTATGATCCCTAACTAGATCAGGCTGCCCAGGGCCTCACTGAGTCTCACCTTGAATATCTTCAGGGAAGGAGCCTCAACCACCTCCCTGGGCAACCTGTTCCAGTGGTCCACCACCCTCATAGCAAAGAACTTCTTCCTGGTGTCCAGTCTAAATCTGCTCTTCTCTAGTTTGAAGCCATTGCCCCTGTCCCAGTCACTGCAGGCCTTTGCAAACAGTCTCTCTGCAGCCTCCTTGTAGCCCCCTCAGGTACTGGAAGGCTTCTACTAGGTCTCCTAGGAGCCTTCTCTTCTCCAGGCTGAACAACCCCAGCTCCCTCATCCTGTCCTCATAGCAGAGGTGCTCCAAACCCTTGGTCATTTCCATGGCCCTCCTCTGAACCTGCTCCATCAGGTCCCTGTCCTTCCTATATTCATGAGTGCTCAAGACCTGGAGTACACACCAGGTGAGGTCTCCTCAGCAGAGCAGAGCAAAGTGGCAGAATCAGATCTCTGGATCTGCTGGCAGCACTGCTTTTGACGTAGCCCAGGATGTCATTACCTTGGTGCAACACCAGATTTGGAGCAAATCGGTGCAGATGACCTATTCTTGATAGCCCTTTAGCTACAGCCGGATGGAGCGTGAGCCACACACTGCACACTGAGGAGCACAGCTTCATGTGCATGGCCAGGAAGATGTCAGAGCTCTCAGCTCAGCTCACTTGATTGATGGTTTTACTCCACGAAGCATAACCCAGAGCAATCAGCTAAAGAGCTGGAGGGTGGTTCTTGGAGGTCTCCATCACTTTAGACCTCTAAGGAGCTGTCCTCTGCTCTGTCCATCTGGAGGTATTTAGGGACAGTGGGGTGTTGGGGTGAAGCACCAAGAAGCCTTAGGTTAAGCACATGAGGTGGAAGCACAACCCTGTACAGCAGTGAGTGCAGTGTGTTTGCCCCATTCCAGCTCTGCTCTCTTGTCCCCACTCCTTGTGGCTTTGGGAAGCTGCATTTCACCATGCTGGCTCTCCACACCACCCCTAGCACTTGGAACATGCAGTGATCCTTCACAGCTAAGCTTTCCACTTTGGTAACATCTTTTCCTGCAATGATCTCAAAACACTTCGTACAGGGAGATGTTTCTCTCAGATTTTACCAAAGGACTACCTAGAGCCAAAGGAAAAGTGATTTTTGCAGCAATGCTTTCAAACCAAGCTTCCTGTCAGCTTCCCCAGGAGCTGTTTCATCCATTAGCCCAGTCCAGTTCTGCTTCTTTGTGGCCACTGATTCTTTTTCAGCTTCCCTCTCAGTGCATCACTGAGTGCCCTCCACTTTAGGACACTTAACTCAAGACGACTTCTTCTATGGTTTAGCTCCTTTGTATCACCACTAGCCTCGGGGTGAATGAGGAGAATGTGGACTGAGCTACTCAAAGGTGAGAATGAAGCTCCGCCAAATATTTAGCTGGGGCAACCCAATAAGCTGAAGGATGGCCACCCCGACTCGACTTGCTTTGGAAGGCAGCAGTGGGGTGGTGCAGTGCTGGGGACTGCTGAAAGGTGCACCAGTGTTGAGGCACACACCTTCCCCTCCAGCCAAAGCTGGAGACTTGGAGTTGAAAGCAGACTGATTGGTGCCCCTGTGAGCACGAGGCATCACTTCCCATTTCACTACACTGTGGTATAAAGTGTTTTTAAAGACAAAAACTCTCACTTCTCTGTAGAAAAGGAGGGCAAGTCCCAAAGCATGCTGAGGAGATGTGGTTAGCTGATACTCCAGCAATGTGCTTGGCTCAACACCCTCCACAGCTTTACATGATCTCCAGGGCCTGAACATCTCCTGCAGCTGGGCCCATCCCTGGTACGTCCCAGGTGATCACAGCAAAACAAAACTTCACTTTCTAGGATTAAACTCCAGGATTTCCTCACTCTTAAGCAAGCTCCAGCTCTCTGGAGTCAACAGCAACTTGCCCAGACCCTGCTTTCAAATACAAACAGATGTAAAGCACAGGGCAGTGCAGCGCTCTGCTGTGACCCCTGGGCTGAGCTGCTCCACTGGTCGCTGCACTTTCCCCCCAGCCGCTGGAAGGCTGGAGGGATCCCCCTAAACCAGCAGGGTGACCCCAGTGCTGTGCTGGGACATCCCAGCCTGCGTGTTGCCTGGCTCCTGGGCGGCTGGGAAGGGGTTTGGATGCGATTCATTCATTGCAATCAAAAACCCAACAAGTACTGGAAGAAAGTTCAAATGTATGTGAAATAACTTGTCTGAAAAGCTGGCAAAGGCAGCTTATTTTTCCTGTCTTACAAGAAGTTATGCAATCAAGTGATTAATTACCCATAGCACAGGCTGAGGGGTGAAAGACTAATATTCCTGGAGACTGCTGCTGTTGACCTTGTGTTATACCCAGGATGGGAATAGCCCAAGCTTCCCAGCAGAGTAAACCTTGCCCCATGGCCCAGCCTTGTCTTCTCCAGAGGTGAGTGAAGAGGTTAAAGTTTTATTTGCCTTCAGAATTCTGTCCCTCCAGCAGGAAATAGTGCCATCAAAAAGACTCCCACCCATTCCCTTGGAATAATAATGATTAAAAAAAAGCTAAAAAAGAAAGGAAGTTCAAGGGGTTTTGCTGGTGGAAGGGCTCTGCCTCACCAGCCTGCAGCAGTGGGGTGGGAGCCCACCCCTCAACCTGGGCACTGCTGGGAAGTGGTTTAGCAGCGCTGAAGGTGTTAACCGGCACCCGCCGCTGGAAACTCTCTCAGCTGGTTGCAGTTAGCCCCAGGAAGGGTGAACCTCAAATTCAATCTCAGTTTTAAATGATGGTTCTTGCCTGCACTGAATGCCTATTACTGTGAATTGGGATAGGATTTCTTTCCTGGGGAAAGAATCATTTCCTGGGACGGGATGGAAATCTGTTCTGCAGCCAGGGGCAGAGCTCGTTCATCCTTTCCCCTCTGAAGGGTGCTACCTTTCTGTGGTGCAGGGCACAGCATCTCAAGCCCATTTCCCACCCCACCTTCCACCCTCTACACAAGCCCAGGTGCAGCATCCACTTTCTGGTGGAAACCTTTCACCACGTTGTTAGCCTGGACCAAAAAGTTACCTGGTCCTTTGTGGTGCTTTTGGGGGGAGGTTTTAGCTTTAACTAAGTCTTCACTTCTAGATGAAGTTGTGCTCGTAGAATCATGGAACATTAGGGGTTGGAATGGACCTCTAAAGGTCATCCAGTCCAACTCCCCTGCCAAAGCAGGATCACCTAGGGCAGGTCTCACAGGAAAGCATCCAAGCAGGCTTTGAATCTCTCCAGAAGGAGACTCCACAATCTCTCTGGGCAGCCTGCTCCAGGGCTACAGCAATTTCATAACAAAGAAGTTTCTCCTCACGTTGAGGTGGAACTTCCTGTGTTCCAGCTTATATCTGTTGTTCCTTGTCCTGTCACTGGGCACTGCCAAAAAGAGCCTGGCACCTTCATCCTGACACCCAGTCCTCAGATATTTATAGATGTTGATAAGATCCCCTCTCAGTCTTCACTTCAGACTAAACAGTCCCAGGTCTCTCAACCTTTCTTCATAAGAGAGATGTCCAAGTGCTTTAATCATCATCTTAGCTCTCCATTGGAATCTCTCCAGTTAAGCTCTACATCCAGTAGGTTTCCAAGGGAACGGGGCAGTGAACCATCAGTCATTTCAGTCACTGGTGGCAAGGAACAGTCCATGTGTCCATTTGGGACTCTGGAGGACACTTACCTTGTGACTTCTTCCACAGCTTAGCCCCTTTTTAACGCCAGTAGCCTCAGGCTGAACTGGGGGGAAAGTGGTCTGAGCCACTCAAAGATGTCTTAAAACTCCATGTGTAAGGAATAAAGGTTTAGTGGTCATGGTGGTGTTAGATCAGTGGTTGGACTCAGTGACCTTAGAGATCTTTTCCAACCAAAACAATTCCATGACTCTCTGAATGTGAAGCTTTCCCTGTGTTTAAAACCTTGCCCACTTTGTTACTAAGCCTTTACAACCATATTCTTGGGAGTATATCTTAGCTTGTCCTACCACTCCTGGCTGAACTGGCAGCATTAGATATGAAACAAACACCCATTATTCATTTTAAAACTACACTCAGTGTAGGAAGAGGCAAGAAACGAAAGGGCTTGCACTGTTTCTCTTTCTCAAGTAGAGGTTTCCATCAAACCAACTTGGAGCATTTGAAAGCTCCTAGTAGAGGAGAGAACCAAACAAGAAAGGAAACCAGGAAAATAAACAGGGCAAGGGGTGAAGGGTTACTTGGTGTGCAATAAATAAAGCCTTCCATAATCTTTGGTCTCGTGGAAGGGTCAGCAACCTGGTGTCAAATGACTCCTTGCAGCAGGAACACTGGACAGCACCTGTCCTATGAAGACAGGCTGAGAGAGTTGTGGTTGTTCAGCCTGGAGAAGAGAAGGCTCCAGGGAGACCTTCTAGCAGCCTTCCAGTACCTGAAGGGGGCCTACAAGAAAGCAGGGGAGGGACTGTTTACAAGGGATTGTAGCACTAGGACAAGGGGCAATGTCTTGAAACTAGAGCAGGGTAGATTTAGATTGGACATAAGGAAGAAGGTCTTCATTGTGAGGGTAGGGAAACACTGGAACAAGTTGCTCAGGGAGATGGTGGAGGCCCCATCCATGGAGACACTGAAGGTCAGGCTCTGAGCAACCTGATCTAGGTGGGGATGTCCCTGCTGACTATAAGGGGTTTGGATTAGATGACCTTTAAAGATCCCTTCCAACCCATAGAATGCCACCAATGCATTCTATAACTCAATGGTGTTGAAAACCTTGTTCAGATTGGCACAAACAGCACCCACTGCCCATGTCTCAGTCAGCCAGCCACTCATCTCATTGTAGAAGGCTATCACGATGGCCAGGCATGACTTCAGCGTATCAAATTCACCAGAGTGTGAGGTTTTGAGGAAGGGAACCTCCCCTCATCTCCCCCAGGCCTTGGTTTTCATAATAGCTGGGGGGAAATTGGTGTGCTTTAGCTTTTGTTGTAACCAAGAACGGTCATCTCCCTTCTGGGGAGTTAGGTAGGAGAGGCAGAATTTACTGTAACAGCTCAGTTCTGTGTGCTCAAGGTTTTAGTCTCTGCTTTGGCATGGGCTTAGAAGAAGAAAAAAAAAACAAACCTAATAATGATCATTTAAAAATAAACTGAGCTATTGTATTTAACCTTGGCCCCTGCAGCCAGTGATATTCTGCGAGGCGTTCCAGCCATCCCCAGATCCTTTTCACCGAAGCTTCCCTTCAGGAAACAAAATAAATTAATGATACAAACAGGAAGCAGCTGTCTTTTCCTAAATAATAATTAAAATGGGGTCCCCTTAGCTGAAGAAGGGGGAGGGGGTTGGGGGGGGGGGGGAGAATAAAGGGGAGGGGAAAAGACCTGGAATGTTGTTGGTTTAACTTTGACGACCAGCCTGCAGAGGACCGGCTGAGAATAGCAGCAGAAGCTTGCCTGGCCAGGAGGACTTCTAGAAGCTGGGTTTGGCTTTAAAAACAAAACACAGCAAATCAAAACAAAACAAAAACCCCAAGAGAAAGGTCTGGGCAAGGGGCAGATGAGCAAGACAAAGGAATGTTGCTCGCTCAAGGCATGCAAGCTCTCCTCCAGCGGTAGTGTGCACAGGGAAAGGAGCATTAATCATCGTAATCATTGATGCTGCTCTTCAGTAGCTTTCATCTCCTATCAGCCAGCACTAGGAAATTCCAGGGTGTTCCTGATGGGTTTGTTTTGGGGGTTTTGTAGGGGTTTTTTTGTTGTGGTTTTGTTGTTGGGGTTATTTTTCTTTTCCTTTTGCTGCTGTTGTTTTTGTCCCAGACTGTTGACTTGACACAGTTCCTTGAAATTCCACTCCGAGAAGGACAAGAGGAAACTCTTGGCTCCTTCCAGCCGGCTGGGAGGAGGAGGAGGTGGTGGCAATGAGTGTGGTGCCACGCAGGGGCTTTTCCTGCTGTGCCCCCAGGGCTTCCAGAGGTGGAGGGACCTTTTTCCCCTGTGGGATTAGCAGCTGAGCTTGTGGGTGACCACAAAAAACACATTGGCCAGAGGTGAGGAAAGCAGGGGAGATAGCCACAACCAGCAAAAGCCACATGCGGCACAAGAGCAAGGACTTTTTATCTGTTATTGCCCTTGGGTGAAGCTGTGGCAGGGCACAGGGGAGGGTGCAGCATGAAATAACTCTTCAGTTAAAAACCAAAACAAAACAGGTTTGAGTTTGCTCCATCTCAGGAGATAATGTCAATACATCACTGTGCAAAATGGCCTGGAGAAAAGACTCAGGATGCAGCCTCAGTTGGTGCTCTGCCATCTGCTCGAGTAGGTGGTACTGGGTGACTGCTGGTGCTGAACGTCCAGGAGTGACTTAATGGAAGTTTGATGACTGCAACCAGAAAACCTGTGCCATAAACCCAGTGGGTTAGCCAGTGCCACCTCCTAAAATATAGAATGGGTGGGATAAACAAGGTTTGTGTTTTGTTTGTGAGATTTCAAGGCTCTGCTTGGCAGGCAGAGAACTTTCTGCCCACTCGCAAACAGATCACCGAGCTGCTGAGCGCGGCAGGGATTTAGAGGTGAAAAAGGAGATGGCAGAAAAGTTGGTGACAAGCCTCATGACTCCTTCTGGTGTTTGAAGGTATCATGGATACCAATGTCTATATTCTTTGAGGTATGGAGACTCCAGAAAGACCTCATGCCATAGACTCTTGCCCACAAATCACAGCTGGCACTGGTTGCAACTTCAGTGGGTTTTAGAACTGGTTGCATTTAGGATGGGAAGGCAATAAGGCACCTGGATGTGAAGACTCTGACACTGTCACAGAATTACAGAAAGGTTGGGGTTGGGAAGGAACTACAGAGATCATCTAGTCCAACTTCCCTGCCAGAGCAGGTTCACCTAGAGCAGGTTGCACAGGACAGCATCCAGGTGGGCTTTGAATGATTCCAGAAATGAAGACTCCACCACCTCTCTGGGCAGCCTGGTCCAGTGCTCTACCACCCTCAAAGTAAAGAAGTTCCTCCTCATGTTTAGCTGGAACTTCCTGTGTTTGGGTTTGTGCCTGTCACCTCTTGTCCTGTCACTGGGCACCACTGAAAACAGACTGGCCCCATCTTCCTGACAGCCACCCTTGAAGTATTTATGAGCATTGATGAGATCCCCCCTTCTTCTAGGTGAAAAAGCCTCAAGTCCCTCAAATTTCTTCATAGGAGGTATATTTGAGTTCCCTCATCATCTTCATAGCCCTTTGCTGTACCCTCTCAAGCAGTTCCCTGTCCCTCTTGAACCAGGGAGCCCAGAACTGAACCCAGCACTCCAGATCAGGGCTCACCAGGGCAGAGTAGAAGAGGAGGAGAACCACCCTCGATCTGCTGGACATATCTTCTTCATTTACCCCAGGATGTCACTGGCCACACACCCACAGAATCACACAGAGTCACAGAATCACCAAGGTTGGAAGGGACCTCAAAGATCACCAAGTCCAACCTGCCCTCATGACTAAACCATGGCACCAAGTGCCACGTCCCGTCCCCTCTTGAACACCTCCAGGGATGGTGACTCCAGGTGGTCCCTTTGCTCTGCACTCAGTGACTTTATTATCTACACAACCTTTCTTCTATCTTCTTCTCATTATACCTTGTCCAACTTCAGTTGGCATCCTCTGAGTGAAGCCAGCAGTAACACACACTCCTTTTAGCTGGGCAGAGCAGTCTCCTGCCAGTTCTATATCTGTAAGGCTGAGGGGACAAAGCTAATCTCCTGGTGGAACTGCAAATGCTTCTGTTAGCAGCATGTTGCTGAGAAGCCTAGGAAAGTTCAGCTGGATGTGAGGAGGAAGTTCTTCCCCATGAGAGTGGTGAAGCCCTGGAATGGGTTGTCCAGGGAGGTGGTTGAGGCCCCATCCCTGGAGGTGTTTAAGACCAGGCTGGATGAGGCTCTGGGCAGCCTGATCTAGTGTGGGGTGTCCCTGCCCATGGCAGGGGGGTTGGAACTAGGTGATCCTTGTGGTCCCTTCCAGCCCTGACTGATACTATGATACTATGAATATCCAGAACACTTGACAGCCTTCACCAGGTCACATGGAAAACTTTTTCATGGAAACCCTAACCCCTACCTTTTCCACAGAGCAGTTTATCCTGAGTTACCTTCAGACAAAGTTGCTGTCTCCACAGTCCCCATGGAAAGTCCTATCCCTGTCCCTGTTGTGAGAGGGAAATCTGCTATGGAGCTCTGAAGGAAAACATCACGTTGAAAAATGAGGGCTTTGCAGTTCCCTACTGGAAGCACAGAATTCAATTGCCTGTTCTCAGGATCTCTCTTGTAGATAACATGTCGAGTTGGCAACTTCTCTGCCATGTGGGTCCCGAGCCAAAGAGTTCTCCTTCACATGCTGTGGTGGGCTATGCCTAAGAGATTGTGGTGGTTTGAGCCTTAACTGGAGCCTGAAAGCTCAGATGGGGGCAAGGCTGAGAATCCCTTCCCCTCTTCCCCCACTCCTCTTTCCCAATAGATAGAGAAAAAAACCAAGAAGGGAGGGGAGCAAATCCACCAAGAAATAATTTGGGTTCGGCTTGGAAGTAGAGAGGCAAAGAAGTTTCCTTTATATATATTCACGTAACAATGGCAGGCAGGGTTCACAGGGGTAAGGAACAAGGGTGGATGGGAAAAGGAAAAGAAACAGGAGATGCAGAACCAGTCCTTTGCAAAGTGTGGAAGGTGCAGGGAGGACCACGTGGCAGGGAAGCAGCAAGCCAGCAGCAACTCCCTTTCGTCCCCACGAAGCAGAAGGAAGAGAGAGCAATGGCTGCAATGTCCTCCCTTTTATACCCCTGCTGGACAAGGTGGGGGGCCAGTGGAACAGACCAAGTCAGTTTCCCAGGGGGAAAGCACCCTCCAGGGAGGGCAAAAACTCTCACAAGCCCTCCCCTGTTGTTTTCAGGCTGGGCATAGCCCACCACACATGCTCAAAAGGAATGCAGGAGACCTGAGGTATTCTGGGCAAGCACAGCTAGTAAGGCAGAAAACTTCAAGGACAACAAAAGGAGGAGTGAATATTCCTCCAGTGATGCAGAAATGATTGCACAGGGTGCCAAGAAGCTGTGCAGGTGGCAGTGTGGACATCAGCTTTGCGGCTGTGTGTGCCTTACTCGTGGTCAGTGGTGGTAAACTCAGAAGTTTTTGGAGAGAGCTCTTTTAATCCATGTTTGGACTCACCAAGCACACACACACACACACAAAAAGGATTAAAAAGGAGACCTACGTCATCCCAGGCCTCTTGGCTCCCGACAGTACACATGCCCTCATTTTTAGTTCAAGCTAAATGAAGCTATTAAGGTACAGGAAACCTAATTTCACATCTGAGTCTTCTTGGGCAGAGGCTGGAATACCGAAAAAGGCAGCAGGGTCTTTATCACAATGTACAATTCAAGGGAAGTGAGGGGTATTATTCATGTGGGTGTGACCTGCTGCCCATGCTGATTCACTCTTCCACTCCAAAGCCCTCCCTCGTCCTTCCGAAGCTGTACAGCAGCTCGGGGCCACCTCTGCCAGGGGCCTTATTTGGTGAAGAGGGCTACATCTTTTGGCCTGCCCTCTTTCCTCCCTGCTACAAGTTATTGTTGTGGAAATGGCTCACAGAGGGATGCTTTGCTTCGCTTTTTTTTTCCCTTTCCTTTTTGTTGTTTTCATCCCCCTTCAAGATTAGGGCTTCCTGTGGCTAAGAATAGCTCCTGCCAGTTATGTGAGCAGCAGCAGCAAAGAGTAAAAGGAGCATCAACAATGTGAGTGTCACTGGAGGGCAAAGTCGTTGTTGTCGTGTCGCCCCCCCCGCCTGTCGGGACAGCAGACCACTTTTGGAGACCTCTGGGTGACACTTGGCTAAATGTGAAGCTTCCTGAGTGAGCTCCACAGTTGGTGTGACAAGAGGGATAGCAAGGTTAGGGCAAGTGTTCTGCATCATGCCTGCAGTGATGTGCTGATCACCAGGGGCCATCGACCCCAGTGAGCTCTGAGTGGTGATGGATGGCTTGCTGTGGAGCCCCCAGAAATCTGGGCTGATGCATCTATCTCAGTAGTATGGAATGCATTGGGTTGGAAGGGACCTCCAGAAGCCAGCCAGTCTAACCCTCCTTCAGTCAGCTGGGGATGAGCTCACAGGATCACAGGATGTTAGGGGTTGGAAGGGACCTCCAGATATCATTGAGTCAAATCCCCCTGCCAGAGCAGGACCATAGGATCCAGCACAGGCTGCACAGGAACACATCCAGATGGGGCTTGAAAGTCTCCAGAGAAGGAGACTCCACAACCTCTCTGGGCAGCCTGCTCCAGGGCTCTGTGACCCACACAGTGAAGAAGTTCCTCCTCACATTGAGGTGGAACCTCCTGTGCTGTAGTTTATATCCATTCAGAGCTCCATCAAACTTGACCTTCAGTGTCTCAAGATGTGGAGCCTCCACCACCTCCCTGGGCAACCTGTTTCAGTATTCTGCCACTGTCATAGTAAAGGACTTCTTCCTAAAATCTTGAACTGATCTATTTACCTCAGAAGATAGCACTTGGTGTAGCCACTCATGCTTTGCCCTCTGACTGTCTGGGAGAGAGAGGAGGATCTGTGATCTCCAGGTACCATCTTTTCTCTCTCTTTTTCTCTTTTTGTTTTGTTTCAGACCTTTTTTTTTAATGTAATTCCCCTTCAGAGGTCCCTGCTATCCTGATTGCTCATGGTTTACAGCAGCTTCTCAAAGTCACAGCAAAGAGACCCAGGACAGGAGACCTCAAAGGAGCAGCTGGGAAGATGTGAAGGGAAAGCTAACAAGGCTGCTCGGCTGTTATTCAGAGACTCATCTTTCAAAGAGTGTTTTCCAGGGAAGATTGGGGTGAGAAAGGCTCTGACTGTTATCACTACAAATAAATCCTTTAGAACATATCACAAGTAGGATGAATCAGGTCCCGGAGCAGTTCATCTGAGATATGTGCTGTCTCGACAGCTTCAGCATCTCTTAACACAGATGCCAATAAGGACTCAATTTCCACAGCTGAACTCAGAACCAAGTGGGCAAACTGGTGACCAGAATTCTAATTTGCTGCCAACAGCTGGTTTCACAACCATTTCAGCATTGTCTCCTGAGGTGGGAACAAATGGAACAACAAGGAGGCAAGAGGGGTAGCAGCATCCGACACCAGTATTGTTGCCAAATCCTTGCTAGCATCGACCCCCAAGAGTGGTGGACCGCTTGGAGGTGATGGAGGTGGCAGACATCACAAACAATAAGTTATCCAGCAGATCTGCCTACCAACAGTCAGGATCTTAAGCTGCTTGGTCAAATGTGACCTGGAAGGTGGTGTGTGGAGTGCCTGAGCTGTGGTGAACAGAGAGTGCTTGAAAATGGTGACCTTTGGGAAGTAACCATGCAGGAAGAGGATAAAGCCATCCCTCGTGAATATCAGAGTACATAAGGACATCAAAACAGCCCCAGTGGGCCAGACCAATGGTCTGTCTAACCTAACATCCACACCTCAGCAGGGCCCACGAGTAGAAGCCTAGGGAGAAGTAAGAACAAGGGCAAACATATACAATACTTCCCCTCAGTTCTCTCCCAGCCTCCAACTATTTTCAGCTCAGGAACTTCCTGAGCCAGATACAGTTTCTATGTATTTAGAAACTCTCAGTGGATCTATCTCCCATGAACTCTCCTTGAATCCATGTAAACTTCTCTTATCTACAACATCCTCTGGTAAGAAGATCCTCAGATCTGCTACCTGTTGCATGAAGATTCACCTCCTGCTGTTTGTTTTTCAGCCTGGCTTCTACTATATCCATCTAATGCTGCTTGAGCTTGTACAGGAAGAGAAAGCAAAGCCTAGCCCATCCCTGCTCCCACGCTGCTCACAAACCTCTCCTGTGTACCTCCTATTTCTTTCCCAACCTGGAGATACCTGTTGCAGTTGGTGTGGGAGCTAAGCCTTACGGTGGAACTTGTGAAGGGCTTGAGCTATTTTTATGTATGGCCTCACTTGCCCTCGGGCTCCAAAGGGTCTTGCTGCGTCCTGCAGTTGTGAATGAAAGCCTCCAGCCTGCTCAGAGCTTGAGTTCCAGCTCTAATGCTGCGAGTGTCACGCGTTGGCAGAGCTGTGGGGATATAAATAATAGCCTGCACACAAGTCCCAGGGAGGAACAGTTCCTAACCATGCTGTCCGCCTGCACGAGCCATTCCTGGAAGCCTCTTCACGCTCCTGTCCTCCCTTACACATCCCCAATGTTGCCAGGAACCCATACTCCCAGCTTGGCTTCCAGAGGTCTTATGAGGTTATTCATGTCTACAAGCTGCACTTTGTGGATGGACTTCAGCAGGAGTTTCTGGCAGTGGCCAGCAGCTTAGCCCTTTCTCTCGTTGCACTGGCATGGAAATCCGTTGTGAGTGCCCAGGGAAACCAAGAGCCTGCCACCTGCACAAATGTGGCTGAGTAGCTCCCACAAGCATAGCCTGCTCTCTGCTCTGTGTCGTGGTGACCTCCGAGCAGGCCATCGAGAATAACCCCAAGCCTGGGACCAGGAATAGAAAGAAAGGAAGGATGCATTTTAGGCAGATGCAGTCAGAGAGTCTGCAAGATGAATTGCTTGAAGTGGTTTGAAAGATGAAGAAATGTGACTCATTTCCAGGGGGAACTGGTTTTTCCCAGGCTGGACCAAGGGCAGTATTGTACCTTAGGCCAGTACGTGGTCACCATTAGGGCTTTACTGACATCCACGTGGATGGGTTATAAGCAGATTATAGTGAGGGGGGAAGCAGTCTCTTCATCCAAGTAACAAGAGAGACAAGAGGGAATGGCCTCAAGTTGCCCAAAGGGAGGTTTAGGTTGGATATTGGGGAAAATTTCAACATGGAAAGTGTGGTTAAGCCCTGGAACAGGCTGCCCAGGGAAGTGATGGAGTCACCAGGCTGCCCAGGGAAGTGATGGAGTCACCATCCCTGGAGTGATTTAAAAGCCAGGTCCATGTAGTGCTGAGGGACATGGTTTAGTGGTGGATTTGGCTGTGCTGGATTAACAGCTGGACTCTTAGATTTTAAAGGGCTTTTCCAACCTAAATGATTCCATGACTCTATAATCCATCAACCTGCATGGTGGGCACACAAAGCAAGTGTGCTCCACAGACCCTGAGGGACCTCTGCAAGAGGAGGATGCACCCATTTATCCAGTGTGGATTTACCCATAGCTTGTGCAGCCAGCATCACTCACATGAGGAAGCTTCCCATGCTCCTTGACAGAAAAAAAAGTCTACAAGGCATCTTTATCCAGACAGGCAGGAACCTCCTAACTGGTTCAGAGCAGCAGTATATTTAATTAAACACTTCTCTTCCCACAAACCCAGTGGTAGCACTGCAGAGGATGAGGTAAGAGAGCTCAGTGTGGGCAGCCATGCCCTAGCAAGCTGCCAGCAGAAGTCTACTCTGTCCCCTGGGCTATCAGCACTCAGCTACTCCGGAGCGTGAGGGTTTGATGATGTTTATCAACACTTGCCCTGTGAAACACAGCTATGTGTACCCTCATTCATCACAGAGATAACATTATCTCCCCAGTGTCCTTCTCTCACTATCTCCTCTCAGCAACGAGCAATTTCACAGAATTAATCTGTGCCTGTTGACGACATCAGGTGTTTTATTTCACACCATCTTTCCTCTCCACGCGTCATTGCCTGCTGAAACCAAGGCTGCTGTTGCAAGTAAGAGCTGAGAGCCGCTCTTCGTGTGCAGCTCCACAGCACTCTCCAGCCCCTCCACACCGAGGAGACAGCGCTGGCAGGTTGTGCCCCCTGGACCAGGCATGCAGGTTTGGCAACACGACCCTAGGAGAAGCGTCTGGTGGCTCAGGAGTGGTCCTGAGCAGGCCCCAGCTATTGTTCCTCACAGGTCGCACTGCAGCAGCTCAGGCTCTGAATTTGCCAAACCCCTGCTCCACGCACATCCACCGAGGCCAGGAATGCAAGCTCACCCGGAAACCACCTTTCCCTTTTAAGTGAGAGCATTTGAGAGCCGCTTTGGTATTTCCCATCTCTAGATACCACATTTTTTCCACTGACTCCGCCGGCAGCGCCAGGACTTTCAGCCAGAGCCGAAAGCCGTCGGCTCACCAGGAAGCGCAGGAAGCCAAACACCGAAACTTCCCATCCCATTTTCAGCAGAGGGGTCAGAGCTGTCTCTGCCCCGCGGCGCGACGACCCATTTACCGTCACCCCCCTCGCTGCCAGCACAGGAAAGCGCTCCCAGACGGGCTCCGGCCCCGGGCGCCCCTCAGCCCTGGGCAGCCAGCCCCACCCCAGCCAAGGTGCTGCCCCTCCAGGTCTTTTCTCCTCTTCCACCACCTCTTCTTCTGAGGATGAGGATGAGGATGGGCTGGGCAAGCTGGCTCACACACGCCGGGGCTGGTGGCAGGGTGGCACAAAGCCTGCATTGTGCGCGCTCGCCGCCCCGCGAGGAGATCTAATTGTCTTCCCCCAGCTCACAGCAACAATTTGCTGGCAGCCAGGCTTGTGTCATTATATAACTGGAGATAGTCCGACTTGTAAACAGATCTCCAGAACATGCCTCTCATCCCTTGTTTTGGAGGAACAATAAGCTCAGGGCTGGCTGACACCTTGGTGTTGTTTTGAAGGGTACTAAACCAAACCTTCGCAGGGAGGGATTCACCCAGGGCATTGCCTGCTCTTTGGGAACTCAGTGAGGAAGCCCAGAAAAGGAAGAGGCTTTAAAAACAAACCTGGGGATGTGCAGGGCTCTTTTCAGCTGCATCTCCTGCTCTCCATCTGGGAGAGGAGCTGTGCAGAGAAGGATTTCCAGCAATAAGCCTGGAGGAGCCCAAAGAAGGAATTTGCTTTCCATGCTCACTACAGAAGCATAGAGTGGTTCAGGTTGGATTATCTTCCTCTGGACCCTCTCCAGCAGGTCCATCTCCTTCCTGTGCTGAAACCTCCCCTCACTATACCTTTCCTCTGCTCCCAATGCTGCCTATTCAATTTCTCTCCCTCACTCTTCTCACTTTCCCTGGGCCTCCAAAGCTCTGGGCACCGCATCCCACCCCCTGAAAGAGGGCAGAAAAATATCGGGAGGTTGTTGCTCTATTAGAACTTGGCAGCTGCTGGCCCTGGGTGTCCATCTTCCTCTGCTCCTCTCTCCCCCACTGTTAGATTCTATTTCACAAATAAATACCCTGCATATTGACGTCAGAGGAGGCCTTGAGAAATCATACTCCTGCCGCTCTCGGCGCTGCGCTTGGGGGACGGAGGGGAGAGGGAGGCGGAACAGAAGCAACAACCTCTCGGAAGATGAAGTCTTAATATTCCCTTAATTGCCTCCCTCCTTTTGCAGCTATGCCCCAGCTGGGAAGCAAACAAAGATTACCATTATCGGTGTGTCCTTCTGGCTCGAGGCAGCACAACCAAGTATCCAAAGTTCCTGTTTCTGGGGGATTATTTTTTGTTTTACTGAAGGAGATACTCTGTCCTAGATGCTGGAGGGGTGCTCTCAGAGGTCCTTGTGCTCCTCACGTGGAGGCTTGCAAAAGTTGTGCCCAAAATGCTGGCACAAAGAGCCTGGAGAAAAGGAGGCTAAGAGGAGACCTTCTCACTCTCTAAAATTACCCAAGTGGAGGTTAGAGCCAGGTGGAAGCCTGTCTCTTCTCCCAAGTGGCAAGTGACAGGACAAGAGAAAACAGGCAAGTTGCACCAGGGGAGGTTTATGTTGGACATGAAGATTATTTCTTCCCCAATAGGCATGTCAAGCCCTGGAACAAGCTGCCCAGGGCAGCAGTGGAGTAGCCATCCCTGAAGAGATTGAAAAGCTGTGTTGATGTGCTGCTTCGTGGTGACCTGGCTTGATGGCTGGACTTGGTCTTGAAGGCCTCTTCCAACCCAAACAACTCTGTCATTCTATGAAATGAAGTACCTTGGTGAAATGAAGGAGATGGTTAGACTAGACTTGACTTGACTTGACTTGAATTGACTTGACTTGAATTGAATTGAATTGACTTGAATTGAATTGAATTGAATTGAATTGAATTGAATTGAATTGAATTGAATTGAATTGAATTGAATTGAATTGAATTGAATTGAATTGAATTGAATTGAATTGAATTAACCAGGTTGGAAAAGACCTTTGAGATCATCGAGTCCAACCTACCACCCAACACCATCTTATCAACTAAACCATGGCACCAAGTGCCTCATCCAGTCTCTTCTTAAACACCTCCAGTGATGGTGACTCCACTACCTCCCTGGGCAGCACATTCCAGTGGCCAATCTCTCTTGCTGGGAAGAATTCCTTCCTAATATCCAGCCTAAACCTCCCCTGGTGCAGCTTGAGACTGTGTCCTCTTGTTCTGGTGCTGGTTGCCTGGGAGAAGAGACCAACAAGAAACCTGTGTGCTTTGGGGGAAGATCTCTATTAATAAATGATTATTTTTTTATTTAATATAGTATTAGTTTTCAAGACCAAGCTTTGCAACAAGACCCTTGGGTCTTGACTGCCTTCCTAAATCAGTTCCTTTTTAGTTTGACACAGCAGAAGTCACAGTCTTGTGCAGAAGGGGCATGGCCTTCATCTAAACAAAGTGGTGAGAAGACAGGGAGGCAAAGAGATGTTCCCACCAGAAAAACATGCAAATAGTTTGCTTTACATTATATATAAACAGTGGTAGCATTTCACCTCACTGCCCTAAAATTGGGAGCTATGCTCCTTCTAAAGCTGCCCACAGCAAAGCTCAGACTTGGCCATGAAGCCAGCGTGAGAGCTTTGAGAAGCCACCGCAAGCTGAATTTATCTCTGGTAATGGTGAGATGGGAAGCAGATATTTTATAGCTGGTGACAGGATGAGAGCTCTGCCCTCGACCCTGCTACCTGTGAATTGCTCAGATATTTAAAGAGTGTCTCCTATTCCATCTGGAGCTGTGATATGCTTAATGATTTCCTGGCCAGTGCTGCTTGTTGTGTTGTTCTTTAGAGAGCACACATGGAGGTGGATGTTGTAGCATGGTCCTCACCTCTGATCATACTCTGTCTGTCCTGGAAGCCCAAACCTTGTCTTAAGCAGCCAGCTTAAGACAAGAACAAGCCATCCCCACAGAGCCACAGACTAGTTCAGGTTGGAAGGCAACTTTAAATGTCATCTAGTCCAACCCCCCTGCAGTGAGACATCTTTAAGTGGATCGGGTTGCTCAGAGCACCATCCAACCTGACCTGGAATGTTGCAATGGGGCAATTCTGAGTGTCAGGTTTGACCTCCCACACTGCCCAAGCCAAAACAACCACCCTAGCTCAGACATTTCCTGCCTCCAGGCTATTGCTGGTCGCTGAGCCAGTGCCTGGCAGGTTGGAAACCTCAGCTTTCATTCCACTGCTGGCAGATAGAAGGAGAAGGCAGGCAAAGGGGCTCTCGCAGGGCTCTCTGCTAACGCTGACATGCTTTTAATGAGCAAGTGCATTCCTCAGCATGTGCACAGCTGGGAGTGCAGCAGCAAAGCAGGCCAAGATTCCTGCAAGGACCTGTGCCTCTCCAGCAGGTTGAAGGCACATCTACTGCAGCGTGCTGACAGCTGACAGCCAGAGCATCCTCCAGCACCCCGGGGGGCAGCAAGAGCCACCCCCAGCCTCTTTGGGGGCAATGATGGAACCCTCCGGGGACATGAGCTCTGTTTGCCTTTGCAAACTGGGGTTCTCCCTTTGCCAGCACTGGGAGCTGTGGAATTGGCTGGGCTAGCTCAGCCTTGGGGTGTTTTCTAGCTCACCTGCTCTTTAAAAGACAAGTACAGTGTGTGTGTGGAGGGGAAAGATATCAGATGCCAGAAGATTGCTACAGCTGCTTTGCTTTATTGATGCTGCATCACAAATGAGAAGTGCAGAAACTGTCTGGGCTGGTCTACCCCTGAGGGCAGACAAAGGAAAGGAAGGGTTGTCAAGCCCTGGAACAGGCTGCCCAGGGCAGTGGTTGAGTCCCCATTCCTGTGTAGATGGGGTGCTGAGGGACACGGTTTAGTGGTGACCTGACAGTGCTGGGTTAACTACTGCACTTGATTATCTTAAAAGTCTTCTCTCTGGGGCTGGGCTGGGCTGAGGGGGTGACTTTCCCAGTCATTATCCTTAACTTCCCCACCCTCTTGCTTCTCAGTAGAGCAGTGGGTGGAGGTCCCTGGACCAGCTGGGCTGGACATGGAGGTCCGCTGAGTCTCAAGAACTGCCAGTTGACCCTCCTTAGAGATCACTGCTGGTTGCTGCTCCAGCCTCCCATGCTTCTGCAATCCTCTATGCAGTCTGTGCATAGAGGCAGCATCACAACAATTGGAGTCAGTTCTTCCCATCCACCTGAACAAAGATGTCATCTTGGGTTTGTTTTCAAGCCTGCAGTCTGAGACTCCCAAGTTAAGCCAAAGATTTATCTGCTGACTTGCAAAGAGGCCTTGCAGACAACAGAAGAAACTGGAGCCAAAGCAAAGGTCCAGTTTCGCCCAGTCTCCCACCCACTGGCCAGGACCAGGCTCTGAGGTCCCTGTGGCTGCTTGAGGCTCTCTTTGCAAGCAAAGGCAATTCTTGCCAAGACCAAGGGTAGGAACAGTCTCCTCACTCACAACAGGATAAGGCAGAATGGAGGGTTAGAGATAACCCAAGCTTGGAAACAGCATCATCGACCTGATGGTGCTGCCAGCACCATTGTGTTGCTCCCTGGGAGATACAGGCAAGAGACTTAGCTAAAGCTTTGCCTGGGTATTAATAATCTCTAAATGTCCCCCATGACAGCAGTCTGCACAGCAAAGAGCAGACAGGAATCAAAGCTCCCAAAGGTCACCAGGTGCTGTGAGAAAGCTGGTCCTCAGCCTTCACAGGGACACGTTTTAGCACAAAGAAAACCAAAGGGCTGTGGTGGGACAGGGGCAGGAAGACACACACGTGCTTCTCCACCTGCAATAAAGTATGAGCCCAAAGGAAGCACCCAGCCCTGCATCTGTACAAACCCCCTTCCAATAAACCTCAGACATCCCAAGAGGAATAACTCACTTAGCGTTTTAAGGGCACCTCACACCTCACTTGCAGATCTGAGCCCCCCCAAAAGAGCTGCAACACAACATCCCTCCAAGAGGTGCTTTGTGTGACCTCCTTCCCACCCCCCAGGAGCAAAAACAAAAATAAAAGAAATGAAAAGTGAAAGATTTAAAAAAAAAAACCAAAAACCCAGGCTTCATATTCTGGGTATTTATTTGCTTAACAGATTTTCTTTATTTTCCTTTCTTTTTTTTTCCCCTTCCCCCCCTATTTATTTTCTTTTCTTTCCCTTTTTTCCTCTTTTCCTTTTCCTTTTCCTTTTCCTTTTCCTTTTCCTTTTCTTTCCCTTTTTCACTTTTTTTTTTTTCTTTTTCTTTTTCTTTTTCTTTTTCTTTTTCTTTTTCTTTTTCTTTTTCTTATCTTCTTTTTGTTTTGCTACAAAGCATCCAGGAAAGCTTTTACTTCTCTTTTTAAAAAATAAAACCTAGGTTTTTTTCCTTTTAAAAAACAAAAACATGCGGAAAAAAACCAAAACCCCCCCAAAAAAGTAAATTCTTTGCAATCGCTCTGTTTTGGTCTCCCTTCCCCTTTCCCTTCCCCTTTCCCTTCCCCTTTCCCTTTCCCTTCCCCTTCCCCTTCCCCTTCCCCTTCCCCTTCCCCTTCCCCTTCCCTTCCCCTTCCCCTTTCCCTTTCCCCTTTCCCCTTCCCCCTTCCCTTCCCTTCCCTTCCCTTCCCTTCCCTTCCCTTCCCTTCCCTTCCCTTCCCTTCCCTTCCCTTCCCTTCCCTTCCCTTCCCTTCCCTTCCCT
The DNA here is from genome assembly GCF_026170545.1 of Melanerpes formicivorus. NCBI lineage: Eukaryota > Metazoa > Chordata > Aves > Piciformes > Picidae > Melanerpes > Melanerpes formicivorus. The sequence continues at coordinate 14,592,994 of NW_027142368.1, read as the reverse complement.
TCCCTTCCCTTCCCTTCCCTTCCCTTCCCTTCCCTGTATCACAGTATCGCTAAGGTTGGAAGCAACCTCGATGATCATCGAGTCCAACCTGTCACCACAGACCCATGACTAGACCATGGCACCAAGTGCACATCCAATCCCCTCTTGAACACCTCCAGGGATAGTGAATCCGCCACCTCCCTGGGCAGCACATTCCAATGACCAATGACTCTCTTGGTGGAGAACTTTCTTCTCACCTCGAGCCTCAACTTCCCCTGGCACAGCTTGAGACTGTGTCTCCCTTCCCTTCCCTTCCCTTCCCTTCCCTTCCCTTCCCTTCCCTTCCCTTCCCTTCCCTTCCCTTCCCTTCCCTTCCCTTCCCTTCCCTTCCCTTCCCTTCCCTTCCCTTCCCTTCCCTTCCCTTCCCTTCCCTTCCCTTCCCTTCCCTTCCCTTCCCTTCCCTTCCCTTCCCTTCCCTTCCCTTCCCCTCCCCATTAATTTGGACCAATTTTCATTCTTTTCCATATATATTTAATAAAATAAATAAAGGATTTTTCTTTGTTGTGTATTGCAGTGCCTTTTTTTTTTCTTTCTTTCTTGTTTTTTTTTAAACAAAGGCTTCATGGCTCAACATTGCAAGGTAATAACAAACAAAAGGATTATACATTAAATTCCTCCCCCTCTCCTTGACTTCCCCCCACCCCCCACCCCCAGCCCTCCTCCCCTCCCCACCCCCTCCCCACCTCCAGACCACGAAATAGAATACAATTCAAGTAGTCTTTTTTTGTTTTTTATGTTTTAAATGTAGAGATATATAAGACAAAGCAAGTACAGAACTGGTTAACAGAGTGTCCCCATTTTTATTAGCAAGTGAGAGTATATCATAGGGAGATGTAATTGATTCCCCCCCTTTTTTATGGTTCCTAGACAGATAATATATATTGGTTTAAAACCAACCTATTTTACAGCCCCCCCTCTGCCCACCTCTCCAACCCATCCCCTCACCCAGTCCTGACCCTCAAGCCACGGATTTGCCTTTTCCCCACCCCTATCCCATGCAGGAGGTCCCTGCCCCGATGCAGCCTTCCTCATCCTCAGCCCAACGGGAGGAAGGGTGGGGGGACACGGGGCAGGGATGAGGGGTGGCCAGCGAGAAGGACACAAAGGGCAAGAGAAGGAAAAGGAGGTGGTGGAGCATGGAGCTGGTGCTTCTGCAGGGGCTGGGGCTGCCCACCCACCCGCTCAGCCGCTCGCTGGAGTGCCAGCATAGGCGGCAGGGCAGGGTGGAAGCAGTGGGTCCCCAGCCAGGGGGGTGGAGGGTGGACGTTGCGGGGGGGAGGGAAGGAGGGGCTGTGCAGAAGCAGGGCCTGGAGTTGTACCCGGCCAAACACCTTCAGCCTTTCAACACCGTTGTGCCTCTTAGAGCAGGTCCCTTGGAGTCTAAAGGGTGGTGGTTTTGCGGGTTTGTTGGCTTGGTTTGCTTTATTTGGCCTTTCGCTTTTGCTGGTTTTTTTGTGTTGTTTTGTGTTTGGTTGTTTGTTTTTTTTTTTCTCCTGACCAACAACAACAACAACCCCCCCCAAAAAAAAATTACAAAATAAAATCAAAATAAAAGGAGGGAGGGAGGGAGGAGGAGGGGGGGGGGAGGAAAAGCAAAAAGGATGTGTGTGGATGTACTTCTGTGTGTGCGTGCATCTGTGTACATGAGTAACAGCCAGCTAAGCTCAGATGGTCATGACCAAGCTAGATTTCATCAGAAGAGGGAAAAAAAAGAACAACACATTGATCACACTTTTCCTAAAACGAAAAGCTACAGAGAAAAACAACAACAACAGCAACAACAACAACCACCAAAGAGAAAATAATTTCAAGTTCAGTATTCTCTACCTCCTCCTTCCCCTCCCTTCCCTTCCCTTCCCCCCTCCCCCCCCACTCCTCCCCCTTTGCTATTTCTGGGTTGGGGTTTGGTTTTTTTGGGGTTTTGGGTTTTCTTTTGCTTTTCTTGCTTTCTGTGTTTTGTGTTTTGATTTCTCTTTCCCTCTTCCAACTCGCTTTAGCACCATAACACATTGGAAACATTACAACCCCGCTTCAGATACTACACAAAATGTCCCATAAAAATAGTGCTTTTTTTTTTCTTGTTGTTATTCTCTTTTTTTCCCCTCCCCCCTCCTTTTATTTTTTTTCTTCTTTTTTTTCCTTCTTTTTTTTCCTTCTATTTTTTTTCCTTTTTTTTCCTTCCTTTTTTTTTTGTTTGCCAAAAAAGTTACATAATATATTATATATATAAATCAACTAAATCCGTGGCAAATGTGCAATGCAGACGCCTCCTCCATTTAAAGTGAGCAGCAGCTCACTTATTTTCTTTTTTTTTTTCCTTTTTTTCCCTTTTTTTCTTTTTTCCTTTTTAATTTTTTTCTTTTTTTCCTTTTTTCCCTTTTTTTTCTTTTTTTTTCCTTCTTTTTCCTTTTTTTCCTTTTTTTTTTCCTTTTATTTCATTTTTTTTCTTTTGCTTTATTTTTTCCTTTTGTTTCACTTTTTTCCTTTTGTTTCATTTTTTCCTTTTGTTTCATTTTTTTCCTTCATTTTGTTCTTTCGTTTTTCTTTTCCTTGCATTTTTTCCTCCTTTCCCCTTCTCCTTTTTTTTATTTTTTTTTAAATTATTTTTTTCTTCTCCCTTTCTCTCTCTTTCCTCTTCCCCTCTTTCTTCCTCTCTCTCCCTCTCTCCCCTCTTCCTCTCTCTCTCTCAATGACTTCAAAAACAGCCAAAAAAGAAAAGGTGCAAGTCGATTTGGAATCTTGTAATGGAAGCACATAACAACAACAACAACAACAACCAACAAACAACAACAACAAAAAATAAACCCACACCAAAAAAAAAGTATGCAAATTGGGGCGGGGGGGAGGGGGGATGGGGGCTCCTCAGAACTTCTTTCTCAGGTGAAGGTTTTGTTTGTTTGGGGTTTTTTTTGTTTGTTTGTTTGTTTTCTTTCAAAGGTGCAAAAAGGAAGTTATTACAATAAAAAACGAACCAAGAAAACCAACCAACAACAACAACAAAATTGAAACAAATGGATCAAAAACCAAAAGATGATGAAGAAGAAGAAGAAGAAGAAGAAAAGAGTGGGGTGGGGAATGAGGTGGCAAAAAAAAAACTTCTATTCCTCGACATTTCTCCCCATTTTTAATGACCTTTTCTTGTTTTTCACTTTATTGTCAAGAAAGACACGGAATGGACTCTTCTTCTTGAGATGAAAAAAAAAAAAGAAAACCCAAAAAAAAAAAGATTAAAAAGGAATTTTTTACTTCAGATCCATTTTTTCCACCACCCCCCCCCCCCCTCTTGCTCACTGTTTTGTCTTCGGGCGTTGGCACCCTGGGGTGGGGTAGGGATGTCGCGCAGTGCCCGGCAGCAAAAAAAACCATGAAGTCCAAGTGCCAAACTGTCCCTTTTGCAAGTACAGGCTTGGAAATGCTGGGGGCACGAAACAGGCCTGGGGAAAACAACAAAATGAAACAACCCTCCCCCCCCACCCCGAAAGGATGATGCCGCGGGAGCGACGCTGCTCGGTGCCGCCGCCGCCGCCACCGCCGCCATCCCCTTCTTGCTGTGTCAGTTGTTTGGTTGGGGCCGGAGCGGCGTGAGGGTTACCCCCCACCCCCGTCGCCCCGCTTCTCGGCTCGGCGGCCCCAGGGACGGAGGGGCTCGGGGGTCGGGTTGTGCCAGTCCTCCGGCCCTCCCCCGGGAGATCAAAAATCGAGACGGCCGCTCAGGGTTCATTTTTGGGGGCCGGCGGTTTCCGGGGAGGCTCTCGCTGCCGGGGGCCGCTGGCTGGGCAGGGAGATGAGGGGACGGTGCAGAGCCTTGGCTTCCTCGGCCGCTTGCAGCCCCTCCGCCTGCCACCGGTACTGGCGAGCCCGCAGGATGCCGGGCACCTCCCGCTGCAGCCGCTGCGAGCTCTTCTTCTGCCACACGTCGTACTTGGAGTACTTGGCGTGAGAGGGCTTCTGGAAGCTCTCCTGCAAAGGGAAGGGGTAACAAGGTCAGCCTGTGGCTTGGACAGGAGCACGCTGCGCTGGGTTAGGAACTGGCTGGAGGGCCGAGCCCCAGAGAGTGGTGGTGAAGAGTACCACATCCAGCTGGCAGCCAGTCACTAGTGGTGTCCCCCAGGTCAGCCTCCTTGCAAGCCTGCCTGCCCTCCATATGGAGGTTCATGGGATCATAGAATGGTAGGGACCTCTGGAGATCATCTAGTCCAAACCCTCTGCTAATGCAGGATCACCTAGATCAGGTTGCACAGGACCACGTCCAGGCAGGCCTTGAAGTCTCCAGAGGGGAGGGGTGCTTAAAAGGAAATTTTGGAGATCATCCACTCCAACCCCTCTGCTAAAGCAGGCACCCACAGCAGCTTGCCCAGGATCACAGTGCCCAGGTGGGTTTAGAATCTCCCCAGAGATTCCACCTCTCTGGGCAGCTTGCTCCAGTGCTCTGTCATCCTCAAAGTACAAAAGCTCTCCTTAAGTTCAAGTGAAACCTACTGTGCTCTAGTTTGTTCATCTCTTTGAGCTCCATCTGTCCCATGGAAGCATTGTCCCATGCCTGGAAACACTCCAAGTTCAGGCTGGAGTAGGCTCTGAGCAACCTGCTCTAGTTGCAGGTGTCCCTGCTCACTGCAGGGAGGCTTGGACTATCTGACCTTTAAAGGCTATTTCCAACCCAAACCAGTCTATAGTTCCATGACCCAACCCACCCCTGCTCCCCTACCTTATTAAAAGATGACTTTCTGCAAGACATTTGGCATGAGTGGTAAACAGTGGCCATCTCTCAAAGGCCCTTGCAGCTGAAGTTTGTTCTCTCCCACCCATGGCCTTCCCATCTCTTGCCCTTGATTTTGGAGAGGCCATACCTTGCTGAGTGCAGGCAGACCTGCCAAGGAGGTGGCGGAGAGGTCGCGCTCCGACTTGACGGACTTGGCACAGTAGGTTTCCAGCAGAGCCAGGTCACAGCTCCGGAAGCAGCACTCCTCCACGATTCCCCGGTTGATCCGCCGGTTATTTCGCCCCACCGGTCTACCTGCAACAGCAGAGACCTTGCTGTTAGCCACCAACATGGTCTGGACCCTCTCCTCCCTTCCACAGCACCTTGCAGGCACCCCTCCATCGGCCACCAGAGACTGGTTGGTCGATGCTCCTCAAAACCAGGAGGGCTTCTCCCAAACCAACCAACACACACCCACGAACTGGGGGAGTTTCACATTAAGACTGTCCCAAACATCCAGCCAGGAGACTCTGGGCATGGGAAACACTGAAAGCGAGCAGTGGAAGCACAATGCCCAACACTGCTCATCATGCCACACCAAGCCCCCACATCCTAGTCAGCCTGTAGGAGCACACAAAATGGTCCACACTGGCCCTGTGCGTAACTCAAGATCCCTGAAACTGTGGTCTGATGTTGTGCCAGGGGAGATTTAGACTGGATATTAGGAAGAAAATTCCTTAGTGGAGGAGATGTCAGGCATTGGAACAGGGTGCCCAGGGAGGTGGTGGAGTCATCATGTCAGGAGGTGTTCAAGAAACCTGTGGACATAGCTCTTCAGGACATGGTTTAATGTCCATGGTGGGGTTAGGCTGATGGTTGGACTCAATGATCTTAGAGGTCTTTTGCAACCCAAACAATTCTATGATTCTACAAATGCTGTTGATACCAACTGAGTTCTCCAAGTGTTCATGGCACCAATGAAAGATACTTGACAGGGGGGCAGTTTCTTCCCTCCTCTACCCCCAGCACAGTTAGCCTTTGTGGGCACAGCTAAGGTGAGGATGCTCGAGTCTAGCCCAGCTGCCAGCCTGGACCAATGACAGTGACCATCTCCAGTGCTGGTCCTGGCGAGCAGGTTTCATTAGAGAGAAGCAGCACAGAACTGCAGCTGCCAGCCTCCCTCTGCTGGGTCAAGGCTCAGGCAGGTGAAGTGAACCAAAGGCAGCTAAATTCTACCAGATGGGACAGCTCTGAGACAGCTGCAGATAGAACACAGGCTCCTGCCCCTGCCAAGAACAGCTATTAAACTTAATCTTTTAATAAGGGCTCCTCTCCCCTTTCTGCCAGCAGAAGGATGCAAAAGCCCAAGCTTGGTGCAGCAAAGCCCAAGTGCTTTTCATACCACTGCTCAATGACAACCAAAGCCCTCCAGAGGAGAAGTTTGCATCAGTTTGACTGCTTGCCCTTCCCCTCTTGAAATAAAAGAGGAGGAGGAAATTTGAATTCCTGAAGCAAAAGAAGTTTGCTTGGGAACTGCAACTTCCAAAGCACAAACCAGCCCAAAGTGAAAGGAGCTTGCTCCTCTGCACTTCTGCAGGTGGAATGGTGCACACTGATGCTGTGGTGGGGTCTGCAGCGTGAGGAACTGATCCCAGTGCAAGGTGCTCCAAGGGAGGGGCAGCAGGGGCCAGCACCTTGCAAACAGGATCCAGTGCAGCATCCCAGCCAGGAGAATTTGAGCATGGGAAAAACTGGAAGTGAGTGGTGGAAGCACAATGCCCAACTCTGACCATCACGCCATGCTGAGCACCCCACCAGCCTGTGGCAACACACAAAACTGTCCACAGTGGCCCTGTGTGTGACCCACCATCCCCTGCCCACACTCTGGATGGAGCAGGTGAGCAAGTATTTAGCTCTGGTGAAGATTTGAGGGCCCTGGCTTGCAAGGTGCTGGCCAATTTGAGTACTGCATTCAGTTTTGGGCCCCTCACTACAAGAAGGACATTGGGTGTCCTGGAATGGATCCAGAGAAGGGGAACAAAGCTGATAAAGGGTCTGGAGAACAGGTCTTGTGAGGAGCAGCTGAGGAAACTGGGGTTTAGTGCGGAGAAAAGGAGGCTGAGGGGGAGACCTTTTGGCTCTCTACAACTCCCTGAAAGGAGGTTAGAGCAAGGTGGGGGTTGGTCACACCTCCCAAGTAACAAGTGATATGATGGGAGGAAATGACCTCAGGTTGCACCAGGGGAGGTTTAAGTTGGACATTAGAAGAAACTTCCTTCCCAGGGAGGTGGTTGAATCCCCTTCCTTGGAGAGGTTTAGGAGATGCAGAGCTGTGGTGCTGAGAGACACGGTTTGGCACCACACTTGGCAGTTAGATAATGGTTGGACTCAATAAACTTAAAGGTCTTTCCCTCCAAAATGACTTTATTATATGATGCTAATTTCCCTAGGGGTGTCTCCCAGGAGGATGCCTACCCAAAGTGCCTTGGCACAAAGTGCAGAGCGCAGGAGTCCTCTGTGCATGAAAAGCACAGACATGAAAATCAGGCCCAGACACGCAATGCAAACATGCGTGTGCAGCACAGCCCCTGTGTGCAGTGCTGGCTTGAAAAACCCCGTGACCCCACCTCCCCTTGAGCTCTGCCACAGCCCCCAGCAGCACAGCACCTGCTCCCTGTTCCCAGCATTAAGAGCTCTCTGCTCCATGATGGTCCGTTGCCACCACACTCTGAGGTCCCAAGAGCAAACATAACATCAGGGTGCAGGACGCTGCGACAGATGACTGTTACCAGGCAGCCCACCCAGGAGTTGCTTCAAAAGCTCTATTTCAGTGAATAGTAGGGGTTGGAAGTGACCTTTGAAGATCATCTGGTCCAATCCTCCACCTCTGTTTTCCACATTCATTCCCTCCTGTGCCACCACCCTCCTTTTCCTTTTTCTCTGGGAAAATTTCAGGCATGTAGGTGAAAACGATGGTTTCCTCTTGGGAAAGACTCGAGGTTAATTTTTACTCTATAAGTATTTGTGGCCAATAACCACACTGGACAGAGCCCTCCTTTTAAAGGCAGGGCAGGTGTGTTGGGTGCCCACAGCCCTACAAGTGATATGGATGCAGGCAATCCAGGCAGTGAAACCTAAGGATTGCCTTGGTGAGAGGAGCCAGCTTGAGGCCACCTTCATGTTGCCCTCTATACTCATATGATATCCAGGGAGGTCTATGGCAGATACACACTGCCACCAACACTCCACACCACAGATGGCCCTTGCTCACAACCTATCAACCCCAGTGCCCAAACCTGCATGTGAAGCAGGATGCTGAAGCATGGGGCTGCTCCAGAGGGGAATCCTGAGCATGGGTAGAAGGAGAGACTGGAAGGGAAAGAGACAATATTCAAGTCCCCCCCTCTTGCTAGCACATCCCCAGAGGGCTGTGTTCACACTCCCGCTGAACAGAAGGTTGCACAAGTGACGACACATGCAGTGCGGGGAGAAGTTGAGGGTTTGAAAGGTTACATGTCTCCTCTCAAAGGGAGAAGCTGCCCACTTGCAGTGTTCTGTGTTTGTTTGGAAAGAAGAGGGAAGGGGAAAAAAGCAGCAAGCAAAGTGGGACCACTGTTGCCTCCTGGCTATCAAGGGCGCTTTGCTGCACGGGACTGCGTGGGAAGGTCACAGTGTCCCAGGTGCAGCGGGGAGCTCCTGGAAGGGACAACCGCAGTGGCAAGGTCCCTTCCTCCCTGCTTGCTCACTGCCCAGCTGGCGAGGACACTCACGGTCCTGGCCCCAGCATGCTGCCCTTTCTCTCTTGCATAAAGCTGCTGTGTGGCATTGCCGTTCCCCTCGCTGGCTGTGCCGCCCCGGTCCGATAGGACACATCTCCCATTACATAATTGTCCGTACGGATCTCTCCCAGTGCCAACACAATCCTCTGTGGGAGAGTTACTTCAGGAAAAAAAAACAGGCAAACATAACAAACAGGGATTTAGACCCAGAAAGTACTTGGAGATAATGAGCCAGGGGTGAGACGCCAGAACACTGCTGGTCAGCAGCCCTATCTCTGCTGACCTGGATTGGGAAAAGTGTTTGTTCCATAACACGGCTTACGCACGGACTAAAGGTTGAGTTTCCTGGCTTTTGCCCATGGGTGGCATCTTGCTTCACCACCACTGCCAAACCCAGGGAGGACTTTGCCACGCAGTCCCTCACCCGCTGGGGAGAGCTGTGCAGGCTGAGGCACCGCTGGGCCACGCGAGCCGCTTCCCATCGCAGCCATGGCCACCTCCCCCCCCCCCCCCCCGAGGAAATGTGCTTCCGCTGGGCCTCTGATGAATGAGAGCTGTGCTCTCTGCTCCCCAGACTGCTCTCCACCAAAACCTCCCACGGCTCTGCTGCAGAGCCAAGCCCCGGGATGTAAAGCTTGGTGACGTAAAGCCTGGTGATGTAAGGCCTGGTGATGTAAGGCCTAGGGACTAAAGCTTGGGGTTGTAAAGCATGGTGATGTAAAGCTCAGTGATGTAAAGCTTGGGGATGTAAAGCTTGGTGACACAAAGCTCAGTGATGTAAAGCCTGGGGACATAAAGCTCAGCGATGTGAAGCTTGGGGACGTACAGCCCGGTGATGCAAAGCCTGGCAATGCAAAGCTCAGCAGTGCAAAGTCTTCCACCTGCCTGGGATTATTCCCTTCTGGCAGCAGACTATCCTGACAGGGAGAAGCTGGGCATCCCAGCAGTGGTGCAAAGCCAAACCAACTCCTGGAGGAACCCAGAGGTCATGTACCTGCAGCTCATCTATGCCTCCACAACAGAGGTGTTGGCACTGGCCAGGGAAGGACAAGAGGGTCCCCTCCCTGGCATCGCCATCCCATTGTTCCGGGCTCCCCACCCTTGCCAGGATGCTGCAGGGAGGGTGCAGAGTGCCGATGCCACCCTGGCTGGGTCCCCTCCGCTGCGGTCAATCAGGCGGCAAGCCGAGTGGAAGGGGACTTTGGGTGTAAACAGTCCCCGCGCCCCTGTCGCAGGAATGTCAGGAGCAACAAGGGGGCCTTTGTGCGGCACCGGGCCCCGTCCCAGTGCCCCCAGCCTGGCCCTCCCCCACCCCGGCACCGCACTTTCCCCCCTGCTTTTTCCTAGTATTATTCGGAGGAGCGGCGGGCGCACAAGAATGTGCCCTGTCAGCACAAGCGGCTGCAAAGAGCTAAATTCTTATCAGCTGTTGGAAAGGAGGAAACAGGAGCTGTTGTTTACAGAGAAGCCTGAACCCTCTCCCCCTGCAGCCCCTTCTCCCCTCCCCACCAGCACTGCATGACAGCGACTTTGAGGCTGGGGCTTCACCTCAACCTGTCCCACTTTTTTCCCCTGCTCAAGGTTGTGCTCAGCATCCCTCCACAGGCTGTAGCTGGGTACCAGGGAGCAGGGAGAGAGGTCTCAACCTTGTTGAGGACCATGGTGGGATGCCACCACTTTGCCAGCACCCGCAGGTCAACCCCAAAAGCTTCAAAAGTCATGGAGGGAAGGAACCACAGCAGAGATGGAGAGCAAAGCATGAATGGCTCTACCTGCAGTTTGTCCAGGCACCCCCTGGGAGGTGAGGATGAGGAAACTAACCCTTGGCATTTGGCACACATCACCGTGCCCACCCTGTGTCCCATGACCAGGTGACCACAGCACGGCCACCTCCTGTCTCAGCTGGTGCAGCTCTTTAGTAGCCCCAGCTCTTAGAGGCAGCTTTGGCATCCTCACCCCAAGCACCTGCAAGCCACGATGCCTCCAAGGGCACCTGGGGGCTGGGACTCACTTCCCATGCCAGTGGATGGGTGGGCACCCTGGTTATCAGGGGCTGCACCCTCCTCTGCCTAGGCTGCCAGATGCTGGGGTGTGAAACCTGCTCAGCACGCTGCACGGATGCAGACAGCGCTGTTTGAACCAGCTTCACTTGCTAAGTTCTCCCTTCCAAGAGCAGAGCATTGATTAAGTACTCAACCACTGCTGCAGCAGAAAACCAGCAGCGGATTTCCACGCCACTTTGGGGTTTTCTATGATTACCAGTTGGATACTTACACCAAGCCCTCCCCAGATGCCAAAGATGACCAAAGTAATTTACCTCCCTACGAACGACTGCGTGAGTGCAACTTACTCAGCAGGTCACACATCCCAGGCTGAGAAGAGCTCATCACAATCCCAAGCCTGAACCTATGAGCATGCAACATAAGCATGGCCTATCGAGCCTATATCACAGAATCACCAAGGTTGGAAGAGACCTCAAAGATTATCAAGTCCAACCTGTCACCAGTGTAGTCAGGAGGGTTTAGGAGTGAAGATGAAGAGGGTCAGGAGAATTAATCACTTTATGAGGTCAGCTGATGCAGGTAGATGGAAGAAAACCCAATGAGGTGAGCCAGGGAAGTCCAAACCCTTCAATCAGGTACAGCCACCACCCAAACATCTTCAGCCCTGCAGGGCACAGGGTGGTCAGATACTGAAGAGATGAAAGAAACTCAAGGGAGCTTTGCTTCACCCCCCAGCACCTGGGCTCCCCAGAAAGATTCACAAAGAAGAGTGGTGGGACAGGAGAGGACAGGGGGAGAAAAAGAAAAGGGCAAGGATTCAAGACTCCCTCTGCAAGCAGCAGGCTGGGCACTTGGCACCCAGGGACTTGTCTGCCTCCAAAAAGTGTTTTTATTTTGGCGTGGGCTGCTGGGTTATTTAAGGTGAAAGGAGGTCAGTTTGTCCATAAAACAAAAGCCCCATTCCCTTTCATCCCCAGAGAGGGGGAGGAGGGAAGAGGAGATGATGAGAGGGAGAGGAAGAGGTGTTGGGAGTGGAAGAGGAGTTCACCTCCTCTTTGCACCAGTAGGGCCAGCCCCGGACTCACTGTCTCAGCCAAGCTCCAGTGCAGGGCTCAGTGGCTCAGGAAAGGAGAAGAGGAAGGGCAGCTGTTGTGCCAGCCCTTGCAGCTCAGCAAGAGGAAGGAAGAACACCCAGGGTGTCCCTAAAACTGTCACCTGCACGCAACACAGGGTCAGCCATGAAAACACAGACTCACAGAATGGGTTGGTTGGAAGGGACCTTTTAAGGTCATTTAGTCCAACCCCCTGCAGTCAGCAGGGACATCTGCAACTAGAGCAGGTTGCTCAGAGCCCCAGACAACCTGACCTTGAGTGGTTCCAGGGATGGGGCATGTACCACCGCTCTGGAAAACCTGGGCCAGGCTCTCACCACTCTTGGTGTCAAATATTTCTTCCTTCTCTCCACTCTCAATCTCCCTCATTTAGTTCAAACCATCACCCCTTGTCCTGCCACAACAGGGCCTGCTCAAAAATCTGTCCCCAGCTTTCTTTCTAGCCACTTTAAGTCGTGAAAGGCCACCAGAAGGTCTCCCTGGAGCCTTCTCATCCTGCTGGTCAGTTGGGATGGAGCCACCTACAGCCCAACTACCTGCCTGAAGTTATGCAGTCTAAACCCTGGCTGCTGCTGGAGGTGGGATCACTGTCTCTCACAGACCAACCTCAGCAGGCAGTTTCAGCCAAGTTTGGCTGAGCAACCAGGCTGGGAAGGGGCAACCAGGCTGGGAAGAGACATCCAGGTTGGGAAGGGACATCCAGGTTGGGAAGGGACACAGAAGGTCACTTCCTAACTTTGCAGCAGCCTCTTCCCAGCACAGGCAGACGAGGAGGAGAGATAAGCTTGGCTTTCAATTCCACTGTCCCAGAACACACCTTGTTACTTCACAGTGACTTTTTCATTGCCTTTCTGAAGGCAGAGGCAAGGCTGCCAAATGCACAGCACCACGTGCAGCTGCTACTTCCATCCTCCTCCCTTTGATTTAGTTCTGCATCTCTTCTGTAGTCAGTCATTCTGCAGTTCAGCACAAGGCACAGTGGCTTCCCTCTCCCAAGCAGAGCAGGGGACCAAAAGAGTGTCACACTCAAGGCACCCACCAATTACTGAGCATCCCTCACTACTCGTTTATCCCTCCTCCCTGCTTACCAGCTAAGCCATTGTACTGCTAATGCAAACAGTCCAAAGTCCCAAAGACTCCTGGTGGAAAGCCCACTCCACTCAACTGTCCTGAAGTCACTTTGCACTCTACAGACAAAAAGAAGGCTGCTTTTGGGTTTTTTTGGCAGTAGCTGCATTGCCAAAGGCTAAGTCACCACTCTTCAATGACAGGTTCACCAGCAGGTAGCCAGGAGGCCATAGAACATATTTTGGGAGGAGCTATTGCTGTACCCAAGCCAAGCTTGCCCAGAAAGGTGAGCACTCAGATCCCTCCCTGCTCCCAGGATGCAGCACTTAGGGCATCAAGGTTTAAAAATAAGCCAGGGTCCACATTCAGAAGAGAGCTGGCTGCCAGGGCCCTCAGTGGTTTAATGACTTGCTCATTTTGCTGATGGGCCAACCACCCATTCAACTTTCCCAAGCATCTAATCATAGGATCACAGACTAGTTTGGGTTGCAAGGGACCTTCAAAGGTCATCTGGCCAAATCCCCTCAGAGTCAGCAGGCTGCTCAGGGCCACAAACAACCTAACCTGCAACAGTTCCAGGGATGAGGCATCTGGGCAACCCAGGCCAGCATCTCAACACCCTTAGGATAAAAGACTTCTTCCTTTCATCTTGTCAGAACCTACTTTCCTTCCATTTTAAAACCATCATCCCTTGTCCTTTCAAAACCACTGTCCCCAGCTTTCTGATCATCTCCTTTAAGGACTGAGAGGCCACAAGAAGGTCCCCCCTGGAGCCTTCTCTTCTTCAGGCTAAACAATTCCAACTCTCTCAGCCTGGCCTCACAGCAGAAGGGCTCCAGCTCTCCCATCATTACTGTGGCCTCCTCTGGCCCTGCTCCAGCAGGTCCACATCCCTCCTGAGAAATGCAAGACCCAGTTTCCCTAGGGAACTGGACAGTCCCAAAAGTCAGCATGAGGTGGGTGCAGGTCACCCCAGGGACATCGCTCTTTTCCACTGCTCTCCTGGCTCACCACCATGCTCAAGGCAATCACGAAAGCACCGTGATAGAAACCCCCTCCCAGCCCAGCTCCACTGAAGTGAGGTGTGGGGTGGGAGCAGCAGCCTGCCCCCTGCCCAGCACTTACTGAAGTAGAATCCCCGGTCCCCACAGACGAACTGCAGCGTGTCCACCAGCTCCCCGCCGCACAGGGTCTCCGCCGTGCCGTACGCCGCGGCCGAGTCCAGCGCGGAGGCCAGGAAAGCCAGCAGCAGCAGCAGCATCCTCTGCACCTGGGGATGGAAGGACAGCACTTGTTAGCCTGCTGTGAGGGACCCCTCTCTGCCACCTCTCCCGTACAGCACCTCCAGCCTGCAGCACACCTGGGGTGGGATGTCCGGGCATGTCGGGATGCTGCGGGGGAAGGACCAGCAGTCCTGAGCTGTCCTCATCCCCCCTCTGCTCAGACAGGCTTTGCATTGAAGCAGTTTTCCCATTGGAAGACCACACTTCAGCTGACCTCTGAAAGGCTTTTGTTTCCTCTGCTCTTCCAAGTGTTTATTCCAACTCCCCCCCACACACACTTTTTTACCTGGGAAATCATTCAAATTATTATCAGGAGGTATTTAGAGTCATAGAAATGTTAGGCCTGGAATGAACCTCAAGGCTCAGCCAGTCCCAACCCCTCTGCCATGGCCAGGGACACCTCACACTACAGCAGGTTGCTCACAGCCACAGCCAGCCTGGCTGCAAAAACCTCCAGGGATGAGGCTTCCACCACTTCCCTGCTCCAGTGTCTCACCAAAGTGTCTGAGTTTGTGTTTTCATTCTTGCTGACCAGTTTGCATCCACTCCACCCTACCTCTGAAAGGCTTTTATTTCCTCTGCTCTTCCAATTTTTTACCCCACCCCCCCTATTTTTTTTACCCAGGAAATAATTCAAACGAATATCATCAGGAGGTGTTTGTGTTTTCCTTCCTGCTGACCAGCTTGCAGGCCCTACCTGAAACACTGTTGCCCCAAAGCAGACACAAATGGAGCCTCGACCTGTCCCAGAGCTGCTTTTGAGGAAAGCTGAGTTCTGCCAGGGAGCAGTGGCCTTTGCCCCAGGGCATGCAAGAGCCTGGGGCAATCGAGGGGCAGATTGCACAAGCAGTGTTTGCTGATGAGAGCCGGGACCAAGCAGCCATCCCTCAGGAGCAGAGCAGTCCCGTGGAAAACATGCCTGAGGCATCACCAGGGAAGGGCCAAGGGGATATCAGCTGGTGTGGAGGATTAAAAAAGAAACTCCCTGGATGTTTGCTAACTAACCCAAAGATTTCCCCTGGCTCGGCTCTGGCAAACAGCTTTACCTCCGCGTCAGCTTCTGCAGGTGTAAAGCGAGGCTGCTCTTGCCTCACTGGGTGAGGCAAAGCCCGTGGATGGCTCAAAGAGTTCTAGTCCTTCAGTGATGAGCACCACTGGATGCCTCCAGCCAAGTAACAACGGCAGCCAGACAGGTCACCTCAAAAATGATGAAGGGAAATGTGCCGAACCAGCAGCCAGCTCAGGGGCACCGCTGCATCTCCAGCACAGCCTCCCCTCTTCCCTGCTCTGACTCAACCACCATGCTGGGTTTCACAGCCAGCCTTCCTCACCATAGCATCTGAGCAGCTCGAGAATAATATCAGTTAATGAATATTTCCTCCCCACCCCCGCCCCGGGATGCTGGGAGATGGAGCCGAAGCCCAGGATAGATTAAGTGACTCGCCCAAGGTCACGGGGGAAGTCTGCAGAGCAGTCAGGAAATTAGCCCAGCTCCCCCGGGGGCCCTCTACAGCCCTGACAGCAATAAAGCCACCCTTGCTACCAATTTTTTACTACCACATAGCTCAACCCGTCGCTGCTAGAAATACTCCCTGCTTGCAAGCCCCAGAGCTCTGCCCAGCACTGGGAGCAGCACCAAGAAAAGCCAAGTGGGAGGCTGCAAGAGATGAATGAGTTGCAGAGGGGCATCCCCCTCCCTGCAAGAGCTTTGATGCCCATCTTGCTGACAGAGATCAGCAAGCTGGCAAAACCTCTTCAGGACTCTGGGCAGGAGAGGGAGTAACCCTGGGAACTGAGTGGGTTCACAGCAGCAAGTGGTAGGACCAGAATCAGCTTTTCCAGGAGCAGCAGTTCCTTTGGTGCACTGTGGAGGCTTTGGTCTGTGCTACTCTAGGAGCAGGGGAATGGCTTGGGACTGTGACTGCACCACACTGCCAAGCTGCAGCGTATTGTCACCTCGATTGTTTTATCAAGTGGCCAGCTGGTGTTTACTGGGCCTCACAGCATCACCTTCAGTGCTGGAGTCATGTCCCTGGTGTGGCAGCAGCAGCAGCTGGATCTCCAGCTGAGAGGACATCCATGCTCCTGCTCATTTCCCTTTTTCTTGTTTGAACCTTTCCCCTCTTTTTCTTCCATGCAGTTCCCAGTTGCTGGTGTCCCCAGGGTGCAGGCAGCACTGGCAGCTCATTGCACAGGTGACAGATGTGTGCCAGACAGTGCTGCTGCTGAAGCCACTGATGTGAGACTTCAGGACACACAAATAATCCCCCCCCGCTCCCCATCCCCAGTTAGACTCCTGCTGGCTGTGAGCACTGTGGCTAACAGGGAGGTTATGTGCTGGCCACCCTCAAGCCAGAGCTGGCCCCCCAGAAGAGGCTTGCTTGGTGGCACAAGTGACAAACACCGTTTCTCTTCCATGCTCAGTCCAAAGGAAGGGGTGAGAGGCTCTGAAGCAAGGGGAGAGTGAGGCTTCATTTTTTTGTTGGCAGGGCGATATCTGATGCTGGAGAGACCTGATACCTGGTGTGGAAAAAAACTTGTGCTCCTCAGAAAATACCCACTGCTGCACAACCTGCACAAGGAGCCCCTAGCCGCCTTCCCTGCCTCTGCTGCAAGCTTTCAGGGTGTCCGTGCACCCCAGAACTCCATCCAGGAATTCCCCCTGAAGCCACAAGGACCACCCTGCCTGCTGTCCTGCAGAGCTGGGCTAAGGTGGAGGTGTGCAATGCAATGAAGTGCCCCTTTGCCCAGGCATCATCCACCAGCCCTTCCAACTGCTGTCACCTTGGCGTCTCCCTGCTCCCTCCAGCAGCCCTGTAATGAGAAACCAGGCAGCAAAGCAAAAAGCATCTTTATTTACTACCTGGTGCTGCAGTTTCTATCCAGCTTGCTGGAGCTGCAACCCAACCCAAGCTCTTCCCTCTTGCTTTAGCCCAATTGACCCTGCAGAGGAAAAGCCCCCAGGCTAGACAAGCTGCCAGGGTGCCATCACTGCTTCATTGCATCCTAATGACCTTTCAATTGATCCTTCCTCCCTCCTGCTCCTTCCACACAGGAGAGTCTGCATCTACCCTGCCACAGCTGCCAAAGCCAGTGCTGTTCCCTAAAACTGAGTGGCACAGCTGTGCCACAGCAGGCACAGCCTGGCACAAGCACCATGCACACAGGTAGCATGTCGCTTCAGCTGTCGTGGCCAAATCCTGCTCAGCCTCACAAGTCTAAGCCCTATCAACCCCTCTGAGCCTTCATTCCCTGCTGGAAAGGTGGCACAGCACTGCTTTGGGTTTCTGGTCCAAGCATTAAGACAGGGACTGCCTTCTCCACTGTGGGACAGGAAAACAACTCACACTGACAGCTGGAAAAAACCTCCAGTTTTCCTCTCTCTCAGGTGAGATGTAACAGGTAGAAGGCAGTGTGCATGAAGGTGATGCAAGAGGGATTTCTTGGTTGCACAGGTGACCAGTACCTCCCTGAGGCTTGCTCCTGAAGCTCCTCTTCATAACCTGTGTCTGAAAGCAGCCTTCTCAGCTCAGGAGAGGCTCAGACAAGCCATCAGAGTCCATTCCTGACCTCACCATGACCTGAGAGGGTCTGTTTGGCTCTCCACCCTTCTTGTCCTTCTCTCTGGCTTTCCTCATGTCCTCACAAAGAGCTGCTGGAGCCAGTCTGGCCACCAGTGGGATGCTGATGCTGCCTTGGCACTCGTGTGTGTTCCCTGCAGTCATAGCCAGAGACCTCCAAACCCTCTCAACAGCTCCCATCCAGCTGGGACACACCAAAGGAGCAGCTCTCCTCAGAGTGGCTGTGGCATGCCAGGAGTGAGCCCAAGGGCAGGCCTGCAGCAGAGCCTCAGGCTGTTACAGGATTTATTATATTATTTTTCTTCAGGATTTGCTGCAAAAGTCAGCTGGAATGGCAATTTCTGTCCAGCTGCTGGGGAGCTAGGGTCCAAGAGGCCACAATGTGCTACAAGGCCCAGTTGTCAAATCTCAGAGGACAGCTCAGGCATCCCTTGCATCCAGACTCAAGCTGAGCCAACCAAACCACAGTGCCTCTCTTGGGCAACAAATATCTCCCCAAAAATGGAGCCTAAACCTCCTGTCTGACCTAATTCCTTCTTCAGTCTGGCCTTCATTACAATTTAATATGAACAGAACAACGTAGGAGGGAATTGACAGATGGCCCAGTCTGCAAAATTTGGATCTGGACAGCAAAAGGGAAAAATAAGAAATAAATTTAAAAATAAAATAAAATTGAAGAAGGAGAAGAAAGAAAAAAAAAATACCACTTCTTTGCAGAGCAACACAGCATTGAGAAGACAGCAGGGCAAAAAGTCACCAGCCCCAAAGCAGCGGCGTGCATGCGAGGAGGGGAAAACCCCAGCCCGTGCATCCCAGCCTCCACCACCCTCCCTCCACCCCTCCCAAAAGGCAAGCAGGCAGGCTGCTGTTTCACCACTCCAGGGACAGCCCCTGAGGGATGCTGCTGAGCATCTTATCTCTGGGTGAGCAGCCCCAGGAGAGCAGGGAGCTGATCCGGTTTGGAGCAGGGCTCTCCCGAAGGGGCAGGGCGCGGGCGTGTGCCAGCCTCGCATGTGCCAAGCGAATGCCGCCCCTGCCCACGGCCAACCTCGTGCAGGGCAGCGTGCCACGACGCCCCGAGGTGCCAAGTAGGAAGGCAGGTGCCTTGGCAGCCGAAAAACCACCCCAGAGGCTGCATCTTGGGCAGGGACGAAGGGATGAGGTTGCCCAGCAGCGCTCAAAGGCAGAGGAGCTGCTGCGTGCTGGGCTGCAGAAGAGCCTTCCTGTGCATCTGAAAGAGAAAGGAGGAGACTTCCAACCCACAGCTTGGAAAAAAGCAAGCTCCAAAACACAAAACTTTGGACGGTTGAGCTGTCAGGCGAATCAAAGCAGCCTAGGAGCAGGAGTTTTGCTGTTTAGCTCAGGCTTGGAAAGGAGGAAAAAAAACTAAAGAAAGAAAAAGAAACCCCTCCTGGTTGTTGGCACCTGGCTCGCATGACATTCATATGGCTGAGGTTGGCAATGCTGCCGCTATTTTTAGCCCTGGCTTTTTTGTCTTCACTGCTCATCCCCACCGACAACCCACCCCGCCCTGCGCCGGGGGTCACCTTTCTGCCTGGGGGCGGAGGGGAGGGTGGTGGGGAGCGGCACCTGCCTCCCCTTGCTGTGGGACAAGGGATTGCTGCCGGAGCAGGCAGGCAGCGGAGGGCTGCCCGCACCCCCTGTCTGTCTATACGTGATGCCGCAGCAGCGAGACCTACCAGAGCTGTGGAAAAATCAAGCTGAAAAAGGTGAATGGGGTATTCAGTACCATTTACTCACCCCACTGGGGAGTAAGAATGTATTGCACAAATTTTGGTATGCGGCCCAGAAACATTTGATTTATGGCATAAAAAAAAGGAAATGCAATCTTGCTTAACTCTTCTAAAGACAGCTGGCAGGACCCAGTGAAGGGATTTAAGTCCATTTTAGTAGCCTCACTTAACTCCTTTCTTTATTGTTCCTCTCTCCTTTCTGCATTCCTGTCCAAAACCTGGAGTATATCAGGGAAAGTTAACAGCAAGTTAAGCTGTTAAATCAGAAATTGTGGTGACTGGAGTCTACTGGCAAGTGATATTCCCACAACACGCTGAACTTGCTTTATGTCTTGGCAGAGCAGCTTTAACCCTTTCGGAGCCAAGCTGCAGCCCAAAGACAGATTTCTTCCCCTCCCCGGCGCCTCCCACCTCTCCTGACCCCTCGCACCAACGTGCGGAGGGAGGCCGGGGTCTCCTTGCCCCATTCCAACACACAGCAGCCTGGAGAAGCAAAGACAATCCAAAGAAGGCTCGGAGAGGTCAGTCCCAGGACACGAGCAGGGAGAGGGTGGGCCGCTTATAGTGCTCATATGCGCTGCTGGACACACACCAACTCCTCGGTCCCTCTATAAATAAGACCTCACCTGCTGTGTTTGCTTTATTTAAAAAAAGAGAAGTGGAGAAATGCTTTCCCCCGGCACTCCGTGAGGCAAGCGGGGCTTGTGCCGGGGCCGGTGGGAACCGATGGGCAGCTACGCACCGACACCTCCGGGCTGCCTGCTCAAAGCAGCAAGCAGCCCTCCAGACAGGCTGCAAAACGGATCACCTGTCAGGGGGGAGGGGAAGAAAGGGGGGAGGAAAAACCACCAAACCAGCCCAGGGACACACACGCAGACACATTTTGGCTCTCCAGTTTCATGCGGCGGTGGGAGGGGACCCGCGGGTGTCAAATCTTTTATCCCTTAATGAATTTTCACAGAAGCCGGGGATAGCCCCTTTTGAAAGGCTGAGTGAACTTGTGTGGGTGTCGACAACATGGAGCAAGATTTACAGCTCTGACCCATTCACCTCCACCGAAATTGTCAAGTTGGGTCCAAAACAGCTCAGCAAAGCTCAGTTCAGAAGTGTCAGTCAGTTTTATCCCTCCAGATGTCCTTAGCACAAAGTCACCCTCACAAAACCTCACGACCCAGGCTACTCCACTCCTCTAAATCAAGGCAGGAGGAGGAATAATAACAACAACAAAAAAAACACCAACCCAAAACACAACCCTGCAGGCTGAACCCTGCGAAGCAAAAAGGAAAACCACACACACAACCTGACAACAAATAAACCTAAAGAGAACCAGGCCTTGGCTTCCCGAGCACATCCCAACATCGGGAAGAATGCTACGGACTCTGTATTGGAAGCCTTGACTCAGGGGTTGAAAGCAGCGGTTCTCCCGAGGTGCCTGGTGGAAACCACCCCCACAAACCTTGTTTTTACACTGGATTGCTCCACGCCAGACCTGGCATATCAGAAAAACCCTGCGCAAGGAGCACTGGCTGGGGGTGAGGCAGCCGCAGCTGCTGGTACCGGCAGGCTCAAGCCCACTTTCCCCATGTGCCCCAGTCCCCCACCGCTCAGCAGCGCGGAAACCTTTCCAAGTTGCGTTCTTACCACAATTACTGTGGGGAAAAGCAACTGGGAAGGAACAAGAGAGGAAAAAAAATTAAGAAAGAAAAAAAAAATACACAGAAATCACACAAAAGTCGAAGGCTACATGCCAACCATTAACTCTCGCTCCATTTTGGCTTCGCTCTCTTGTTTTTCCTCGCTGTATTTTTATCCCTCCGGGACCGAACGCACCGCAGTGTTTTGCAGAAGAGAGTTTAATCATCTCCCCCCGCTCTCCCAAGCCTTAGAACTCGCTGTCCCTGCCCCGCTCAGTGCCCGCTCCCAGCCTCTCCTCGCTCACCAAACAACCCGGGGCCGCTCAACCCGCCCTGACCTCGCATAGCCCCGGCTTCGCTCGCGGCCGCGCAAAGTGCGCGCAAACCGCGCTTCCAGCACAAGCCCCACACATATTATGAGTCGTAGCTGGGGGGAGTAGAGGGGGAACAGCGGGTGCGAGCGGACAGGGGGGCTGTCCCTGCCAGCGGGACGCGGAAGAGAGGCGGAGGGGGGACCCCCGGGAACACCCCGCGCACCCCAGCGCGGCGGGGCCGCCCCGCAGCCAGCGGCTGCGCCGGCTCTTGGGGTCCCTCTAGTGACAGCAGAGAGGGACGGCGCGGCTCGGCACAGCACGGCACGGCACAGCACAGCACAGCGCGGCATGCCACGGCTATGCCCGACACGGAGCGGCACGGCGCGGTCGAGCCTGCCCGCCT
Source organism: Melanerpes formicivorus (assembly GCF_026170545.1). Taxonomy (NCBI): domain Eukaryota; kingdom Metazoa; phylum Chordata; class Aves; order Piciformes; family Picidae; genus Melanerpes; species Melanerpes formicivorus. The sequence continues at coordinate 14,571,325 of NW_027142368.1, read as the reverse complement.
GTGCCCGTGGTGGGGCAGTGCGGGGCGGCGCGGAGCAACGCGGAACGGAGCGCAGCCGCTTACCTTAGCGCTGCCGGTGCTGCCGCTCTCAACTTCTAGCGGCGTGGGCGCTGGCGGCGGCGGCGACGGGCCGGGGAGGGAGGCGGGGGGCTGCCGGCAGCGCTCGGCCGTCCGTGCCCCGGCGCTGGCCATGCTGCTCGCCTGCCCTGCCAGCGGTCGCGGCTCCGCGTCGCCTTCCCCGCGCCCTGCCTCGCTTCTCCTCCTCCTCGCTTCTCCTTTTTGGTGTGTCAAGTCCCTGCTTGATTTTAGCTGGAGGATGTTATTTTATCACGATCAGGTATTTTGTTATTCTGGAGAGCGAGCGAGCGCTTTCCTTTCCTTTTATTTTCTTCTATTTTCTTTTTTTTTTTTTCCTTTCTTCCTTTCTGTTGTTTTTTTCTTCCCTCTTTTTTTTTTCTTTTCTTCTTTTTTTTCTTCCTTTTCTCCCTTCTTTTTTTTTTTTTTTTTTTCCCTCTATTTCCCACCCTTCTTTTTTCCTTTTTCTCCCTCCCCCCTTATTTTTTTTTTGTGTGTGTTTTCCCTTCTCCTTCTCTCCTGCTTTGGGTGGCTCTCACTTTGGTGTGTACTGGCTGCGTCCCGCTGGCCGGGGCTGAGGGGCCGGCTGCTTGCTTTGAGCCTGGCTGCCCGCTGCTCCCGGCTGCCTGCCCCACGAGCGAGGAGACAGGCAGGGCGCTCCGGCTGCCCCCCTTTTATACCCCCCCAATGGGCATGCTCTGACTTCCCCAGCGAGAACCAGCCCGGCCACGCAGCCAATAATGTTGCAGAGCAGTCTGCAAGTCTAGCCCCCTCTCTTCACTCCCTCCCTTCCTTTCTTCCCTCCTTCTCTCTCGTAACCCTCAGGAGTCCAGCTCGGGGAGGGAAGAGGGGACAGAAAGTTTCTGCCGCACGCTTTCTTCGCCCGGCTGCTCCAGGCTGGGGGGTGTTGACCCACCCCGCCTGGTCCCGGGGAATACGGGGGGATGCACGCATCCTCCGCAGGTGAGGGAAGGAGGTGGGGGTCCGTACCCCGAGCCCCTGCCCCAAATGCTGGGGCGCACCCGCTGAGTGCCTCTCGCTGCGGGATGCCCCAAGCGCTGCGCGGTGAGAAAGGCAATGGGAGGTTGTCCTGCCCGCCCCGCTTACGGGGCTGTGTCTAGGTGTGCACAGGTGTCCGCACCGGCCACCTTGTCCCATGCCAGTCCGCAGACTGCTCCCAGGCAGAGGCACTCAGGGGTGCTGGCCAGTCAGCCATCCTGGGCTCATAGCCTGCCCCTCAGCCCTGTCCCACGTTATGTGCCCCGGCGCAGTCAAGCAAGCTCCCACCTCACTGGAACCGAGATCCCGCGTCCACCCGAGCACGGCCGTGTGGGCAACACGGACAATTCCCTCCCCGGGGCAGCGGCGCTGGGGTTTTGCAGCCCGCAGAACACCAGCAGCAGCGGTTCCACTGCTCCCTGCCGGCTCCAGGACCCCTGCCTTCGAGCCCAAGGGACTTTTCCCAGGCTTGGCCACTGACCGCGCTTCTGCCGCTTAGCCGGTGGCTGCATGAAGCCAGGCTTACCCTCTGCCAAAAAGCTGCCCTTCAAGGCTGCCTCAGGGGAAGGGAACTCCGGTCCCCTTCCAGGGGCACAGACTTGAGCTACCCTCTTTGGAGTGGAACAGAATTTGTTGAGATGGGGCAGCAGACTGGTCCATCTCGGGCAACGCTTGCCGTCGGTAATGGTGTGAAAGTGGAAGGATGCAGCAGCCCTCACCCCAGCATGCAATAAAGATAACTTCTTCCCCCCCACACACACACGTTTGAGCTTTTTTCTTCACCAAAAGGGTCATCAGGCACTAAAGCAAGCTGCCCAGACAAGTGGTGGAGTCACCATTCCTGGAGCTGTTTAGAAGGCATTTGGATAAGGAGCTTAGGGACATGGTCTAACAGTTGTGTACAGGGAGATGTTAGGGTATGGTTGGACTTGATGATCTTAAGTTCTTTTTCCACCAGGCAACTCTATGATTCTTTCAGGGATGGGGGGCTTGGTGCATCTCTGAATAGTCGAAATTGTTCTAAACATGCCCAAGAAACTGTGGACAGGACTTGTGCTTCCTCCCCAAGCTTTGGCCATCCTTCCTCCCCCAGCATCCTTCTGTTCTCAGAGCTGTCCCCTGGGCTATGTCTCTGCGTTTCATTCCCAGCAGAGCTGGTGTCGGAGCTGTGGGCTTTGACCGAACCATCAGCACACCTGGGAGAGCAAGGTGATGCTAAAGAGGGTCTCTGTGCCTGCCACACTCAAACACGGGCATCAAACCTCAGCTCCTACATTGATGTTTAAGCACGTAAAGAAGCAGCCTGGCCATCAAAGAGGTTGACCCAGCATGTGTCAGGGCTTCAGACTTCTCCTAAAAAGGGACATCTCCATCGATGCTTACCTTGGGCTTTAAGAGCTTCCTCAAGACTCCCAGGACTTGGCAAATCCCAGTCGTAAGTCCTCGCAAATCACTCAGCGGATCTGGTCTTCTTAACAAAGAGCGACCACAAAGAGCAAACCACCTTTCCTCCTCGCGAAAAGCAAAAGCCCATCAAAGGAGAGGACCCAACCTTGAAGGGGAGGGGAGGTAAGCAGGGCTGTAAGCTACTGTTAATAGCTGAAGGAGCCCAGCTCCCTTCCCCCAGCTCACCACAAGGACCTCCTGAGAGTAGACAAAAGAAAGCTTGGAGGGGTTAATCTCCCTGAGAAAAACAAGTGATTTTCCAGTAAACAACTGCAATAGCAAACAATGGGGGTGAAAAATAGCGATCATAAAAAAGTCTGCTCGGAGGAAGAGGCGACCCAGTAAGAGAGGTGTCCCTCCGGCTGGGAGGGAAAAACAAGGCAGCACTTTGGTGAAGCTTCAGCAGCAGCAACAGCAGCAGCAGCAGCAGCAACAGCAGCAGCAACAGCAGCAGCAACAGCAGCAAAATAAACCCCACAAGTTGCCACTGGATCTACTTGTGTTTGTGCCTTTTGATCTTTTAATTGCTTCTTAGTTATCCTTCAGTGCAAATAAATAGTGCATTGTGTCAAGAAAGAGGAGGGGGGCGGGGAAGGGAAGAAAGAGACACAAAAGAAAGAGCTGTCGCCCAGAAGAGAAAAGGAACAGGTTCTTTCCCCCCACCTTTAAAAGTGAATATATCCGTGTTTGGTGGGGGGGAAGAAGGGGGAGAAGGGGATAGGATTAGAAATCAAAGCGAAATGGGAGAGAACCACATTAAGCCTTGGGCATCCTTACAGTAGGAAGAAAAGAGGGAGGTGGTAAAAGCCTCTGGGAGTTTATTCGGTGAGTTATGAGAGGATCCGTGAGTGTAATATCGTTAAAGGTCAGCCTAAACCTAATTTAAACTGGGGATGTGTGACCTCCGCCCTTCATTTAATACAGTCATAAGGAACATTACACTGCAGATAGCTGGAACAATAGCTGCCTCCACCCCAAACTTCAGCCCCGGGCACTGCCTGCAAGGCGAGCAGGAGGAGGACCAGCAAAGCCAAGGACGTGGCTAACCTGAGGATGGGGAGGAAGAAAGAGAGGGAGGGGGAGGAAGAAAGAGAGGGAGGGGGAGGAAGAAAGAGAGGGAGGGGGAGGCATCTGGACCACAGCACTGACCACCAAGGATCTTCCAAAACCACAGCATCCAAGGAAGAATTTTGGGTTGAAAAGGGCAGCAGCAAAGCATCACCTGAAACCATGGGAAATGCCATAAAAATCCCCCCTCCCTGTGTCTCGTGTTTGCCTGATCTCCCAGCACGGGTTAGGACAGACGTTGTGGGCTCCTGGTAAATTCTCAGGGAGGCAGGAGAACCTCACAAAGCAAAGTCAGGCAGAGCAAGGTGAAACTAAATGAACCTAAACCGGGAGCTGGGATAAAAGCGACGTCTGAAAGGTGTCCTGAACTGACCAGGAGGTGACCAGGGAAACCTCTGCCGCTGTGGTGGCTGTGGAAGGTCCAGGCAGACTGCAAAGCCTCCTGACAGCGCTGCCCATCTCAGCTGATCAAAGCGGCTCCTGGGTGGCCACCAACATGTGGCGATAGGCCAAAAAGCTTTCCAGGGAAAGGGGGGAAAGTAGGGAAGCCTGAGGCAGCCTGGACCTTCCAGGCAGGGATGTGAGCTTCAGCAAAGGCAGAGGAATGTAAATAGCTGCAGAAACGCTGTGGTGAAGGGCCAGGGTGTTAGCCATGCTGCCAGGGAGCCAAGCCAAGCAGATACCTTCAGGGAAGGGGACACTGACATGACTTTTCCCTTCCTCACCACCTATAATCCAAAGAAGGGAGAGGTCACTTAATCCCAGCCCAACCAAGACACCCTGTGATGCTTCTTTGGCTTATTTCACACAGGGCAAGGTGAACAGAAAGGGAGGTTGAGGTGCATGGTTCAGGTGCTGTGCACACAGCCAAGGTGTCCTAGTTTGTGAAGCACCTTGTGGGCTCTCACAGATCAAGAGTGAGGACAGCCAGGAGGAATAAGACTGCTGTATGAAGTCTCCAACGGATTAGGGCATGAGATCATAGAAGTGTTAAGGTTGGAAGGGACCTCAAGGAGCAGCCAGTTCCAACCCCCCTGCCATGGCCAGGGACACCTCACACCACAGCAGGTTGCTCACAGCCACATCCAACATGGCCTTCAAAACCTCCAGGGATGAGGTTTCCACCACCTTCCTGGGCAACCTGTGCCAGTCTCTCACCACCCTCCTGGGGAGCAACTTCTTCCTGACATCCAACCTGAATCTACCCATTTCTAGATTTGTTCCATTCCCCCCAGTCCTATCACTCCCTGACGCCCTCAAAAGTCCCTCCCCAGATGACACAACAGTGAGAGTAAGCCATGGATTTGAGTCTCCTGTCATTGAAGAGAAGGAGAAAAAGTCATCCCCGGTGAGAACAGAGAGTGATGAGGCAGAGTCCTATATACAGCTGTGTGATGGCAGAGGAGAGTAATCACTCTTGGCCCAGAGCACTTTTCAGTGGCTTTAAGAAAGTGATACCTTTTGTTTTGTACAGCCCAGGAACCTGGCAATAACACCGTGTCCTTGAATGCTGCTAAAATATATCGATCCTGGGGCACACTAAACTGTTGGAACCAGAGAGATTCATTGGCAAAAGAGGATGTGATATATGAAAGGTCCCCGCCTGAAATTGAAGTCAAAGAACTTAAGAGCAGGAAAAATAATTCACCTGGGGCCCTTGGTCAACAAGGAGCAAACCTGAGCAGAGGCTTGGGTGGGGAAAAACATTTCAGGGACATGCTCTCAGCCCAGAGGGTCTCTGCTGCAGGAGTGCTATATGGGCAGGGGAAAAGCTGGATGTCCTTAGCCCTCAGCAAAGGACTTTTCAGAGCTGAAGAAAGTCTCTTGTAGCAACCCCTGCCTGGGTTTGCTGATGCCTTGAAGCAGCCATTGGGTTTAGCTGTTCAGAAGGGGTGCTGGCAGACGCATCCTGAGGACCTGGAAGGTGCTGAGCACAGTAAAAGTGAAGTTATCCCAGGTTAAGTTGCTGTAATGTGCCAGAGAAATTAGTGACAGGGAGAACAGGCACAAGTGTTGTCAGCCCTGTTTATGTGGAGGACAAACTCCACACCTCTTTTTGAGGTCTGGACAGACTTGGTCCTCCTGGAGTGTCTTCTAAAATCCACCATTCCCAGTGATTGGAGAAATGCTCCAGCCTGAGGGAGCAGAGGCTGTGGGAAGGAGGGCATGGGGGTAGGGAGGTGTCACTGTGGTGCAAGGTAGGAACTGAGGGAGCATGAACGATGTTTATTGAGTGAAAATTGGTGGGACTGCTTCTTGGGATGTCATCCACAGCAGGGCTGGAAAGAAAGAGGCTGAAGAATCCCAGTGGCAAAGGGTCTCAGGAAGGGAGAGAAGTGCCTTCTTTCTTGCCCATCATCTGTGGAACTGTAAACATCTCTGGGTCATCGCTGGCTGCCAAAGTGTTAACGACTTCCCAAAAGGGATTTCCGAGAAGGGTGGAATAGGGTAGATAAGGAGGAATGCCCGCCCTTTCCCCAGCTTCTTTTCATTGCTGAGGGAGCCTGGAGGGCTCCAAGTTTTGTCTGATGAGTTGTGTCAAAAATGTGCAACAAACGCAGTGGCAGAGGAGGGAGATGGGGCCGTGCCTATATTAACAGATAAGCACACCAGCATTTCCTGTTTGCCTTACTTTATTTTGCTTTTTAAAGCATTTCCATGCAAACATTCACTGGAATGTCACGAGGAAGAAAAGGTCCCAAACTCATTTAAGGACCAGTAAAAGCTCCAGCAGGCACAATGAGTTCTTCCCAGGCACCAATGGATGAGGCTGGCTCTTTACTGTATTGTTCAAATATGGCTCTGTGTCTGTCTACAGAGCAAGCTCTGAGTCAAAACAGCTTGCAGATGAAATATGTGGTGGGAAACCCTTTGAACTGGGAGCTCTTTGAGATGAGGACTCTGCATCCCATAGCTGTGTCCAAGCAAGGATGGCTTGGTGAGGATGGTAGCACTCATAGAAAGCATCCTCATGTCCCCTGGGGAGAAGCTGAGCAGGTGTGCTTCAGGGATTTCAGCTACCTCTCAGCAAGAGCACCCCAGGGCAGAAGACACTCCAAGGATGTCTGTGTCTCACCCACCAGCATGGCACCCCCACACAACACTTCACTCTGCCCTCATGAGGAAAACTCAGTGTTCACCCTTGGAAATGTTTTATCCTGCTCCTGGGAGCATGGGGATGATGCAGTCAGTCTGACTGCTTGTTGCTGGATTCATGTTGCTGAGGTCCTCTCCAGCAGCTTTCACTCAGCAGCCATTGAGGAGTGGCCGGTGGCAGTGCCCATGGTAGTCTGTGCTAGAGGGGGTGCAGTTCTTGCCTTGATTATCCCTTGGTGCAGCTTCTTGGAGAGCTTCCCTGGGCCTCATCGTGCGGTCAGCTCACTCAGCAAAGCTCCCAGGTGAGCAGGGTGCTATTTACAACCCTCTGCCAGATCCTCCTGGTTTCATTACTGATGTATCTCATGTGTTTCAGGTGCACCCTTTGGAGGTGCTGGAAGGTGTCCAGAGAAGGGTCATGAGGATGAGCAGAGGGCTGGAGCTGCTCTGCTCTGAGGACAGACTGAGGGAGTTGGGGCTGTTCAGTCTGGAGAAGAGAAGGCTCCCAGGAGACCTTCTTGTGGCCTTCCTGTATCTGAAGGGGGCTCCAAGAAAGCTGGGGAGGGACTTTTGTGGGTGTCAGGGAGTGATATGACTTGGGGGGGATGGAGCAAAACTAGAAATGGGTAGATTGAGATTGGATGTTAGGTAGAAGTTCTTCCCATGAGGGTGGTGAGAGCCTGGCACAGGCTGCCCAGGGAGGTGGTGGAAGCCTCATCCCTGGAGGTGTTTGCAGCCAGGCTGGATGTGGCTGTGAGCAACCTGCTGCAGTGTGAGGTGTCCCTGGCCATGGCAGGGGGTTTGGAACTGGCTGCTCCTTGAGGTCCCTTCCAACCCTGACAATTCTGTGATTCTCTGATTTGTGAGCACCCATTCCACACTCCAGAGGACACCAGCCACGAGAGGCAGCCGGGAAGCCCACACCTGCGCCAGGTCCCTTCCCCGCGTGCCCAAGAGAGGTGATGGCAGCGAGTGAACGGGGAGATGCCTTTTGGGGAACAGACACAGTGAGAGGTGGAGTGGTGCAGATATGTCTGTGTTGTGTAATTAATGGCTTTGGGAAAAATAAAGAAAAAAAAGGGGGAAAAAAAAAGAGAAAAGTCTGAGCCTGTTGGCTAAGCCCAAATACCTCTGAGGGGTTCAGGAATCCCAGCTATGTATCTCTCAGGCATTTCTTCCTCTGTTTTGTGTGTGTGTGTGTGTGTTCTTTTTTTTTCCCCTCCCTTCTTCTTATTTTTGCTTCACTGCTGTGCTTCAGTGCTGGTCTTTGTTTGCAGCTCTCATTTTCCTTTGGGCAGAGGGCTGGGTGGCACCATCTCCCCCTGCCTAGGCCAGGGCTTCCCTCATCCCTATCAGGGATCCCTCATCTTCATCTCCAGTTGCCATCCCATCACTCCTTCTGGCTTTTTGGGGCAGGATAAATGTGCTGCTGGGCACAGTTGAGCAGTGAAGACCCCCCAAAAGAGGACATGGATGCAGGGTTGCCATGGGTAGGTTGCTGTAGGCCCAGCTCTGCAGGGGCAGTGTGGGGCTCACACCAGGCTCCCATGCCCTGTGTACAGCCTTCCTCCACCACTGCATCTGAACATCACTTTGGGCAAGTCACTTAGTTTCTCTCTGGTTTACATCCCCATCTATCAGTCTGCAATGAATCTGTACCCCCTGTCTTAGAGACTGAGGCTTTTGATACCTATGGCTGGCTGCAGGGATCTGGGAGCTTTCGATCAGGTCCCCACTGCTTGCACTCTCCCCTCATTCCCATTCCTGAAGCAGGTGACACAGAGGTACCCCATGCCCACTGGTGCTGCCAGTATCAACTCCAGACCTTGCCACGGGTGTTGGATGCCCATGGGGAGGTTGGAGGTGAGGGCAATTTGTTTTCTCACTGAGACAAGGGAGGCAGCAGCATTTGGCAAAGCAACTTGCACTAAGTGCACTCCACCAGAAATGTTTATACTCTGCTGGACAACCCAACCAAGCACACTGATAGGGTGGGACAGCACTGGCACAGCACAGGTAGCTGAGCTGAGGATTGCATCCTGAGCAAGCTCCCAGCCAGGGTGGGCTTGGGGATGTCACCACTTCACCCTGGCAGGAGGCTTCCAGGGTGTTTCACATGGAGAGAGTGGATGGAGGGACAGCAGAAGGTGCACAGGGATGGGTTTGGGCTTCCTGTGCACAGTTCACCTAGGACCTTGAAAACCTCATCTCTGTGGTTTCCTCTTGGCCACCAGGGCTGCTTAACCTTCCAGGACAGGTGTAGGGATGGAGCTGGCATTTCTACATGTCCTTCAAGGACAGGTGTATGGTTGGAGTTGGCATCTCTGTCACAGGACAGATAGGTATAAAGCAAACCCTGTGTGATGTGATGTGATGTGATGTAATGTGATGGAGGCTTTGCTACGGTGCTGGTTGTGCTCAAGAGAGGTTCTGGTGGGGGAAAAGCAAGAGTTTGTCAGTGATCCCAGCACTCCTGGAGAGGAGGATCTCATAGAGTAGGACTCTTGGGATTGCTGAGCTAATTACTGCTTACTAGGAGGGTAACCCCCACCCCCAAACCAGAATGCATGTAGCTTGTGAAAGCAGGGGGTGGTATGCTTGCATAGCACATGCAGGCGTGCGTGTGTGTGCACACATGTATTTTTGTGCTGAGGGGGAAGAGAGTGCTGGGCTAAGTAGGTAGAGCCAAATGGCAGGTGATTCAGATGCTACCCCTGATTCCTGGTGCCTCTGGAGCTTCCATCTCTCCGTTAGTCAAAGATGACAGGCTCCAAAAAAAAAACCCCACAACAGCCCCACAGAGGCTCTGAACGGAGCCCCCGAAGCCAAGAGGCAAAGGGTTAACCGAATTCCCGAGGCAGGTGGGAGCGCGAGTCAGGCTGGGTGATATCACAGACATGTTATTTGAAAAGCTGAGAAATTGTGGAATTCCTCACCTAATCCAACTTCCCCACAGTTTAAAGAAAACCACAATGCAAGATACGGCTGTGGCCAAAGGGAGACCCCCCACGAACCTCTCCCTGCGTAATCCAGCCCCGGCTACACGCACCGGCAGCCGCCTCCCGTGGCGGTGAGTTTGCTCCTGGGGAAGCCTGTGGGATGCACCCCCCTGATTCCTCCATGCAGAGGAGCTGCAGGTGGGTGCTCCATCCCCGGGACATCGCTTGTGTGCGGTCCCTGGGACTCCCTCAGGCTTCAGTGGGCACTCTGCCTTTATCTGAGCTGAGGGCGAGAACCTCCTGCTGGTGCCGGGCGGAGGCGGCGAGCAGTGGAAACACCTGCACGGACAAATGGTCAACAAGGCAACACCAAAATCAGTGGGAATAATTCTTGACTTCAGCAGGCCCCAGTTTAGGCCACCTCTAGTGATGAGAGGTGGCTGTGGCGAGCCTCTGGAGCTCTGCAAGGACCTGGACATGATTAATGATTAGCAAGTGTAATTACAGCAGTGGGAATCGCATCCATCCATCCATCCACCCCTGGCTCAACCCTGCCTGCCGCTCTTCCCGTTTGTTTTTCCAGCCCTCTCAGTCCACCAGGTAGATCTTCAGGCAGAGGAAGATTCTCTGAATTGCCTTTTTCCTTGCCTAGATCCTTTTTTGTTGGTTAGATTTTGTTGTTGGGTTGGGGTTGGTTTTTTGTTCACATTAGGAGGGAACCATTTCAGCTATGTACGGATCACACGGGTGTTTTTTAGTCAAAACAAGCACGCTAAACCACGAGAGGTGCCAGACTGGAACAACCTCTTCTCCACTAACCTAATCCAAAGGGGGGAAAAAGAAAGAAAAAGAAACAAAAGGAAAAAGATGGTGTTGGTTCCCCCCCCCCCCCGAGATTTAGAATGAATTCCTTTGTCTCCAAGATATAAAGAGGCAAAAAATCTAGCAAGGGAGAGTAGGCAGCCCCTTAAAAGGGACTCTTAGAGGAAAGTTGTTGTCCCTCCAGGAGATTGTGGAGCTGGGGAATGAAATCATAGAATTGTCAGGGTTGTAAGAGAAGGGACTTCAAGGATCATCCAGTTCCAACCCCCCTGCCATGGGCAGGGAGACTTCAACCTGATGTAGTGTGAGGTGTCCCTGTCCATGGCAGGGGGGGTTGGAACTGGCTGATCCTTGAGGTCCCTTCCAACCCTCCCATGGTTTTATGATTTCAGATCAGACCTGCTGGGTCCCACTCCATCATCAGGCTGTGAGAGCTGGGGCTGTTCAGCTCCACCTTTGAGTACTTGAAGAGGGCTACAAGAAAGCTAGGAAGGGACTTGAAGGGCTTGAAAGCTAGGAAGGGGCTTGAAAGCTAGGAAGGGTCTTGAAGGGCTTGCAGTGATTGGATGAGAAGCAATGGCTTTGAGCTGGAAGATTTAGACTGGAGGTTAGGGAGAAATTCTTTACAGTGAGGGTGGGGAGACACTGGAACAGGTTGCCCAGGGAGGTCATGGATGCCCCCTCCTTGGGGGTGTTCAAGGCCAGGCTGGATGAGATCTTGAGCAACCTGGGCTGGTGGAAGGTGTCCCTGTCCATGGTGGGGGGGTTTGTGACTGGATGACCTTTAAGGTCACTTCCAACCCAAACCATTCTATGATTCTCTGAGTACATGATCAGAGGTGAGGAGTCCCTGCAACTGCTATTTCTCACCAACTGTTTCCATATCCCTTTCTGGGTGAGCCTTGCTGCTTCCAGCAGGTCAGCCTGGGGGCTCTAGGCTCTTGGGCAGCCTGAACACAGCCCTCACCTACCACCAGCATCACCTCCTGCTTGCCCCAGTCACTGGAGTGTTCCATGACCTCCCCAGCCCAACCCTTGGCAGAGACCCCACTCCTGCGGGGCAGCAGGGGTTGCCCAAGCCAGAACCGCCTTGAGGAGGGAGATATTTCGGGGGAGGGGTGGGGGGAAGGGGGTGGTGCCTCACCGGTCTTTCCCCCCCCCGAACCACCACACGCAGCAATGCGGCGGGGGCACTGAGCCCCTGCGGTGGCTGCTGCCTGCTTCCCGGCCGCTTTCTCCCACCCCCAGCGCCGCCCTCGCCGTTCCCGGAGACCCACATGAAAGCAGTAATAGCACTGTCGGGGTAGACAGCGTAAAAATGACTCACTGCCGAGCCTTTTGCTCCCACCTTCGGGATGCAGCCAGAGAGGGAGTGATCTCCTGGGGAAGGAAGGGGGGTGGAACTCAACTCAGACTGATTTTGCTTTTCCTTTTTCTTTTTCTCTTTTTCTTTTTCTTTTTCTTTTCCTTTTCCTTTTTCTTTTTCTTTTTCTTTTTCTTCTTCTTCTTCTTTTTCTTTTTCTTTTTCTTTTTCTTTTTCTTTTTCTTTTTCTTTTTCTTTTTCTTTTTCTTTTTCTTTTTCTTTTTCTTTTTCTTTTTCTTTTTCTTTTTCTTTTTCTTTTCTTTTCCTTTTTCTTTTCCTTTTTCTTTTCCTTTCCTTTTCTTTTTTATTTTCCTTTTCCTTTTTTCTTTTTCTTATTCCTTTTCTTTTCCTTTTCCTTTTCCTTTTTTCTTTTTCTTATTCCTTTTTATTTTCCTTTTTTCTTTTTCTTGTTCCTTTTCCTTCTCCTTTTCCTTCTCCTTTTCCTTTTCTATTTTTCCTTTTTTTCCTTTCCCTTTCCCTTTTCCCTTTTCCTTTTCCTTTTCCTTTTCCTTTTCCTTTTCCTTTTTCCCTTTTTCTTTTTTCCTTTTTACTTTCCCTTTTTCTCTTTCCCTTTCCCTTTCCCTTTCCCTTTCCCTTTCCCTTTCCCTTTCCCTTTTCCCCTTTTCCTTTTCTCTTTTTCCTTTCCCTTTCCCTTTTCCCCTTTTCCTTTTCTCTTTTTCCTTTCCATTTCCCTTTTCCCCTTTTCCTTTTCTCTTTTTCCTTACCCTTTCCCTTTTTCTCTTTTCCTTTCCCTTTCTCCCTTTCCCTTTCCCTTTCCCCTTTTCCTTTTCCATTTCCTTTTCCTTTTCCTTTCCCTACTTTTTTTTTTTTTTTCCCTTCTCTGAAAACCTCTCCTTTAGTCTAAACAGCCAGCTTGGGATGTTGGCACTCAGCTATTAAATGGAATGTGTTTTCTGGGCATGATTCTGCCAGCATAGCAGTGCCCCAAGGAAGGTTCTGGTCTTGGGAGTGAAAAGCAGACTCAGATCCCCACAATAAAATAGGAAATCAGCCCCTGAGCTTCTCTAATTGCTTTGGAATCATAGAGTCATGGAATTGTTTGGGTTGGAAGAGACCTTCTAGATCATCTAGTCCATTTACTCAGCATTGCCAAGTCCACTGCTAAGCCATGTCCCTCAGTACCACATCTACACAGCTTTTAAATCCCTGCAGGGATGGGGTCTCCACCACTGCCCTGGGCAGCCTGCAGGGTTGGCTGTAGCTGATGGGCAGCTCATGGGGAGGTGAGAGCCAGGGCATGGTGGTAGCTTGCAAGTGGGCTGCATGATTTGTGTGAGGCTGGGGCAGACAAAGTGATTCCCACCATGCTTGGAGGGTTTTGGTGGTGGTTGCCACCTTCTGAGCTGCCCTTCTCCCTGATGCTAGCATATGGCCTCCCCAGCCCCTGTGACCTGCCCCTCTCTGCCCACCAGTCTCCAGCACCAGAACTGATCCTGTGATGCTTTTGAAAGACCATCTGCTGGGGGTGAGCTCCTGTGCAGCATTCCTGCATCCCAAACCCACCTGCCCCAGGCACAGGGACCTCCACAGCTGTGGGGTGGAAGGTGAAGGATACCAAGGAGAGGGTGCAAGAGCCACCCAGACCAGAGACAACTGGCCAGGGGTGTGAGCATTTTTGTTCAGTTTAAGCTGGCCACACTCCAGCTGGCTTCAGTGCCTGGCACCACTGCCCCATGTCCATCCAAACAGCAGCTACCTTCTTACCTGCCTCTTCTCCAGCTTTGCCACAGTGCAGACTGTGAGGAGCCAGCCTCCCACCACAGCCTCTTCTTTAATAATAGGAGCTGCTCTAGGGCTCTCCAGCAACCACTTTTCCCAGGGCTTCTTCCCAGGGGCTGTTCCCTTTGTCAGGGAGGAAAAGCAAAGTGTGCAGGACAGGATCCTGAATGGAGTGTGGAAGGACAGCTCTGTGATGAAGTCAGGGGACCTGGGCTGATCCCCAGCAGTGTGGGCAGCAGGGGCAGGGAGGGGATTCTGCCCTACTGCTGCACTCTGATGAGACCTCACCTGCAGTGCTGGGGCCAGCTCTGGAGTCCTCAGCACAGTCAGGGACCTGTTGGAGCAGAGTCAGAGGAGGCCACAGCAATGGTGGGAGGTCTGGAAGCCCTCTGCTGTGGGGCCAGGCTGAGAGAGCTGGAGTTGTTCAGCCTGGAGAAGAGAAGGCTCCAGGGAGATCTTCTGGTGGCCTTTCAGTGCTTAAAGGAGCTGAGCAGAGAGCTGAGGACAGACTTTTGAGCAGAGCCTGTTGTGACAGGACAAGGGGTGATGGTTTGAAACTAAAAGGAGATTCAGACTGGGAGAGGAGAAAGAAATGTTTTCCCCTGAGGTTTTCCCCTGGCCCAAGCTGCCCACAGGTGTGGTAGGTGCCCCATCCCTTGAACCATCGCAGGTCAGGTTGTTAGGGGCTCTGAGCTCTAGTTGCAAATGTCCCTGCTCACTGGAGGGGGTTGGACTTGGTGACCTTCAGAGATCTCTCCCAACCCAACCCAGTCTGTGATTCTATGACCTGCAGCCCCGCAGGTAAGGGCCTTTGCTGGCACATTGAACCCCACTGTGCCCCAGCAAGTGCTCATACAGGTGCCCCCACCTCTGCTGGGCTACCCACAGGAGAGGAGTTTTGGCAACCAGTCAGATAAAATGGTTTGCAGCTCAGCTGGTGTTACAGGGAAAGGAGTGGCAGTGAAGAGGAAAGGCATCACCCAAGGGCTCTCCCCACCCTGGGTGTTAAAGTCTTCTGCTTCTGCAGTGGGCATTGGGTGTTAGCACAAAGGGAATGTTACAGGCTGAGAATTATTTTAGAGGGCTGCTCCTATCTAAAAGGGATTTGCAGGCAGCTTGGATGTGCCTGTTGATTTGGAGCTATCAGTAGAAGCCCAAGCTTGAGCCATTTTGCACTGAAATGTTCCCCCTATTCCTCCACCAAACCATCACAGCTTTGTGCCATCCCATTTTCCTGAAGGCCTCCCAGTCCCAGTTGTCTGTGTGTGGCTCTGAAAGAGTCACCCACAACACAAGCAAGTGCTGGCTCTTCTCTCTGATTTCACTTTGAGTGGCTAGACACTGGAAATATCAGAGGGTCTTGGGCCAAGGCATTGCCACCTGAAAGCTGGGAGCAGCAAACAGCTCACAACGTTGTGAGGCAGGGAGTGTCTTCTGCTGCAGAGCTGCGTGGGGTTCCTCCTGACCCAGGAGGAAGATTCACTGGGGAAGAAAGTGCAGGGAGGAGGGAACTTTTCCTTCCTGGGGAACTTATTCTCCTCATTTAATCCTGGCTTTGGGAAGGGAGCAGTAACATCAGCCTGGGCTGGGTTTAAAGCTGCCTGGGCTGCTGGAGGGGTTCACTGCCAGATATGAGGGGGTGTGGGCTGCACAGCAGGGTGGTTTTCCAGCAGAGATCTTTGCTGTCCACAGCTGCTTTGCCCTGCACAGGAGTCCCTCACAACAGCAGCATCATTCCTCAGTGGCTCCCAAACCCCCTTTTTGCAGGGGGTTAAACACTCACTGCCACCTTCACCTTCTGAGCAGATGATGCAGAAAGAGGGCCAACAGGTCTGAGGTGCCAGCAGCAGGCACATGGGTAGCTTCAGGCACAGATTTTGAGGGAAGAAAGAGGGATTTTCTACATGCCATGGGCAGAAGATGGCACCCAGCTGCTCTGAGAGCAAGCACCTGATGCTGGGCTGAGCAACCAGGTACCACTGATCCTGCTTCATCTTCCACTGATTCAAGGGATGGAGATGTTTTGTGCTGACAACTGAACCATGCCACTGGGTGCCTTGTCCACCAACCACTCCAGTCCAGGCAGGCTTAACTTCACCTTCCAGGCATTAAATCCCACGAGGTGTTTGGCTGCTGTGCACCACCAGGACCCTTCTCACACCCACTGTGTTGGTTGCAAGCAGGAGTGGAGCCAAGGCCCTTGCCCTCTAGCAGAAAGGAGGTTTCAGGTGGGTCAGGTCATCCCCGCGGCTCTTTTCTGCCTCTTCCCCTATCTCCCCTTTCATCCCTGATGCATTTAGTGGTGAAAATGTGGCCCATTGTCTTTTATCAGCCTCGCAATAGGCTTTTGCAAGGGGTGTTAATCAGCTGCTGGTTGTGCTCATCGCGCTCATCATCTTCCTGACACTCAGCACTGCCTTTCCCTCCCTAACCTCTCTCCCTCTCTGCCGGTGATTTAATGACATATTTATCTCATCCACATCGAGATCCCCTCACGGGCTTGTCCCAACTCAATCCCAGAGACACCTGACTTAGTTACTTAGCTCCTGAGCTGCCTAGAGACGAGCTGCAAAATTTGGCCACTTGTTAAAAACCTGGGGGATGCAGATGCTTAGGAGGGGACCAGGCACCAGCCTTTGCCGATGTGAATTTGAGTACCTAATTATGTTTCTATTATTGTACGTGGGTGGAGAGGTCCCCCCACCACTGAGGTGTTTCATAAAGGATAATTTAGGCCCTTTCCCTAAGACAAGAGGGCTGTTACAGATGCTGCCAGGTGTTGAGTCTTTAATTCACTGAAGGAATTCGAATGAGCCTGGTGGTGTTCTCTTTGGCCTAAATTCAAATGAAGCCCAACCTAAAACCCGGAGCTGAGGCTGAGCTTCCCACAGCTCCCAGCCCACCGAGTCCTCTCTGGCTCCAGCACCAGCATGAGGCACAGGGATGGAGCTGGACCTGGGATGGAGCTATGAATTGCATTGGGAATCAAACTCACAGTTGAGTTGCAGCAGTGACTCTGGTTGGAAAGCAATCATAAGAGCCCAAAGCCAGGACTGAGTTAAGGAGGGAATTTCAGCTGGCAGCTTTGCCAGGCTCTGCAAACTGACCCAAGCCTAAGAGGTCTGCCTTGCTGAGAATCCTCATCTCTGCCTCGTCTGGCACCCAAGGGCTCCAGGGGGAGGTTGTGGCATATTCGTTCCCCCTTTCTCTCACACCCGAGCAGCGCCGGGCTGGTGGCTGAGCCGGGCTCAGTCCTCGTCTCAGCATCCCATGGCTGCGCTCAGGGTTTCGCACATTCTTCGCCGGTGCTTCCCAAGCCAGCCCGCGGCTGCAGCTCGGCGCGCTCCCTCTGCTGGCTTCAGCATCAGCTCGTAACCCCTCACCGGGGCCTCATTCCCACCGGGAGGAGATGCCAGCTGGGGTAACAGCTATCCCAACAGCAGAATAGCTGATCAGAGCTGTGCCACAGCCAAGGAGGAGGGCCGTGGTGCCCTGAAATGCCTTGTGAGCCGGGTGGGAGTGAGGATTTGAGCAGCAGCCCAGCACTGGTGCTGGGTGGGGAGGTGTCCCAGCTTTGTCTGAAACATCAATATTTATATTCAGGATGTGTGTCTGTGCTCTGGCACT
The DNA here is from genome assembly GCF_026170545.1 of Melanerpes formicivorus. Classification (NCBI taxonomy): domain Eukaryota; kingdom Metazoa; phylum Chordata; class Aves; order Piciformes; family Picidae; genus Melanerpes; species Melanerpes formicivorus. The sequence continues at coordinate 14,554,150 of NW_027142368.1, read as the reverse complement.
TCTTCAGTGCCACGGGAAGGAGGAAGAGCCCAGGATTTGTTGCTCTTTGGGGCAGGAGGTTATTTTGGACCTAAACCTAGGCGATTTCTGCCTCCAAAGCACGTGCCCATCTGACCCCAAACATTCCATAGGTACCTGCTGCAGCAGAGGAAGTATTGGGCAGGTAAAGTCTCCCCAGAGCCTGTGGCAGAGAGGTGCACTGTAAGGCTGGCAAGCAAACCGGTGGTGAGGGTGCCCTGGGGTGTGAGAGCCTCCAGCCTGAAGGTTGAGGAGGGCAAGCAAAACCCTCCTGGGAGAAGTATCAGCTTTAAACAAAGAGCAGAGCAAGAGAGTCACAGAATCACCAAATCATTCTGATTGAAAGAGACCTTTCAGATGCTGAAGTCCAGCCATTAGCCCAGCACTGCCAGATCCCCACAAAACCTCAGCACCACATCTGCTCAGCTTTTAGAAGCAGCAGCCCACCTCAGCATCACTCCAGCTCCTTGGCCAGGACAGTGAGCTCTGGAATCACTCTCAGGAGCTGCTCCTTGGATCCTTGCTGCCCTTGCTCCTCCAGCTGCCTCCCTGCTGCCCCAGCTCTGCTCGGTCCCACAGCCTTGGTACAAAGCCTTACTCCAGCATCACATCTCTGGAGAGTTTTACTCCAGCACCTTCCATGGTCTGTATTTATCTTTTCCCTCTGTTTTGGGGGTCCCTGGTGCCTGTGCCACCCTGCCCTTCCCTGGATAGTTCTGCCAGACAAGGGTGCTGGATCCAGCCGTGGGCTACCCCGTGCTCCACCCTGGCAGCAGCTGGGACTGCAGAAGGGAAAGCCATGGCAGGATCCCAGCTTAGGCAGATTCCCTGCATTTTTGTGGTGCCCTATTTTGGTGACAGGCCCCTGGATAGCTGCTTTGCTCTGAAGAGATATGTGGAGCCTCAGAATCTTTTCCAGGTTGTGAGGACTGTGAAGCCCAACAGGAGAGGATGAATTCCCCAGGAAAGGTGCCAGAAATGAAAACTGCAGAGAGGCTGAAGGAAGAGGTCAGGATGCAAAAGGCTTTATTTGGAGATGAGGAAGGCACAGTGATGGGAGGTTAGCAGGGGCCAAGGTGCTTGAAAGTTGCTCCCAGACCTGTGTTCTTAGCTGGGATGTGCAGGGAAATGGGGCAGTCAAAGCAACAGCTCCATGGGGTGGAGATGAAGAGCAAGCATCTCAAGAATGACATCAGGGCTCTGTAGTCAAAACTATAGAGGAGAGCCAGGCATGAGAGCAGTGCTCAGCGCTGCCCAGCGTCCTCAGGGTGAGGTCAGTGATCTTGCAGGAGCAAAGGAGCTGCTGGAGGAGAGCTTTCCACAAAGGGCTTCAGCCTTTGGTGATGCTCCTACCTCCTTGTTGTAAGCCAAGCTGAGCCAGGTGACCTCTCCCCACCTCAGATGCAGGAGCCAAAGGGACCTGGTCTCCTCCCTGCCACCAGTGCCTCTCTGCCAAGAAGCACTCACACCACGGTCAGCCAAAATGGGGGTGCACAGGAACACATCTTGGGCACCTGCACTGGGTCCAGGACTGAAATACAACCTGGCCTCATTTCATCAGAATTCTGTGGGGTGAGTTTTCTGCCTCTTTGGGGCTTGAAATCCCTGGAGTAGGACAAGGAGCAATGGATGTAAGCTGCAGCAAGGAGGTTCCACCTCAGCACAAGGAGGAACTTCTTCCCTGTGAGGGTCACAGAGCACTGGAACAGGCTGCCCAGAGGGGTTGTGGAGTCTCCTTCTCTGGAGACTTTCAAGGCTCTATCTGGATGCATTGCTGCGTGACCTGAGCTAGATTATATAGTCCTGCTCTGGCAGGAGGGGTTAGAGTTGATGATCTTCCAACCTTCCAACCCTGACACCCTGTGATCCTTTCAGGACAAGCTGTGGCAGGGTTGGGAAGAGTGTGGCCAGCTTCAGTTTGCAGACATTTTAAAAGTGACTGAAAAATAAACAAACCCAAAACCAATTTCAGAGGCAGGAGAAGAGCACACAGGATCACAGGATCACAGGGTGTCAGGGGTTGGAAGGGACCCAAAGAGATCATCAAGGCCAACCCCTCCTGCCAGAGCAGGACCATACAATCCAGCTCAGGTCACACAGGAACACATTCAGACAGTGCCTTGAAGGTCTCCAGAAAAGGAGACTCCACAACCTCTCGGGGCAGCCTGCTCCAGTGCTCTGTGACCCTACAGTAAAGAAGTTCCTCCTTGTGCTGAGGTGGAACCTCCTGTGCTGCAGCTTACATCCACTGCTCCTTGTCCTAGCACAGCACTTTGCACCCTGGGTGTGCTTCTCCCAGACGTGGATCAGGTCTCAAGCTGCTGCCCTGTGATTTATCTCCCACCACTCAAACCAGCAGAAGCTCAGGGTGAGGGTGGGGAGCGGGGGGACCAAGACAGACTCCACTGGGGGTGAATTTTTACAAACTACCCTGAAACCTTCCCACATCAGGTAGGGAAAAAGCTGGAGACTCGGGTGGGCAAAGATCAGTAGAGCCAGGACCCAGGGGGCAACGTGGAGGAGCTTTTTTTCCCCTCCCCATTGAAGGTTCATGGTCAGTGGAGGGTGGGTGGTGTCACCTCTATTGGGTTTTCCGTTTTCTGATTAGAAAAGAGAAAGCTGTGTTATTTTCTGACCCCCCAAAAAAAAGGAGGGGGGGGGGGAAGGCAAAAAGTTAGATTTCAGAAGTTGGCAACTCTGGAAAACATTCCTCCCCCCATCCCCCAAAAAAGAAACAAAACCCCAACCAACCAACTATCCAAACGACAGCAGCCTGGTGGATCAGAGGCCAAATCCCTTTTCTGCATTCCATTTTCTGCCCAAATCTGCAGAAAATATTTCTTGGGGGATTTCAGAGTCAACAGCAATGTGCATCCTGGAAATCCTGGTATTCACCAGGCAGGAAAAACCCCTCCCCTCCCCCCCCCCAGAAATGAAAAATAATCAAAAGAAAAGGCAAATTTTGGCTAAATCTTGCAGTAAGAGAAGGAAGGTTGGTGGAGCCCAAGTGGTTCATCCACCACCACCACCACCACCTCCTCCTGCTGCTGCTCCTGAAGCTGGCTGGGGATGGAGGGAAAGGATTGAGGCTCAGATCATTTCCTACAGGCTTGCCGTGCTTCCCGTTATTGTCCTGGGTCTGCTGCTGCCTGCTTTGCCCAGCAGGATGGGGGGGGATGCAAGGGCCAGCCTGGCATTGGGGCTGGAAAAACCTGACCTCCTTCCTCCCCACGGCACGCAGGGGTAATTCACCCAGAGACAATGCCCTGGCAGTGCTGGTCCCCATCAGTTTATAGCCTGACCTGGAGCTCTCTTCCTGCCCAGGGTGAAAGGAGAAATAGGAAGGGCTGGGGTTTCTTTTTTTTTTGTTCAAAATAGATGGCTTTGGTGAGGTCAGGCTAAAGCTGATGGAATTTGGGGTGTTAACACTCAATCTGCTCACTCCCTGCTCTCCAACTCAAGGAACGTGTTGGTGGCTTGGAGTGGGTCCAGGGGAGGGCAACAAAGCTGCTGAAGGGTCTGGAAGGTCATAGAAGCATAGAATCAACAAGGTTGGAAAAGACCTCAGGGATCATCAAGTCCAACCTGTCACCCAACACCTCATGACTGCTAAACCATGGCACCAAGGGCCACATCCAATCCCCTTTTCAACAGCTCCAGGGATGGGAACTCCACCACCTCCCTGGGCAGCACATTCCAATGGCCAGTTAATCTTTCTGGGAAGAACTTTCTCCTCACCTCCAGCCTAAACCTCCCCTGGCACAGCTTGAGACTGTGTCCTCTTGTTCTGATGCTGGGTGCCTGGGAGAAGAGACCAACCCCCTCCTGGCTACAACCTCCCTTCAGGTAGTTGTAGAGAGCAAGAAGGTCTCCCCTGAGCCTCCTCTTCTCCAGGCTAAGCAACCCCAGCTCCCTCAGCCTCTCCTCACAGCCTCTCCTCCAGACCCCTCCCCAGCTTTGTTGCCCTTCTCTGGACACCTTCCAGCAACTCAACATCTTTCCTAAACTGAGGGGCCCAGAACTGGTCTCAAGACTCAAGGTGTGGCCTAACCAGTGCTGAAAAGGAAACCATGAAGCTGGATTAGCTCTGGGAAAGGGACAGCCTTCCCTTCTTCTCCAGATAAAGTGGAGAAGCTCAGCCCAACCCAGCCACCAGGAGGACAGCCAGTCTGGCACCCAGCCACCCTGGGATCCCCACTGGAATGAGCTGTGCAGGGTAGTTGTGGATGCCTTATCCCTGGAAGTGTTTAGGACCAGGTTGGTTGAGGCTTTGAGCAACCTGGGCTGGTGGAAGGTGTCCTTGGCCGTGGCAGTGGAGTTGGAACTAGAGGATCTTTCAGGTCCTTTCCAATCAAGACATTCTATGATTCTATCTCCCCTCTGTTGCCATTTCCATGCCCATCACTCCTCTTCCCACCAAAGAAGAGTGGAGCTGGGAAGGGGCCACAATGGCAAACAGGAGCAACTTTGGTTCTTTCTTCCCCAGGCAGCGTTAACAACTCGGCAGCCTAAAGAATTTGTCTTGCAATCCCCTCTGTGGCTCAGCTTTCCATTCTCTATTCAAGCAGCATGAATGAACTGAAGCCTTTATTTGCATTCTCTTCAAATTGCCCTCCACCACTAGCAGGAGACCTTTGGAAGTTTGTTGGGAGAGCAGCAGAGCCAAGATATTTCAGCCGGGCATGATGCCCCACTGCTACCGCAGAAAGCACTTCAAAGCAGCTGCTGAGTCAGAACAAAGGGGGCTGAACCCATTGGCTTCCCAAAGATCACAATGCAAAGCCTGGCAGGAGGAGCAGTGGGGAGGGAGGTCAATGGATGCAGCATTCCCTGTCCCTGAGTCACTTGTGCAGAAATTCATACAATGAGACATGTCCCAAGAAGATCTGAGAGCAGGGAGGGTGAGGGTCTAGGAGGCTTGAGGGCAGCTCTGCAGTGAAATCTCATCCTGGAGCACAGTGAAGGACACTTGGGGCTGCTGCCCACCCTCAGCTTTGGGTGGGGTAGGGGTGCTGCAGCACAGGGTGGGTGAGGTGGCAGCATCACATTGGCAGGACAGGGAGCCCTGTGCTCCAGTGTGGAATGTGCACAGTGCTGCCTTGTGCCTTCCTTTCCTGGAGTCCCAGGGAAAGGGGGGGGGAGGGGGGGGGGGGGGGGGGGGGGGAAGTTCCTCTGTTCTCCTTTGGCCTTCAGCTTGCTGCAGGTTTGAGAAAGTGAAGAGCTGGCTCTTGGTGTTCTTTCAGTTCTGGAAAGCAAGGAGCACCCATAAGGATCTCTCTCCATTTGCTGCAGCTTTGAAATTGATGCAATGGTTTCTCCTTCAGCTCCTGGAGAGTGATGGAGCTCAACCTGCACCATGCACCTCCATGACAGCTCCTGCTTTTAGGAGGAAGGGAGTGAGAGCAGCTGCATGTGCTCTGTAGAGAGCTCAGACTGCTTGGGGCCTCTCAGCAGACTTGGAGCATCCCTCCCTCCTCAGCCCCAGGTAGTCACCACTGCTTCCTCCTCACTTCTCCACCAAGGGACTCTGCTGACTCCTTTTCCCAGAGAGCACAATGTCACAGGAATGGCAGAGAATGTCCACCATGGCCTCTTTCTGCTCCTCATCCTTCTGTCTTCTGCTCCAGCCCCAGAGAATCCCCACCTGGGCCCCTACCTCACCTACCATCCAAGCCTACTGAGAAAATACTGGACTGCCTCTTGAGCTGAGGAAGAGGAGATGGTCCTGCCCCATCTCGAGATTCCCAAACAATTCCCACTCTCTGCTTGATGAAACCCCCCTGGAATTTTGCAGCAGAAGCAGTCAAAGTCCACCCTGGGGCAGCCCAGAGCCTGACAGTGAGCATGTGGTCTTGGGCCATGGGGCACAAGGATGAAATCCCTGCTCTGATGCTTGCAGAGCTGGCACCTGAACCCCCCCAAACACCCCGTGTCCCCTTATCCTTTTGAATCCTGCCTTGCTAAAACCAGCCTGGTCCTGTGGGAAGTGCTGATGTTGATGAATCAACATTTTCCAGCAAGAAACGTGGCATCTGCAATTTCCCAACCAGTCCTAATTGAGAGCATTCAGGAAAAAAAAAAAGGCAAAAAGAGGGGGGAAAAAAAAAGGCAAACAAACAAACCAGCAAACCAAACAATGGCAGAGAGCAGGAAACCAGCTGGGCAGCTCCAAAGGAGCATCCCAGCCAGGGCAGGAGTGCCAGCAGATAAACTGCTCCGGGGTGGAGGCAGGAGCCACCATGCTCCTTCGGAGGAGCTCAGCCTAGAGGAAGGTGGCTGCTGGCCCCTCGGGTGCTGAACACATGCAGGCTCCATCTGCCATGCAAGATGCAGCTCTGATGCTGTAGAGTCACAGCCTCATGGAATTGTCTGGATTGGAAAACACCTCCAAGGTCACCCAGTCCAACCTTCAACCCAGCACCACCCTGGCCATTAAACCCTGCCCCAAAGTGCCATGTTCAGGCTTCTTGAACACCCCCAGGGCTGGTGACTCCAGCACTGCCCTGGGCAGCCTGTTCCTAATGCCTGGCTGCTCTTCCAGGAAAGAAATTGTTCCTGACATCCAACCCAGACCTCCCCTGGCACAACTTCAGCTTTTCCTCCCAGACAGTGGCAATTTTGGGGGCCAGATGCTCGAGAGAGCAGGAGCAGGGATGCTGCCCTGAATGGCCAGCTCTTGGCCAACACACCCAGGGCTCCTTTTGGATGCAACCCCCAGCCTGCATGTGACTTCTCAAACAGTTGTGAGCCACAGGCAAATCCCAGAGCAGGGACTCTCCCTGGGCCTCCCACGAGCAGGAGGGGGGAACTGAACACACTTTCTAAATTGGTCCTGGTGGTCATCCATTATTTTCTGGGTACAATTAATAGGTGACTTAATTCTGTACTTAATCTCAACTGTTTCCTTTATGCAGCTGAGGAAGTTTGGTCTCCCAGCTGCCTGGCTGTGTTTGGGCTGGGAACTGCAGGAAATTGGTCAGCATGGCATTGCCACATTTCCCTACAAAGGGAAATCTCATTCAAACCTCTCTGCCCCCTCCTTCTCCTCCCCCTGGCACCAGGCGTGCTGGCTGCTCTGGGTACATGCTCTGGTGCTGTGTAATCCATCTCCTTCCCTCCCAGGGGGTCACTTTGGATGGCAGAAGGAGAGGATGAGGTGATGGGTGGCTCCAGGACCTTCTAAAACTGACTTAGAATCACAGACTCCCAGTGTGGTGAGGGTTGGAAGGGACCTTTGTAGATCATCTAGTCCAACTCCCCTGCTAAAGCAGGGCACCCACAGCAGCTTGCCCAGGGTCATGATGTCAAGGTGGGTTTGGAACCTCTCCAAAGAAGGAGACTCCACAACCTCTCTGGGCAGCCTGCTCCAGGCCTCCAGTGACCTCCAAGTAAAGAAGTTTCTCCTTGAGTTCAAGTGAAACCTCCTGTGGTCTAGTTTGTACCCACTGCCTCTTGTCCTGTCACTGGCCACCACTGAGAAGAGCTTTGCCCCAGCCTCATGACCTGAACCCTTTAGATATTGACATGCATTTGTAAGGTTCCTTCTCAGTCTTCTCTTTTCCAGGCTAAACAGCCTCAGGGGTCTCAGCATCTCCTCAAAAGAGAGATGCTTCTGTTCCCCCAGCATCTTTGTGGCCCTCTGCTGGGCCCTCTCCAGTAGTTCCTTGTCCCTCTTCATAGAATCATAGAATCAACAAGGTTGGAAAAGACCTCAAAGATCACCAAGTCAAACCTATCACCCAGCACCTCATGCCTACTAAACCATGGCACCAAGTGCCACATCCAATCCCCTCTTGAACACCTCCAGGGATGGGGACTCCACCACCTCATTGGGCAGCACATCCCAATGGCTAACAACTCTCTCTGGGAAGAACTTTCTCCTCACCTCCAGCCTAAACTTCCCCTGGCACAGCTTGAGACTGTGTCCTCTTGTTCTGGTGCTGCTTGCCTGGGAGAAGAGACCAACCCCCACCTGGCTACAACCTCCCTTCAGGGAGTTGTAGAGAGCAATGAGATCTCCCCTGAGCCTCCTCTTCTCCAGGCTAAGCAACCCCAGCTCCCTCAGCCTCTCCTCACAGGGCTGTCCTCGAGGCCTCTCCCCAGCCTTGTTGCCCTTCTCTGGACACCTTCAAGTATCTCAATGTCCTTCTTAAATTGCAGAGCCTAGGACTGGACACAAACTCCAGGTGTGGCCCCACCAGGGCAAAGCAGAGAGGATAGAGAACCTCCCTGCTCCTGCTGGCCACACTCTTCCTCCTGCTCCCCAGTGCTTGCCTTACCCAAGCACAGCCACTGGCACCTCAAAGGCAGCAGCAGTGCCCCCAACCCAAGACATGGACACAGGAACCAGCACAGCCCTTCAAATAGATCCACAGCATTTATTCAATTGCTTTTAAGGTGCAGTAGCATAAGTGCATGTTTCTCCCCATGGCCCAGGAGCTGCCCACTGTTGACCTGGCTGCTAGTTGCAGTAGTTCTCCAGCTGGTAGAGGGAGCAGGTGTTGTGGCAGCATTGCTCAACGATCCCTCGCTTCACTTGCTCAAACTCTTCCTGCTGGAAGGGCAGCTCTCCTGCCTCCCCATGCAAGGGACCACTCACTGCCAGGGAGAAAAAAGGAATACAATCATAAAATCATAGAATTGTTAGGGTTGGAGAGGACCTCAAGGCTCAGCCAGGTCCAACCCCCTGCCATAGGCAGGGACACCTCACACCACAGCAGGTTGCTCACAGCCACATCCAGCCTGGCTGCAAACACCTCCAGGCAGGAGGCTTCCACCACCTCCCTGGGCAACCTGTGCCAGGCTCTCACCACCCTCTTGGGGAAGAAGGAAGGAGGGAGGGAAGGAGAGGGGAGGAAAGAAGGGAGAAAGAGAGAAGGATGGGAGGGAAGAAAGAAGGGAGGGAGGAAGGAAGGAAGGGAGGAAGGGAGGGAGGAAGGGAGGGAGGAAGGGAGGGAGGAAGGGAGGGAGGAAAGAAAGAAGGGTAGAAGGAAAGAAGGATGGAAAGAAGGGTGGAAGGAAAGAAGGAAGGAAGGGAGGAAGGAAGGGAGGGAGGAAGGGAGGGAGGAAGGGAGGGAGGAAGGGAGGGAGGAAGGGAGGGAGGAAGGGAGGGAGGAAGGGAGGGAGGAAGGGAGGGAGGAAGGGAGGGAGGAAGGGAGGGAGGAAGGGAGGGAGGAAGAAAGGGAGGAAGAAAGAAAGAGAAAGAGAGAAAGAAAGAGAAAGAGAGAAAGAAAGAGAGAAAGAGTGAAGGGAAGGAAGAAAGAGCTAGTCCCTAATAACAAAAAGAGAATGCCTGGAGATGTGGTTTCTAGGGCAATATCAAAGTACAGCACAAGATGCAAAATCCCCAAGCCCCCAAAGTGTGATGCAATGAATGAGGCACCAGAGTAACAAGAAATCATTATGCTGGTGTGCTAGGAGGGGAATTTAGGAGAGGTTTAGTCCAGCATTAAGTGGAAGAGGAAATAGCTAGTCAATGTTTGGTGATTTACTTGTCCTCATCCTGCCAGCCAGCTGTGAGCAGGCTGTAAACACAACCAGCTTGCTACACAAAGAGATGGTGGCTCAGGCAAAAGCCCCAGAAGAAGTGAAGAAAAAAAACCCGAGGTAAAAACTCCTCAAATACTTTCCAACTGCTCTGCCCTGATGAAATTTTCCATACAGGATTTAGGGAATTTGGCTAATGAAATATCCCTGCCAGCCGTGGTGGTCTTTAGAAACAAATAGTCAGAGAAGGGAGCAGCTGACAGCCCAGCTGGCCATTCAAACCATGGCATGGCCAGCCCCCTGCTACCACACCCCCTTGCTTCACCTTCTGAAGCCCCCTGCTACCACACCACCTTGCTTCACCTTCTGAAGCCCCCTGCTACCACATCACTTTGCTTCACCTTCTGAAGCCCCCTGCTACCACACCACCTTGCTTCACCTTCTGAAGCCCCCTGCTACCACATCACTTTGCTTCACCTTCTGAAGCCCCCTGCTACCACACCCCCTTGCTTCACCTTCTGAAGCCCCCTGCCACCACATCACTTTGCTTCACCTTCTGAAGCCCCCTGCTACCACACCCCCTTGCTTCACCTTCTGAATCATAGAATCAATAAGGTTGGAAAAGACCTCAGAGATCATCAAGTCCAACCTCCCACCCAAGACCTCATGACTATTAAACCATGGCCTCAAGTGCCACATCAAATCCTTTTTTGAACACCTCCAGGGACAGTGACTCCACCACCTCCCTGGGCAGCCCATTCCAATGGCCATCACCTTGCTTCACCTTCTGAAGCCCCCTGCTACCACATCACCTTGCTTCACCTTCTCAAGCCCTCCAAGGCTATTTCACAGGATGGTTACAGACAGAATCATTTATCATCTCTGTGTCCACCATGGAGAAGACAAGAAATCATTTACAGCAAGGGAGGTTTAGGTTAGATGTTGGGAAGAAACATTCAAGCAGAAGATGACCTAAGCACAGGAACAGGCAGTTCCAGGAGGCAGAAGATGTTTTCCCACTGGAGGTTTTCATGAACATACTAGACAAGCATGGGTCAGGAATAGGATGGGGACAATTGATCTTGTCTTGGGGCAGAAGGAGGCTTCCTGGGTTCCTTCCACCTTTATTTCCTCAGTATGTTCTCAGGCTGGTGTAAAGAAATAGACAAGTTGGAGCTTTCAGGCACAATTCCTTTTGCCTCAGAAATCCTCTTTCCCTGCCTGCCCTCCCATCTGCCCCTCTGACCTGAAGGGCTTCTCATGGCCACTGTGATGCTGCTGGTGTGTCAAAGGTGCTCTTGGCATTCTCCATCAAGGACATTCCTGGTGTCACTGGCAGGTGTGGGTGGCAGTCACCTCCTGCGTCCCACAGGGCTGTGCTCGTGGGCAGCACAACTTACCTAAAGGCTGCTCGAGGTCCCGGCGGGCTTTGGGGTAGTAGAAGAAACCTCTCTCTCCACACACCAGGTAGAGAGCTTCCACCAAGTGGGAGCCACAGAGGTGCTGGGTGGCAGCTGCCTGGCTGGTCCCGGGGCTGGAAAGGGCGAGAAGGGCCAGGAGAGGCAGCGAGCGGATCCAGAGAGCCATGGTGAGCAGGAGGAGGCCTAGGGTGAAGAGGCAGAGGAGACGCAGGGAGGCCTAAGAGGGAGAAACTGGTTGGTTGTCATCAAGCATCTGATGTCCCTCAGCTTCTTTGGCATAAAAATGAGACAGAAGTAGCAGGTGGATCTTCTGAAGATGCCCTAGCTTGAGAAGGAAGCAGAGCTCTCTACATCAGGCATAGCACATCACAGCAAATGACTACAGATCATAACCAGAAGTCCATTTCCATTCTCATTCTCATTTCAGTCCTGCTCTCCTTGCTGTCTTCCCCCAAGAGGCCAAACTAGACTGGAAAAGTCATCCCACCAAGCTCTGCAGCATATATGCCCAGGAGAGCCAAGACCAGCAGACACCTTCAGAGGAGAAACTCTCTCTGCCAAGCCATCAGGAACAATCATTTATGGGGATGGCCCCAAACCAGCACAGTGTGCTCCAAGACCTGAGAAGACCTCATTGTCTGGGACTGGCAAGCCAGCACTTGTCACCACCAGCTACATCAACTGAAGAAAGGAGCTCTGCAAAGCAGGGAGGGGCTGAAAGAGCAGCAATCAGACTTACCCAAAGAGGCAGCAAGAGGTGGAGAGAGGTTTGCTCTGAGAGGTGAAGACTGGTTGGTTGGTTGGAATATCCCCATCTTCTCTCCCCCATATTTATATGCTTTACAGGAGCCCAAGTGACACAAGAGCTAGCTCAGACCCCACCTCCTCTCTGGCACTCCAGCCCAACTTTTTGCTGCTCATGCACATTAATTTCCCTCCGTGCAGCAGCCCTGGGCCCTTCGGCAGGTCAAGACAGGAGCAATAGTTTGCAGTTTCCATCTCATTTCACCCCACCTGTTTTTGCTTCCCCGAAGAAGCTCAGTCCTGAGCCATCAGCCACCCTTTTAGCAGGAGATAATGATGCTATTACAGCTGCAATGACTGCTAATGACACTAATGGTGGCAATAGGCACTGCTGGCATCGAGGGGGCTCGGCAGCTGCTTCTAGAGTGTCAAATTAAAGGCAAACACCTTAATCTGTTTGACTAACGACGCCTTGGAAAGTGTGCAGCCATGGGACCAACTCAGAGGTGAGACCACGCTACTGTCAGCTGCTCAAGGAAGGAAAACACATTACTGAGCTGAGGCTGTGACCCCACTCGCTGGCCACGCAGCCCACGGTGGGATACACGTGTCCACAGCTTGGGCTGGGGGAGGAGTAACCTCTGCGCCCCGCAGGAGACCTTGGGTGGTCGTTTTCAGCTCAGCACAGGGCCAGAATCAGAGCATCTGACAAAAGTGCAGGGGGAAAACTCTTTACTGGGCATTGGAACAGTGTCCAGAGCAGTGGTGGAGTCCCCATCCCTAGAGGGACTTAAGAGTGCTGGAGATGTGCTTGAGGATGTGGTTTAGCCAAGGACTTGTCAGTGTTATGCTAATCTGTGTGATGCTCATGATTGGGCTCAGTGGTCTTAAAGGTCTTTCCCACTCTGGAAATTCTGTGATTCTGGGAGGGTGGTGGAGAGAGGGAGGAAAGCCTTTGCCCTCTGGAAACAGGTCCTCTCCTTTATCTGCCAGGTGCCCCTTCAAAGTCCTGTTTGGGATGAAGCATAGCAGAGACTCAGCCTCTGCCGCTTGCAGGTCAGAGCTCTGAGCACCTCAGTTCTCTCTCTGCTGCTCTGCCTGAGGTTGTGTCTTTAACACCAAGAAATGTTCCTAATAAGTCCCAGTGAAAACCAGGAGATGGCTGATAGCCAAACTCTTTTCAGTGGTGCCCAGGACGAGGGGCAATGAGCACAAAGTGGAACTCAGGAGGTTCCCATCTGAACAGGAGGGAAAAAAATCTCTTTGGTGTGAGGATGCTGGAGGCCTGGAGCAGGCTGCCCAGAGAGGTTGTGGAGTCTCCTTCTCTGGAGAGCTTCCAAACCCACCTGCACATTGTGATCCTGGGTAAGCTGCTGTGGGTGCCCTGCTTTAGCAGCAAGATTGGACTGGATCATAGAATCAGAGAATTGTCAGGGTTGGAAGGGACCTCAAGGCTCAGCCAGTTCCAACCCCCCTGCCATGGCCAGGGACACCTCACACTACAGCAGGTTGCTCACAGCCACATCCAGCCTGGCTGCAAACACCTCCAGGCAGGAGGCTTCCACCACCTCCCTGGGCAACCTGTGCCAGGCTCTCACCACCCTCCTGGGGAACAACTTCTTCCTCACATCCAAGCTCAATCCACCCATTTCTAGTTTTGTTCCATTCTCCCCAGTCCTATCACTCCCTGACACCCTCAGAAGTCCCTCCCCAGCTTTCTTGGAGCCCCCTTCAGACACTGGAAAGCCCCAAGAAGGTCTCCTTGGAGCCTTCTCTTCTCCAGACTGAACAGCCCCAACTCCCTCAGTCTGTCCTCACAGCAGAGCAGCTCCAGCCCTCTGCTCATCCTCATGGCCCTTCTCTGGACACCTTCCAGCACCTCCAGATCCTTCCTGTAATAGAGGCTCCAGCACTGGACACAGTGCTCCAGGTGTGGTCTCACCAGAGAGGAGCAGAGGGGGAGAATCCCCTCCCTGCCCCTGCTGGCTCTGCTTCTCTTGCTGCAGCCCAGGCTGGGATTGGCTCTCTGGGCTGCAAGTGCTCACTGCTGGCTCCTGTTGAGCTTCTCATCCCCCAGCACCCCCAGGTCCTTTTCTTCAGGGCTGATGGTCTCCAGAGGTCTCTTCCAACCCCCACCACGCTGTGATTCTGTGATCATCTCCATTCTGGATGGCAAGTTTGCTTTTAAGCTTTGCAGATGATGGGCCAGGGATGGTCCCCTGGCCCTCACGAGCCTGACTCTGGCAGCAGACCTGGTTCATTCCCTCTCACAAAACCACAGCATTTTTTGGCTGTCTCTGTGCTCAACTTCTCTGCTTATACCTTTTGCTGCTTAAAATAGACTTCTTTTCTCCTGCCTGAAAGGGACCACTTGAAATGCCGAGGATGAAGTCACCTTCAAGCTTCCCATGGCTCTAAATCCTGAGACTGCAAGTGCTCAGCACCACTTGAAAGGAGGCATCTTCATCAGCTTGAACTCTGCTGCTTGTGTGACCTAGGGCAAGCTTGAGCCTCCATCCCCTGTAAATCAGAAGGAAGCTGCACCAAAATCAGCAGAATGCCTTGAGGCTGGACCCAGCCCCTCAATGTTTTTGAGCATCCCAAGCAATTCCATCCATCAGCAGCTAGGAAGTCCCATGTGCCCCTGTCATGGCTTTGAGTGTGAAGTATCATATGTTTGCTAAATGACTGTGGTTGCAAAAAGGCTCCTGAGAAGTGCTAAATTTCTGATGAGCATCCAGGGAGGGGACTCAAAGGGATGTGAGACAAGGTTATCAGTGACACTCCCCCCCTTTCCCCTCCACCTGGGTCTTGCAGCCTGCTGCTAATAAATCCAAGTTGTGATGCTCAAGTGGAGTTAACAGCATTTCTGCACAGTGTGTAACACTATCTCTGCCTCCCTTCCCCTCAAAAAAGGGGATTGGATGTACTCAATGACCTACTGATATCCCCACGGAGAGGGGCTCAGGTTTCAGCAAGATAGGAGTGCAGGGCATGCACTTACTCAGACCTTCCTTCCACCAGGAGAAGACGGGGAACTAGCAGCTACCCAGGCTGAAACCTGGCATTTAACCCCATTTGAAGCAGGTTGGCAAAGCCAGGGGCAGAAGCCCTGTGCCACTCTTTCTCCAGAGCAGGCAGTTCCCACCTGGCATCCCCCAGGAAGGGGACAACCTGCACAGTTAGCCTCAGCAGTTCCCCTGAGCAGTTATTTTCCTGTGGTCATAGAATCAATAAGGTTGGAAAAGACCTCAAGGATCATCAAGTCCAACCTGTCACCCAACACCTCATGGCTACTAAACCATGGCTCCAAGTGCCACATCCAATCCCCTCTTGAACACCTCCAGGGATGGGGACTCCACCATCTCCCTGGGCAGCACATTCCAATGGCTAACAACTTTCTCCTCACCTCCAGCCTAAACTTCCCTTGGCACAGCTTGAGACTCTGTCCTCTTGTTCTGGTGCTGCTTGCCTGGGAGAAGAGACCAACCCCCACCTGGCTACAACCTCCCTTCAGGGAGTTGTAGAGAGCAAGAAGGTTTCCCCTGAGCCTCCTCTTCTCCAGGCTAATCAACCCCAGCTCCCTCAGCCTCTCCTCACAGGGCTGTGCTCCAGACTCCTCCCCAGCCTTGTTGCCCTTCTCTGGACACCTTCCAGCAGCTCGATGTCCTTCCTAAACTGAGGAGCCCAGAACTGGACACAGGACTCAAGGTGTGACCTAACCAGTGCTGAGTACAAGGCACAATGACTTCCCTGCTCCTGCTGGCCACACTATTCCTGATGCAGGCCAGGATGGCATTGGTCTTCTTGGCCACCTGGGCACACTGCTGGCTCATGTTCAGCTGCTGTCAACCAGTACCCCCAGGTCCCTTTCTGTTTGGATGCTCTCCAGCCACTTTGACCCCAGCCTGTGGCGCTGCCTGGGGTTGTTGTGGCCAAAGTGCAGCACCCAGCCCTTGGACTTGTTGACTGAAGTCACCACAGGGTGTCAGGTCTGATGGACCTCACTGCAGTGAGGCCTCTGAGCAGGGTGCTCCCCAGGGTAATCACACGCTGAGATTTGCCTTTTGGGGATTTTCCTTCCTTCAGAGGAAGGTTACCTGAGCTCACCTCAACTCCTGTTGCATTGACAGTGGGGCTTTGTAAGGAGGCTCCTCTACTACCTTCTCCCTCTTGGGAAACTTCCTTGCTGGGCTGCCCCTTCTGATGTAGCAAAAAGAAACCACCCACAAAACAAAACAAAACAAAACAAAACAAAGCAAAACAAAAGCTCTTTTATTTTGTGCTAGAAATGCCATGTTATGAGGCTGTTGCTTCCTTCACCCCTGGCTAGCCAGATCTTGGAGGTAGCTCCTCAAAGCTTGTCTAGAGGGATGTTTCCTGAGGGCCCATGGTGATGGGACAAGGGGCAATGGTTTGAAGCCAGAGCAGGGTGGATTTAGACTGGACATGAGGAAGAAGCTCTTTACTGTGAGGGTGGTGAGACACTGGAGTGGGTTGCCCAGAGAAGCTGTGGATGCTTCATCCCTGGAAGTGTTCAAGACAGAGCAACCTGGTCGAGCAGGAGGTGAGGAGAGAGACTTGGGGGTGCTGGTGGACAAAAAGCTCACCAGGAGCTCTCAGTGTGCACTTGCAGCCCGCAAAGCCAATCAGAGCCTGCGCTGCATCAGGAGAAGTGTGGCCAGCAGGTCGAGGGAGGTGATCCTCCCCCTCTACTCAGCCCTGGTGAGACCCCACCTGGAGTACTGTGTCCAGTTCTGGAGCCCCTATTACAAGAGGGATGTGGAGGTGCTGGAACGTGTCCAGAGAAGGGCTAGGAGGATGAGCAGAGGGCTGGAGCACCTCTCCTATGGGGACAGACTGAAGGAGTTGGGGCTGTTCAGTCTGGAGAAGAGAAGGCTCCGAGGTGACCTCATTGTGGCCTTCCAGTATCTGAAGGGGGCTACAGGAAGGCTGGGGAGGGACTGCTCAGGATCTCAGGGAGTGACAGGACTAGGGGGAATGGAATGAAGCTGGAGGTGGGGAGATTCAGGCTGGATGTGAGGAGGAGGTTCTTCCCCATGAGAGTGGTGAGACCCTGGAATGTGTTGTCCAGGGAGGTGGTCGAGGCCCCGTCCCTGGAGGTGTTTAAGCCCAGGCTGGATGAGGCTCTGTCCAGCCTGATGTAGTGTGGGGTGTCCCTGCCCATGGCAGGGGGGTTGGAACTAGATGATCCTTGTGGTCCCTTCCAACCCTGAATGAAACTATGAAACTATGTGTCCCTGCCTGTGACAGGGGGGTTGGAACCAAAGGATCTTTCAGGTCCCTTCTGACCCAAACCATTCTATGGTTCTCTGATCCTGTGCCCCAGGAGGGCAAGAGCTGCCCATACCCAAGAGTCCAGGAATCCCTCTTGGCTCTCTGCAGCTTGGGTGCAGCAAGAATCCAGCAGATTTATGGGAAGGAAAGAAGATCTCAGCCTGGCTCCAGTTCAGCATGGACCAATTTATTGTGCAGAACTTTCCTACTGTGAGGGTATTTCCCCCACCCCCACCCCCCCCTTCCAAAATATGATCACTTTGATTATTTATTGGAAACTCTATTTCCTTACCATAAATGGTGCTTTGGAATATGAAAAATTCTAGCAGTGGCATAAATGGATATAATATGGATATAAACTGTGGAAAGTTTTGTCTGAGAGGGAAAACTCCCCTGTCAGCAGAGAGCTGGAGGAGGGGGCCAGCAGGGGAACCCATTTCCCGATGGAAAAAGCTTTCTCTACAGAAAAATCTCAGCTCACTCCTCCCAGGTTGGGCTTCCTCGTGATTTTCATGTGAGCAGGCAGCCATGGGCCAGGCATTCACCCAGCAGCCCAGCTACACACACTCACACAATCAAGCAGGTTGGACCTCAGAGATCATCAAGTCCAACCTATTATTACCTCATACCTAACACCTCCTGACTACTAAACCATGGCTCCAAGTGCCACATCCAATCCCCTTTTGAACCCCCCCCAGGGATGGTGACTCCACCACCTCCCTGGGCAGCACATCCCAATGGCCAATCTCTCTTGCTGGGAAGAACTTTCTCCTCACCTCCAGCCTAAACCTCCCCTGGCACAGCTGGAGACTGTGTGCTCTTGTTCTGGTGATGCTTGCCTGGGAGAAGAGACCAACCCCCACCTGGCTACAACCTCCCTTCAGGTAGTTGTAGAGAGCAAGAAGGTCTCCCCTGAGCCTCCTCTTCTCCAGGCTAAGCAACCCCAGCTCCCTCAGCCTCTCCTCACAGGGCTGTGCTCCAGACCCCTCCCCAGCTTTGTTTCCCTTCTCTGGATGCCTTCAAGTCTCTCAATGTCCTTCTTCAACTGAGGAGCCCAGAACTGGACCCAGGACTCAAGTTGTGGCCTAACCAGTGCTGAGCACAGGGCAGGATGACCTCCCTGCTCCTGCTGGCCACACTATTGCTGATGCAGGCCAGGATGGCATTGGTCTTCTTGGCCACCTGGGCACACTGCTGGCTCATGTTCAGCTGCTGTCAACCAGTACCCCCAGGTCCCTTTCTGCCTGCCTGCTCTCCAGCCACTCTGTCCCCAGCCTGTAGCACTGCATGTGTCCTCTGTGACCTCAGCTCCCTTGGGGCTCCCATGGCTGAAGGCTGGGAGCAGCTGGGTGGGAGTGGGCTGCTGCTGGTCTTTGCCTTTCATACTCAATCACCTCTGGACGTGACTCAAAGCCACCTCCCTCCCTCCCATCCCCCTGACCTCGAGCAGTTGTGTCACTGGGAATGAGGTTTGGGCAATCCCTGATGTCACAGGCAGGTTTTACAGTCTGCTGCCAGCACAATAAAATCTTTCCTGTTGGAGATGTTTGGCATTTTCCAGCCCTCTCCTGAACCAAACTGATTGGCAAGCCCCCTCTGGGGCACTGCCTGCAAATTGCAATTAGGGGCAAGTTTCACTGACAGCAAAGGTCAGGCTTGGAGGTGAGAGAGGTCTCAGAGACCCCAAAGTGCCACCCACATCCCCGCTGCTGCTGCCACACTCGGCAGCCACCACCAGGACTTCTCTGCCTCTCTCTGGATCTGTGTGGCCCCCAAAAGCTGAGCAGAGAGCAAGAGGATGGAGACCTCAGGCCTCCTTTTCCCTGGAGGGTGAGTGAATTTAGGGCTTTGTGAAACAGAACAGCCTTGGAGGAGGTGTTTCCTTCCAGTGTGCCCTTGTGCTGTACCAGCAGCCTGCCAAAACACATGCCCAAGGCAGCCCAAGAGGTCTGCATCCCCCAAAGCAGCTTTTAGGGGTGGTGAGCCCATGGGAGGTGGCCTGACATGGCCACTGGTAGCTGGGGATGTCTAGCTGGGGCAATGCATTCAAGCACATGAGCTCTTTGAGATGCAGAGGCGTGGGGGGTGGACACAGAGGTGCAGCTTTTCTGTCAGCAGAGGGAAGTGGGGACCTCGCTGGGGGCCCAGTGGTTGTCCCCTCCAGGCTCTGCACCAGTCCTGGTGTGAGATGCAGCAGCAGGGAATCCAGCACCCTGTGTGCTCCTTGTCTCTGGGTGGTTTCCAGGAGCTCTGCCCCTGTTGGCATGTCTAAGAACCCATGGAGGAGGGAACTGAAGGGTGGGGAGGTGAGCCTGGCCTCAAGGAGGGTCCTTAATCACGGGAATGCTTGCAGCCCAGTCCTGTGATGCCTGCAGAGATAGGTGGCAGGGCTCAAGGGACGGAAGGAGCTGCTGCAGCAAAGGGTGAGGCTCTGCAGCTTATCTGGAGCCACACAATGAGAGATGCCCTTGCTTCAACAGGGGCATTGTGCAAGCAGAGAAGGGCTCACTGACTGGGATACAAATAATCTCAGCTGCTTCTGCAGACTAATCCAGGCACAGGGCACGTGAGCTGGCCCCATCACCCCACCAGCCTCCAAGCCCAAAAGGAGATGTTCCTGCTAGGCCTGGAGGGTTCACAATTACCCAGGCTCTTCCAGGCCAGGGACACTAGCTTGCTGCTCAGAGCACAAAGGATTGATTCATAAAACAGAGCCCAGTGTAACCAAGCAGGTCTGACCCAGTGGTTTCTCTCACCTCTGCCAACAGCAGAGAAGGTGGTGGGGAGCACAGCTGCATCTCTGGAGGTGCAGCTCACTGAAGCAGCTCTGAAGAGCCAGTAGCTTTCATTAGAGGAAAAAGAAGTTTCCCAGGTGTGATAGGGCTCTGAGAATGGCCTCCTGTGACCTAAATCCTTTGGCCACCCCTCCTGAGCACATCTCACCTCTTGGTAGGGATATCTGAAATTCATAGACTGGCTGGGTTGGAAGGGACCTTTAAAGCTCATTTAGTCCAAGCCCCTGCAGTCAGCAGGGACATCTGCAACTAGAGCAGGTTGCTCAGAGCCCCAGACAACCTGAGATGGGATGGTTGCAGGAATGGGACATCTCCCACCTCTCTGGGCAGCCTGGGCCTGTGTCTCACCACCCTCAGTGTCAAACATTTCTTCCTTCCCTCCACTATGAGTCTCCTTCTTTCTGTTTCAAACCATCACTCCTTGTCCTGTCACAACAGCCCTGCTCTAAAGTCTGTCCTCAGCTTTCTGATCAGCTCCTTTAAGTATGCCAAGGTCACCAGAAGGTCTCCCTGAAGCCTTCCCTTCTCCAGGCTGAGCAACCCCAGCTCTTTCAGCCTGACTTCTCAGCAGAAGGTTTCCAGCCCTGCCAGCATTGCTGTGGTCTCCTCTGGCCCCACTCCACCAGGCCTGTGCTGTGCTGAGGACTCCAGAGCTGCCCCAGCACTGCAGGTGGGGTCTCAGTAGAGCAAAGCAGAGGGACAGAATCCCCTCCCTCCATCTGCTGCCCACACTGCTGGGGATGCAGCCCAGGACATGGTTGGCTTCCTTTGGCCAGTCCAGTACACTGGGGAACACAGAACCTATACATTGGTTTGCCTGCACATTGCTTGAGCCCCACTGGCCTGTGCAGGCTTAAACCCCTGCACAAGTTCAGCTACCCAAGCAAATGAGACCAAACTGAATGATCTCTAGAGTAAAGCTCCCCAGACCTTTCCCAAATCTTTCCCATCCACCTTGGGAAGAGCACAGGCAAGGTTACAAATATAGGATGGGATAGGATGGGATAGGATAGGATAGGATAGGATAGGATAGAATTAACCAGGCTGGAAAAGATCTTTGAGATCATCTAGTCCAACCTTATCACCCAACACCATCTAATCAACTACACCATGGCACCAAGCACCCCATCCAGTCTCTTCCTAAACACCTCCAGGGATGGTGACTCCACCACCTCCCATTCCAATGGCAAATCACTCCCTCAGCCTCCCCTCACAGGGCTGTGCTCCAGACCCCTCCCCAGCTTTGTTGCCCTTCTCTGGACACCTTCCAGCAACTCAATGTCCTTCTTAAACTGAGGAGCCCAGAACTGGACACAGGACTCAAGGTGTGACCTAACCAGTGCTGAGCACAGGGCACAATGACTTCCCTGCTCCTGCTGGCCACACTCTTCCTGATGCAGGCCAGGATGCCATTGGCCTTCTTGGCTACCTGGGCACACTGCTGGCTCATGTTCAGCTGCTGTCAACCAGTACCCCCAGGTCCCTTTCTGTTTGGCTGCTCTCCAGCCACTCTGTCCCCAGCCTGTATATATATACATATAGATGGGGGAAAAAAACAAGCCAGGTCTGCTCCTTTTCACCCCATTAAAATATTACTGGTCACAGAGTTTGTGAGAAAGCTGAGGAGAAAAACAGCACCCAGAGAGCTGCTCATAGTTCCTGGACAACAGCTATTAGCAGATGCAGCAGAGCAAATTAGTTTGTTTATCAATGGGAAGATGAAATCTGTGGCTATTAATGGCCCCAAAGTAATCTTTGGCGTGGGTAGAGAGACATTAGAGGAGGTGATGACACCCTGCTAGAGGACAAGTAATGAGCAATAAAAGTAGCAAATAACTTCCAGAGAGAAGGGGAGGGAAAGGAGCCTAATCAGCACCACTCCAGAAATATACACTCTCAGCACTGGTACCACAGCTGTCCTGCTTTGTGCTGGGGAAGCCTGTAAGAGCAACCAAAGAGGAGCTTGGCCTCTGCCCTGGTGAGGCCACAGCTGGAGTATTGTGTCCAGGTTGGGGCTCCTCAGTTCAAGAGAGACAGGGATCTGCTGGAGAGAGCCCAAGGGAGAGCCAGGAGGATGCTTAGGGGTCTTGAGCATCTCCCCTGTGAGGAGAGGCTGAGAGCCCTGGGGCTGTTTAGTCTGGAGAAGAGAAGGCTGAGAGGGGATCTGATCAATGCCTATCAATATCTGAGGGGTGGCTGTCAAGTGGCGGGAGCCAAGCTCTTTTGGGTGGTGCTCAGGAATAAGACAAGAAACAACGGATGCAAACTTGTAGCTAGGAAGTTCCAGCTCAGCAGGAGGAGAAACTTCTTCACAGTGAGGGTGACAGAGCCCTGCAGCAGGCTGCCCAGAGAGGCTGTGGAGTCTCCTTCTCTGGAGACTTTTAAAACCCACCTGGATGCTTTCCTCTTCTCCCAAGCAACCAGCACCAGAACAAGAGGACACAGTCTCAAGCTGTGCCAGGGGGAATTTAGGCTCAAGGTGAGGAGAAAGTTCTTCCCTGAGAGAGTTGTTAGACATTGGGACGTGCTGCACAGGGAGGTGGTGGAGTCACCATCCCTGGAGGTGTTCAAGAGGGGATTGGATGTGGCACTTGGTGCCGTGGTTTAGTCATGAGGTGTTGGGTGACAGGTTGGACTTGGTGATCTTTGAGGTCTCTTCCAGCCTTGGTGATTCTGTGGTTCTGTGACTGCCCTAGGTGAGCCTGTGGCAGGGGAGTTGAGCTGGATGATCTCTGGAGGTCCCTTCCACCCTCTACCATTCTGTGAGTCAGGGAACATCCATGAGAGGGGCCACGGAGTCCCTCAGAGGGTTTTCTCCAGTGTCCACAACGGCAGGCACTCAAATCTCCTGGCGGTGTGACACCAGCATGGCTTGCACAGCAGGTGGCATCACAGGCTCCACTTCAAAAGCAAAGGAATGGATGACCTTTGGCAAGGTAGAGAAGCCTTTGGCAAGGTAGAGAAGATCTGACCTTTGGCTGGAAAGCATGGGCAAGCCAGCAGGGAGCAGCAGGCACAGCTGAAGGTGATGGGTGCTATAGCCAGGCAAGGCAGCAGGAGGGGAAAGAGAGAAATGCCAAGAGGTGAAGGAACAAACCCATTCCATTGGCTTGGACTGGATTTGTCCCCTGCTGTGAAGTGGCTTTTGTGGATTGAAAACCAATGATCATGTCACAGACCTGTGTGCTCTCTGCCACTGTTGGTGCCCCATGGACATCTGCCACAGTTTACGTGGTGGCAAAACTTTGGGTTACAAGTGGTACTTAGAGAGGACATTGAGGAGCACCACATTCATTCTCCCACCACACCCCCTGCTGAGCCTCAGCATGAAGCTTTGAGACCCCATTTGCTAGAATAAGCTCTGCAGGGAGATGTTAGGCTATGGTTGGACTTGGTGATCTTAAGGTCTTTTGCAACCAGACAACTCTGTGATTCCGTGGTGGGCAGAGCCTTGTGCCAAACCACCTTTCCTAACCCAGCCCACCCCTGCTCTCGTGAATGGTGCTGCTCCTGGGCACCCATCTCCCTGCTGATGGTTATTCCTCCCTCCCGGGATGCTCTGCCGGGGCTGGGAGGTGCTGAGGGCTTGCGGAAGGGCTGACCTCTGGCTGCTCGTGGTCAGCTGGACCCCACCGTGGAGTGCTCTGATCTCCCCAGCCAGGGTGGGGGCCGCTCCCAGGTCCCATGCCATTAATTATCACTGGTAAGTGGATTGTTTTGAGCACTTAAAGCTTCTTGAAGGATTTGGATGCACCCCGGTAACCGGTCCCTAGGCTTCCTACAGGTTCCTAGACAAGGAGGTGTAAATCCTGCCGATAAGGCTTGTTAGTGTTAAGGGGCTGAGGAAGGGGGAGCCGGGGGGGGGGTGTGTTTGGAGCCAGGCACGGGGATCTCCAGGGGCAGGGAGGGGGGAGCCCATCGCCGCTGCAGCCCCCTGGTCCTGCCGGGGGAGGCTGTGGGCGGGGGGGAGGCGGTGGGGTGCTGCGGGCAGCCGGGGTCAGGCTGATTTACAGCGGCGCTGGGGACCGCGGCTGGGGATTCAAAGTTGCCGCTTATCGGTGTTTGGAAAGGCAGCTCCGAGCTGCTGCTTAGCGATTTGCCCTTTGCTGTAAATAGAGGGGCCCCGCGCTTTGCTCTGACATTTTTGTCCTTATTATCTTGTCTCAGCCTCCGAGGGAGGTGGGAGAGTTATTTAAGGCTGACCTTAGTGGAAGGAAAATGAACAACTCCCTTACCCCACCCTGTTTTTCTCTCCGCTGTCCCGGGTAACAACTGTTGCATTGAACTATCTGGGTGAGACACTTAATCCTCCACCAGCCCCGCAGATATTTGGGAGATCGATTCACCCCGCTGTGCCCAGAGAAAATAAGCATACACACACAAAAAGGACAAGTAGAACTAATGTCAGGAGTTAAAACATGAACACATAATAACAGAAAGGATTTTACATCATTATCCCTCCAGGAAGCTCAATGAGGATGGGCCTTGACCCCCATCTGAGGCTGGAGCTGAGCCTGGCCAGCGTGGCATAGCTGTGGCTCAGGTCTAACTCAAGCTTGTGCTTCACAGGAGTTTCAACACCAGTTGCTCCATCCCAAGCTCGGCTTCTGGATGTCACATCCAGAGACACACGACAGTGGCTGGCAGTTGGAGGGGGTAGTTTGGATCTGGGGACATTTAATTGGATCTGGGGACATTTAGATGGAGAGCCAGCCTCTGTTCTGGAGGAGAGGCTGGAGTGTTTCCAGGGAAGGGCAACAAAGCTGCTGAAGGGTCTGGAGAGCAGGGCTGGGGAGGAGCAGCTGAGAGAATTGGGGTTGTTTAGCCTGGAGCAGAGGAGGCTGAGGGAGACCTCATTGCTCTCTACAGCTCCCTGGAAAGAGGTTGAAGTAAGGTGGGAGTTGGTTTCTTCTCCCTAGTATCAGGTGATAGAAGGAGAGGAAATGGCCTGAAATTGTATCAGGGGACACAATTGGATATTGGGAGCAATTTTCTTTGCTGCAAGAGTGGTCAGGGATCCCAACAGGCTGCCCAGCAAGGTGGTGGAGTCCCCATCCCTGGAGGTGTTCAAGAAACCTGTGGCCACGGCACTTGGGGGCATGGTGTAATGGCCACAGTGGCCTCAGGTTGATTGTTGGACTTGATGACCTTCAAAGGTCTTTTCCAATCAAAGCAATTCTATGCTCCTATGATCTGGGGAGCCTGGGAGGGCTCCATCCCTCTTGGGGTGTATGTGGCTTTGGGAGGCTTGCTCAGAAGTCAATACACAGATGTACTCCAGCTGCTCCTGGGTGATGTACACCATGCCCAAGATAGTCGAAGCTGACATATTAACAGAGCCATGGAGAAAGCCTCATTCATGGGAAGCACAGCACAGCATGGGAAGGCAAGTCTGCAAGGTGCCTGACCTCCAAGCACTCATTTTATTGACTACTGCCAACCCAGCCCAGGGAGAGAGGTAGCTCACCCAGGGTGCACTCACAGTGGGGGTTGAAATCCCACACTTAATCTTTGCAACCCTCTGTATTCAGTCAAACACACACAGAGGAACAAAAAGCCCCCAACCAAGCATCCAACCAAGCCCCAAACCAAAACAACAACAAAAAACATCTGAAGCAAAACAGAAAAAGCCCAAAGCAAAACGAAACAGACAAAAAACCCCGAACACAACTCCCCAAACACACAAAAGAAACCAAACAACACACAGACAGAAGCCCAAATAAACAAAACCCCAAACACAACCTCCTGATGAAATTTCAAGACACTTCTGCTACTCTCTGCTTCCAGCCAGGCCAGCAGAAAAATATCATACAATCAATAAGGTTGGAAGAGACCTCAAGGATCAGCAAGTCCAACCTGTCACCCAAGACCTCCTGACTACTAAACCATGGCTCCAAGTGCCATACCCAAACCCTTCTTGAACGCCTCCAGGGATGGGGACTCCACCACCTCCCTGGGCAGCACATTCCAATGGCTAACAACTCTCTCTGGGAAGAACTTTCTCCTCATCTCCAGCCTAAACCTCCCCTGGCACAGCTTGAGACTGTGTCCTCTTGTTCTGGTGCTGGTTGCCTGGGAGAAGAGACCAACCCCTACCTGGCCACAGCCTCCCTTCAGGTAGTTGCAGAGAGCAAGAAGGTCTCCCCTGAGCCTCCTCTTCTCCAGGCTAAGCAACCCCAGCTCCCTCAGCCTCTCCTCACAGGGCTGTGCTCCAGACCCCTCCCCAGCTTCATTGCCCTTCTCTCCTGCCTTTCCAGGTTGGACTTGATGATCTTTGAGGTCTCTTCCAACCTTGGTGATTCTGTGATTCTGTGGACACATTCAAGTGTCTCAACATCTTTCCTAAATTGAGGGGCTCAGAACTGGACACAGGACTCAAGGTGTGGCCTAACCAGTGCTGAGTCCAGGGGCACAATGACTTCCTTGCTCCTGCTGGCCACACTGTTCTTGGTGCAGGCCAGGATGCCCATTGGCCTTTTTGGCCACCTGGGCACACTGCTGACTCCTGTTCAGCTGGTTGTCAATCAGTGCCCCCAGGTCCCTTTGTGTCTGGCTGCTCTCCAGCCACTCTGACCCCAGCCTGCAGCACTGCCTGGGGTTAAAACCATCAAAAGATCATCTTTGCCCCAGAAAATTCGACACTTTCCCCAACACTGCAATGAGCAAGTGCAGGAAAACAGAAACCAAACTGTGCAGAGGAAGGTGCAGTACCTTGTCAGGTCCCTGGGGTGCCTTCCCAGCCTGATGTGGGGCTGGGTTGGTGGTACCAGTGACAGCTCAGGTCTGCTGCAGCCTTCCCCAAAGCGCTCCCGTCTGTGGGGGTGGGGGGAGCTGTGTGTGTGTGTGTGTGTGTGAGCACATACCTGCAGCTACAGGACTTGTAAATAATTGAGACCTTCTGAGCCATACCATCACACACAAGAAGAAAGATTTGGTCCTGAGGGGGCTGACAGAGGTTCAAGCCCCAGATCTGCCACTTAGAGGCTCCTTCCCAAAGCTCTTTAGCCATGTAATTACTTTTCCGGCTCTGCGCCTGGTCTGGGTCTCGCTGATTCTCTGCCTCCTTTTATCTGTCAGCTTTTGCCAGGGACAAGAGCACTCCTCTGCCTCCCAAGCATGTAATGAAGATGAATTCATTACAGCTGTAACACTTTAACGAGCACTCTGAAGATCCAGGGGATCCTTGCGAGTCCTAAATGAGGAAACTCCCTCTCAGAGAGCACTGGGGTGCCTGGATGCAGGGTCCAGACCAGGGCCAGCAATGCATTAATCCACCTCCAGCCCTGATTTTGGAAGGGATTTAACCAGAGGAAGAGTCTGGCTTTCACCTAAAAAGCAAAGCTTGCACCAGTGGCTGGAAATAGCTTCCTTAAGCACAGGCATAACTCGAGTAGGAAAATCTTATGTGGCCTTGGGCATCTCTTCTGGTTTCCAGAGGTACATTCCAGTTTCTAGACATCCTCCATCCCATCCACCACTCCCACATGGATGTAGCAGAACACTTAAGGCCACCTAAAACAGTCCCTGTGCTTAAGCAAGCAGGATCCACCCTTCATTAGTCTTAGGAGGGTGTTCAACACGTTAAGGATTGGGGTTGCAGAGCCTGGTTGCACACACACCAGACCACGTTAGCAGGCATGGTGCACACTCTGGTGCTCCTACATGGCCAGCATTACTGGAACTGGACAGGAGGAGTGGGAAATGCTGAGAGAGGAAGCACAGAGCAGAGGCAACCCCCCTGGGGCATTGCTATTTGAAAGAGACCTCCCAACTACTGCTGCACGCATCGTTGTGCAATGGGTAGTACCCTGGCAAAGGAAGGCTGAGATCAGCTGCTCTGCAAACAAGGGACTGCTCTCCACCTCCAGCTGAACGTTTGGCATTCCAGGTCTTTTCCAACCTACAGAATCATAGAGTTGTAGAGCCTGGGCAACAGGTCTGAGGAGTGGTGGTGGAGTGCACTGGGGCTGTTCAGCCTGGAGAAGAGGAGGCCAAGGGGAGATGTCTTCACTCACTACAACTCCTTGAATGGAGGTCAGAGCCAGGTGGGGGTTGGCCTCTTCTCCCTAGTATCAGTTGATAGGACAAATGGCAATGGCCTGAAGTTGTACCAGGGAAGGTTCAGCTTGGATAACAGGAAAAATTTATATACTGAAAGAGTGGTCAGGCGGTGGAAGAGGCTGCCCAGGGTGATGGTGGAGACACCAAGCCCTTGAGGTGTTCAAAAACTGTGTGGAAATGGCACATTGTGACCTTCCTGTATCTGAAGGGGGCTGCAAGAAAGCTGGGGAGGGACTTTTGAGGGTGTCAGGGAGTGATAGGACTGGGGGGGATGGAGCAAAGCTAGGAATGGGTAGATTGAGATTGGCTGTGAGGAAGAAGTTGTTCCCCAGGAGGGTGGTGAGAGCCTGGCGCAAGTTGCCCAGGGAGGTGGTGGAAGCCTCCTGCCTGGAGGTGTTTGCAGCCAGGCTGGCTGTGGCTGTGAGCAACCTGCTGTAGTGTGAGGTGTCCCTGGCCATGGCAGGGGGGTTGGGATGGCTGAGGCTTGAGGTCCCTTCCAACCCTGACCATTCTGTGATCCTCTGGTTTAACTGCCATGGTGGTGTTAGGCTGACAGTTGGACTCAGTGACCTTAGAGGTCTTTTCCAACCACAACAATTCAATGATTCTCTAAGTCGTGGACCTCCAGCCGCTCATGGGCCCCAGCTTGGGTTTTGCTTGCAGGGAAGTTGATCACCATTAACCTGGACAGCAGAGAGATGCAAGAGCCAGACTGAGGGAGCTAGACCAGAAATAGAGTTGTGGGTTTTTTTCTTTATTATTCTTTCTATGCCAGCAGCAGCACGAGTCCAAAATGAAAAATAATTCTGCTTTGTGTTTCTTGACACAGACAGACAGACAGACAGACAGACAGATCCACCCACAGCAGCAGCAGCAACGACAGCCAGAGACCGCTCAGCGAGGCGCTGGGACATGCAGATACAAGAGGGTATGGTGGGGCCTGGCTCCAAGGAAGGCTTTTCCCCTGGCTTCCTCCCTCCCCAGCCCAAGCTCCATCTACAGCAAGGTTCAACCTGGGCTGACCTTGGCTGTCTCCAGGTCACTTCTTCCCTCACAAGCCACACTGGGTGAGGGAAAGGGTGGGAACCCCCCCCTACCCCTCCACCCCTCACTCCAAGCAGCCACATAATCCTCCAGCTCTGCTCTGCTGCCAGGAAAGGGGAACTTCCAGCATCTTCTGGTGGAGGGTAGGAGTAGGTAGCTCCCAACAGAAAAATCTCTTCTGAGGGTCTCGCTTGAGGCAGCTCTACAAATCTGACCAGCCTTGTACACCATACTTCAGGGATGGCTTAAGGCAAAGTTGAAAGCATGGGGGGAGAAAAAAGAAGTAATCTAAGGAGCCTCAGGCAAAAGCCTAACCCCAGGAATCCTGGAGGGCTCCAGGAAATCCCAACAGTATCAGAGATTAGAGCAGGGGCTGCGGGGGCCGCTCCAGCCCGCAGGAAGCCGATGGGTGATAGAGACCAAATGTTCCCTGATGTGGGAGAGAGGATGAAGGGAGACTCCAGGACTGTCAGTGGGGCTGCTGTGGGAAGCAGCAACAATCCATGCTGACCAAGCCAAGGCAGCAGCAGAGCATCAGCTGCTTCAAGGGGAAAGCTGTGGAGGTTGTAGCCAGGTGGGGGTTGGTCTCTTCTCCCAGGCAAGCAGCACCAGAACAAGAGGACACAGTCTCAAGATGTGCCAGGGGAGGTTTAGACTGGATGTTAGGACGAAGTTCTTCCCAACAAGAGAGATTGGCCATTGGAATGTGCTGCCCAGGGAGGTGGTGGAGTCACCATCACTGGAGGGGTTCAAAAAGAGCCTGGATAAGGCACTCGGTGCCATGGTTTAGTTGATTAGATGGTGCTGGGTGAGAGGTTGGACTTGATGATCTCTGAGGTCTTTTCCAACTTGATCTGATCTATTCTATTCTATTCTATTCTATTCTATTCTATTCTATTCTATTCTATTCTATTCTATTCTATTCTATTCTGTTCCGTTCCGTTCCATTCCATTCCATTCCATTCCATTCCATTCCACTCCACTCTATTCCATTCCATTCCATTCCACTCTACTCTACTCTACTCTATTGGAGTCTACCAGCTGAGTGGAAAGCATTTTGTCTCTAGAAAAGGAATACCATCTAGTGGCCCAAAAGGGCAATGAGGAGGGGTGGTGGCAATTAGAGAATCAGAGGATTTAGGTAGGGGGGTGAATAAAGTAGGGAAAAGTGCAGAAGTAAGGAGAGAGATTCACACTGACAGTGCAGTGATTCACCCTGGAGCAAGGGAGAGCTCAAAAGGGACCTGATCAGAGCAAAGGCAATGCTAAAATTAGAGGCTTGCAAAAGCAGGCTGGGCTGCAAAAACTTAAAAATAACTGTGGTAGCTGCAGGATGTGCTGGAGAGAAGTGGATCAGGAGCCATGAGAGGAAGACAACCCCAAGGATTGTTTTGGAAATGGGAAGAGAAGGTGAGAGAAGCAGCAGACGCCACAAAAGCTACAAGTGCCATCCCAGGGCAGGCAGGTACGGCACAGCAAACTGCTGTAGCTGTTAGCACAGAACCATGGAATGACTTAGGTTGGAAGGGACCTCAGAGATCATCTGCTCCAACCCCCCTGCCACAGGCAGGGATGCCTCTCGAGTACACTCAAGACCTCATCCAATCTGGCCTTGAACACCCCCAGGGAGGGGCCATCCACAACCACTCTGGGCAGCGTGAAGCAAAAATGACCCCAAGGCTGGGAGCTGCTGGTGTGAAGGCACTGACCAAGCAGAGGGAAGCACAGGACTCAGTGAAACCACTTCAAGTCTTGAATTGCATGGGAATCAAGCAGGGAGTTGATCAGAGCATGTGCTCCACCAGCTTTTATTCACTGCACACTGGGCACCTGCTTGCTGAACATTTAATCATGCTGTCATGGGCATGTCTGGGGCTGTTCAGCCTGGAGAAGAGAAGGCTCCAAGGAGAACTTGTTGAGGCCTTTCAGTATCTGAAGTGGGCTACAAGAAAGCTGGGGA
Source organism: Melanerpes formicivorus (assembly GCF_026170545.1). NCBI lineage: Eukaryota > Metazoa > Chordata > Aves > Piciformes > Picidae > Melanerpes > Melanerpes formicivorus. The sequence goes on along the minus strand of NW_027142368.1, from coordinate 14,523,323 downwards.
GGGACTTTTGAGGGTGTCAGGGAGTGATAGGACTGGGGGGAATGGAACAAAACTAGAAATGGATAGATTGAGATTGGATGTGAGGAAGAAGTTCTTCCCATGAGGGTGGTGAGAGCCTGGCACAGGTTGCCCAGGGAGGTGGTGGAAGCCTCATCCCTGGAGGTGTTGCAGCCAGGCTGGAAGTGGCTGTGAGCAATCTGCTGTAGTGTGAGGTGTCCCTGGCCATGGCAAGGGGGTTGGAACTGGCTGAGCCTTGAGGTCCCTTCCAACCCTGACAATTCTATGATTCAATCCATTTGCTCAGCAGAATGCTGAGGCAAGGATGCAATTGGCAGCACTGACATCAGTCCATAAGCTTGAGGAAGGTGGAGAATCTTTAATGAACAGCTCCAATGTCATCAGGACACAACAGCACATCCCAGCTCCCTGTTCCCAAGGGAGCACAGGTACCCCCACTGCCCCTGGCAGCCCCAAGGCTGAGTCAGGCTCCTTGGACAGCGGACGGAGGAGGAGAGCAAGCGGCACAAACGCTCCCCCACCATTCACAGCAAAGCTCCATCTGGCAGGCTGGAGGGGAAGAGGCAATTCAGAGAGCTGCTTTCACATTAAGAGATAAACAATATACTTTAACTTGCATCCCACAGGGCTGAGCACCTGCCCAGCTGCACACGCTGGAGCACAGAAAGTGTTTGAATGATGGTATCCAGGAGACAAAGAACAGGAAGTGCTTTATGTGGATGATGTTTGGGGGACCACAGCTAGAGAAGAAGAGGGACAAGAGAGAAGTAGCTGGGTTTTAATAGGCCAAAAGGGATTTACAGTCAATTTGAACACAGCAGAACTAACACAACCCCAGGTTAACTGCTGGGGAATTGGCGATAGAGGATGATGGAGAGATGCTGGGAAGGTGAAGCTTTCTGTGAAATGAAGCCTCTCACTAGGCAGCCCCCAACTCTGAAGAGTGCTGGGAGGATTTAATTTCTTATGGCAGTATATCTATAGCTGTGCTCCTATCTCATGGCAGCATATCCATCCATGCTTGTACCACTGGAGCAGTATGGAAGCGAGAGAAGAAGGATCAGGAAGGGAGCTGGACCGAGAGGCAAGTCAATGCTTTGGCTAAGGTGAAAGAAGCTCTTTGAAAAGCTCCTGCACCAAAATTCCCAGTGAAAGGAAGGTTGTTTGTGAGAAGAATTTCAACATGAGCTGGTTCTGTGGGCCCAGCACTGTTACAGACAAACAGTGAAGGGAAAGGGATACCAGGGGCATGAGTCCTCCCGTCGCCAGGGGCTGGTCCAGAGTTTCCCTGGCCATGAGAAAGCTTGGTTAGAAGCAGCCTGGCCTGTGATGGTTTTTGAAGCTTTCCCCCTCAATAGCCCAGTTGTACCCCAGTCTACTCCAGCACAAAGAGAAGAAATGGCTATTACATGTGGATCTCCTTTTAGAGGAAGCTGGCAATAAACCAGAGGCATTTTGCACTGCTCATGGGAGTGCTAAACCTGGAGGAGAAGGGGAAAAATAAATCCAAGATCCTGCTCTTAGTGGCACAAGGCAACAAACAGGGGGGAAACTCAAGAAAGCATCATGCCAGGGAGCTTGCAGGCAGTCAGTAAAAGCCCAGCCCCTCTGCACAGATAGCTGCTGTGCTGATAATAAAATAAAAGCCTGGGTGCATGATAGGGGAAAAGGCGACAGCAAGCACGGAGTGGGACACCCAGGAAGAAAACAGGAGGTTTATTTTACAAGCCCAGAGGGAGAGTGGGAATGAAATATGTGTAGAGGATGTTAAAGTACTTGGGAAGACTGAAAGCAAAACTGAGAAACAACCCAGTGAGCAAGCAGATAAACTGACTCAGAGTTTGTTTACTGCAGCCCTGACCAGGAATTAGCTGAAGGAGAAGATGGGATGGATACTGTGGCCAGCTGCATGCGAGCAAGTTATCTCAGGCTGTTGCAATAAGTTACAGAAACAAGTACAGGGTGCTCTGAAAAAGAGTGCAAAGAATTTCTGCTTGGCCCCAAATGAAGCAAAACCCAAACCAACCCAAAACAAAAGTGGCAATAAATAAACCGAAGGCGTACAGACTGCGTAAGGTGTGCGGTGAGGGAGCAGTGGGCGGGGAAAAGCGAGCTGCCAGCTCCACTGCATTGACTAAACCAAGGTCCTTGGCAAACAGAGGAAAGGCATCATCCAGATAAACTGTCACAAACTACAGGAGGGTATCAGCCCAGAAGGCCAATCACATCCTGGGCTGCATCCAAAGCAGCGTTGCCGGCAGATCCAGAGAGGTGATCCTGCCACTTTGCTCTGCTCTGGTGAGGAGACCTCGCCTGGAGTGCTGTGTGCAGGTCTGGAGCCCTCAGTATAGGAAGGACATGGACCTGATGGAAAGGGTTCAGAGGAGGGCAACGAGAATGATCAAGGGGTTGGAGCAGCTCTGCTACAAGGACAGGCTGAGGCAGCTGGGGGTGTTCAGCCTGGAGAAGAGAAGGCTCCAGAGAGACCTCATAGCAACCTGCCAGTACCTGAAGGAGGCTACAGGAAGGATGGAGAGGGACTGTTTGCAAAGGTCTGCAGTGCCAGGATCAGGGGTAATGGCTTCAAACTAGAGAAGGGCAGGTTCAGATTGGATATCAGGAAGAAGTTCTTCACTATGAGGGTAGTGGAGCACTGGAACAGGTTGCCCAGGAAGGTGATTGAGGCTCCTTCCCTGGAGATATTCAAGGTGAGGCTCAACAAGGCCCTGGGCAGCCTGATCTAGTTGGGGATGTCCCTGCTGAGTGCAGGGAGGTTGGATTGGATGAGCTTTGGAGGTCCCTTCAGGCCTGGGGCACTCTGTGATTCTATCAGCATCTCTTCATCACCAAGACCTTCTTTCCAGGATGAGCTGAGGCTCTTCCACCTAAATGCAATGCAGCTGCTGGAACTGTAGCAGTGCTGTGAAAGACATTAGTCCATAGGCATGGAAGAGCAGCGAGAGAGGATGAGACTAACAGCAGGGTGGTGGTGGTGGGGTAGAAGATGAGGCTAAGAGCAGGATGGTGGTGAGAGTGTAGAGGATAAGACTAAGAGCAGGGTGGTATTGGGGGGTGTAAGTGAAGTAACACCAGCCTTAATGAGCAACCTGGGGATTAAGCAAGGGCTGCTCATACCCTGCCACCTGCAATCCTCCAGACTGGTAGAAAGAAATGAGTCAGACTAGCAAAAATAGACCAAAGACTATTGTGGGACAGCATCAAAAATGATGGGCTGAAAAAGATAACCTTGGTATCAGCAGCATTAAGAGGCAGTGACAGATTTACAGGTAGAGAGTGATTCACAACCCTGGCAGATTTTGTTTGGATAGGCTGCTCCTTGGTGGCCACACATCCAAACACCTAAAACATTATGGCAGGGGAAAGAAGAAAGAAGGAGCAACAGGAATAAAAAATATAGGTAAAATGAGAGAGGAAGTATCCAATTCATCCATGGCCTATGAAGGAAAGGGCCAAGCAATGTATCTGAAATCAAATAAAAAGGAGCAGGCCTTAGAGACAAAATGGAAGGGGGCCTATTCTGTTACTAATAGGATAAGTCCTCCAAGATATTAAATAGATGAGGGCAACAGTAAGTACAAATGGGGTCATGCTTCTCACATGTCCCCCTGAGGGCCAAAACAAATTCCAGAATCTGTCATGAATTTGTCAAGACGACAGAAAATGCCCCGAAGAGGAACCTCCAGCGCTGCTTCAGCCCGAGCCCCCACGCTCACGCCCCACCCCAGCGCAGCCCCGGCTCGGGGGAGGGGGCACAGGGGGGCAGCCCTTGGGGTGCTGTCTCCCACCAGGCTGCAGCAGCTCTGGTTCTACGCTCGCATCCGAACAGGGCTGCTTTGTGCTCTGAGCTGCGCTTGGTTTCTGTTTGTGTTGGGCAACAGATTTTACTACGGCTCCTCAAATAAGCCACAGCTGACACAGAGCAGTGAGGCAAAACCCAGGGCAAGGCAGGGAGAGGAGTGGAGGACCCTGCAGTTGGAAGGACTTTTCACTCCACATTAATGGCTTGGGGTGGGGTGGGGGTGTGTGTTATACGTTGCATTGATTATAGAATAAACTTGTAACAAGGAAGATGATTACTGTGAAGTGCTTTGAAGAACTAGAGGTGACCACCCTCAGACCTTTCAAGGGGTTTAAGGGCAGACCAGAAAACAAATGACACTGTGGAGCCTCCCTGCCTGGTCCTGATCAGGAGCCTGGCATCACTGCAGGGCTTGTAGCATCCTTGCCACACTCCAGGGCAGTAACCCAGGAGCTGGAGACTATCAAGGGAGAGGTGGGCCAGCATCCTGCAGGCCAGTAACAGGGCATTGCTATTGCATTAGCTCTCCAGGCTCGATTGTAACATCTTGCCTGTTTGGGGCTTTGTTTTCTTTATTTCAGCCTGTTTTGCTGGAGTCAACAGTAAGATTTTCATGGCTAGATAGCTAACCTATGACTTAACCTGCCTTAGCCTTGCACAGCTTGCTCCAGCTACTTAATCTAATAGTAATAACTTAAGACTCCAAATTAAAAATGGTTACAGCTCTTAAGGGAGCCTTGAGAGTTACAGCTCAAGATCTGGATCCACCCAGATTGGGAAATCATAGCTGGAGCTTTGGAAAAAGTGCTCTAAAGTTACAACAACTGAATGAACTCAGTAGTTGTATTCACTTACAGGACAATCCTCCAAGGAGGAACAACTGGAGGAGAAGCAGCTAGCCCTAGTGTGGAACTCTGATTTCAGCAACAGCCCTTTAAGCAGTTTAGGAGGAGTTTAGGAGTCAAAGAAGAAAGGAAACAGACAGGAGGGCTTGAAGCAGATGGGAGACTAAGTGCTGTCGGGAGCCAAGTGGTTAAAGGTTGAGAGGACTGGGGGTTAAGAGTGTGTGTGTGAGGGTCTGAAATGGGGTAAATTGCAGTGGATTTTAAGCTGGTATGGCTGAGCCACTGAAAAGTGAGGGTGGCTCCAAGTTCTGGAGGATCCTTACACTTTGGCATCTCGGCCAAAGCCTAATTGCTAAGCCTTACATTTCATTCAAGAGGAAACAATGAAAATCCTGTCTCCTGGATAAGGATGGCGAGAGGCTGCGCAGCAGTGTTGCAACTGGCCATGCAAACAGCTCGCTGTAGCTCTCCCCTTTGCTGTCCCCCACAGCTGTTCAGCTGCCTCCACGCATCCCAAGCCCAGCTCTGATACTGCACAGCTGCATAACCTTGGGCCAAACTTCTGAGCAAACCGCTCAGTTATGAGGCAGCCTGCGAGGAGATAAGAGGGGCAAGAGCAAGGGGAGGAAAACACAGAGCCTTGGGTCAGATCAAGCCATTCATATCTGCAGAGGAAGCTGGATGGAACTGGGCTTGAGCATCTCAGGCATGTGTCACCTTCCCCAGGACTGGCCAGCAATAGCATTGGTCACACCTGACCTTGTCCCAGGGTGACAGTGACACCGGGAGAGCCGAGGACAAGATGCTGTTACCCATGTCAGAGACTGGAAGAGGGAAAGCATGTGAAATCCTCCCAAGGACTGGCAAACTCAGGACACCAGTGGCCCCACTCAGTCTGCAATAACCAATAAACTCAGGACACCAAGAGGCTATCAAGGCTGCCCAGGGCCAGCAGCATGCAGGAGTATCAATAGCTGTGACTGCTGTCTGCTGTGAAGGATGGCAGAGGGGCTCCTGAGAACTCCCTGCTGTGAGACATTTAAAAAGAGGGCTTGAAGGTGCCCACACTCTGGCCTGGGGTGGTCAGGGCTTGCTCTGTGGTGCTTGTGCTGGGGAGGATGCAGGTAGATCACGGCTGCCAGACAGGCAACTCCTAGTGTAGGTCAGAGTGCAGGTTCAGGAGCTCTGATGCTTATTGCAGCCTCAGGGGGTGGTGCAGCCCAGGGGGTCGTGCCAAAGCATTCCCCAGTGCAACAAGCTGAGGGGAGGCTGGGAACTGAAATTTCAAACCTCAGAAGGGTTGGTTCAGGTAGAAAAGCTTCTAAGACAGCTCTGCCTTTCTCAGATGTACAAGGCTGTGAGAGGCAAGGAGAAGATGTCCCTGCCCATGGCCAGGGGAATTGGAACTAGATGGTCCTTGAGGTCCCCTTCCAGCCCTAATAATTCTATGATTCTATGGTGGGGCCTGAGAGTCCTCAGGAAGTTGCTGTAGGAGTTGCTTTGGTGGGGGCTAAAAAAGCAGATTGATTTATTCTCTCAAACGGCAAAAAAATAGACTTTCCCTCTTTCTTTTAGTAGAGAAGCTTCTCTCCTCTTCCTTGCCCCCAGGAGCCTAGCAAGCAGGTCACAGCTCAGCTTTGCAGCTTGGCCACCCCTTCTGGTCTGCACTCAGCCTCTTCCAGCAGTCGGTAGAGAAGCTACCCGAGAAGCCAGCAGGCCCTGGGTCCATCCCGCTGCCCTCCTCCGAGCTGGCCCTGCCTACAGAAGTGGAAAGCTGGTGGGGTCAGGAGGTGACAGGCAGAGGTGCAAACGTTTGGAGGGGACAGGTAGGAGTTATCAGCTGGGAAGCAGGAGAGGGCAGAGAGGGCAGGGTTGGGGCTGCCAGGGGAGGGGGGAAGGCAGGAGCCCAGCTCTGCTATTAACTGATGACGTTGAGCGCGTTAACCAGCGAGTGAAGCTCATCCCTTACGCTCTCCAGGGAGCGGCAGATGGTCTGAGGGCTGTCCAGGAGCTCGATGCTGTGGGTGTAGGGCTCATATTTCACCGAGAAGGGCCTCTTGATGTGTGCTGCGTAGTTCCTGCAAGGAAAGGGTGCAGAGGTGGGTCCTGGGCCTCCCTCACACCCCTCACCATCTACCCAGCTCCCAAGAGTTAGTGCCTCCTTCAGGCAGGGTTTCTAGCTTGGCACACCAAGCTCTGAGACCCCTCACCATTTACCCAGCTCCCAAGAGTTAGTGCCTCCTTCAGGCAGGGTTTCTAGCTTGGCACACCAAGCTCTGAGACCCCTCACCATTTACCCAGCTCCCAAGAGTTAGTGCCTCCTTCAGGCAGGGTTTCTAGCTTGGCACACCAAGCTCTGAGACCCCTCACCATTTACCCAGCTCCCAAGAGTTAGTGCCTCCTTCAGGCAGGGTTTCTAGCTTGGCACACCAAGCTCTGAGACCCCTCACCATTTACCCAGCTCCCAAGAGTTAGTGCCTCCTTGAGGCAGGGTTTCTAGGTTGGCACACCAAGCTCTGAGACCCCTCACCATCTACCCAGCTCCCAAGAGTTAGTGCCTCCTTCAGGCAGGGTTTCTAGGTTGGCACACCAAGCTCTGAGACCCCTCACCATCTACCCAGCTCCCAAGAGTTAGTGCCTCCTTCAGGCAGGGTTTCTAGGTTGGCACACAAAGCTCTGAGACTCCTCACCATTTACCCAGCTCCCAAGAGTTAGTGTCTCCTTTAGGCAGGGTTTCTAGGTTGGCTCTAAAAGACTCTGGCTCCCCACCCATCCTGGGCTACAGCAGGAGCTGAGAGCCAGCCTGTTCACCAAGCAAGACCACAGGTTTGACTGAGGTTCCATGGGCTCCCCTCAAACCCAAGGGCACACTGAAGGGGTCACTTCCACGGCCATCATTTGGCCTCCTCTGCTTCAATTTGATTTTTCCAAGATGCCAAGGAGAGTTAGAAGCCAGTTGCAGGGGAAGCCCATGCTATTACAGCATTGCATTCCTAAATCCTTTCTGACATTCATTTTTTGACTAATCTCTGCTTGGGGAAGGGGGGAACAAGCTACAAGATGTATTGAAGGGTAGATTTGAAAGGCAGTGGCTCAAGTCTGGGTGAGGGGATAGGAATGGCACCACCAGACCCACAAGTTTGGGCAAAGTTGTACTGTTGTGCCCCAAGTAAGCTGCAGTCTAGATGTCAGTGATGAGCCTGGCTTTAGCTGACACCTCTCATGAGCAAGTCCTTGTTGCTACCTTCCTCGTGGAGAAGCACATGGCCAAGTGGAAACAAGAAATGAAAAGCCAAGGGTAAGGCTTCCCCAAAGTTGCCCCTGTTCCCTTCCAACACTGAGGTCTGTACACTTAGGATCATTGAATTGTTCTGGTTGGAAGAGACCTTTAAGGTCATCAAGTCACAATATCACAGTGTAACTAAGGTTGGAAGAGACCTCGAGGCTCATCCAACCATTAATCCAGCACTGCCAGGTCACCACAAAACCACATCCCTCAGCACAACAGTTACCCACTTTTAAAACCCCTTCAGGGGAGGGGACTCCAGCACCACCCTGGGTAGCCTGTTCCAGGGCTGGACAAACCTTCTGGGGAAGATGTTTTTCCTGATATCTAACCTAAGCCTCCTCTGGTGCAATTTAGGACTGCTTCCTCTTGTCCTGGTGATGCACTTGCTAAGGTACAGGGTTGGGGTTTTTATCCTGGTGGTTGTGTAAATATGGAGCTGGGAATCCGTATCGAGGTGCTCGTGGCTACAATCTCACGCTGGAAAAGCCTGGGAAGATGAGGGGACAAACAGGGCTAGCAACAGGCATGCTCCTGGCCTCTCCTGAGGCTTCACCCTTTCGCTCCTGGATTGCTTAGCTTAGGGTACCCTCTTGTGGCTGCTGCGGCTCTGCTCTAGCACAGGGCTGGGGAAGAAGAGCATCCCTTTCTCAGGCAGAGATGCTTTTCTGACTGGAGCTGCATGCCAGGGGAAGTCTAGGCCTGAATTCTTGGGGCTTGGGGCACTCAAGTGAAATGATAGAATATTTTCAGTTGGAAAAGACCTTTAGCATCACTGACTTCAACCATTCTCTAACTCTGCCAGGGCTGGTGTTAAACCACATCCCTTAGCACCACAGCTGAGTCTTTTGAAGCACCTCCAGGGATGGGGGTTCAGCCACCTCTCTGGGCAATCTGTTCCAGGCTTTGAGAGCCCTTTCAGTGAAGAAGTTTCTTCGAAGGGCCAATATAAGCCAATAAGGCCAAGGGACTGCAGACAAAGCCACAGACTACAGCTGTAAGAGACTCATAGAATCACCTAAATTGGACACCTCCTCTAGGATTATCAAATCCAACCATGAACCCAGCAAACCATGTGCCTAACCAAGGGCCACACTTGCAGGGTAACAAAACTGCACACTCCCCTTGTCCACCTTCCAGAGAGGGTGACCCACCTCAATTCAGTCATAGAATCAACCAGGTTGGAAAAGACCTCACAGATCATCAAGTCCAACCTATTATTACTTATCACCTAACACCTCTTGACAACTGAACCATGGCTCCAAGTGCCACATCCAATCCCCTCTTGAACACCTCCAGGGATGGGGACTCCACCACCTCCCTGGGCAGCACATTCCAGTGGCAAATTTCTCTTTCTGGGAAGAACTTTCTCCTCACCTCCAGCCTAAACTCCCCCTGGTGCAGCTTGAGACTGTGTCCTCTTGTTCTGGTGCTGCTTGCCTGGGAGAAGAGACCAACCCCCATCTGGCTACAACCTCCTTTCAGGAAGTTGTTAGAGAGCAAGAAGGTCTCCCCTGAGCCTCCTCTCCTCCAGGCTAAACAATCCCAGCTCCCTCAGCCTCTCCTCACAGGGCTGTGCTCAAGACCTCGAGTCCAGACTGAGGGACTCTTCTCTATTAATCTTCTGTATGACACAGCTCATCTCTGCCCAGTTCCCCCAGGCAAGACCCAGCTCCCCTCCCTTACCGGTGCTGTCAGCCACAGTGATGACTCACTACACAGCTAACAGTCAGAAACTTGCCCTCCAACATGGAAGTGCTCACTTGACACCTTTCTGAAGCATCTGAGTAGCAACACCAGTGCCTGGAAGTGCACTGAGGGCATTGTGTCCAGCCTGGAAAAACTGGTGGGGAGTTTTCTTTCTGGGAAGAGAGGCTTTTCCTGAAGAAGAACACTGATAATCAGGCAACTGCCAGTAAGGCACGAGATACAGATGTTTGGATGTTTTCATCTCATTCAGCAACATCTGTGTGGTCTCTGAGCTCTTTAAAGAGGAGCATTTGCAGCGGCTGACACTGTCAAGACTCTCCAGCATGAACTTGGCTGTGGCTGTGGTGTATTTTTCCTTTCTAAATGCAAGGAAATGACTCATTAGGCAGCAGTTTGGTGGTGGATTTTCTCTCCTTTCCAAGCAGCCCAATGTGTGTGTGTGAGGAGGATGGGCTCCCCAGGTGCTCGCTGTTGAGCAGCTGGACCCCAGGTTGCATGAAGGGTGCAAGTGAGGGTAGCAAAGGCAGCAGATGAGACACAGCAGTGCTCGCCACGTGGTTTGTAGGAAATCCTCCACTTGCAGGAACTGCCAACTCATGTGCACTGTGCAAGCACTTCAGCTCATCCTGTCCCCTTCCTGAGCTAAGATAAAATGGTAGAGGCAAAGTATTCCTCTGTCAGTCAGATCTTAAAGGACTGAGCTTTCCTCCAATGGGCAGTTCTGGATATGGCCAAGAAAAGGCTCTTTTCACCAGATGTCCATGGCTAGAGGTGCCTCTCTCTATCCTGTTTGCAGTCTCCTGGGATGGGGAAGCAGAGTTACACTGGTGGGGTGCTGGCTGGGGCATGTTAACCCCTGTTAAGCAGCCTAGGAAGAAAAAATTCTCTTTTCTTTCTTCTTTTTTTTCCCCATGGCTCAATCTATCCACATCAAGCAAATATGTTCTGTTTAGGTACCAAGCTACTAAGGATGCCTGGGGTTTGGGGTGGTTTTTATTTCACTGGTTGGATGGCAAACAGCTAAGTTCCCCAGGAGCTGCTCAGAAGGACAAACACCAATGGTCTTTTCCAACCTGGTTAATTCTATTCCATTCTCTATTCTGTTCTCTGTTCTATTCTATTCTCTATTCCATTCCATTCCATTTTCTATTCCATTCCATTCCATTTTCCATTCCATTCCATTCCATTCCATTCCATTCCATTCCATTCCATTCCATTCCATTCCATTCTTTCTGCACCCTACATTCAGAGGATGCCACCTTTGGGAGCAACTTTTCACTCCTCTCCTGAAACTTTCACCCACAAAGTGCTACATGATGCAGAAGCCCAGGTTTGAGGAAGACACACTGGAGAGATGTTCCCAGCTGGTACCTGACCTCTGTCACCTGGCCCTTCAGCAGTGAGGAGGAAGAAGGGGTTCTGGTGGGTGGTTTGGGTCTCTACTATGTGGAGCAGCCCTCTGCTATGTTGCTTGGCCTCCCCTGGGAACTGGAGGTAGTCTGTAACTCCTTCCTATGAGTGCCAGACAGATGGGCTAGATTTGTCCCTTCTCACTTCTTCAGGCTCATCTTCAAGAGTGCCTCCCATACCATCCCACCCCTCCACTCCAGGAGGGACCCATGCCCTTCCCTTGAGTCCAGCATATTTTTGGGAGGCTCTTGGGTGAATCTAAGGGACTGAAGTTGAACCCTGTAGGGGCTGGAGCATTGCTTTACTTCAAAGGACCTGACAACAGTTTCCAGAGTACTTCTGAGCCCTTGAACTGAAAGCAGGTATGGTGTCAAGCCCTGTTCCAACATATTATAGCTTCTTTTCCTTTCATTTGGGCCTCTCTCACTGCCCAGTCCTACCTCAGTTTATTTTTGGCATCACTGAAGCTCTCAGACACAAAATATACAGGCTGGTAGTTCTGGTCCTGGTAGGGCTGGACAGCAGCAGCATCGGGGTCGAAGTCTCTCACCTCTGGTTCATCTGACAAGGAGTGCTGTGGGCACAGCAGAAAAAATCTGGTGTGAAACTGAAGGGATCAGAAAGCACATGTGTGGGAGAGGTGGAGGAGAGGTTGGGTTAAGTCATTTTGCTCTGTAGGGTCTGGAGAAGAGGGGCAAGTTATGCTGGGACTTACTATGAGCTCCCCGTAGGAAGACAGGAGCCCAGCTCCGTAGGCTTTGACTATTCCGTTCTGCCTGCAGAGCCCAAACTCCACTGTAAACCAGTAAAGCTGTGAAAGGGGGAAGAGAAAAGGCTTAGGGGACACAGCTCATCTTCATCTCCCTGCCACTTCTGAGCCCTTGCATCATGGCTGGGGTTGGTTAAATGAACTGATGCCTGGCGCTTTGTCCCACCTCCTTACCCTGCACCCACTGCTGCCAGAGCAAAGTGCTCAACTAAGTTGCTGCCACACCAGGACAGGAGGAAACGGTGTGCCTGGGCTGGCCTCCTCTGCCCAGCTGCTGTGTGGAGCTGGCATTTGGTGCCCTTGGAGCAGGACAGGTCACCTTGGCAAGGGAAAGCCAAGGGAAGCAGATGTCATTTAATCCCATCCCAAAGAGTCCCAGCAGTGCTGCTGTTGGAAATATGATGCTTGGTGATACTCTGGTGCCTGAGAAAACTGGGTTAATGTGGAAGCTGTTCAACTGATCCCTGCTCTGCACACTCATCATGGAAGAGTAGGGCTGGGGCAGCTCAGGTGAGGGCTCTGAGCCTGCAAATCTGGGGCAGCCAGGCTGGACCAGTCCCCTCAGTGCCACAGAAGGGCTACTGGTGAGTCCAAGGCCCCCATCCCGCAAGGAGGAGAACTTACTGTGGCAAGTTTCTCAATTTCTTCATCAGTTGCTCCCAGAGATGCCAGCCCAATGTCCTGGGAAGAGAAGGGAAGGGACTGACATCAGGGCAGATTGGATCTGAGGGCCTTACATGTGGGTTGCTCTAGTTTATTGCCTTGGGACAAAAAATATTCTTGCTCTGCACTGCCATACATCTGCTGGGGCTTCACTGTGGTCAGACTAAAGGGCTGGAAGCCCTCTGCTGTGAGGCCAGGCTGAGAGAGTTGGGCTTGTTCAGCCTGGAGAAGAGAAGGCTCCAGGGAGACCTTCTGGTGGCCTTTCAGTGCTTAAAGGGACTGATAAGAAAGCTGGGGACAGACTTTTGTGCAGGGCCTGTTGTGACAGGACAAGGAATGATGGTTTGAAACAAAAAGAGTTCAGAGTGGAGAGGAGGAAGAAACATTTTAGACTGAGGGTGCTGAGACCCTGGCCCAGTTTGCCCAGAGAGGTGGGAGATGTCCCATCCCTGGAACCATTCTAGGTCAGGTTGTTAGGGGCTCTGAGCAGCCTGCTCTCAGTTGCAGATGTCCCTGCTGACTGCAGAGGGGTCAGAGGGGTTAAAAGTCCCTTCCAACCCAAACCATTCTATGATTCCATGACAAAAACGTTTTGCTGCAGAGTCTGATTCTTTCCACTCCGTGTGAGAGCTCTCGGTCTGGGGCTCCTGAACCTTATGTGCAATGTAAACAAATCCTAGAACAAGAGCAGGTTTAGGTGATGGGACTGGGGTCACTTTGGAGTTCCCACCTCCTGGGGACTCGTAGACATCCAGCTTACCTGAGAGAACTGGGCAAAGGTCTTGTCAGCCAGCATGGGGACGTGCCCCAGCAGCTCGTGACAGCAATCCCTGCCGGTGCCCGGGGGGGGAGAGAGGAAAATGTGGTCAGCAGCAGGCAGAGTTTGCCCCTTCAGGAGAGAGGGCAATTGGTGGCCAGGGGTGGGGCCCAGGCAGGGGATACTCACGGCTCGGGGGAGTGCATGGGCGAGGAGGCATGGCGGATGTACTGCGTGCACTGGAAGACACGGAAGGCCAGGCTGGCCAGGAAGTCCCGCGCCGACAGCAGGCCGGCCACCGGCCGCAGCTGGAAGCCAGTCCTCTCTGAAACAGTGCAGACCATCTCTCTGGGGTGCATGGCCCCTGGGCTGGGGTGCATGGCCCATGGGCTGGGGTGTATGGTCCATGGGCTGGGGTGCATGGCCCCTGGGCTGGGGTGCATGGCCCATGGACTGGGGTGCACGGCCCATGGGCTGGGGTGCACGGCCCCTGGGCTGGGGTGTATGGTCCATGGGCTGGGGTGCACGGCCCATGGGCTGGGGTGTATGGCCCATGCTCCCAGGATGGACAGCAAAAGCATCAGTGCTGCAAACCAAAGGGCTTCTCCTGTGCTAAGCCAAAACTTTTCATTCTTATTAGGGAGCAACATCTACTCTTTAGGTGCTCCCTGGGATCCTCTGACTGTAGGCTTGGCCTCCAGTTGGCAGTCCTCTCTGAAACAGTGCAGACCATCTCTGTGGGGTGCACAGCCCCTGGGCTGGGGTGCATGGCCCATGCTCCCAGGATGGACAGCAAAGGCATCAGTGCTGCAAACCAAAGGGCTCCCTAATAAGAATGAAAATATTTGGCTTTTCATTCTTATTAGGGAGCAACATCTACTCTTTAGGTGCTCCCTGGGATCCTCTGACTGTAGGCTTGGCCTCCAGTTGCCAGTCCTCTCTGAAACAGTGCAGACCATCTCTCTGGGGTGCATGGCCCCTGGGCTGGGGTACATGGCCCATGGGCTGTGCTGCTGGCCCACGCTCCCAGGATGGACAGCAAAGGCATCAGTGCTGCAAACCAAAGGGCTTCTCCTGTGCCAAGCCAAAGCTTTTTGTTGTTATTAGGGAGCAACATCTACTCTTTAGGTGCACACTGGGATCCTCTGACTGCAGGCTTGGCCTTCAGTTGCAGTCCATTGTGTTTAGCTGCAGTCCCTGCCACCTCAGGTCACCCCTGTCCTCTCCAGGCTCCACCAACTCTTCTCCCAAGTCTCAGCTCACATGCTCCTCCTTTTGGTTCAGGTTTCCCAGCTGTAGCTGCCACCCCCCATGCTGGAGGGCTGGCAGACCCTGCAATGGGTAGCCCAGGCTTGTACTCACCTTTCAGGAAGCGAGAGACCTCCTCCAGCTGAGGGATGTTGTTCTCATTGTAGCCACAGAATTTCTCCAGCAGACTGAAAGCTTCGAGGTACTCCTTGCAGGCATGGGTGGGGTAGAGGCTCTTCAGGGTGCTGTACACCTCCTTCCTTCAGAACAAGAGGTGAGAGAAGTTCAGTGCCTTGATGTGTCTAGACCTCTCCTCTAGAGAGAGGTCCTCTATCCCTCCAAGCTTCATGTCCTTTTTCCTTTCATCTCCTTTTGCCACCACTAAGTCTATGTGCACCTTGCTAGGAGTATGTAACATACTGACACACATGCAAGTGCGCCTGCAAAGTCAGCAGTTGCATCTGCACAGGCTTATTTCTGACCTTGAAGGTCAGAAGGTTGTATTAAAGCTGTTAACTGGAATGAAAATATTCCCTGCCAGTTAGCTCCTGAAGCTGCACCATGAAGACAGACAATATAACCAGGAGATGACCTCATCTGGCAGCCTGTGTAGTCAGCTCATCTGAGCTGGCCTTGTTTTCAGAGACACTCCTGCAGCAACACTCCTTCCAAGGCTCATGTTCAGAGAAAGCATTTTCCTGTGAGGCCAGTGAGGTGCCATGCAGATGCTCAACATGGGCCTCATGCTCCTGTAACTGCCCTTTGTTTGGAGGCTGTTTCTAAACCAGGACCCCCTTAGAGAAGTAGGAGTCTGAAATATCTACCTCACTTTCTGGGGAGACTCCTTAAGAGGAAACTCTTGGGGGGCTACAGTATGAAAGGACTCTTGGTGCAGCCCCACGAGAGGAAGAGATTGAACAGCACTGGTTTGGAGGTAGCTGGCTCTGCCAAACGCAGTCCCTACCATAAAACACCATGCAGTGGGGTTGATAACAAGCTATTAAGTAGGTTGTTTACACTCCTGATAGTATCCAACAGGTCACAGAATACAGAATTAACCAGGTTGGAAAAGACCTTCAAGATCATCAAGTCCAAACTCTCACCCAGCACCATCTGATCAACTAAACCATGGCACCAAGGGCCTCATCCAGGCTCTTTTTGAACATTTCCAGTGATGGTGACTCCACCACCTCCCTGGGCAGCACATTCCAATAGCCATTTGGGTTTTGACTCCCAATTTCTAGTAGTGGAGGCAGAAAAGGCCACAGGCCAAAGGAGGGCTCACCAGGTCGCAATCTCCTCCGCTGTGTACTCCACGCGTGGGATTGGGTCCCCGCTGCAAGGCAAGCACACTGTTACTGCCAGCAGCAGAGCACAAGCCAGGCTCCTCTCCCCGTGCAGAGGGAAGCCCTTTGGAGAAGCTCAGCATAGAATCACAGAATCAGCCAGGTTGGAAAAGACCCCAGAGATCATCAAGTCCAACCTATCACCCAACACCTCCTGACTAACTAAACCCTGACTCCAAGTGCCACATCCAATCCCCTTTTGAATACCTCCAGGGACGGTGCCTCCACCACCTTCCTGGGCAGGACATCCCAATGGCCAATCTCTCTTTCTGGGAAGAATTTCTTCCTGACATTGGGCCTAAACCTCCCCTGGCACAGCTTGAGGCTGTGTCCTCTTGTTCTGGTGCTGGCTGCCTGGGAGAAGAGACCAACCCCCACTTGTCTACAACCTTCTTTCAGGTAGTTGTAGAGAGCAAGAAGGTCTCCCCTGAGCCTCCTCTGAGCATGATGGTGACCAACCTGCTTTAAACCAAAGAAAGGAGTGGTAGGACCCAGTGTCAGCCTTGGGTCCCTCGTACAGATGCCACAAATCCACAGAGAGGCAAAATCACTGCCTTGGCCAGAGGTTATAAATGAGCAAAAGCTTAGCAGGCAGGCATAACTTTTTCCAGATCAAAAACAAAAAAAAAAGGAAAAAGAAAGGAGAAAAAAAGATGTTGACTGTGTGAAAACAAATTAATTTAATGTTCCTGAAGTTCAGGGGGCTGCCAGCTCCAGGAATGAATCAGCAGTTGGGAAATAGAAGCAGCCCATCAAGAAAAACCAAACACATTTGAACTGCAGCGCAAAGATATTGTCAGTGAGATGAAGGATGGCAAGAAAAGGAAAGCTTAACGCTGACATGAGTGGGAGCTAAAGCAAACTGACACTGTTGGCTCTTTCTGCATCATAATTGGCAATTGCAGTTCCCAAATCCTCCTGTTCTGTCGTGGAACAAATGAGATAGTCACTTATCACGGGGATAAAGCATAGCTCCTTTCCATTAACAGCCTGGAGGGATGCTGCACTGTGGCTCATGAAAGCCAGCCTGCAGAAGAGATGTGAGAGAGGACATCTCAAATGGGGGCATCAGCTCAGGACAGCGCTGCTTCCCAGGTCCCTCACGACTCTCTTGCTGGCACAGAGACTTTTTGTGCACTTACTGTTAGGATGAAACATCAATGTCCATATTCTGGGCTTCAAATCTGCACTGAGCATGGAACCTAACAGAGCAGAAAGCCATGCTGGGATCACACCAGTTGCAGGGGTAGCTTGAGAGGGTGACCCACATCACTTCCCTAGCCACAGCTGAAATCCACATCTCAAGTGCTGCTCGAGAAGGTGACCTATATAATTTCCCTAGCCACAGCTGAAATCCACATTTCAAATCCTGCTCTGGGAGGGCCATGCTACAGGGGAAGACAGTGTTCCTGAGTAGGATCTAGGGATTATTTTACAACCCCAGCTGACTATTAGAGCTCTGTCTGATGTTGTAGTGAGGGGGCTGAGAGCTATCACTGCACGCTTCAGCAAAGGAATACTAAGCAGGAGTACAAGAGATAATCTTAAATCTCTCTAAGACAGTGATAAGACCATTACTGGAATCTATTTCATTTACCAGAGAGAGTTAAGAGGTGAACCCTTTTAATCTAGAGATACCCTCACAGCAAAAAGGAACATAAAGAGATCTGATAGCAGCATTCAATCC
The DNA here is from genome assembly GCF_026170545.1 of Melanerpes formicivorus. NCBI lineage: Eukaryota > Metazoa > Chordata > Aves > Piciformes > Picidae > Melanerpes > Melanerpes formicivorus. The sequence continues at coordinate 14,505,764 of NW_027142368.1, read as the reverse complement.
AGCAGATGAAAGGCACACACGATCCAGTGGGTGAAAGCTAAAGCTACCAAAGTTCAGTTTAGAAATAAACTCCACATTTATTATGGGTTTTTTTCCTGCCCCTCCCCCCTCCTCACAGCCAGGATAATGAATCATTGCTACAGATTTTTTTCTGGGCAACTTTTTCAAGTAGTTGAGAGACTGAAGTGGAAAGGAGACAGCATTCTAAAAGAGAGGCTACGCTTCAAAAGGAAGTTTGAGGCCCTGATGGAATTCTGCAGGGCTTTGGTCAGGCAAAAGAAGGTTTCTTCTGGCTTTATCAATTCATATTCATGACCACAGACATTCTTTAATTAAGAAGAGGATGGAATAAAGAGAGAGAAGAGGGACACACAAAAAGGCTGAAGGGGGAGGCAAAGCATCAAATGAGAACCCTCACTAGCAGTACAGACTGGGGGATGAGGTGTTGGAAAGTAGAATAGAATAGAATTAACCAGGTTGGAAAAGACCTCAGAGGTCATCCAATCCAACCCATCACCCAACACCATCTAATCAACTCTACCATGGCACCAAGCACCCCATCAAGTCCCCTCCTAAACACCTCCAGTGATGGTGACTCCACTACCTCCCTGGGCAGCACATCCCAATGGCCAATCTCTCTTTCTGTGAAGAACTTCTTCCTAACATCCAGCCTAAACCTCCCCTGGTGCAGCTTGAGACTGTGTCCTCTTGTTCTGGTGCTGGTTGCCTGGGAGAAGAGACCAGCCCCCACCTGGCTACAACCTCCCTTCAGGGAGTTGTAAACAGCAGCACTGTGGAAAAGGATTTGGGAATGACGATGGATGAGAAGCTGGGCATGAGCAGGCAGTGTGAGCTTGCAGCCCAGAAGGCAAATCACATCCTGGGCTGCATGAAAAACAGCATTAGCAGCAGATCCAGAGAGCTGATTCTGCCACTTTACTCCTGTGAGACTTCACCTGTAGTAGTGTATGCAGGTCTGGAGCCCTCAGTATAGGAAGGGCATGGACCTGATGGAGAGGGTTCAGAGGAGGGCCATAAAAATGATCAGGGGGTTGGAGAAGCTCTGCTACTAGGACAGGCTGAGGGGGCTGGGGGTGTTCAGCCTGGGGAGAAGGTTCTGGTGAGACCTAATAGCAGCCTTCCAGTACCTGAAGGGGGCTACAGGAAGGATGGGGAGAGACTATTTACAAGTGCCTGTAGTGCCAGGATGAGGGGCAATGGCTTCAAACTAGAGAAGGGCAGATTTAGATTGGATATCAGGAAGAAGTTCTTCACTATGAGGGTAGTGGAGCACTGGAACAGATTGCCCAGGGAGGTGGTTGAGGCTGCTTCCCTGGAGATATTCAAGGTGAAGCTCAACAAGCACTGGGCAGCCTGATCTAGCTGGGGATGTCCCTGCTGACTGCAGGGAGGTTGGATTGGATGAGCTTTGGAGGTCCCTTCCTGGCTGGACCGTTCTATGATTCTATTCTATGACAAGAAGTCTCATGCAGGTGGCACAGTGACTTTCCAACAGCTTGCATCAGTGTGGCAAGGGTGTTAGGAAAGAGACTTACTGCTTATAGTGGAAAGCAATTTCTGCTATGGATTTCCTCCTCTGGCGATATACTTGGTCAGAGTAGCCCTGTGATGACAAAAAGCAGCAGAGAGAGGATTTTTAACCAGCTGCTACACTTTCTTACCCAACAAAGTTCATCACTGCCTGGAGAAACTTCTCTCGTGGTGGTCATTGCATCACAGTTCCCTGAGCAGCTGCACTGAGCAGCTCCACCTCCTTCCTCCTGAGGGAAGCATCGGGACTGCAGCACAAGGAGACGCCCACCCAGAGCCACTCACCGGGTGATCCAGATCTAAGTCGGGGTCAAACTTGGTGACCAAATGGTGGCACTTGTCCAGCTCACAGATTTTTCTGGGAAACCAGTGAACTGTGAGGAGAGAGAAAGGGAAAGTCACCGTGGGAGTGAGGACGGAGCGTTCCCTGCTGGGAAGGGCTTGTACCGGCTGTGGAAGTGAAGAGCATCTTTGGCTGAGAAGGGATTGTGAGGTTACAGGAGGTACATCTGACCTGGCATACATAAAGCACACATACAACAAACAGCACAAGACACAGCTGTGCCTTCTGGGCAGCAGTCCCACACACTCTTCACAGGATCACAGGATGTCAGGGGTTGGAAGGGACCCAAAGAGGTCATCGAGTCCCTCCACCTCCCATCCTAGACTCAGCTCTAATTCCATGATCAGCATCTCAGGATGTCCCTGCCCCACCTCTCAGCAGAGTGTTTTGTGATAGAAGTCCAGGAGAAGATGAAAATTAGCTTTTATTCAAGATTCAGGACCTCACATTAAAAGCAGACTCAGAGTTTTCAACTGGCTGCAGAGTGATTGCTGCAGATCTCTAAAGGATATTCCACAGCAAGATTCACCCTGCCTTCAGAGCAGGATGGCATGGGGAGTGCCTTGCAGTTTTGGGCTGGATCTGCACAGAATTCCAGACACATAGTTAGGAAAGGACTTCATAATCCAAAACACTGGAGTAGGGCTGGAGAGCTTTGTAGGAGAGGTGTGAACAAAGCATGACATTTCAGCTCCCATTTCTGTCTTTTCCATTCAGCACCAGAAGAATTACAGGGTCACAGGATGTCAGGGGTTGGAAGGGACCCAAAGAGATCATCAAGTCCAACCCCCCTGCCAGAGCAGGACCACACAATCTAGCTCAGGTCACACAGGAACACATCCAGACAGGCCTTGAAGGTCTCCAGAGGAGACTCCACAACCTCTCTGGGCAGTCTGTTCCAGTGCTCTATGACCCTCACAGGGAAGAAGTTCCTCCTTGTGTTGAGGAGGAACCTCCTGTGCTGCAGTTTACATCCATTGCTCCTTGTCCTATCCCAGGGAGCAAGAGAGCAGAGCCTGTCCCCTCCCTCCTGACCCCCAGCCCTCAGATACTGATAAACATTTAGGAAATCCCCTCTCAGTCTTCTTGCCTATGGCCTCTGGAGTCTGCTGAGAAACAGCCAAGGAGGGAAGTGGCTTTCAGGACTCAGGTGTCCCAGGGGCAGTCTTTTCTGTTTGCTCCAACTCAGCACGCAGAAGCCCTTCCTCTTTCCTGGGAATAAGAGTCTCCACCCTGCTCTTGCAGCTCAACCTCCCTCCCAAAGCCAGACAGTTTGTAAATCACTTACATTTGTCTTCTTTAGTGGTCCTCACATCTTCTGCTACCCTCTTGATGGAGCTAATGAAAGTATTGAGGTCAGAGCTGTGGACTTCACAGCGCACAAAGTACTCCAGTTCAGCTGTCCCTTCGCGGGGCTTTCGGCTCAGCCTGGTCTCCAGGTGGTGAATTTTAGCCTCAAATGTCTTTGGGAACATGGAAAAGGAGAACAAAAACATTAAAGGATGTTAGAAATATCTGCTGGTATCACAGAATCACCAAGGCTGGAAGAGACCTCAAAGATCACCAAGTCCAAGCTGTCACCACAGACTTCATGACTAAACCATGGCATCAAGTGCCACATCCAATCCCCTCTTGAACACCTCCAGGGATGGGGACTGCATCACCTCCCTGGGCAGCACATCCCAATGGCTAACAACTCTCTCTGGGAAAAACTTTCTCCTCACCTCCAGCCTAAACTTCCCCTGGCACAGCTTGAGGCTGTGTGCTTGTTCTGGTGCTAGTTGCCTGGGAGAAGAGACCAACCCCCTCCTGGCTACAACCTCCCTTCAGGTAGTTGTAGAGAGCAAGAAGGTCTCCCCTGAGCCTCCTCTCCTCCAGGCTAAGCAACCCCAGCTCCCTCAGCCTCTCCTCAAAGAGGCCCATGTGCATCCATGTGGGAGGGATTCCCTCTTATTTTGGGTTGCTTTTTGTTTTGAATCCTATTTCTTCTTTTATCCTCTTCCCCTCCACCCCCCAGCTAGGATACACACACTTATCCATCAGTTCCACAGCTTTTCCTTCTGGACAACCAGCGGGGCTGGTCAGCAACCGTCAGCAGAAGCCTTCCACAGTGGGCTAAAGACGATCGTATCAGGAGAGGAACCTGCTGTGGCGAAATGACACCTGCTTCCACCCCTTTTCCTTTGCCGTCCCACTTAGGGCTGGTTTTGTGCCGGCTGGGCTGGAAGGGGTTGGCCACGACGCCGGAGGGGCGGGCGCTGGGGCACGGCGCTGTCCCTGGTGCTGCCCCGCGGGGCCGAGCTGCTCTCGGTGGCTCTGACGTCAGTTTGGGGCTCATCACCATCAGGGGACATCATCTGCGTCCACTATCAGAACTGGCATCATCTGGACTCACTAGCAGGACTGACATCATCTAGGATCACTATCTGCCCCTCTGCTCCACTCTGCTGACCCTGCAGTGCTGGGGCCAGCTCTGGAGTCCTCAGCACAGACAGGGACCTGTTGGAGTGGGGACAGAGGAGGCCACAGTGATGCTGGGCGGGCAGGAAGCCCTCTGCTGTGAAGCCAGGCTGAGAGAGTTGGGGTTGTTCAGCCTGGAGAAGAGAAGGCTCTGGTGGGGGGACCTTCTTGTGGCCTCTCAGTGCTTAAAGGGGCCAGTAAGAGAAATAAGGAGGGCAGTGTAGTGATAGGCCAAGGAGTAAGGGTTTGAGAGTGAAAGAGGGTACATTTAGATTAGAATAAGGAAGAAATTCTTCATTGTGAGGGTGGTGAGGCACTGGAAGAGGTTGCCCAGAGAAGCTGTGGATGCCTTCTCCCTGGAAGTGTTGAAGGCCAAGCCGGATGAGAGTGGAAGATGTCCCCGTCCACAGCAGGAGGGTTGGAACTGGATGATCTTTATGATCCCCTCCAACCCAAACTGTTCTATGGTTCTGTGCTTCTTTAGCTCAGTGAAAACTGGCAGCACAAGCCCAGGTCCTTGGGCAATGACCCACTCCTTCCAAAGTCTCTTCAAGATCTTTGGTAGAGGAAGGGACACGAGTTCTTTCATTAATCAGAGGCAGGAAGAGGAGAAGGAGCAGACAAGATGGCACACGTAAATTAAATTTAGGGCTGTGGGGTTTTTTTTAATGTACCCACCAACTTCACTATTACATTGTCCCCTCAGCAATCAATACCTTTGCATTAATCTGACAGCCCTGATTGCATTACCCTATGCTTTGGCTGCATGCAACACATACAGAAGAGTGAAGCCAGCTTCCCTGCAGCCTAGTTCATGATGAGGCAAATGTCATTATGCCCATCTGCTTTCATATCTTGTACCTGCATTGCCAGAGGGGTCTGGGAAATGAATCTTCCTCTGTTGTGCCTTGACATGCTTGTCTTTTTATTATATTTAAAGCTCTCTCTCTGTGACAAGCTCAAAGAGCTGCTTCCCCCCCCCCCCCCTCTCTTTTTACTAGGCCAGCAGCAAGTAAATTGCTGTAGGAAAAAAACCAACAAATAATATTTGAACATAAACTGCTCCCAGTTCTGGCTTGATGTTTTAGGAGTTTATAGACTTTCAATGCAGTGCAACTTAAAATCTACCATGCACAAGAGCCTGGACCTCCATGTTTCATACCTGCTATGCCATCTGTTGCATTTAAAGTGTTCACACTGATGGACTTCCCATGCCTGATCTGCCAGCTGTGCACTTACAGGAAGGACACCCCAGCCATGGCAGCACCAAAGCTTTCACCTGATGAGCTTGTCTCAGAGATTCAGGCTTGAGGCAACAGCAATACGTGGCCCAGCAAAGAGCTTTACTTGCATCTCTCATCATAGAATCAATAAGATTGGAAAAGACCTCAAAGATCATCAAGTCCAACCTGTCACCCAACACCTCATGACTACTAAACCATGGCACCAAGTGCCACATCCAATCTCTTTTTGAACACCTCCAGGGATGGTGACTCCACCACCTCCCTGAGCAGCACATTCCAATGGCTAACAACTCTCTCTGGGAAGAACTTTCTCCTCACCTTCAGCCTAAACTTAGAGGAGATGCAAGATGGTTTGTCATTGCTGAAGGTCTTAAACATTTGTCATAAGATTGTCAGAGAGCTTCAGGAGCAAGCCTGTAGACAACAAGTCAAAGGAAGTGATTCCTCCTCCCTGTCTGGGATAAGGGAGTGCCATGTCCTGTAGAAGAAAGGCATTGGTGTGCTGTTGCAGGTCTGGTGGAAAGCTGCCACGATTTACATGAAGAAAGAGTGAGAGAACAGGATTTGTTCAGCCTTAAGTGATGAGACCAGGGCCATTGGTTCACAGCCTACCTAGTGGGAGGGTATAAAGAAGGCTGAGCCAGGCTCATCTGAAAAACACAGACAGGAGGCGATGGGCACAAGCTGGAAGCAAGGCCATTGAGAAGAAAAGAGAAAAAGCTTTTGACCATGAAGGCAGCCAAACATTGCTCAAGGGTTCCAGGGAGGCTGTGGCATCTCCACCTTGGTGATAGTCAAACAGCAGCAAGCACAGCCTCGAGCAACCTGCTGTGTGACTGAACCTGCTCTGAGCAGGAGGTTGGACTAGAGACCTCCAGAGGTCCCTTACAACTCACGTCACTGATGAACAGGAACGCTTTGTCCTCTCCTCTCACTGCTGAAGTCAATGAAATTAAACTACTGTAGATAAAGAGATAGCTCAGAGCACCACTTTTGAATCCTTCTGGATGAAAATGTCCTACACAACTGTGGATGGTCATGTTTTAATCACCCCTTAAACAGGCAGCGCTTATCTCTGTCCTTCCACTCATGGTACTGAGATCCTAGATAATGCAAAATTATACTGTTAGCTAGGGGGGGAAAGCTCAATTAGCTACCAGTTTGCCTTTGTATGACAGCTGTATACAAGGCACAGCTCTGCAGGCAGCCAGCAGAACCTCTAACACGTGAATCAAATTCATCCCTAAAGGGGGGAGGTCATTGTGAAATCAATACACCAGTCTTATACCCAGGGTGGAGTTGTTCCTGTAACTTTTTGACCAAGGACCAGCATGGCAATGTCATGCAGAGACTGCCAAAACCTTGACCCACAAGTAAGGTGGGTCTGGTCTGCAGCCATGCAGGGCACACATCTTGCTTTGAGCCTGAGATCACAGCCTGGCCATGAGACTGAAATGCTGAGCAGTGGAGGGAGCTGTCAGACTACACTGCAAAGCACAAGAGGGTGGCCTGTAGGGCTGAAACTATGTGGCTGGATCCAGTAATTAAGCAAAATTAAGCCCAGAGCTGAACAGCACTGCCAGACTGAGGTATGGCTCATCCTTAGTGATGGGCCCCTCAGTTTAGGAAAGATGTTGAGGTGCTGGAAGGTGTCCAGAGAAGGGCAACAAAGCTGAGGAGGGGTTTGGAGCACAGCCTTGTGAGGAGAGGCTGAGGGAGCTGGGGTTGCTCAGCCTGGAGAAGAGGAGGCTTAGAGGAGACCTTCTTGCTCTCTACAACTACCTGAAGGGAGGTTGTAGCCAGGTGGGGGTTGGTCTCTTCTCCCAGGCAAGCAGCACCAGAACAAGAGGACACAGTCTCAAGCTGTGCCAGGGGAGGTTTAGGCTGGGTGTTAGGAAGAAATTCACCCCAGAAAGAGAGATTGGCCATTGGAATGTGCTGCTTAACAGCACTACCAGACTGAGGTATGGCTCGGCTCATCCTTAGTGATGGAAAGTAAAGGGCACAAGAAAAGCATGACTGTGGGGACACCAGACAAGTAACTGATCATTGCAGTAGGCAGACCTAGTCTGAGTTTTCTTTAGTAGCCTCCAAAGGTATTTCTCACAGAAGAGCCATGAAACCTGTAGTGTGTTCCCTGCATCCCATGCAAGAGGTTGGGTACTCACCTCAAATACCTTAAGTGCACGGGACAGGGGTGAAGTCTTGGCTCCCTTGAGCATGAAGAAGAGGTTCAGCATGGCTCTCCCATCCTTCTCCTCGAAGACAATGGTCTCTGTAGACTCTGCAGCATCAGTGGCTGCAGCAGCAGCAGCAGCAGCCTCTCTTTCCTTCCTGGCATCTTCAATGAGGCTTTGACGTCTACCAATGAACCGTGGAGACTGAAGGTAGAACAGGAATGAATAATGCTTCTGAGAGAGCAACATGAAGTGAGGTATGGCAGCTGCATGGGGCATGGCAGCTGCATGGGGCATGGCCAAGGTGTCTCAGCACAGGAAGGAGGGGCCAATGGCATCCTGGCCTGTATCAGGACCAGTGTGGCCAGCAGGAGCAGGGAGGTCATTCTGCCCCTGTACTCAGCACTGGTTAGGCCACACCTTGAGTCCTCTGTCCAGTTCTGGGCCCCTCAGTTTAGGAAAGATGTTGACTTGCTGGAACGAGTCCAGAGAAGGGAAACGAAGCTGGGGAGGGGTCTGGAACACAATCTCTATGAGGAGAGGCTGAGGGAGCTGGGGTTGCTTAGCCTGGAGAAGAGGAGGCTCAGGGGAGACCTAATTGCTCTCTACAACTACCCCAGCTGACTACGACCTCCCTTCAGGTAATCCATTTGCTCTTTGAGTTTTCAAAGCCCCCCTAATATTTCCCAGGAAAAAACTCATTGATGGCTCAACAGGAGCCAGCAGTGAGCACTTGCAGCCCAGAAAGCAAATCCCAGCCTGGGCTGCAGCAAGAGAAGCAGAGCCAGCAGGGGCAGGGAGGGGATTCTCCCCCTTTGCTCCTCTCTAGTGAGACCACACCTGGAACACTGTGTCCAGTACTGGAGCCTCTATCACAGGAAGGATCTGGAGGTGCTGGAAGATGTCCAGAGAAGGGCCATGAGGATGAGCAGAGGGCTGGAGCTGCTCTGCTCTGAGGACAGACTGAGGCAGTTGGGGCTGTTCAGTCTGGAGAAGAGAAGGCTCCCAGGAGATCTAATTGTGGCCTTCCAGGATCTAAAGGGGGCTCCAAGAAAGCTGGGGAGGGACTTCTGAGGGTGTCAGGGAGTGATAGGACTGGGGGAGAATGGAACAAAACTAGAAATGGGTAGATTGTGATTGGATGTTAGGAAGAAGTTGTTCCCCATGAGGGTGGTGAGAGCCTGGCACAGGTTGCCCAGGGAGGTGGAAGCCTCATCCCTGGAGGTGTTTGCAGCCAGGCTGGATGTGGCTGTGAGCAACCTGCTGTAGTGTGAGGTGTCCCTGGCCATGGCAGGGGGGTTGAACCTGGCTGAGCCTTGAGGTCCTTTCCAACCCTGACAATTCTGTGATTCTATGATCCTGTGATGCTGTAGCAGTGTAAAAGTGACATCTGAAATGCAGCCTGGAAAAGGGCAGCACACCTAGACACCAGCCCTCACACTCCCATCCAGACCTTTCTTTTATTCAGAACTCCCCTGTGAAATGATATTTGCTGATCCTCAACCCCTTTATTCCTTCCTGAAAACACCTTCCAAGAAGTAAGCCCACGCTGCTGCTTGTGGTTTCCATCAGTGCTTTCCATCCCCAAAGAGAGAAGACAGCTAATAAATACCCTCAGCCATAAACCTAAAACCTTGTGAGCATGTGCTTGCCTTTCAGTGTGTTTTAGATCACTGCTGTGTTTAAAGCTGAGCCCCTGTTTGCTTTGAAGCACCTGCAATAAGCAAAGCAAACAGCCTTGTGCCAGCCACAGCAAGCAGGCTCTGCAGCAGTCCCAAGCCAGGCGGTGTGTGGGCTAAGGATGTTTCATCACACCGTGCCCCCAGGTGCAGGATGTCCTCTCCCTCTTGCTGTTCAAGCCCAGGCTGAATGAGGGTTTGAGCAACCTAATTCTAGTAGAAGGTGTCCCTGACCATGGCATGGTTGGAATTAGATGGATTTTAGGCATGCAGACTTTGATCCCTTCAGGGATCTGCTGGCCAAAGTATCGTGGGACAAAGCCCCAGAGGGAAGAGGAGCCCAGGACAGCTGGGCAGAATTCAAGGATCACCTTCTCTGTGCCCAGGAGCAAAGTATACCCACAAAGAGAAAAGCAGGAAAGAAACTTTGGGGCTCCCTCCCCTCAAACCATTCTAGGGATCGATGCTTTTACTTCTGGGGTAGAATGGAGGAGAGGAGGGAAGTTAGACCCCCATGCTGGGGCTGTAAATCAGGTTAAAGTCTGGCTGGCAGGAGTTGAAATAGTGAGAACTGGGTGAGTGGAGAGCCACACCAGGACAGGCACCCTTGACCACTCAGACCTGTGTGCTGGGACTGGGTGGGCCCTGGCAGGCAGGGATGGAGGGGTTGGGTCCCTATCAAAGGATCCTGGAAGGTGTCCTCTTTGGAGGGCACCACTGGGTGCAGATCTAGCTACACTGAGAGCTTTACTTTGATATTGCCAAGCATTTATTTGCCTACCTAGGGCCTCATACAATCATTGACCTCTTAACAAGAGTTAGTTTGCACCTCTTAGGAAGGATTAGTTCATTTTTCCACTGAAACTCCTGTGTCCTGTGTTACAGTGCTTTGCCTTTGCCCTCCTAGCTCTTTATTTGCAGCAAGCAAGAATGTTTGTAAAGCCTGTCTCCCTCTCTGCAGCATGAGGACAGTGAGGTCTCACCCCTGCATCCCTGGGTGCTCCTTCCTGCCTGGCTTGCCTCCAGCTGCTCTCTCCTGCCCGGCTCTGCTTGTGTGCTCTGTCCCCAGCTACTCTCCTGGCTTGCCTCATAGAAATGCTTAGCACCAGAAAAGGTAAATAGGTTACAAAAGTCTTTTCCACAGTGTGAGTTTGAAGTTTGGCTGGCTCAGCTGACACATGAAATCCTTGTGGCTGCAGATGAGTTCTGGGCTGCAAAAGCCTTTGCCCACCCTGGTTTTGCCTGTTTTTCCCTGCAGCAAGGTGTTGGTCCCTGGGGGGTCAGTGGCAAATGACCACCTCAGACCTGCCAGAGGTGGTGAAGTGATGAGTAGGGGCTGGGTGGCTGATCATCCCTGGCCACACTGACACCACACAAATGCAGAGTCATGCCTCTTGCCTGGTGGGAGCCAACAAAATAAATGGCAGGGTTGTGGAGATCTCCTGTGAGAGGAGATTTTAGGTGAGATTTTGGGGTATTAATTTTTTCCCCCCTCTGGAGAACTTCTATTCAAAGAAGGGCTGCAAAGATGATCTGAGGTTTTATTTCTACCCCAGCAGGCTGCCCATGCTCCTCCTGCCAGCACACCCAGCCAGCCCTTTTGCTCAGGGGCTCATTTCCCACCAAACACAAAGCAGCACCTCAGAGAGTGCAATAAGCAAACACCCTCCTCTTCTTCAGACAGCAAGGAGCAGTTCAAACACTGATTTGAGGAGCAGCACCAGGTTTTCAAGAACCACTTAACTGTTCATGGTTTTGCCAGAGTGGAAATGGTTGTGTGTGAGAGAAGGGTTCCTTGATTTCCATTTATTAGAGAGCAAACTCACCTCCTTGCTTCCTGACAAGCACATTCCACTCCCCAAGACACCCCTCCCTGCCTGTGTGCTGGCTGCTTTTACTGAGTCAGAGCATCACAAGGAGAGAGGGTGAACAAGGCAGTGGGTCTAGGGGAAGGAAAGGGGAAGGTCCATAACTGACCTGCTGGAATCACCCTGCAGATGCCTGCCAGATGCATTTGCTCTTTAACTCAGCACAATTCCCAGCTTTCCTCCTGCTGAGCACCCCAAGGGGGGTGCCCTCTCAATGCACCCGCTGCCACTAGCTGCTCTGGCTCCTCCAGTGTCACCTACAGCCTGGCCTCATTTCTGACCCACAGGACTGTCCCGTGCCAGCAGTCTGCAGGCTCCTCCTGTCTGCCCTGGCATTTTGGATTAGGAGGTGAAATGTCCCTGTCCCTACAGCCAGTCCAACAGGTTGCCCAGACTTGGCTTTCTAAAGGCACTTGGCAGCTCAGCAGGAAGTTTTCTTCTCTGTTCCCTGACACATACAGATCTGTGTGCAGGAGCATTTCTCAGGCTAAACACAGGGCTGAGACCACATCGAGGAGGGCTGGAAACAGAAACAGGGGAGGGATGTGCTGGGAGAGAATGAAACTCTGGCTGCAGCAGCAGGGAATCAACTGATTAATTTTCCTGTGCCTCGTGTGTTGTCTGAACTAACAGCCACACTTGTTCACCGTGCTGGAGCAGCTGAAATCTCTGCAGGTTACTGCCTTGAATCCAGGAGAGCATTGAGAATTTCAAATCACCTTTCACACTGGGGATTCCTTGTTACTCCTGCCTTAGGTCTATGGGTTATTAACCTTGATTTTGGTTGGGGAAGGTGGAGGTTGCATTAGTCCAAGGGTTTATCCCCCTAAATGTTTGCATTTCACGTGTACCAGTATGTAGAGAGGACTGTTCAGGTCATTTGCCTTTGCCAGCCAGCAGCCCAGAGGTGCCCATGTGGGGAACTCCCACAAAGGCATTGTTGGTCCCATCTATCCCTGCCTGCCTCTGCCTACAGCTAGGGGAGAGGCTGCAGTTTTCAGAGGGGAAGGGAAAGAAGTGGGGTAGGGTTGTCTTACCATGATGGCCTCAGCTTGCTTGGAGTCCAGCTCCGACACCGCCCTGCGGAAGCCTTTGGCTGCAGAGGTGGAGATGTTCGGGGTTGGCATCTTTGCTCCTCCACGAGGCTCTGCTCTCTGCTTTCCAGCTCCTTGCCAGCTTTTTATAGGGCAGGGCTGACGTCAAAGACTCTTTCAAACCTTCTCTCCCCCCACCACCTCTCCATCACCACCTCCCTCCTTTCTCCCCCTCAGGCTGAGAGGAGGAGGGGACGTGGAGGAGAGAAACGTTTGTGTCCCATTAAATCTAATCGCCACAAAGATTGCAGACACCCTGCCTTCCCAGACCAGACCAGACACTCCCCCACCTGTTTGCCTGCACCCAAAAGATTTCTGCTCTGGGATTTTTTTTCCCCCCTCCCCTCCTTCTTCTTGTTGGAGTTGATTCTCGTGCTTTGTCTCACTCCGACACGTTTGCCTTCCCAGTTTGGGAGTTTCACGGAAGGATTTTGCTGAGTAAACAGATGAAATAGAAAGGAGGAAGAGCTTCAGCCCCCTCTAGCCCTTCTCCCCCTTGTTTGCCTTGTCATTGAGGCAGCAAAGGAAGAGGAAAATAGCACGGATTCCCCCAAGGCAGCCACGGGACTGGATGCTGTTCTCACCCAGCTCCCGCGACCACTGTGCTCTCCCACCGCCCCGTGCCTAGGTTTGGCCACCTAAAGCTGACAGCAGGATGGCAGAATTTGGCCCCTTGATGCCTCAGAGAGGAAATACCCTGTAGAGAAAACAACCTGGGAAAACCCTCTCCATCCTGCCTTCCCCAGGGCTTTCCTCTTGCAGTAATTCCTCAGAGACCAAACAGCCAAGGCCAGCTGGGGCTCTGACAGGGGGTGGCAGCTCAGGACCCGTCCCAGGACTCTGCTTTGCTGTAACAGCACCAGACTCGGTAGAGTCAGGCAGTGGTTGGCCCTGATGAGCTCAAAGTCTTTTCCAGCCAAAAGGATTCTGTGAGCAGTGGCCTTTTAGTCCCAGGGGATCTGCAGCAGCTCTCCCAGCCCAAAGAAGCGCAGTGGGAATGCTTGGTCCTGCTTTCTGCGAGCCACCCCTGCGTTAGGGACAGGCCACCAGCCGGCACAAACCCCTGCGGCAGGGAAGCCACTGGGGCTTCACCATCCAGCTGCTGGAGACCCCTGAGCTGTGCCTGCCACAGCATGGCTTTGGGAGATGTCTACTGAAAACAGCTGGTGTCTTCAGGTGGTGGCTTGTCCTTCCTGCAGTGGGACAGCTGCCATTGTGGCAGGGTGCTGGTGAGTTTTGCAGTGCCAAAAGCCCCAGAGGGTCGACATCCCATTGACAGCCTCAAGGCTGCAAAGCTCTTGAGGAACAGGCAGCATGAGCAACAGTGCCAGCTCCACCAAGGCAGCCTGGGAAGGCCCAGCTGGCTGGAGGTTGGTAGGAGCTGAAGCTGAAGTAAGCACTTGGCAGCAGCAGGCTCAGTAATGAGCCAAAATTAAGTTGAAGTCAGGAGGAGCAGCTTCCCTTGCTGCAGGTGCTGAGGACACCCTGCCCTGTGCTATACTGAGAAACACTTTCTTTTTACTTTTTCCTTCCTCTCTTTGTCTTTCTCTTTTTCTTCATTTTAATATTTCTCTTTTTTTATTTATGTTTCTTTTTTATTTTTCTTCTATTTTTATTTTTCTTCTATTTTTATTTTTCTCTTTTTCTTCCTCTTTTCTTTTTCTCTTTCTCTCTCTCCCTTTCTCTTTCTCTTTTTCTTTCTCTTTTCCTTTTTCTCTTTTCCTTATTCTCTTTTTCTTTCTGTCTCTTTTTCTTTCTCTTTTCCTTTCTCTCTTTCTCTTTTTCTTTCTCTTTTCCTTTCTCTCTTTCTCTTTTTCTTTCTCTTTTCCTTTCTCATTTCCTTTTTCTCTTTTTTCTTTTCCTATTTTTCTTTTTCTTATTCTTTTCCTTCTTTTATCTTTTTTCTTTTCCTATTTTTTCTTTTCCTCTTTTTCTCTTTTTTTCTTTTCCTCTTTTTCTATTTTTTCTTTTCTCTTTTTTTCTTTTCCTCTTTTCCTCTTTTTTTATTCTTTTCCTCTTTTTCTATTTTTTCTTTTCTCTTTTTTCTTTTTCTCTTTTTCTCTTTTTTTTTTTTCCTTTTCCTCTTTTTCTCTTTATTTTTTTTCCTTTTCTTTTCCTCTTTTCCTCTTTTTTTTTTCTTTTCCACTTTTTCTCTTTTTTTTTTTTTCTTTTCCTCTTTTTCTTTTTACCTTTCTCTTTCTCTTTTAATTTCTTTTTCTTTATCTTTTAATTTCTTTTTCTTTCTCTTTGGTTTTCAGTTTAATCTTAGGTCAAAAGCAAAGTTCAATTTGTTTAACTAATTCAATCTCCCTTTCTCCCTTCTCACCTTAACATCAGACACTATTCTGCTAGGCCTTGCATTGTTTGGTAAACTGACTTCAAGGCCTCCTTAGAGCAGCGTTTGCCAGGGGTGATAAACCAAAAATCAGCTCTCAAAGCAAGTTCCAGCTGTCCACATTTGTAACCAGCTTGTTGAGATGGTGGCCTTGAAATGCCAGTTCATGGGAAGAATTGAGAGACTTGGCAAAGCACTTCCACAAAGAAGGGAAGAGGAGGAGTCACTCAGCCTTCCTGCAGGCTGTATGATATTCAGAGATCACACACAAAGGCTCCTCTGACAAACAGAAGGTGCTGATAACCTCAGACACATTTTCAAGGCTGTTGGATAAACAGAATTTCTTTGACCATATTTTCTGGTTTCCTTTTGTCCCCCTAGATGCTTTTTCTCTCCTTGGGAAATCCAGCCCTTTATTTAAGCAGTTCCTCTATGCAGTCCTCTTATCCCAAAGCCCTTCATCATGTGAATGACAAAACTCTTCTTCATATGAATGACAGCTGAGGTGTAGAGCACTTGGATTCTTCAAGCCCTGCCTATCTGTCACCTCCCCATCCCCAGCTGGTGATCAGAGTCCTGCACTGTACAGAAAGCCTCTCCCTGTAGCCAAAGTGAAGTCCTGGTCTCCATGCAACCAAGGCCAAACCTTCCAGATTGCCATGAGTGGGAAACTCAGGTTGGTTCTCCTGTCCTGGAGGAGCTGACCAAGGAGGTGAACTGGGAGAAAGCACTTGGCAGCAGGTTCTGGTTTGGGGCAGGAAGGTGGGCAGCAAGTGGATGTCCTCCAGAGCAGTTTCATCAACACAGCTGCAGGAGGCCAGGCATTGATTTGTCCCAGCTCAAACAAAACTCCTCACCTGTGTAAGGTAAAGTGCCACCTTTTTGAAGACCACCCACAGCTTGGCCATTTCCATCTCTGTGTGTCTACATCTCTCTAAAGCACCTGTTTGGGTCCAAGCTATCAGACATGATTTCCAGGGGCGGTGAGCCTGTTTGGTTAAATCAAGCAGGCTTGTCTCAGCCTTTGTCTTGTCTGACTAACTACCAGGTTTGTGAGTGAGGAAGAGGAGCCTCGAGGAAGCTTTATGAAGGAAATACAGCAGATGGATGGGTCTCCACCTCTGCTTTGTTCCTCACACTCCAACCACACCATGGTCCTTCAGTGTGTGTGGGTGCCCTGTGTACCCAGCTGTGTGATTTAAGGGATCAACCTGCCATAAAGCAGAAAGAGCAAACACTGTTGGACACTGCTTGGCTGCACTTGCCCCCAGACTGGAAAAGCTCATAAACTGGGCAGCTCTGACTGTGCTTCCTTCAAGGGTAAAGCAGACCTAAAAAGCATCCAGAAATGGCACAGAGGTGCAAAGTGGCTGTTGGTCCTCAGGAGGCTCCTTTCACCTGGATTGGTGGTGCAGGGGTAAGGGCAAGGCAACATAGAATCATAGACTCACAGGACCACTTCAGTTGGAAAAGTCCTTTAAGATCATCCACTCCAACCATTCTCTGACTCCACCAAGTCCAGTGCTAAACCATGTCCCTCAGCACCACCTCTCTGCCTCTGTTAAACCTTCTGCTCTTTGGCTGGATCCCTGTGGTCATTTCGTGCACCCTCCAGCATTGCTTGCAACAGCCATTGCTCCTGAGCACGTTGGGTATGAGGAGCAAGAGGAAAACCCCATCTGCCTGTGGTCTTGATACAAGTCCCAGAGTGAAAGGCACTTACAGACTGGTCTGGGGAGGGTGGGCATCTCTCTGATGGCCCAGGGAGCTGCAGGGACAGGGTTTGCACTGGGAGAATGCCCCATGAAGAGCTAAAGAAGGGACAGGAATGCTCCTGTGGGGGTGAGCTGCCATCTCCCATAATAACCCAGGCAACCCTGATGGCCATGTGTGGTGTCCAGGCCTTGTTGTTGATCTTCTTCCCCCCTCCTCTTCACTCTCTCTCCCTCTTTCCCTCCACAGCCTGAATAATTACAGTCTGCCACACGAAGCAATTACAGGGGGGTGAGCCATCTGCATCAAGAGATGTCTTTTTCTCTTCTCCCTTTGCAGCTCCATTCAACATCCCCAAGTGCCACAAAGGAGTTTAATAACCCATAATGACACCTCAGTCTCCTGAGGAGTGGGACAGCGTCAGGAGGGAAAAAGGGGAAGAGAGAAACAGAAAAGGAAAGGGGAGAAAAAAAAAAGTTAATTAAAATCCTCATCTCCCTCTTAACTTTGCATCCTCCTGTTATCTAGAAAACACTGACTTTCCTGCTCATGCTCTCTCACAACTGAGGAGCTCAAGGGGTGGGGGACTGCAAGCAGCAGAGATGAGGAAGCCCTTCAGTAAGGGCTGCAAGATGTTTTCTGCCACCCTGGGGAAAAAAAAGCTCTGCAGGTCAGATCACAGAATCCCAGCATCCCAGCTGGGTGAGGGATCACAGAATCCCAGCATCCCAGCTGGGTGAGGGATCACAGAATCCCAGCATCCCAGCTGGGTGAGGGATCACAGAATCCCAGCATCCCAGCTTGGTGAAGGGTGGAAGGGACCTCTGGAGATCCTCCAGTCCAACCCCCCCTGCTAAAGCAGGGCACCCACAGCAGCTTGCCCAGGGTCACAGTGCCCAGCTGGGTTTGGAATCTCTCTAGAGAAGGAGACTCCACAACCTCTCTGGGCAGCCTGCTCCAGGGCTCCAGCACCCTCACACCAAAGAAGTTTCTCCTGCTCAGATGCAAACTCCTGGGCTCCACTTTGTGCCCATTGCCCCTTGTCCTGTGGCTGGGCACCACTGAAAAGAGTCTGCCACCATTCTCTTGCCCCCCACCTTTTACCTATTGATCAGCATTGAGAAGATCCCCCCTCAGTCTGCTCTCCTCCAGGCTAAGCTACTCTAGTTCTCCTAGCTTCTCTTATCAGAGAGATGCTCCAATCCCCTCAGCACCTGCAGGTCAGATGGTCCTGGCCCTCCATTCACCCCACTGCAGAGCTGACCCCTGGAACACGAAGTGCCCCAGTGCAGGAGGCTGTCCTCCAGCCAGGGGGGGGAAGCTCAAAACAAAAAGATTAAAAAAGAAAGCCAACTATGTTAAAAGGGGAGGGGGGGAAAAGGCAGAAAATACACTCTCCTCAAGAAGGTGAAGCCAGGCTGTGCAGCCTCCCCCAGTGCCTTTTGGCCTCAGTGTGTGCCAGAACATTCCCACAGTGCACAGGACAGACCTGGACTGCAGACATAAACCAATGACTTAAGGATCAAGGCCAACATCCTGGGCAGCCAAGTGCAAACCTCTGTGTCTGAGATTTCACACTTCAGAAAGCCAGCCCAGCCCTTAGCTAAACCTGAGCCTATTCCTGCTAGCCACACACCATGCCCCAGCCCAGCCCTTAGCTAAACCTGAGCCTATTCCTGCTAGCCACACACCATGCCCCAGACCAGCCCTTAGCTAAACCTGAGCCTATTCCTGCTAGCCACACACCATGCCCCAGACCAGCCCTTAGCTAAACCTGAGCCTATTCCTGCTAGCCACACACCATGCCCCAGACCAGCCCTTAGCTAAACCTGAGCCTATTCCTGCTAGCCACAAACCATGCCCCAGACCAGCCCTTAGCTAAACCTGAGCCTATTCCTGCTAGCCACACACCATGCCCCAGACCAGCCTTTGGCTAAACCTGAGCCTATTCCTGCTAGCCACACACCATGCCCCAGACCAGCCCTTAGCTAAACCTGAGCCTATTCCTGCTAGCCACAAACCATGCCCCAGACCAGCCCTTAGCTAAACCTGAGCCTATTCCTGCTAGCCACACACCATGCCCCAGACCAGCCCTTAGCTAAACCTGAGCCTATTCCTGCTAGCCACAAACCATGCCCCAGACCAGCCCTTAGCTAAACCTGAGCCTATTCCTGCTAGCCACAAACCATGCCCCAGACCAGCCCTTAGCTAAACCTGAGCCTATTCCTGCTAGCCACAAACCATGCCCCAGACCAGCCCTTAGCTAAACCTGAGCCTATTCCTGCTAGCCACACACCATGCCCCAGACCAGCCTTTGGCTAAACCTGAGCCTATTCCTGCTAGCCACACACCATGCCCCAGACCAGCCCTTAGCTAAACCTGAGCCTATTCCTGCTAGCCACAAACCATGCCCCAGACCAGCCCTTAGCTAAACCTGAGCCTATTCCTGCTAGCCACACACCATGCCCCAGACCAGCCCTTAGCTAAACCTGAGCCTATTCCTGCTAGCCACAAACCATGCCCCAGACCAGCCCTTAGCTAAACCTGAGCCTATTCCTGCTAGCCACACACCATGCCCCAGACCAGCCCTTAGCTAAACCTGAGCCTATTCCTGCTAGCCACACATCATGCCCCAGACCAGCCTTGGTTTTGAAGCACATGGAGCCAGCTGCTCTCCCAACTCTATTTCCACTTCCACACTGACATCCAAAGTGTTGTGCTCCTGCTGCTCAAATTCTGCCTCCAGATCTGTTGCATCTCCTTTTGTGGGTCAAAATCAAAATGCAGTTCTGGGAAGTTTTCCAGCAATCAGCACTTCAATGGGAAAGGATTTCCCTTTTCCAGCGAAACAGTGAAAGGTTTGGGGAAAGGGAGGGAAGGAATCTTAAGAATCATAGAATCAAACAGGTTGGAAGAGACCTCCAAGATCATGGAGTCCAACCTATCACCCAGCACCATCTAATCAACTAAACCATGGCTCCAAGTGCCTCATCCAGGCTCTGTTCAAACACTTCCATCAATGGTGACTCCATCACCTCCCTGGGCAGCACATTCCAATGGCAAATCCCTCTCTCTGTGAACAACTTCTTCCTAACATCCAGCCTGAACCTGCCCTGGCAGAACTTGAGTCCCCTCATTCTGGTGCTGGTTGCCTGGGAGAGGAGACCAACCCCCACCTGGCTACAACCTCCCTTCAGGGAGTTGTAGACAGCAATGAGGTCTCCCCTGAGCCTCCTCAGGGGAGTTATTGATGCTCAGCTCTCTGGGGGAAAGCTCTTATGCCAGAAGATGCTCTTCATGGAAGAACTAAGTGCAGTTGTGGCCAGGAGCAAAGAGAAAGGAAGAAGTGCTGCTGGGAGGAGATCACTTGGATGGAGGGGAAAAAAATCAGCATCTCCCAAGGAACTTTGTTGGTGACATGGACAGTGGCATTGAGTGCACCCTTGCTGGAGGGAAGGGAGGCCATCCAGAGGGACCCTGACAGGCTGGAGAGGTGGGCACAAGCCAATTTTATGAGGTTCAACAAGACCAAGGGCAGGGTCCTGCAGCTGGGTGGAGGCAACCCCAGGCACAAATCCAGGCTGGGCAGGGACTGGCTGGAAAGCAGCCCTGAGGAGGGAGACTTGGGGGTGCTGGGGGAGGAGAAGCTCACCAGGAGCACTCAGTGTGCACTTGCAGCCCAGAAAGCCAACCAGAGCCTGGGCTGCATCAGGAGAAGTGTGGCCAGCAGGGCGAGGGAGGTGATTCTCCCCCTCTGCTCAGCTCTGGTGAGACCCCACCTGGAGTCCTGCCTCCAGTTCTGGAGCCCCTATACAAGAGGGTTGTGGAGGTGCTGGAAGGTGTCCAGAGAAGGGCCAGGAGGATGAGCAGAGGGCTGGAGCTGCTCTGCTATGAGGACAGACTGAAGGAGTCGGGGCTGTTCAGTCTGCAGAAGAGAAGGCTCCCAGGTGACCTCATTGTGGCCTTCCAGTATCTGAAGGGGGCCTACAGGAAGGCTGGGGAGGGACTGCTCAGGATCTCAGGTAGTGATAGGACTAGGGGGAATGGAATGAAGCTGGAGGTGGGGAGATTCAGGCTGGAGGTGAGGAGGAAGTTCTTCCCCATGAGAGTGGTGAAGCCCTGGAATGGGTTGTCCAGGGAGATGGTTGGGGCACCATCCCTGGAGGTGTTTAAGCCCAGGCTGGATGAGGCTCTGGCCAGGCTGATCCAGTGTGGGGTGTCCCTGCCCATGGCAGGGGGGTTGGAACTAGATGCTCCTTGTGGTCCCTTCCAACCCTGACTGATTCTATGATTCTAACTAAGGGTTCAACACTGAGTGTTTTGGAATTAAAAGCAGAAGCAAGCTCTCTCTCCTTCAGGAAAAGGACCTGGACCAGAGGAGTCAACACTCAGCAATATTGGATTGATGATTCACCTGCTGCTGCAGAGTCCAACCCAACCATCTTGTCTCGGATCAATGAGGAAGCACTTAGGAGCAATTTTCTCTTTGGAAATGTGGGCAGCAAACAGACACTCAGGAGAGGGTGGTGGAATATAATGGAGCATCTCCTGGCACCTGTCAGCTTCTGGGGCTGGAAAATTAATCGCTGGCCCCTCTGGCCCACCGCATGGCAGCCTATAGACAGCTTCTATAAGGAGGTCATCAAGCAGTGTCACCTTCACGTGGGAAGGGAGCCTGTGTGTATAGCACAGTCTCACAGCATCACCAAGGCTGGAAGAGACCTCGAGGATCATAGAGTCCAGCCTGTCACCACAGACCCATGACTAGACCATGGCACCAAGTGGCACGTCCAATCCCCTCTTGAACACCTCCAGGGATGGGGACTCCACCACCTCCCTGGGCAGCACACTCCAATGACCAATGACTCTCCCAGTGAAGAACTTTCTCCTCACCTCCAGCCTAAACCTCCCCTGGCACAGCTTGAGACTGTGTCCTCTTGTTCTGGCGCTGGCCGCCTGGGAGAAGAGACCAACCCCCTCCTGGCTACAGCCACCCTTCAGGTAGTTGTAGAGAGCAATGAGGTCTCCCCTGAGCCTCCTCTTCTCCAGGCTAAGCAACCCCAGCTCCCTCAGCCTCTCCTCACAGGGCTGTCCTCGAGGCCTCTCCCCAGCCTTGTTGCCCTTCTCTGGACACGCTCAAGTGTTTCGATGTCCTTCTTAAACTGAGAGGCCCAGAACTGGACACAGGACTCAAGGTGTGGCCTAACCAAAGCAGAGGACAGGGTACAATGACTTCCCTGCTCCTGCTGGCCACACTATTCCTAATGCAGGCCAGGATGCCGTTGGCCTTCTTGGCCACCTGGGCACACTGCTGGCTCCTGTTCAGGCGGCTGTCAATCAGCACCCCCAGGTCCCTCTCTGTTTGGGAGCTCTCAGCCACTCTGACCCCAGCCTGTAGCTCTGCCTGGGGTTGCCTTGGCCAAAGTGCAGCACCTGGCACTTGGACTTGTTGAATGCCATCCCACTGGACTCTGCCCATCTGTCCAGTCAGTCGAGGTCCCTCTGCAGAGCCTTTCTACCCTCTAACTGACTAACATCTAGCAACAGGTCTCCTCCTGCACACTCCTTGTGATCCCAAATACTTCACTCCCAGCTCCTGGAGTCAGCTTTCTTTAAAAGGAAAACAATTAAATGCAGCCCTTTGGGGAAGGGAAGATTGAGGAGGAGCCTAGGAGCTCCCAGAGAGGTGGGAAAACCCTCCAGAAGCAGGAACCATCACAGGGAAATTTGGCACAGGAGTTTTAAGCATTGAGTTCCACAGAGAATTTGCTTCTCTTGGGGGGGGTAGGGGGGAGGGAAAGAAAATCATCAAAAATTAGGTTGTGTAGTAAACAACTGCCTGGAAACAGCAGAAGCATTATGACAAGAAAAATCAACTGTCTGACACTAATCCCATTGCCAACAACCAGCTCAGAATCACAGGGCTGCCTTTCTGACTGCTCACCCCATGGCCCTGGGCAAGTCATTTAACTCACTGCCTTCCTTTCTTGCCTTCTGCCTCCAGGCTGCTCATTGCTGTAACCTTCAGCTGCCAAGAACCAGTTTATAGTAGGCAACAGAGGCAGAAATCGATGGAAATATTTGGCTCTCACCTCCTCTCAGTCCTCTTGCCTGTAGTTTGCTTGCCCATCAGGCCTTTGCATTGCAGAATAGATGAGGAAAAGGGTCTGAAGGCTTATTTATTCTCCAGACCAATGGAAGTCCCAGCACCAACAGGTTTGCAGTGGCCCAGATCCTCCAACCCTTTGTCTGGATGAAAAGAGAAAGAAAGTTGAGGGCATGTCCCCATTTTGATGCCAGGTTCATCAGGTCCCAGTCTTACTGTGTGAAGTCATTCTTGAAAGTGGACTCTGAAGTGCATTGTCTCTTCACTGCCAGTGATCTTGGCCAGTGGGATGTGCTGCCCAGGGAGGTGGTGGAGTCCCCATCCCTGGAGGGGTTCAAGAAAGGCTTGGATGTGGCACTTGGAGCCATGGTTTAATAGGCATGAGG
Source organism: Melanerpes formicivorus (assembly GCF_026170545.1). NCBI lineage: Eukaryota > Metazoa > Chordata > Aves > Piciformes > Picidae > Melanerpes > Melanerpes formicivorus. The sequence goes on along the minus strand of NW_027142368.1, from coordinate 14,482,808 downwards.
TGTTAGTTAATAGGTTGGACTTGATGATCTCTGAGGTCTTTTCCAACCTGGTTGATTCTATGATTCTGTGATCCTGTGCCTAGCTTGATGTCTTTAATTCACTTACTCATACACACACACCATGGAGTATCATGAAGGCATCAGAACAGAGACGGACAAGACATGGTGAAGGGGCCCAAACCAAGTTCCCATCACCCTTTCAGAAGGACTACAAACACTTCACCATGTGTTGGTGTGGTCTTAGCACAGCCAAAGAATAGAATAGAATAGAATAGAATAGAATAGAATAGAATAGAATAGAATAGAATAGAATAGAATAGAATAGAATAGAATAGAATAGAATAGAATAGAATAGAATAAGCTAGGTTGGAAAAGACCTTTGAGATCATCCAGTCCAACCTATCACCCAGCACTATCTAATCAACTAAACCATGGCACCAAGCACCCCATCCAGGCTCTTCCTAAACCCCTCCAGGGATGGTGACTCCACCACCTCCCTGGGCAGCACATCCCAGTGGCCAATCTCTCTTTCTATGAAGAACTGCTTCCTAACATCCAGCCTAAACTTCCCCTGGTACAGCTTGAGACTGTGTCCTCTAAAGCTGATGGTGTGGGACCAGCAGGGTCTCTGACCCGTTGCCAGTCCCCTGTGACTGTCAGGACCTGCACTGCAAGGCTGCACAGTGCAGGTGGGATGGGTCTGGCCCCCACAGTTGGCCTTGGGCCATTCCCCTGGGTCTTGTTTTCCCCTTGGTTTTCTGACCTCCCAAGGGGAATTTTCTCAGTGTTTACACAACATTCTCCTTCAGCATGAACATGTCACTTCTTTGATGCAGATACATCTCCTTCCCCCTCCTCTATCCCTGTTCCCATCTTCTGCAGTAGCAGCTCCAGGCCAGCAAGGTGGACCAGTGAAAGGCAGCCCAGAGCTACTTCTGCATGGGCAGAAAACTGCTGACTTCTTACCCACCTGCTTCCCTCTCTCCTCAGGCACTGGATGGTATAAACCATCCAGCTGTCAAACCAAAGGTTTCAGCATTAGGAGTCACACAAAGGGTCCCAGACCTATGGAAATGTCACCACGCTGACTTCATACAAATGTTTATTCATCCTTCTGTTTGCAGGCAGGAAGGCATTTTGCATTCAGCATCGAAGGGATGAGCTCTGTTATGGAGACACAGCCAGTTCTGGACTGGAAATTGCCACCAGCATTTCATACAGAGCTGATGCTTTCCTCCTGAGTCACATCTGCTCAGGATCTCATCTGCTGTTCCTAACAGGCAGTCAGCAAGTAAATACATGGGAAAGAGCATGAGAAAATATTCCTTCTCTCCTTTTTCCAGAGGATGAATATAAATGTATCATCCATGGCAAGGTTCATTCCACCCAGCAGGCTTAAGAGGATGACTCATCAAAGCCCTGTGCTTCTCATCTGGATCTTCAAGGTGTATCAATAATGCTTTATTGATCCACAGCCATGGAAAGTAAAGAAAGAAAAGAGTGTGAGATCCATACTGGCACAATATGCCTGACTTCATTAATTCTGCCATTAAGCTGCTGGGATGATGTGGTGGAAAAGCAGGGTCTAGGAGATTACAGCTCCTAGCCTCCCAGTAACAGGACTGTGCTCTACACATGCAGATACAGAATGCAGAATTAACCAGGTTGGAAAAGACCTTTGAGATCATGGAGTCCAACCTATCACCCAACACCATCTCATCAACTAAACCATGGGACTGAGTGCCTCATCCAGTCTCTTTTTAAACACTTCCAGGGATGGTGACTCCACCACCTCCCTGGGCAGCACATTCCCATGGCCAATCTCTCTTTCTATAAAGAACTTTCTCCTCACCTCCAGCCTAAACCTCCCCTGGCACAGCTTGAGACTGTGTCCTCTTGTTCTGGTGCTGGGTGCCTGGGAGAAGAGACCAACCCCCACCTGGCTACAACCTCCCTTCAGGTCATTGTAGATCCTTCAGTCTAGTGGAGAAGGGATCAGTGGCTGAAAGTTAAGCAAAGAAGACAAGCTCAAGTCAGTAGCAGGAGGTGTATTTTTAACAGTGATGGTGAGGGAACCCAGTGGGCACTGGGATAGCCATGATCCCCTTTGATAAAGGGTCCTAAAGAGAACAGGCACCTCACTTGAAGGTTTATCAGAGACAGAGACAGGACAGGCTAAGCCTGAGCAGGAGGAGAGGTGGCTGTGATGACAGGTTCTTCACTGGGAGGGTGCTGGGACACTGGAACAGGCTGCCCAGGGAGGTGGTTGGGGCCCCATGCCTGGAGATATTCAAGGTGAGGCTCAACAGGGGGCTGGGCAGCCAGGTCTAGTTGAGGATGTCCCTGCTGACTGCAGGAGAAGGTTGGGCTGGATGACCTTTAGAGGTCCCTTCCAACCCAGACCATTCTATGATTCCATGAGCCACCTCCAGACAGCACAAAGCTGGAGCAGGGACACCTATCATCCCCAGCCACCCCTACCAGCTCCCACCAGCACAGCATGGCCAAGGTCCTTCTGCCTTGCAGCTGGACACTACTGGCCTTGGAACCTCCATGGTTTTAGTGAGAAAAGACAGGTAAGAAACCAGCATCCCTGCAGGGAAAGGCTTCAGCCTTCCTGCATGTGGCAGCTGGGGAAATGCCTGTCTCTGCATCACTTGATGTGGTGGCAATCATGTCCGAGTGCTCATCCTTCCCCCTTCCCCTGCTGGCACGGGCAGTGCCTGCCTCAGGAGGGTTAGCAGCACTCACACTTATCTAATTTGCATCAGGGACGTGCTGGATGGCAACGTGCTGCTACGGGAGGAAAAGCACCGCAGAGGAGAAGAGGCTAAAACCTCCCCAGATCTTCCTTCTCCTGTCACCCTTCTCACTCCTGCCCCCAAAACACCCCCTGAAGTAAATGCACAGCTTTGTGGAGGCAGCCAGTGTGGGATTTTCTCCAGCAATTTGCTCTTTCTCCTGTTGCTTCCCTGCCTCTCCTGTGGGTTTGCCTTCTCCCAGCTCCTCATCCCCTTCCTCCTGCCCACGTCTGACCTGCACAGCGGCAGGAGCCTGGCCATAGCCTGCAGGGATTTGCCTTGTGCCTGTAGTGGGATGGCTTTTGGTGTCCCTTATCTGTCCCCAGTGGGGCCATGTGTTTTGTCTCTGCTCCCCCTCTGCAGATGAGTGGCTGAGGGCAAGGAGAGACAAGGGGTCCGTGTAAGGGCCTTATGATAATTGCAGAGCAGCTACTGCTCTGAAAATCTAAATTCCTCCCTGACATTTCCAGTCTAAAGCTCCCACTGACTCAGCTGCTGCTTGTGATATTTAAACAAGGATTATCTCCTCTTTTATTCTTTTCTTTTTGATAACAGGACAGCAGAAGGTTAGTTTAACACTTTCCTATGGTTTGTTTGGCTGTTACACATCCAATGCTCTTCAGGACCAAACTTCCCCTTCCCAAGTCACTCATTTGGTATGATTGGGATGAACAAAGGCTCCCATGATAAAACCCCCAAGGGTCTTTCCCTGGATTTTAGCATGCTGGGAAATACATACTTTGGGTGTAAAAAAGACTTACCCCATTGGCTCCAGCACAGCTGCACCCTGGAGAGATCCAGGTGTCCTCAGGTATTCCATAGAATCCTTCACTTGTTTAGGTTGGAAAAGAACTTTTGAATCGTAGAATCACAGAGTTGTTTGGGTTGGAAAAACCTTCTAGGATCCTTGAGTCTAAACCCTCTAGGGTCATTGAGTCTAAACCCTCTAGGATCCTTGAGTCTAAACTCTCTAGGGTCATTGAGTCTAAACCCTCTAGGATCCCTGAGTCTAAACCTTCTAGGATCCTTGAGTCTAAACCCTCTAGGGTCATTGAGCCTAAACACTCTAGGATCCTTGAGTCTAAACTCTCTAGGGTCATTGAGCCTAAATCCTCTAGGATACTTGAGTCTAAACTCTCTAGGATCATTAATCTAAACCCTCTAGGATCATTAAGTCTAAACTGTCTAGGATCCATGAGTCTAAACCCTCTATGATCATTGAGTCTAAACCCCCTAGGATCATTAAGTCTAAACTTTCTAGGATCCATGAGTCTAAACCCTCTAGGGTCCTTGTGTCTAAACCCTCTAGGATCCTTGAGTCTAAACCCTCTAGGTTCATTGGGTCTAAACCCTCTAGGATCTTTGAGTCTAAACCCTTTAGGATCCTTGAGTCTAAACCCTCTAGGATCTTTGAGTCTAAACCCTTTAGGATCCTTGAGTCTAAACCCTCTAGGATCTTTGAGTCTAAACCCTCTAGGATCTTTGAGTCTAAACCCTCTAGGATCCTTGAGTCTAAACCCTCTAGGTTCATTGAGTCTAAACCCTCTAGGGTCATTGAGTCTAAACCCTCTAGGGTCATTGAGCCTAAACCCTCTAGGATCCCTAAGTCTAAACCCTCTAGGATCATTGAGTCTAAACCCTTTAGGATCCTTGAGTCTAAACCCTTTAGGATCCTTGAGTCTAAACCCTCTAGGAACATTGAGTCCAAACCCTCTAGGGTCATTGAGTCTAACTGTCAGCCCAACACCACCAGGGCCATTAAACCATGTCCCAAAGTGCCATGGCCACAGGTTTCTTGAACACTTCCAGGGCTGGTGACTCCACCACCGCCCTGGACAGCCTGCTCCAATGCCTGACAGCTCTTTACATAAAGAAGTTTTTCCTAATCTCCAACCCCAGCCTCCCCTGGCACAATTTCAGGCCATTTCCTCCCATTTTATCACCTGATATTAGGGAGTAGAGACCGACCCCAACCTCACCATAGGTAGTTGCAGAGAGCAATGAGGTCTCCCCTCAGCCTCCTCTCCTCCTTAAGGTCAAGCCTGGTGATCTCACAGCAGTTTTCTGTGTACTAAACCAGATTTCATTGGGAATGCTCCATAAAGGGACCTTAAAGAAACCTCAGGAGCACTTTTTGGTCCCTGAGAGACACTGGAGGAGAGCACCCACTAACCAAAGATGACCACCAGTTCAGAAGCTACCTGGCAGGTGAGGGACAGCGCAGCAGGTGATACCCCACCTGATGCCCCATTTCAGTGCCTCAACAGGGTGTCCAAAATGGGGAAAGCCAGTCCTCCTCATGACAACACAAAAGAGACACCCAGCCTCGAGTCTAGGGTCATCCCAAGTGAGCCTCCATGCCCCAAGGGGTGCCTCAGGGTCATCTCAGGGCACTCAGGCTCACGGAGGCTGCCACAGGGCTTGGTCCCTGAGGGCTGCAGGCTGCTGCAGCATTCAGGAGGGGGAACAGGCTCAGTGTGCCTGATAAGGTGTGGGATGCACTGAGCCAGATCAGATCTGCTACTGCCCTGCTGCTAGCCAGCCATTTATCCCTGAAATCAGCCAAGGAATTGCTGAGGATGGGGTGAGGAGGAGCAGAGGAGTGAGAGCCGAAGGGGTCAAGGCTGGGATGCAGTTCCAGCACCATGCACAGAACCAGCAAGTGACTGAGCAAAATCTGAACGTTTCTCTCTGGTCTCAAGGAGATAGAGGGGTTAGGAGGTGGCAAGAGGCCATTCCCATGCCCCATGGTGGAGGCTGGGGTAGGGTGGACTGGGCAGATGGAATCAGTGCCCTTGGAAGCACAAGGGTGGACACATAGCCAGAGGCTGGACCCGGTGGAGGTTTGGGATGGAACTGATGGGCTGCCTGTGTGCACAGGTGTCTGCAGCACTGACACTGGCATTAGGGCATGGAGGGGCCCCAGTGCCTTGCCACTATCACAGAGCCCCAGTCAGACAAAGCAAACACATCTCTCAATGGAGAAGCTCCCGCTGCCCTGCTGATAAGCAGCACAGGATGGTGCGGAGGCAGCTGCCTGTTCTTCCCCATGACACAAAGCTGCTCTTCAGCCCCAGCAGTGCCTGGAGAAGCTCTCTGTTAAGCCCCTGTTTGATCAGACCAGCTCTGTTTGGACTGCTTCCCTGCTGGGAGACTGTTGGGCACCTTAAGTGAGTAAAGGATGCAGAGCTGGCATGGTCCCGCTGTCTGGTTTGGGTCATCACCCCAACCCTTGTCATCACCACTCCTAGTGCCAGCCCTCCCTTGAGTGGCAGCCCATGACCTCAGGGTCACCATCAAGGGAAGGAGCAATCCAGGTCATGCAAGACTTTGGATGGGCAGAAAACCTGGTCTTCATCTCAGGATCTCCACCAGCCTGGGGCACCTGCCTCCACTCCTGCAGTGTCCCCACAGCCATCATAGCTGCCAGGCAGCTGAGATCTGAGGCTGAAATCCAACACTGCTCCAGAGAAAGGCAGTGCTCTTCCAGCACAACTCAGGGAGCCAGCAGTGAAGCATGGCTGTGCACCAGCTTGTCCTCTCCTGACACTCTTCTCCCTCCTAAAGGGCAGCAGACAGCCACCAAAGCATGGTCAAAGCAGCACAGCTTAGGCACAGAGTGATAGCAGTAGCTTGGGTGCAAGAGTGAGATCACTCATCCTTACAGCACCTCTCCTTGCTGCTTCTTTTCCCACTGTTGCCCCTGGTCCAGATCTATTAGAAAGGCCTTCTGTGCAAGCAGCTCTTACAGCATGTTTGAGGGTGTTTAGGGGAGAATGTGTTTTGAACTCCTCCATCGTGGAAGTCCATACTCCAGGATGGAGAACACCATGCATGGAGAGCCTTTTGGTCTTCCTTTGGATCCCAGTCCAAAAAGGACCAGGGGGACTCCTCATGCCCAGGAAGAGCTTGAAGGCTGGACTCTGACTGAGGTTAGCCTCCACTCCTCAGATGGCCTGTGATACACTGGATGGCCAGCTGGTTGTAATGCCTTTTGGAGGGACCTTGGCAGGTTGGAGAAGTGGTCAGATGGGAACTTTGGGAGGTGACAATGCAAAGCACTGCTCCTGCAAGGGAATAATCCCACAAACCAGCACATAATGTGGGCCAGCTGCTTGGAAAGTAGTTTTACATGGAAGGCCCAGGAAGTCCTGGTGGACCCCACTGTACCTGGCTGGACCCAGCCCCAAGCAGCTGGAAAGCAGTTTTACATGGAACACCCAGGGAGTCCTGGTGGACTCCACTGTACCTGGCTGGACCCAGCCCCAAGCAGTTGCTCTGCCTGAGCAGGAGGCTGCCCCAGGCAATCTCGAGATCCCTTCCAACTTCAGCCACTCTGCCATTCTGGGATTGTCAATGGAGGGAACAGAAAAGAAGCAAACATTAAAACAGGAGCTCTGGGAAAAGGTCCTCTTGAGAAGCCCACCTGAAAAAAACAACCACACCAAAGCACCAAAATGAAACACCCCTCCAAATACATAAAGCAAGCAAGCAAAGGCTCCAGCTCCAGCTGTCAGCTGGTCAAAGCACCTCTCAGTTTTCTGGGCAGTGTTGCTGTAAGGCCCACGTTGTGCTCTGCTCACCTTGCCTCAATCTTCCAATTGCCAATGACACCTCAGACTTGCTGCTGGGTTGCCATGGGGCGCCCAGTGCCTGCAGGGCAGCTGTGAGCCATGGGGATGGAGAGGTGGCAGGACCAAGGGAGCACAGGAACGGACAAGTGGCTTGGCTTGCTGCTGATGACGTGCTTGGTGGCCTCTCACGTCTGCTGGCAGTGGCACCGAGTGACTCAGTGCTCCAGGCTGGGCCCCACGCTGAGTCATGGCCCAGGAGCCTCCCCCTCCATCCCTCAGCCACTGCTGGCACAGGCAGAGCAGGAGAAATGGAGGCTCCTGGGGCTGATGCTGCCTCTGAAAAAGGCTCTCCCTCTCTCTCCAGAGCATCTCCAGAAGGTGGCTGCAAGGTGCTGTGGAGGTCCTGGAGCAGGATGCTGCAGTGTGTCTGTTCAGCAGCAGCAGGAGAAGTCACAGTCACACTCTTGCTAAAGCTCTTCTGTAACTACACCACCATGTGCTGCTCCCATCCCCAGCTCCCATGATGGTTGCCCTGTCAGGCCTCCAGCACAGGGTTAGGGAAACAGGTTGTGCTTCCCACCAGTGCCTCATCACAATAGAAATAGAAATAGAAATAGGAAAATAGAAATAGAAATAGAAATAGAAATAGAAATAGAAATAGAAATAGAAATAGAAATAGAAATAGAAATAGAAATAGAAATGGATAGGATAGGATAGGATAGGATAGGATAGGATAGGATAGGATAGGATAGGATAGGATAGGATAGGATAGGATGGAATGGAATGGAATTAACCAGGTTGGAAAAGACCTCAGAGATCATCAAGTCCAACCTACCACCCAACACCATCTAATCAACTAAACCATGGCACCAAGTGCCTCATCCAGGCTCTTCCTAAACACCTCCAGGGATGGTGACTCCACCACCTCCCTGGGCAGCACATCCCAATGGCCAATCTCTGTCTGTGAAGAATTTCTTCCTAACATCCAGCCTGAGCTGCAAAATTGTTTTAGAATGATAGAATCATCTAGGGACCACTCACACTAGATCAGGTTGCTCACAGCCACAGAGCCTGCCCTTAAAGACCTCCAGGGATGAGGCTTCCACCACCTCCCCGGGCAACCTGCCCCAGTCTCTCACCACCCTCATGGGGAAGAACTACTTTTGAACATCCAGTCTGAATCTACCCATTTCTATTTCTTTTTTTTTTTCCATTTCCCCTGGTCCTTTCATTACTTGACACCTTAAAAGTCCCTCATCTGCACCTTTTTCCCCCCTCAAACCCACAGCACCTGGGCTCTGCTGGAGTCTCCTCCCACCCCAGCTGTGGCCACTTGGCCCTCCCCACCCACTCCCTTATTTAATCCCCCCCAGGAAGGGCAGCAGCCCCCAGCTGAGCCCCTCGGGGCTGGAGGATCCTCCTCTCATCTCTGGTGAGTGCCCCTGGAGCACACTGGGTGATGGTGGTGGTGACAACAAAGGCCGGGGGGCCTGGTGGCCCCCCGGTTGTTAGGAACGTGATTGATGAGCGCTCACTTGGCTGGGGAGAGTCTTGCTCCAGCCTCTGGGATGGGTGCAAAAGTGGTGGTGGTGGTGGAGCAGGAGCTGTTTAATCATATGATATTATGCTAATTACACTATTTTTACCTGGAGACCCCTTCAGTCTGCTCTCATCATGCAATGAATCTCTGCTGTGTGCCTCATTTGCAGACCATTTCTTCTCTCCCACTATTTCCTTTCAGAAATAAGGAAGGAAAGGAGGAGGAAAAAAAAAGAGCAACAAAGCATACCTTCATCTTCTCTGTTGTGGTTATATTTCATGGTGGTCAATGCAGAGGGGGGAAAAAAATAAAAGGTCAAGCTGGCTTGACTTCTCTACAGAAAATTATCCCTGAGAAAGGGCCATGGTGACCACTGAATACCCATCCTTCATCTAGAAACACAGACTCATGCAATCAACCAGGTTGGAAAAGACCTCAGAGATCATCAAGTCTGACCTAACACCTCATGAGAACTAAACCATGGCTCAAAGTACCACATCCAATCCCCTTTTGAATGCCTCCAGGGATGGGGACTGCACCACCTCCCTGGGCAGCAAATTCCAATGGCCAATCTCTCTTTCTGTCAGGAACTTTCTCCTCACCTCCAGCCTAAACTTCCCCTGGTGCTGCTTGAGATTGTGTCATTCTGATGCTGGTTGCCTGGGAGGAGAGACCAACCCCCACCTGGCTACAGCCTCCCTTCAGGTAGTTGCAGAGAGCAATAAGTTCTCCTCTGAGCCTCCTCTTCTCCAGGCTAAGCAACCTCAGCTCCCTCAGCAGCTCTCATCATGTCTCCCAGCTCCCTGTAGCTGGCAGGACTGTTGGTGGATAGGTTCATCTCTGGGTTTCTTACTAGCAAGACCTGAAAAGCAGATCTCTGCAGAGCCCACAGCTGTGCAGGACCTTAGAGGTGTTTTATGTCTGCCCACACAGCTGGAAGAAACTCCATGCTCATGTTTGCTTAAGCAGTGATGGCCTGGAGATGTCTGTTTGTGAGGGTCCTGAACCTGAATTCTTCTTCTGAGGGTCAGCTTGCCTTAAAACAGGAGCTGCAGCTGGTCTAGAAAGCCCCAGTGCCTATTTTACATGCAAAGCAGGTATCCATCAAGTCCTGTAGCCATCTCCACCCCACCCTTTGGTCAGGGCTATCACAATTCTCTTAGGTCTTAAAGAACTGTAATCAGAGACATCTGGGAAGAGAATCCAAGCCATCATCTCAGGACCCCCCTCCACCATGACTCCTCTTCCATCTGCAAGAGGAATTGGCCATAAACATGCCTGATGTGTGTTGACAGTCCCTCCCCAAAGCCTTCCCCCTGCCCCAGGTCAGCTTGCTTCTGGACAGCCAGGGGCTGAATCAGGAGGAAGCAAGCAGCAGTTGCTCTAGTGGGTCCTCAACAGCAGGCAAGCTCTGTCTGGGGGGCAGACCATGTCAAAGGAGGGTCACAAAGCCTCAGGAGCTATCAGGTCTGCTCCTCTCTGTTGAGAGCCACTTCCACTAGAAGATGCCTGTAAGGAAGAAGTGGTTTCCTGAAGCAAGGAGGGGTTGGATCAGTTCTCCTCCTTTCAGAAAACACTCGTGTTTAATGGGTGGAGATGGGCATGAGGGAGCCTCAAATCTCACCCTCCTGCTGAACTTCCAGGGAGATGAGTGTGCTGACTCCAGCTGGCTCTGCAGCCCCAGCCCCCTGAAGCCTCCTGTCCCTCCTCTGCTCATGGCAGCATGTTCACTCACCCTCTTTCTCCTGTGCTATCCTTTCATTCAGATGCTGCTTCCCTTCAGGGTGACTGCTGACAAGCTCTGCAGATGAGCATCTGCCTCTCCATCACCACCAGCCCTGGGAAACATCATGGCAGCAGGCAGGGAATGGCTCTGAAGCCAAGCACGCTCGTGGCAGGGAAGGGCTGGCAGCTTCTCTGCTCCCTTTCTTCACAATCAAAACCCAAGCCACCCAAAGAGGTTTCAGTTCAGACCCCTGTAAGGGAGTGACTGGGCCTGATTTGGGGGAAAGAGGAACGCTTAGGGAACTCTGCTGTGACAAATGGTGTCACAGCTTCACCTGAAGCTGCTTCTGGAAGGTCTTAACCCCCTCTTTGTCTTCAGGGATCTTTCAAAACCTGCTTTTTGCTTTCTTCCCTGTTGCCCTTCGTGGTGGCTGTAAATACAGCTTCATCTCCTTCTAACTGAGTTGGTCTGGCAAAGTTAATGCTGGGGGGAAATTTCCACCCTGCACACCCTTATTTCCCTTACAACAGGTGGCACGGGGCCCTCTCCCTCCACGTTTCTCTTCAGCATTCAGTAGGGACCTCCTGAAGTGGCTCAGGGATGTGCTGGCATTTTGCAGCCTTTGATTAGGCAGCAGTCCACTTGCAGGTGCTGAAGAGGGGCTTAAAATGCTGCGGTGGCCAGGAGGCAGGGAGAGGCGAGGGCTGGCTAATTGAGGGTTCAGACAGCGGCTTTGCTCCGGCAGACAGCTACCAGCAACACCATCGATCCACTCCTCGAGTGGTCTGCCTCCCCTATTAGCCCTTTCCAGGGTGTTGAAGAAGTATAGATTTTTGGTGGCACTTTGCAGTGGCAAGCAGAGGCAGCTGGAAGTGGGAGGTGCAGGGGAATAGGAAGATGTGGTCTCTTGATGGGGGAAAGGTGATGCTGTTGCTACATAGAATCATAGAATTGTTAGGGCTGGAAGGGACCTCAAGGAGCAGCCAGTTCCAAACCCCCTGCCATGGCCAGGGACACCTCACACTACAGCAGGTTGCTCACAGCCACATCCAGCCTGGCTGCAAACACCTCCAGGGATGAGGCTTCTACCACCTCCCTGGGCAACCTGTGCCAGTCTCTCACCACCCTCATGGGGAAGAACTTCTTCCCCACGTCCAATCTCAATTTATCCATTTCTAGGGTGTTTTTTTTTCCCACTCACCCCAGTCCCATCATGCTATCCCATGGGGCAGGTCTGCACCAGCACTGGCACCTTGTGGAGAGCAGCACATCAGAGCTGGTCTGGGGCAGTCCCCTGGCAAAGCCCTTAGAAATGATCAGAGAATGGCTTGAGTTGGAAGGAACTTTTAACGTTCATCTAGTTCCAAAACTCCTTCCATGGGTAGGAACACCTCCCACCAGACCAGCACCCCAAGTCTTTCTCCACAGGGCTGCTCTGCAGTCCTTCATCCCCAGGCTGCCTCGATACCGCGGGTGGCCCTGGCCCCAGGTGCAGGACCTTGTGCTTGGCCTCCTTGCACCTCACGAGGTCCGTGCGGTCTCCAGCCAGTGCATGCCGCTCTGGACGGCCGGATCCTGCCGCTGTGCTGCCACAGAAACCCTTTCACCCTGCGAAGGCGAGACGGGGACCGGAGTTACGGGACGAGAAGTCCCGGAGGGCTTCCTTGCTTAGCGGGTAGCAGCCGCGGGGTGCCCCGGGGCCGAGCGCAGCGGTAAGGATGCAATGGAAGGGCTGCTGCAGATCGGCAGCTTCCCACCAGGCGGCGCTGCGGCCCCGCCGGCCGCCTCGGCTGGCTCTGCTTCCTCTGCTGCTGCCTGCCCGCGGTGCTGCGCGCCGGGGCCGTCACAGCGGGGCCAGGGCCGGTGCTACCCCGGTGCCCCCTCCCCAGCCTCCATAACGCCAGAGAGGAGCAGCCTCTGCTGAAAGGACAGCACAGCCAGGCACATGGGCACCTCGCAGAGCTAGAGGCTGGGGTCTGCCACAGGGCAAGTTCCCACCCTGTGAGGGTGCAACCTGCAGACTCAGCCTTCATCTCATGGGAGGTTTATTCCAAGGAATTGCCTGTGGCAGGTCTCCTGCAGCACTGTCACACCACCTTTCTCATCAGCTCCTGCCACTGTTCACACCCAAGCAACACACTTGTCCTCAGCAGCTGCCCATTGGTTGATCCATGGGATGGGTTGAAAGCCAAAGGTGGTGTCTGTGCAAGACTAGGGTGCATTAGCATCACTGCTCCTACAGCCAGTGGACAGAACTTTGACAGGCAGACAGAGAAATCTCTTGTTTCAGAGGTGCCTCCCTGCAGAGGAGACCTGTAGCTGAAAGAAGGGGGTGGTTGAGGTCTGGGGGAAGGTATAAATCCCACCACATCCCTCCCAGGCACTGTAGCAGCTCATTGAAGGCCCTGAGAGCTCTCTTTCTGCCACATAAAATGTGGGCATTGGTGGTGTGGAATGTTTGGATTCTCACCAGCTCCAGATGGGCTTCCTCTGCTTCCATCCAGCAACAAGGATCCCTTACAGATGCACAGAGTGAGGGCTTCTCTGCTGCACTGCTTGCTTGCAGAAGAGGCTGGCAGTGCAGCAGGGCCATGTCCTTACCTGGGAAGAGGTAGTCCCTGGTCAGATGTTCAAGCTCTTCCAGCATTCAAGTATGTCTCTTTGGTAGGGTCTCACTGGCACTTGCAGATGTGCCAGGGCAGCCAAATGCTGCCTCTGAGGATTGCTCAAGCAGAGGATGTCTGCAAAAGCATCTTCTGGGTTAAAATGGCATCCTGCCTCCTTGCCCCTGGGCTTGTTGGTAAGGGCTCATGTTTCCAGATGATCTGGCAGACCTTTGAACTTCAAGAATTTCTGCTGGCAATGCACAGCTTACACCAGAGCAGACCTGGCTGCAGGAGCACAGGGATGCCAGCAACTGGGATCTTTTGGGGCTTCTGGTAGCTGCTCCCTGCCAAACAGAGAATGTGTGTTGCTCTTCCAGCTTTCTCCTCCACATCACTGTTTCACCCCTTTGTCCCCTTTGGAGAACTGCTGAGGACAGCAAAGATTTGAGAAGTTTGGCTTTATACTTCCCTTGGCCCTCGATCTGAGCTAAAGCAGGAGTCACAAGGGGGCTTCCCTGAGGACTGCCTTCCTTTTCTTCTCCAAATCCTCTTGCCACTCCTTCACTCCTGGCTGCAGATAAGCCATAGGACTAGCTCCAGCAGCCTCCAAAAGGGAGCCAAGAAGGGGGGAGGATCCATCCTCCAGACAGGAGATATCTCAGCCTGTCTTTCGGGCTGCAAATGGTTAAGTGTTGGGAGAGCCTGGCAGCATCTTTCAGACTTGCCTAGAGAGCAGCACAGGCACAAAACACAATTAGAAGAGCAAAATGACAGCTTGGCACTGGAGGGCTTCAGAGGCTAGAAGAAATTACATTGGAAACAAAATAAAAGTACATAGATCCATGAGGAAGTTCCCACAATGGCTGGGAGTGAAAGCCTGATCTGTTTGCTGATGTTCCCAACTGCTGTCCTCTCCATCCCCCCCTGCTCTGCCTGTGTTTGTCTCATTCCCTCCCCCCGGCTGCAGCCGCTGCCCTCCGAAGCACTGCGGCTGACAGGGACCTTGGCAGTTCCTTGACTGTGCTGAGAAGTGACACCTAGGGACAGGAGGAGAAGGGGAAATGCCAGGATGTCACTCTCCCGGAGCCTGGGGACCCGTCAGCTGGGGGACATGGGCAGTGGGGGGAGCTCCAGCAGGGTGACAGCTTCCTCTCTGCTTGCCCTTTCTCTACTGCCAGGGTCTGAGAGCAGCTGGGGCTGCTCGGGATGCTCAGCCACAGGGGTGGCTGAGCCAAGGGACCCACACACACAACAATTCCCTCCCCACCACACCGTCTCTTAGCTCAGAAATGCTGCTTTGCCACCAAGCACAGGAGGGGACCTCCTGGAGTTGTGCTGTGGGAGGCAGCCCCTGCCCATTGCCAGCCACCTGTCAGGAATCCCTGGGGCTTTCCTGCTCTGTGCCCTGAGCACCAAACAGCCCCGGGGCCAGGCACACCAGTTGCTTTCCTGGTGGAGCACCTTTGCACCATAAAGCAGTGGAAACACTGTGTTCTCTTGTAAAACTGTGTGGGAAGGCTCCCAGCAGTTTGAAGGGAACAAAGAGCAGTGCAGGTGCTGCTAGGCTGTGCAATCACAGAACCATGGACTGGTTTGGGTTGGAAAAGACCTTAGAAGGTCATCCCCCTTGCAGTCAGCAGGGACATCTGCAACTGGAGCAGGTTGCTCAGAGCCCCAGACATCCTGACCTGCAATGATTCCAGGGATGGAGCACCTACCACCTCCCTGGGCAACCTGGGCCAGGGTCTCACCACTCAGCATCAGAAATTTCTTCCTTCTCTCTAGCCTGAATCTCCCTCTTTTAGTTTAAAGCCATCACTCCTTGTCCTGTCACAACAGGCTCTGCTGAAATATCTGTTCCCAGCATCTTTAAGCACTGAAAGGCCACAAGAAGCTCTCCCCTCAGATTTCTCCAGGCTGAACAGCCCCAACTCTCTCAGCCTGTCCTCACAGCAGAGGGGTCCCAACCCTTGGATCATTGCTATGGCCTCCTCTAAGCCCTGCTCCAACAGGTACATGGCTCTCCTGTGCTGGGGAAATCAGTTAGCAGCAGAGCACCACTTGCTAGACCCTGCCCAAACCCTGCCCACCACAGCCTCTGCTCTGGAGGGCAGTTCACCCACCATGGTGAGGGCTTGACCTGAAAGGCTTTGTGCCCCACATGCCATTTCCTCCCTTCCTCTCAGGGCACACACATTCCCCTTGATCCCATCGAACCCCTTCATCTCCCAGCCCCACAGCTTGCCCACAGCCCTCCCACATCCCCACATGGTTGGGGTAGTAAATCAAGATCTGCTTGTGCTTGTTAGCCTCCAGCATCACATCCACTGTGGTGGTGGGGATGCCACAAAGACCCGACTGGCAGTATCTCCCCAGGCTCTGGGGTTAAGGCTATCCATCTTTGGGTGTGTTTGGGGTGTTTCAGGTAGGAGGGGAGCACAGTTTCCCCCCACAGCTTGTTGGCAGTTGGATGTTCAAGTATTCCCCAAGCAGGGACCTGAAGCCTGACCCCAGGCTGGAGGTGGCTGTCCCAGCCAGGGCTGCTGGGATGGGGTTGAGATGCAGCCCTGCCCAGAGCTGTGTGATTTTGAGCCCCTGCTTGCCAAGACACAGAGCTTTGCAGAGCTGCTGGAGGAGAGGGTGGAGTGGAGAGCAGGGGTTTGGCTTTCTTCTGAGCCAGCTCTGATTTTGGAAAAGTTGTGTCTGCATTTCAAACCTGCAAGCATCCCCTCCCCTTCTCCAGGGGCCTGGAGTGCCCCTGCATTAACCTCTCCCGTGCAAGGAACCCCCCGGGTTTTGAAACTGTAATGTCACAACCTGTTTGTCCTGTTTAAAGCACAGGGTAGGGCTGGGGAGCTGACAGATCCTGAGCAAGCTGTGCCTCCAGCTACCCCACGTCCTCGTGGCTCAGCAAGGGAGAAAGAGGGGGGAAAAAAACAACCCTTAGAGCCTCACATTCTTCTCTCTCAGGTCTGGTTTTTGCTTCCTTCAAAACCAGCAGCAAGCTGGAGCATGGATGCATGGAGCTCTGAGAGGGCAGCTCAGTGATGTGCTCAGCACCACGTCCATCTAAAGGGTTTGCTCCCACACCTGAGATGAAAAGCCTCCCTTCCTATCTCCAAAATCAGGCCAGCACCTCTCATCCTGATCCATGCTGGCAACTTGTGCGTACAAAGCTGTGGGGCTGGCCTGGCATCCCTGCAGCGCTGGCATGCCTGCCTGGGCAGGGGCACTGGCCAGCAATTAGGGCTGGACACCAAAAATCCCCTCCTTGCTTCATCATCTGGTTTTGCATTCCCCTGCAACCACTCATCCTCAGGCAGACCCCACTGCAGAGCCTAAAGCACTCCTGCAGGCTGCCATGCCCTTGCTGGCAAGGCACTGTTGGCACACACATGCTCTCTTGCTCTGCTGGGGGATGCTGAGCTTTGCTGCTCAGCCAAACATGCCCCTGGAAACTCCTGCTGTTCCCAGAGCCCTTGTACACATCCATATCCCTTGTATATATCCCCCATCTCCTTCCACACAGACAGGACATGCTTCCTGAAGGAGAGAGGCAGCACTTGGATACCTCTTGGCGTAGTGGTGGTCCTGGCAGAGTTAGATGGTGCTGGGGCTTGATGATCTTAAAGGTCTTTTCCAATCATAGAACTGTTAAGGTTGGAAGGGACCTCAAGGCTCAGCCAGTTCCAACCCCCCTGCCATGGGCAGGGACACCTCACACTGCAGCAGTCATAGTGACCCTGTGATAAACTGGCAAAAGAAAAGGAAGTTATTCCATCTAACCATGAGAAGGAACACCTTTACCTTGAGGGTGGCAGAGCACTGGAGCAGGCTGCCCAGGCTGGTGGTGGAGTCTCCACCTCTGGAACCTTTCAAGGCCCACCTAGAGGTGTTTCCATGTGATCTGCTCTAGGTGATCCTGCTCTGGCAGCAGGGGGGTTTGGACTCAGTGATCTTCAGAAGTCCCTTCCAAGCCCTAACATTGATTCTGTGGTTCTGTGAATCACCTTTTCCACATCACCAGCCCTGTGCCCAGCATTTTGGACTCGATGATCTGTCAGGTCTTTTCCAGCCTTGCTGATTCTATGTCTCCTCCCTGGGGTTTGTATCACTCCAGATTTCTGAGGTGTTTGATGCACTTGGGGGAATAAAAAAAGCCATGAGACTTCAAAACTTCCTTACAAAACAACCCCAGCACACACAATTTCCATCTGTTTGAGGCATGACAGAGGTCAAGATTACTTTGAAATACTCAGAGTCCTACCTACTTGCAATAGGTTTGTAGACATAAGGGATTTATGGTTTGTTCTGCTCTTTAACAACAAAGATAGTGCCACTGCTTTGCTTTGTGATAAAGGCCCTGCCAGGCTCAAAGGCAAAAGCAGGCAGGAGTGGGCCAGCACTGAGCCTTTAGGTGGTGTCAGGGCTCCCAGGCTGCAGGGCTCGTGAGCCCACAGGTGAGGTCAGCTGTGATCCTCTGCCTGTTTGCTGCTCAGGATCTGGTCTGTGCCCACTGTGAGTGAGGGCTTTGAGCAGCTGGACAGCTGTGGTGGGTTGAAATTCCCCCCTCCCAGCATTAACTTTGCCAGACCAGCTCAACTGGAAGGAAATGCAAGCTGTATTTACAAGCAGAACTACAATCTACAGTGAAATGCAGTGAATAGGTACAAAATATACAGGCTTTGCAATATTTACAGATCTTTGCAGTTAACAAACAACATGAGAGCCCCCCCTGGTCAATGACCAGGAGACCTGTCTCTCTGCACCCTCATCCTCTGTCCCCAGGGGAAGAAAGGAGCAGAGAAGAGCAGCAGTGGTTAGACTTCAGCAAAGCAGTGCAGCCAAGGACAAGCAGAAGCAGGGTTTGTGTCCTCTCCAAGGCAACGAAGTGAGCAGAGAAGAGAAGACCCCAGAATGTTTTGGGACAAGCACTCTTATGGCAGATATCAGAATAGAATAGAATAGAATAGAATAGAATAGAATAGAATAGAATAGAATAGAATAGAATAGAATAGAATAGACCAGGTTGGAAGAGACCTTCAAGATCATCATGTCCAACCTATCACCCAACACCACCTAATCAACTAACCCATGGCACCAAGCACCCTGTCAAGTCTCCTTCTGAACACCTCCAGTGACGGCGACTCCACCACCTCCCCGGGCAGCCCATTCCAATGGGCAATCACTCTCTCTGTGTAAAACTTCCTCCTGACCTCCAGCCTGAACTTCCCCTGGTGCAGCCTCAGACTGTGTCCTCTTGTTCTGGTGCTGACTGCCTGGGAGAAGAGACCAACCTCTGCCTGTTTACAACCCTCCTTCAGGTAGTTGTAGAGAGCAATAAGGTCACCCCTGAGTCTCCTCCTCTCCAGGCTAAGCAGCCGTAGAATAGAATAGAATAGAATAGAATAGAATAGAATAGAATAGAATAGAATAGAATAGAATAGAATAGAATAGACCAAGTAGGAAAGGACCTTTGAGATCATCGAGTCCAACCTATCACCCAACACCATCTAATCAACTAAACCATGGCACCAAGTGCCTCATCCAGGCTCTTTCTAAACACCTTCAGTGATGGTGACTCCACCACCTCCCTGGGCAGCACATCCCAATGGCCAATCTCTCTTGCTGGGAAGAACTTTCTCCTCACCTCCAGCCTAAACCTCCCCTGGTGCAGCTTGAGGCTGTGTCCTCTTGTTCTGGTGCTGGTTGCCTGGGAGAAGAGCCCAACCCCCACCTGGCTACAACCTCCTTCAGGTAGCTGTAGAGAGCAAGAAGGTCTCCCCTGAGCCTCCTCTTCTTCAGGCTAAGCAACCCCAGCTCCCTCAGCCTCTCCTCACAGGGCTGTGCTCCAGACCCCTCCCCAGCTTTGTTGCCCTTCTCTGGACACCTTCCTGCATCTCAACATCTTTCCTAAACTGAGGAGCCCAGAACTGGACACAGGACTCAAGCTGTGGCCTAACCAGTGCTGAGCACAGGGACAGAATGACTTCCCTGCTCCTCTATCTTTGGTTTTCCTTTTTTACACCCAGTAGTGACATTTTACATTTTACATTTACCTTTTTGTTTTCTACTTTTCAGCTCAAAATCTGTACCAAAAGGTTAAAGGCTTAGCCTGAAGCTCCCACACACAGCAAGCACCGAAAAACCCCCCCTCGAAGTGGCAGCAGGCAGTGACAGGGCACCACACCTTGTTTTCCTTCTGGGAGTCCCTGGGGCTCGTGGGTTTAGCCCCAGTACAGATAGGGAAGTCCTCCTGGGCACGGGCAGGCACGTAGGGAGGCGCAGGCACGTAGGGAGGTGAAGCTGGAGGACTCGGCACCTCCTGGGCAGCCGCCGCGCAAGGCTGAGGGGCTCCACACGCGCCCGAGGCGGTGCCAAGCGCCTTCGCCTCTGGGCAGCGGCAAGCAGAAAGCCGAGCAGCTCGGCCAGCCGACAGGAAACATCTGCAATCAGTGACCCATAAAGCAAGCCGGCCCTGTTTTATCCCTTGGCCTTTTTCCACCACCTTTTTATGACAAAACCAAAGCGATAAGTTCGCTTTGAAACTCGCTCTTGACTTTAGCGCCCAGGAACTCAAACTGGTTTATGACTCCCCCCCACCCCCCACCCTGATATCTCTGCTTGCAGGTGGCAGAGGCAGGCTGAGCCTGATAAGATTACTGATAGGGGAGGCAATTGGGTGCTGAGCAAACGTGCTCATTAGGCAGGAATCTTAAGAAGTTGGGGATATTTGCCTAGTGCCCTCCTCCCCCCCCCCATTGTCTCAGCGGCCAGGAAGGGCTGGTGGCACAGGGATGGGGAGCAGAGGGGCTGAAGGCAGAGCCAGGCTGTTTGGGCTTGGCCAAAACTCAAGCAGGCACAAGGGGAGCAGGATTCACTGGGTCCTTTGTCAGCAGGATTGCAGCCCAGGCTGCCTGGATGTTGTTTAGTTTAGTTGACTGGATGGTGTTGGGTGGTAGGTTGGACTTGGTGACCTCAGAGGTCTTTTCCAACCTGGTTAATTCTATTCTAAGTATTCTAAGTGAATGCAGGTCCTGAAAGGTCTTCAAGGCTGGGCTGGTGAGCCTAAGCTAAGCACCTGCATCAGGTTGGCTTTGGGGCTGAAGGTCTCAAGAGACCACTGCAGAGTACTTCCAGCTTTAAGGTCATGAAAAGCAATGACTTGGTCTGGGGTTAGCATGTGATAAATACCACTGCAGCTTGAGGCTGTGTCCTCTTGTTCTGGGGCTAGTTGCCTGGGAGAAGAGACCAACCCCTTCCTGGCTACAACCTCCCTTCAGGTAGCTCTCCAGACCTTTCATCAGCTTTGTTGCTCTTCTCCATACCTGCTCCAGTACCTCAGTGTCCTTCTTGTAGTGAGAGGTCCAAAACAGAATCCAATACTCCAAGTGTGGCCTCCCCATTGCCAATACCAGGCAACAGTCATTTCTCTGGGCCTGGATTCAGCTGAGCTGAAGAGGATCACAAGGAAAGCAGCTCCAGGTTAGAGGGGGTAGAGATTTGGGAAACTCAAAGGCCTCCATGAAAGAGGATTCGTGGTGTCTACAGGAGGTTATTGACTACCCAGCAGCAGTAACACTACCAAGAAACACCTGGAAATTTAAAGGGGACTGCCATAATTGGATGTATTTATAACTTGGTTTGACTGTGCCACCCAGCTGGGCTCCAAGCTTCCTTCAGGAACCTACCAAAGAGTAAGGATCGATCCCAGTCTCTACAGCTGCACCCTTCTCCATGCAGCATGTCCTGTCTCCGGGCAACTTTCCCTCACCACCTCTCGTCTGTCGGGCCCATTGCAACTACACAGGGCAACAGATAAGCTGCAAACAGGCTGTTAGCATTCAAGGGGCCCTGCAGTATCGGCTTCCCTAACCGCTATGTAACAAAGCACAAAGACCGCAGATCACAGCCCCTGCCACCGGGCGGTGCCCAGCCCTGGGATCTGCCCGGGGAAGCGATACCAGATGTAAACACGAGGGCAGCACCGTCTCTTTTGCATGTGAACCGAGCAGACAGGGCAATCTCGGACACTGGCCTGACAGCTTGGCTTCAGTCAGCCTCCTGGTTTGCTCCCTGCAGCCTGCACTGGGAGATGCTGCTCCAGCTCTGCCTCCTCCAGCCCTGGGAAGATCATCCTTGTGCTGGCTCAGGTACTTCTGCCTCATGCACACATTCGAAGCCACCAAGGTTTTTTCCCATCATCTCAGTGCACTGCAGTGTTTGGTGCTCTGCAAAAGTCTCCTCTGCCAGCAAGGCATGGCTCAAACAAACAGGGGGGAGATCTTCACAGACCCCTTTCCAAGAAACAAAAGTCACAGCATAGAATCATAGAATGGTTTCAGTTGGGAAAGATCTCTGTGATCAAGTCCAACTGCTGACCTAACACCACCATGGCCATTAAGCCATGTCCTGAATGCCATGTCTACATGTCTTCTGAACACCTCCAGGGACAGTGACTCCACCACCTCCCTGGGCAGCCTGTTCCAACGCCTGAGCACTCCATCAGGAAAGAAATTGTTCCTCATATCCAACCTAAACCTCCCCCCCCCCCCCCAAACCGGTGCAACTTGAAGCCATTTCCTCTCATTCTATCCCTTGCTAATATCATTCTATCACTTTTTGTGCCATTCTGAGGCTTGCACAACTGCCTTGCAAGGTGACAAGGCAAGGAGTCACCTGGCATAAGAAAGCACAGCCCCACAAAGGTGTGACAGGAGTGGGGAAGGATCTGTGGAAACAGCAAGTGCAAGTGAAGGGTGGGAGGAGGGGTTGGTGTGGCCTGGAGGATGGATTGAGGTGGGCAGTGGAGAATAGAGCAGGACAGGATGGGAAGTGCAAGGAGGAAGGGATGGAGCAGACTGGCTGCCTGCCTTGCCAGAGCCTCCATCACACGTGTGGACAGGTGAAGGAGGTGATGTCCTTCCACAGCAGCAGAGATGTGGCAGAGAGCGCTGCAGAAGCAGACCCCTTTTGCTCAGAAGAGCATCAGCTGAGCCCTCCTAGCAAACAAAGGAAAACCCACCCCAAGTGAAACTCTCTGGCATTCCAGAAGTAACAAACCCACATCCCTCAGCGTCTAAATCAGCCGGGCAGGAGCTCAAGCTGGAACACGCTGGCTGGTTTCTGCCCTGTGCCGCGTTTTAGCCAGCTCTCCAAAGTAAACCCAAGGCCCCGGCTCCTCCTCCTCCTCCCGGGGAGCTGAGCAGCCAGGAATAAAGAAAGACGCCCAGCAGCAGAAGTCTTGCTCAAGGCTGTGCGGTGCCTCGGCGGGGATCCATGTAAAGCAGCCGGCGTGAGAGGACGTGACACGACCTGCCGCAGGAATTGTACTGAAACTGGGAGCGTGTCAGAGCAGGAGAGCATCAGGGCAGTGACTGATGAAGATTAGCCTAGATAGCGAGGAGGAATGGTATGTCAGAGGAGGAGGGGGGAAGCGATATGGCTACGGGGAAGGGAAGGCAGGGTGGAGCCAGCGATTCGGGCTGGTGCCCTGCCAAGGTACATAGATGTTAATTGAGCAATCCTGTTCCTCCGCTTCCCTGGCAGGTAACAAAAGGCGTGCACGCCTCTGTGGAAGGGGTGGAGGAGGAATGCTCCACCAGCAGCGTGGAGCTGGTCCCCGTGGGATGGGCCGTGGTGCACTGCAGATGTGGCCAAACCATAGGGGAGAGGGAGAGGGAGAGGGAGAGGGAGAGGGAGAGGGAGAGGGAGAGGGAGAGGGAGAGGGAGAGGGAGAGGAGCAGACTTGCAGGCTGGGTTGCCGAGGTTGAGCGAGCTGGCCAAGTGCTCACACTGCAGCAAGGGGAGCCCGGCTGCTGCCTTGGCAAGGGGCACAGCTCCACCCAGATACCCTTACTCCCGGGAGAGCAGAGCTGTGTTGCCACTGTCCCCATCACTGTAGCACAGCAGGGCCCTGCCATCCTCTTCCCCAGTGGCCTTCAGCCCTGAGCTGCTGCATCAACATATGAGCTTTAGCTCTCCAGTCCAACATCTGCACCAGCAATGAGTGTAACTGATTCCACGGCATAGAAGTCAGGAAGATGCCCTCTCTAAGCAGAAGCTGTGCTCTACTGCACCAGCAAAAGGGCTATTACCCCTTCCTCACAGCTTGGTTCACCAGGCTGCAAAGTGCCTCTTCTGCCACCCACTTTTCTCTGTAGGTTGGCTGCTGATACACAGGAGTAAAACAAAGCTGCTTGAGTAGCTCTGATAAGTAAGACAAAGGAAAGCCTAGGCAAGGCTGGAGAGTCATCATCTGAAGTTAGGGTTTTGTCAAGACCAGCAAGCATTGTTGATCACCCCTGGCAAACCAGCTGGAAAGCCAACCCAGACCCATAAGCTGGTCCATCAAAGATAGTGAGGGAACCCTTTTGGCCTTCATAACCCCTGTGCCTTCCCATACACTCAAATCTTCTTTTTTTAAGTCCCTCTTCCTAACCATCATGGCTTGAGCAGGTCCTCAGGTGTCCCCAGAAGGTACTAAGTGCCTGGCAGAAGGGTTTCAGAGCAACCCAACAGCTCTCTGTCACAAAGCTGCTCTTGTGGAACCCTTTGGGACCCAGGCTGTCCTCACAAAAGCAGGACCACAAATGTCCCCAGGGGTGGCTGAGGTCTAGGTGTGTCCCTTAAGGGCTCTTACAGCCTGCAATGGCCCATGAGCTGCGCTGTCAGTAGTCCCTTCCACGTGCACTGGGGGTTGTGGCTGTGGGCATTCGTTAGGTTTGCTCTCACAGCAAATCCTGGTGGCTCCATGAGGGCACTGGAAAGCACTCCCCACTCCCAGGCAGTGAAGAGATGGGTATTCATCTGCTGTGTTGCCTGCCCCAAGCCCACATATCACAGCTGATCCCTTCTGATGGAAACCCAGGACTGGAGGCCATGGAGCAACTAGAGGCCGGTCCCTGTGCTGGGCAGCAGCCCTGCCTGCAGGAGCACTGTGGCTGGGGCCAGCCAGTGGGTTAGCAAGCAGAGGATGAATCCCTGGAGCCACTGCTGCTCTGTCAGAGAAACATGCCATGAAGCACAGATTAATCCCAAGTAGCAGGGCTTTGGGTGGCAGCTTCCTTTCCATCCTCCCAGCCTGTGGGTGTCTGCAAGCTCTCATCTGCTCTTAAGAGCACTTACCAAGTAGGAAGCACTTGTACCTCTCTACACAAGTAGATACTGCTGAGAAGAGATGTGCAAGGCTCTGGGAGCCTTGATGCTTTTCTGTGATGCTGGGAAGCACCAGGATGGCTTTCAAGGAGAAAGGCTGCCTCAGGCTGTCTCCACTTCGTTGTTTGCCCTTGGCTAAGGAAGGTTAAAAGAGGGCTCCCAGAAATGAGAGATCTGCAGGTTTGCACTGCTCCCTTCCCAGAGGCAGTGTAAATCACTGCTCTGCTGGTGCCTGCCATGGGCATGGTGAAATCTGTGAGGCATTGCAGTAGGGTTACCCTAGGCTGAGGGGCATCCTGGGCTGGAAGTCCTCTGACCACAGTGAGAGACTGGGGTGGTTCCTAGTCCCATCTCTCACCCTGTGTGAGTGTGGGCTACCAACTCACTCCTACCCACAGGCTGCCAAAATGTGCCTCTTGGGGGAACTGGGAGATCACAGAGTCACAGAATTGTTAGGGTTGGAAGGCACCTCAAGGATCATCTAGTGCCAACCCCCCTGCCATGGGCAGGGACCCCTCACACTAGATGGAGGGAGCAGTGTGAGATGCACTCATATCTTAATTGGAAGGTATGGCCTCTACCTTACGTTACTGGCCATCAAGCACAGGCTGCACAGGGCCACAGCTAGCCCAGGACCACCCAGAGCAATGTCAGCTGTGACTCATCTCCAGGACCACAAGCAGGATTTCCCTGTGGCCTCTCATCAAAGCACTGAGATTTGTGACACCCAGGCAATGCAAAGCACCCCTCTGGCACTGCAGTTCTGGGGGTTGCTGCTTGGGTCGTCCAGGGGCTGTAACCTCCAGGTGCTGTTGTGTGTTTCAGCAAACTGCAGCTTGTCCCTCTGTGAAAGAGCCACCATCAGACATAGCTGATGCCCAGCATTTGCATGGATTTGATTGTAGCAGGGCAGACTTGAGCCTTTCTGTTGGCAAGCCATAGAGGGAACATCTCATTTGCCTTCCCCTCCCTTTTGCTTCCTGCCTTTGTGCAAACTAAGCTTTTGACTGATGATACAAAAGACCTTAAAGACCATCTAGTTCTGAGCCCCTGCCATGGGCAGGGACACCTACTACTAGAGCAGTTTTCTCAAGGCCCTGTCCAACCTGGATTTGACAATTCCAGGCTTGGAGCCTCCACAACTTCTCTGGGCAACCTGTTCCAGTGCCTCACCACCCTCATGGGGAAGAATGTCTTCCTAATGTCTAATTTTAGCTGAGCTTTTTCCAGCCCTGTCACTACACAGCTCTGCAAAAAGTTGCTCTCCAGCTCTCTTGTAGCCCACTTCAGATACTGGAAGGCTGCCATAAGGTCTCCTTGGAGCTCTCTCTTCTCCAGGCTGAACAACCTCAGCTCTCTCAGCCTGTCCCCACAGGGGAGGTGCCTCAGCCCTCTGATCATCTTTGCAACCCTCCCCTGGACTCACTCTAACAAAGGTCCATGTCCTTCCACGTCCATGGTGTTCTTCACCATGTTGTGCTCAGACTCCTTGGTGGAGTCAGTGCAGCCAGCAGCCCAGGTTTTCAGGGGCTCTGCTCAGTCATCAACATTTCCACCTCCCCCTGAGCCAAAAGCAAAGCAGTCATAATGACTTGCCAAGAAACAATCACATGAATTTTCATGAGCTTAGTGTCCTTCCTGTTCTAGCCTAGCTCCTCTGTTTGACCCTTGGGGAAGAGGCATAAGTGAAGGTCCCTCCTGTAGTTCTGTCACGCTGATGGAGCTGTTCTGCCACCTGAGTGCAGAAGACAACTGGTGCTCTCTGTGAAAGGGGTGAAAAATGCTCTGTTCCTTGAGGACTGACTCAGGAGCAGAGTCTGAGCTCTCTCCTTTCAACAGCTACCAGATGCCAAGACAGAGAGGCATTGACCCTCATGGGAAATGATGTGATGCTGCTACAAGAGAAACACTTCTCCAGGGAACATTTTAGCTATAAGCAGGAGGGACAGTGTGAATATGAGAAACTGGGTGCTTGGGCACCATGGCTTCACTTAGGTTCTGCTTTGGTTTGACACCAGCTCTGCTCTTGCTGCCTGAACCTCTGATTCCACACACCCCCCTACACCTCCCAGGTTTCATCTCTGTTTCGTTTTCACTTAAGGTTAGCAACAGCAAATGGTCATAAACCAGCAGGATGGGAAGGAAGAAGGAGAGAGGTTGCACACACCCATGGGTGGTCAAACAGCATTAGCATGAAGGAAGGTCCAAAAGGCACCACTGCAGGCCTGGTAGGGGGAAATCACCTCCTGGGACCTCTTTAGGCTCAGAGAGTTGCTTTAGCATCAGTGCCATTATTAGCCCCACATGTATCATGAGCAGAGAAATAGCATGGAGCAAGATGAT
Organism: Melanerpes formicivorus; assembly: GCF_026170545.1. NCBI lineage: Eukaryota > Metazoa > Chordata > Aves > Piciformes > Picidae > Melanerpes > Melanerpes formicivorus. Next base: position 14,456,061 of record NW_027142368.1, on the reverse strand, counting down.
AGCAGGTCACCACTGGAGGGGAAAATGTAGTGGGGCATATGATGATCAGAGAATCATAGAATCAATGAGGTTGGAAAAGACCTCAAAGATCATCAAGTCCAACCTGTCACCCAACACCTCATGACTACTAAACCATGGCACCAAGTGCCAGGTCCAATCCTCTCTTGAACACCTCCAGGGATGGTGACATCTCCATGCAGGGACCCAAACAAGCAAATCATCCATGCAGCAAGTGCCCCAGCCGGAGGAGCAGTGAGAGAGCCATTGAGGATCTCTGATTAAAGAGGCATTCACCCAAACTGTACAAAGCTGCACTTTGAAGGGTGACTTTGAAGTGCCACCAGCCTTTAGCCAGTCAAAACAGGTAGTGAAGCAACATGGGTGGTGTGTTCAGAGGGTCCAGTGCCTGCTGCACAACTCTCTTTTGTGACCACATCTAAGACACCTGCTATTGAATATGTAGCCCCAGGGCCTTGTTTTATAGCTGCCTCCTGTGATAAAGACTATCTCCAACCAGCCCAAGAATGCAGCCACCAGCGTGGCCAGCTGTGAGCAGAGCAGAGCCCATGAAATCCTTCAGACTTTGCAAACAGAGATCAACCTCATCAGCTCTGCTGGTACAATGAAAAGCCAAGCAGGGGACGGTGGAGTGAAGTCCTAAAGGCTGTGCAGTTCATCAGTGGTGCAGTGTGGTACCTTGGTTGCAGCCTTTTGGTATACCAGTGACAAAAGAGGTTTCAGGTGCCACCCTTGAGTGGGCTCTTGCTGTGCCCAGACCAACAAATGTGGGTTTTTCTCCCCACCAGGCAACATCCCCACTGTGGGCTGTGGCTGGATGTTTGCTCCTCCAAGGCCCACATGTGAGTGTCCTCAGCCACCCCAGCCACAGGGCTGCTTGCTACGGGCACTTACACAAGGGGGGAAACACAGAGGCTTGGGTTAAGGTTGGATTTAGCACTGGGCACCAGAGCACCTACAAGGATCTTTCTGGAACAATCCCATTAGGAGAGCTTGAGCCTGGATGCATTCCTAGTATAGGTCATCCTGCTCTGGCAGGGGGGGTTGGACTGGGTGGTCTTTCAAGGTCCCTTCCAGCCCCTAACATTCTGTGATTCTCTGTGGCTCTGTGGTATTTAGAGTGAAGATTCATTGGGGCTGTTCAGTCTGGGGAAGAGAAGGCTCCGAGGTGACCTCATTGTGGCCTTCCAGTATCTGAAGGGGGCTACAGGAAGGCTGGGGAGGGACTGCTCAGGATCTCAGGCAGTGATAGGACTAGGGGGAATGGAATGAAGCTGGAGGTGGGGAGATTCAGGCTGGATGTGAGGAGGAGGTTCTTCCCCATGAGAGTGGTGAAGCCCTGGAATGGGTTGTCCCGGGAGGTGGTTGGGACACCATCCCTGGAGGTGTTTAAGCCCAGGCTGGATGAGGCTCTGGCCAGTCTGATCTAGTGTGGGGTGTCCCTGCCCATGGCAGGGGGGTTGGAACTAGATGCTCCTTGTGGTCCCTTCCAACCCTGACTGATACTATGATATTATGATACCAGCCCTGCAGACAAGGTGTCAGCCAGCACAACCAAGCTGCTGGGACCTATCCTGAAGTGCCTCAGCTGGGTGTCAGGAGGGAGCAGGACTGGCAGCACTCCCTGTGCAGGGATGTGCTGCCTCTCCCTTCACCCAGCAGGACATGTGTGGGAAGATTCCTGGGTTTGGGCTTCACTGGAGGGAGATTGTTTGAAAGGACTTCTGAAAATTGCAAAAGTGAGTCACATAGGAAACTTCCTGTATGTGCACACACACACACTAAAGCTTTAGAAGCCTTTGGAGCATTCAGAAGAGATTTAAGGGCTGAAGTGTTGACTAGGATGCCTAAAGACATGTACAAGTCAGTACCTAAAAATGTAGATTATGATCTAGTAGGATTCTGAGAAGCTCAGTAGGTGCTCAGCTGCCCCATGGGCCTGAATCAGCCAGCAAACCCAGCTCTCTGCCAGCATGGCTAACAGGTACAGGTATAATGTGTCTGAAGGAATATTTTCATCCATCTTATACTCAGCAAAACGTTATAGCATCAGGGCAGCTCCTTTGAAGAGATCCTTTAAGGACACAGGTAGCCTGGGTAGCAGAAGACAGCTCTTTATTGCAGGAGAGACCACTGCAGAAGAGAAAAATGACAGATTCTTGTTGGCAGTCCTGTGCCATGACAGTGAACTGCACAAATTTCTCTTCTCTGAACCATTCTCAGTTTAAGAAGGACGTTGAGACACTTGAATGTGTCCAGAGAAGGGCAACAAGGCTGGGGAGAGGCCTTGAGCACAGCCCTGTGAGGAGAGGCTGAGGGAGCTGGGGTTGCTTAGCCTGCAGAAGAGGAGGCTCAGGGGAGACCTCATTGCTCTCTGCAACTACCTGAAGGGAGGTTGTAGCCAGGTGGGACTTGGTCTCTTCTCCCAGGCAACCAGAACAAGAGGACACAGTCTCAAGCTGTGCCAGGGGAAGTTTAGGCTGGAGGTGAGGAGAAAGTTCTTCCCAGAGAGAGTTGTTAGCCATTGGAATGTGCTGCCCAGGGAGGTGGTGGGGTCACCATCCCTGGAGGGGTTCAGAAAGGGATTGGATGTGGCACTTGGTGCCATGGTTTAGTTAGTGATGAGGTCTTGGGTGATAGGTTGGACTTGATGATCTTTGAGGTCTTTTCCAACCTTATTGATTCTATGATTCCTGGATCAGGTTTGCCAAGATCTCAAACCAGAGGAGGAAGAACTCAGCCCGCTGTGAAGTTCCTTTTGTTTCTTTGATTTGCTTCACTCACACAACCTTTCACAGTCAAAACATCAGGGGCTGCTCAGCAGAGCTGGCCTGGAAGAGCTGCATGGAAGGATTTCTTGTGAGCAAGCTTGATCCACTTTGGAAACAGACATGAAGAGCAAGCTCTTTCTGAGCCTGATGTTGTGTAAGCTGAATGCCCATGTCACACAGCAAGCTTTATGGTAAATGTGTCAATGCAGTGGCAGGAGGTGTTCTGGGTGACCACCTTCTGTGTTTGTGCTGTCAGCAGAGCTTTGCCCTCTGTTTCCATAAGAAGCTCTTAAGATAAGTCAAGGTCTGGGCATTTTTGGGGTTCAACCTTCTCTTCCCTTCTCACAAAGACTGGCACCAGACCCATGCAAGACCGTTGCACATGTGAAGCAGAGGCCAAGCATCTTTGCTGACGGTTGATGGGATCACAGTAGCTCAGCATCACTCCAGCAAGACTCAGTTGAAGGAAGGAATGGAGCTGGGATGGTGGGATGGGGAGTAGCCTTCCCACTACAAAGTGGAGTCCATCATCTCTCACTCTGTACTTGGCACTGGTCAGGCTGCATCTCAAATACTGGGTTCAGGTTTGGGCCCTTCACTACAAGAAGGTCACTGAGGTGCTGGAGTGGATCCAGAGATGGACAATGAAGCTGGCAAAGGGTCTAGAGGAAAGGAGGCTGAGGGGAGACCTTCTGGCTCTGTGCAACTCCCTGAAAGCAGGTTAGAGCCAGGTGGGGGCTGGTGTCTTCTCCAAAGCAACAAGCCATAGGACAAGAGGCAATGGCCTGCCATGAGGGTAATGGAACACTGGAGCAGGTTGCCTAGGAAGGTTGCTCTCTAGGAGGTGGCTGATGCCCTATCCCTGGAGATATTCAAGCTGGGGCTCTGAGCAACCTGATGTGGTTGGGGATGCCTCTGCTTTCTGCAGAGAGGGTTGGGCTAGGTGACTTTTGGAGGTTGCTTCCAACCCAGACCGTTCTGTGATTCTCTGATTCTGTGATTCTGTGCTTCTGTGATTCTATGGTTCTATGATTCTATGGTTCTCTGCTTCTATGATTCAAGTGGCACCAGGGGATGTTTAGGTTGGACATGAGAAACAACTTCTTCATTGAAAGAGTGGTCAAGCCCTGGAACAGGTTGCTCAGGGCAATGGTGGAGTCCCCAGCCACAGAGGGATTGAAGAGCTGTGTAGATGTGGTGCTGAGGACCATGGCTTGGCGGTGACCTGGCAGTGCTGGGTGAATGGTTGCACTTGATGATCTTAAAGGTGTTTTTCCAACCAAAACCATCCTGTGATTCTATGATCTGGCTTAGGGGTGACAAGTGGCACATCTTCAAGGGATGTCCACATTGCAGCCCATCCTCCTCCTGCCCAGGATGCAGGGGACCTCTGAGGCCTGGAGACACCTGCAAGCTCAGGGAATCAGCAAGGGGACCTGGGCCAGGGAGGACCAAGCGGTTGGGAGGGGAAAACACAGAGGCTCTCTCCGGTCTGACTCTTGTTTCCTGGAAGAAGTTTTATTGCCACTGAAATGCTGGGAGCTCTGTGAAGCCTTTGCCATCTGGAATGGTCTCTTTGCACCTGTCTTTTTGTTGACACAAATCCCTTCTCTAATAGAGCTAATCACTGCTCTTTGATAAATCTGCCAGCCCCCGATACCAGCTCCCTCCGTGCTAAACAAACACACTATTGTCTGGACAGGGCCAGCCAGCCTGTTAATGGTTAAACTGGGAGCTGGCAGGATGGAGGAAAGAGACACTGGCCACAGGCAGCCTGTTATTCTTTTTCTCCTTCCCCAGATCTGCAGATTTCCCCAGCCTTGGTGGGCTCACAGCTCTGCTCAGGTCCCTGCTGTCAGCCGGGAGCCTGAGCGTGGGCTCTGACTGCTTGGGGACATGGAACTCGTGTGCCAGGGTGTGGGGTAGCATGGCCAGCCCTGAACCAGGAGTGATGGGGTGGGGGAGAGGTGCTTTGGAGTGTACAGGCCATGGTGGCCTTAGGTTGATGGTTGGACTGAATGATCTTAGAGGTCTTCTCCAACTGAAACAATTCTCTGACTGATTCTATCCTTTTATGATTCTAAGTTATTAGTCAGGGGAGAAGGAAGCTAAGGTAGGATGAAGAGTAGACCAAGAAAGTGAAGTCTAAGAACATGCCAAGGAAGGATGGATGACTATCAAGAGAAGGAAGTGAGGTAGGGAACTGAAAGCTTGGGCATAAAATACCACAAGCTAGTTTCGAAGCAAGGGACAGGAGACTTCTGACTTCAGCAGAGCTTTCCTCCAGCAGCTCTCCTTCCAGCCTTGGAGACCTGATCAATGCCAAAACCTCAGGCTACAGCAACACCAGCAGAGCATCACATTGTTCCCTGCACTGTGCTGCACCCACAGAAGCCTGACTTGAGGTGGGTGATGCCACCACAAGCACAATGTTGCTGCAGATTTCCCTCCCCTGAGAGAGCACCACAGGAATTGCTCCACACCAGAGGGCTTGGGCTGCTCGGTTTTCAGCTTGTGTGGCCAGACCAGACTTTTTTGGACACCTTCAGTGGCACCAGCTACCCAGACTCCTCTGTGAGCATTAAGAGGAGCAGTTGAGCAATGCCTCCAAATTGTGGTCACGCAGTCCAGCTCCAAGGCAGAGCAGCAAACAAGCAGCAGCCACCAGCCCTTCGCTGGTATTGGCTGCATCTGGAGGAAGATCTTTGAATGCAATAGCCAGGAAAGCTCTTTAGCAACTTGTAATCAGCCCCACAGTGTTCAGGTGAAACCTGTATACCCTTTAAACCAGCTAACAAATCCATCAGCACCAGTGGATGATCTCTAGATTGCTTTGCTGGGGCCTGCCGTGCGCCTCAGGCAGTGTTATTTGTTTAGCAGGGAGACAGGACCTTCCCCGGAGGCAGCTCTGGCAGCCTTAGTTACAGTCTCTAACCACCAGACAAGGATTCAGCCTCCTGTCTCATCTGCATTTGCATCGTGTCCAGCCCACCCACAGCCCCACCGCTGTCACATGACCCTGTGTGCCTTGATGTCCTTCGTGACTGAAGAAGTAGCAGCTCCCAGCTTATTGCTCTTTGGAGATGCTGGTGCCCTCAGGGCCTCGACCTGAAGCGTGTGCACTGGTGTGCCAATGCTTTAGGTCCTTGGAGCCACGCTCATGAGAGGCAGAGAGCTCCCCAGTGAGGTTGGCACAGGTTGCAGGCTGGGAATGGGGGAGGGAAATGGCACCAGAGCCACCGCAGCAGCATCCAGCCTTGAGCCTCTGCAAGTGCTGAAGGTTCCACACGCTGAGGACCCAGAAAGCAACTCCCCTCCGGGAGGGGTGAGGTGGCTCACCAGGAGATTGCCAAACTGGGTGATTAGAGACTTGTTCATGCACAGTCTAATCCTTCTCCACTGCTTGTGTGGGTGCAGGAGCCTTCCAGCTCCTTTATACCCACCTCCAGAACAGGACAAAACTTGTGCCTGAGGAACTCGGTGAGGCAGGAGAGCCTCGAGGTCAGGAGCCTGGCAGCAGCCAGGGAGGGATTAAACACAGTACAGGGAGAGAAAACAATGGCAGGAAGCAGGAGTGATGCAGGACACTACAGAGGTTTAAAGCACCCTGGCTTCAGAAAGCCTGCAGGTCTTGCTCCACTCAGGAATGAGGCAGTCAGGGGAGGGCAGAGCAGATACAGAGCTGGCACTCAGCAGGTTTGGGTAACAAGGGCTGGCTTTGCCACAGCACCCACAGGCTCACCCTGCACCCAGCAGCACGTCCCCTGCTGTCTCCACACCACAGCCCCATCCCAGCTGGCCTTCCTGGCTGCCTGGGCCACGGGCACAGGGCTGCACACACGGCCAGAGGAATTTTTCTTTGCTTCTCCTTCCCCAGACAATTAATGTCAATGTGGAGAGGCAGGTGCTCCTGGCACCATGCCCTCCTTTTTGTTTACTGAACACTCCTTGAAGATTATTTATGTTGAAATCTTTCAGCTTTTCTCTCTCTCTCCCTTTTTTTTCTCCCCCTTCTCCCCTCCCATTTCCCTCCCCCTCATCTTGTTAGCATTCTTCCAACCAGTTTTCATGCCCCCCGGGCCCTGGGCGACAGGCTGGGCTACAGCCTTGGAAGAGGCCTCCTTGTCCCCCTTGCTCAGCCCCAGGCTGGGGAAGAGCAAGAGGGGCTCCTCCAGCAGCATCCCCCCATTGCTTTGTGGCCGTGGGGAGCGGAGCGAAGGAGGCCATTGTCCAAGGGCTGCTGCTGACCCTGCCATTTCCATCTCAAAAGCTGCTTTCATGTGAAAGGGACAGCTCAGAGTCCCCTCTGCTTTGCCACAGACCCCCTCCTCACCCACCAGACTCCTTCCATCATCCTCCTCCTCCTCACCCTTGCTGCCCCCTCCTTGTCCCTCCTGCCCTTCCTCCTCTCCTTTTCCTCCAGTCCCCTCCTGTGCCACCATCCTTCTGCTCTCTTCCTTCCGATCACCAGTGCAGGTTGTCTAGGCTGAAAGAGAGGAGATGAAAACAAGCAGGACAGCTCCAGGAAAGCCCTCGAGGGCATGTGAAATGCTCCTCTTTTCCCTGGAGCATGAAAAACCCCAGCTGCAGCTCTGCTGAGCCTTTCCTTTGCCTTTGTTACGCACCTCAACCACAGAAGCCTTTCAGCAGTGGTATAAAGAGATAGCATGGGGGCAGCGGGATAGGCACAGCCTCTTTTTGTCCATCCCCCTTTCATGGTAAAATGCATGGAAATCAGTTAGCTGGCTGCATCACCTTCCTGAGAGCAATGTAGAGCAAAGCCAGGGATTTGCCAATAATGATCACCCAAGTTCTGCATGAGAAGCCTTTATTGCCTGGCAAATCTACTCCCTTGGATGCACAATTCTACCCACCGCTTCCATCAGACCCTGGGCGGGCAGGGGTGAGGCTTCAGGAGCATGGTTTGCTTCCACCCACCCCTGCCTGGTCCTTGTTCTGAGACCCCTTCAAGGACCCTGGGCCCACCATCATGGGCCTGTGGCCTTTTGGAGTGAGTCACCCAGGTCAGACAGGCAGATGGTAGAGCGCTTTATGGTTTTCTCCTCACCGCTTCAAAGCAGAAAGCGGTCAGAACAGGTCTGAGGAAGCGCTGGGAGGTTGTGAAAGGTTGAGACAAAAGGCAACAAAAGAAAAAGAAAGAAGTTGGTGGCGCTGGAAATCCCAGTGAGCTTCACCCCCCCACCAATTCTGACCCCACGAGCTGGGGATGGCTCTGCTCAGCAGCAGCCTGCGATCCTCCCTGCAGCGCAGAGCTGGGCTTCCAGCAGCTTCCCATCTGAAGGAGTCAAACACAGACTGCCGAGCAAGCATCCCTCACACCCGCTGGGAGGGAGAAGGTGACCTTGAATGGCATCTGCAGCCACTCAGCTCCTCCTCTGGGCTCCCAAGCAGCAGTCATCAGGCTGAACTCTTGTTCCACCCGGTTGCTCAGTGCTGTAAACAGCAAAGGATGCTGTGGATAAAGGGCTGCAGCAGAACAGCTCGGCCAAATAATTCTCAGCCTGTGAAACAATCAACCAACCAAGCACTGAGGTTGATTGGGAGGCAAAAGTGGCACACTGCAGCATAAACTCCTGAAGCCACCTAGACATGCTGCCCAGCACAAAGTGAGCTGGGAGCTCTTATGCTCTGCAATGTACACAAGAGCAGGAGGACAGCTGGGTGAAGTGGCAGTGGAGAAGAGATTTGCACAGACTGGGATAATACTTTCAGCTGGGGCTTTAGCAAGAGATCTGCTCTCAGAATGACAGGCCCAGGGACTTGCTGTCACTTCATTATGGACACATCATTATGGTCACATCATTGTTTCTGCTGCTGCTGCTTCTGCTCTTGGTCCTAGCCCAGCAGCCAGCATTTCTGTCAGTGAAAGTAGGTCTGGCTGTGTTGATTTTGGTAGCTCTTCATCTTATTTATCCTGCTGAGCTGAACTCAACATCTCTGGCAGGCTTAGCACAGCAGAAATATTCCAACCAGCAGCTAAGGCAGCCAGCAAAGAGCCAGCCAGGAAGCTGCAAGTGGCTCCTCTCCTTGGCTGAGGCTCTCAGTGGGCTTGCAGGCAGAGAAACAGCTCTGGAACCACCAGCAGCTTCCTGGAGCTACCAACACTGGGCAGCACCTGAACATGTAATTCCACAGGTCAGATGATCTTCTTTAATTTAATCTCCTAAGTTTCATTTCTTACTCTCCTGGGCCACTATAGGCTGTAACTTTGCAAGGGATTGTTGTATGGTTCAGATGCTCCAAATCAGCCCCTCCAGCCTGGCTCCTCTGAACAAGTTGCTTGCAATTCAGACATCGTTCTTGCTAAGCAGACAGGCTCATTTTCAGAGCAAGATGTTGGTCCTCATTGAGGAAGGCAGCTCTGACACCTGGAAGAGACACCAGCAAAGCTGGCAGCTGCCGTGTCACAGCTCCCACCTCCTTGGCTGGTCACAGCAGGGGAGAGGAGCAGCCACACCAGCCCTGGCCGTGCTGCCCACACAAACACACAGAGGGAAACCGTGAGGCTCAGCCTCCTCTGGAGCCCCTTGTGACAGTGAATTTGGGGCAGGGACGATGCTGAAAACACAGGGTCTGCTCCTCTGCCCAGCTATACCAGAGGAGGTCCATGGGTCACAGGGGTGGGTCCTGTCTGGGGCAAGAAGCTATTGCGACTGTGAGGTTTTTCAGGGAGGTCCATCTGCCTTTGGTGGGAGTGTGATAGAATCATAAAATCATAGAATTGTTTGGGTTGGGCAAGACTTCTAAGATCACAAAGTCCAACCACTGACTTAACCCCACCATGGCCATTAAACCATGTCCCCAGGTGCCATGTCCACACATTTCTTGAGCACCTCAAAGGATGGTGACTCCACCACCTCCCAGGGCAGCCTGTTCCAATGCCTGACCACTCTTCTAGTAAAGAGTGTTGATTTTGGTAGTTCTTCATCTTATTTATCCTGTTCCAATCCCTGACCACTCTTTCAGTTCCTAATACCCAACCTGAGACCCCCTTGGTGCAACTTGGCACCATTGCCTTTTGTTCCCTCACCTGATACTAGGGACTAAAGACCAACACCCACCTCACTATGATCTTTCCATTGGGTTCCTTCAGCCACAGCTGGAGGCTGGACAGTTGGGTAAGCCAAATCTATGCTTTTGAGTCGCCATCCTGCATCTTCTGTAGGCATTTCCATGCCAGCACCAGAATGGGACCAGGTAGTTGCCCATTGCAAGTCTCTCCACAGCCAGGCAGGGAATTGAAGTGTTCCAGCAGAGGCTTCTTCTTGAAACCAGTGAAAACAAAAGAGCCAGTGAGCAGCGTCAGCCAGTCCTTCCCTCAGCACAGCCACTGCTGGTGTGTATGCACAGCTAGGTGGCTCTCCCCATCTGCACAAGGGAGTGTTAAACCCCCCCAAAAAGCCCCAGAAGCAAGCAGGGCAGAAAGCCCACCCCCCCAAGGAGGATGGAACCCAGGGGATGGGGTTTAGCCGTGCCTATTTTTTTCCCCTTAGAGAGGCGGCTTTGCAAAGGACTTTCTAAACCATCCTCTGGGCCCAAGATTTCCTTGTAAAGGGCTGTTGGGCTTGTTGCAACATATTCCAGGCGTGTAAGTGATGCCCTGCCTTGTGCCTTTCACAGCACAGAGCCTGAGGCCTCGAAGTGAGCAGGGAGGAGGAGGAGGAGGGAGGGAGAGGTGTGCGTGTGTTCAAATTAAATGAAGCAGAAAGAGAAAGCTGGAACCCGCAGCGCCCCAGGCACCACTAATTGAACAGGTTGAACCTGATAGCAGCATAAAGCAGGCTGCAGGAGGGATCTTCCAGCTCCCTGATGGTGCTGTGGAGCTGAGCTGGGTTCAAGAAGCCAAGCCTGACAAGGTCAGGTGGTGGGACAGAAGGGGAACAAGGTGAGGAGACAGATTATTTGAGGCTGGAGGAGGGCGAGACTTCAAAAGAAAAAATGAATTCTTCATTAGCAAGACAAAGGTTGATAAATGAGAGTGAGGGCAGGCATGATCTCCCTCTGCCTGCTCCTGAGGTCCCTAGCCATTGCCCAGGACTCTGCTGAGCCCCAACCCATTAGTGAGGGACCACAGGAGGCCACAAAAGTGATGCTAGGGCAGAAAGGTGCTCAAGAGGGGATTGGACGTGGCACTTGGTGCCATGGTTTAGTCATGAGGTCTGTGGTGACAGGTTGGACTTGGTGATCTTGGAGGTCTCTTCCAACCTTGGTGATTGTGTGTGTGTGTGTGTATGACTGTGTGAGGCCAGGCTGAGAGAGACTCCAGGAAGACTTTCTGGTGGTCCAGCGTGAGAGAGACTCCAGGAAGACTTTCTGGTGGTCCAGCGTGCTCTTCAGGCTGAGATTCACCAACACACCTCTGTCCTCTGCTGCTTAAAACAGGGCACACCTTGTGGTGTGAAGAACAGTTTGGTTGGACTCTGGGCTGCAAAGCTGGGTTGAGCTTGTGGTGCTTTCATGGGTAAGCTCTTGAGGGCAGGGACTCTGCCCGCCTGGGTGCTTGCTCACCGGACAGCGCAGTGACTCCATGCTGCTAATTCAGACCTGTAGGCACTACTGCAGTGTAAACTGCAAAGACCCATAATAATAATTAATAAACATGCTGAAACAAAAACATTCTCCTCTTTTAATTAAGATCAGTCTTCAGCAGCTTTATCTTGGGCTGAGTGGCTACTTTGTTGGTGCTCTGCTGTTACACCGTGCCTTGCCCCCTGTGGCAGGCAAGTCTTGGCTGTGCAAATGGGAAAGTCTCTCTTTGCTCAAGCTCCTACTGAGTGACTTAGAACCAGTACCTTGCAGACTGAAGAGAAAGGCTACAGCAAGAGAAACAGCAGCCAGAGAAGCCCAGGAGGTATCTTGCTGGGAATAGAGGCTGAGTACACAGAATGCATTGGCTTGGGAGGGACCCTTGAAGGTCATCTTGTCCAACCCCCCTGCAGTGAGCAGGCACATCCCCAGCTAGAGCAGGTTCTTCAGGGCCCCATCAAGTTTGATCACAAATGTCTCCATGGATGAGGCCTCCACTGCCTCTCTGGGTACCCTTCAAGTGCTTCACTACCTTCATTGAAAAGAACTTCCTCCTAATGTCCAATCTAAATGTACCCTGCTCCAGTTTAAAACTGTTGTCCCTCATCCTGTCACCACAAGCCCTTCTAGACAGTCCCTCCCCAGCATTACTGCAGGTCCCCTTCAGATATTGAAATGATGCTATAAGGTCTCCCTTGAGCCTCCTCTTCTCCATGCTGAACAACCCCAGCTCTCTCAGCCTGTATTTGTAAGAGAGCTGCTCCAGCCCTCCGATCATCTTCATGGTCCTCTTCCTCTTGCTCCACCAGATCCAGAGGAGGGCCACAAACATGATCCAGGAACAAGAACTAGAGCCAAAGGAAAAGAAGAAGTGGAAAGGTTTTGGGCTAGCAGGCTGAGCAAGAAGCTCATGAAGCAATGCACGGGTGGAAATAAGAAGCTGGCAGCCCCTTGGAGCAAGGGACTGCTCCAAGGTGTTTGTACACCAGATATGGTTCTGCTGAGGGGTGAAGTGCTGCAGGTTCAGGAGTAAGATAACTCCCCAGCATAAACCAGGCAGTGGCTGGTGATGTCTAAACAAACTGCAGGTACAGCTGGGGAACCACAAGCACGAGGTGTCGAGTCCTCACCCCTCACCCTGCAGTGACAGCCAAGTTCATGAGTGGTGCTGAGCAGCACTTGAATGAAGTCTCCAGAGCAGAAGGCCTGCTACTCAGGCTCCCCATGAAAATGGGGACAGCTGGAGACATGGCTCTGGCCACACCAAAAGCCAAGCTGAGGCTGCTGGAAGCAGGCAGCAAGCTCCAGCCTTGCTCACAGCTCCCTCCCACCACACTTATCAGTGGGGATGAAGGCTCAGCCCTTGACCCCTGGGCAAGCAGATTGGGAGGGAAGAGCCCCACAGCCTCACACGACCATGGTGGGAGCAGAGTGGGTGTTTGGCATCCCTGTGCTCCAATCTCTGCTGCTTTGAAGAGGAGCATCTGTAATCTTTACAAGGCCTTGGAGATAGGAGAGCTCCTGAAGCCACACTGCCCATCTGTTCTCCTTCTGCCTTCCACACATCCCTCCCTGCTGGCCCACTCCCAGCCATGGCCACTGCTCTCACAGAGAAGATTTGCAGGGCTGTACCTGCTGACAGCCAGGCCCTGGGCTCCTTCCTATGGTGACAGGGAAGGAGGTAATGAAGGAGAGGAGTGTGGAGGGACAGCTGTGATGGGAGCCTGCACAACACAGAATCACAGAAAGGCTTAGGTTGGACCTACTCCAACCTCCCTGCCATGGGCAGGGACACCTCTCCTCTAGGCTCAGCTGCTCAAGGCCTTGTGCAGGCTGGCTTTGAACATCTCAAGGGAGGAGGCATTCACAAGGGTTTGGGCTTGCCAAAACAGGGCTGGGATGAAGGTGGCCTGGCATGGTGTGGGCAGGCACCACTGGTCCACCAGCCATGCCCTTTCTCTCCATTGAGATGCAGGAGATAGGGCTGTGGCTCCCCTGGGTGCACCAGGGATGCAGACCTACATGCAGGCTCTTGCAGGTTCAGGCTGCTGATGGAGATCTGCTGTCCTCCTGGTTTTTAATGAGAACTTCTGGTAAACTCCCCTGTAAAACTCAGGGTGGGGAGCTGTTACTTGTTAACCTCTCTTGTCTCCAGGGAAAGTGGAACAGGGGATCTGCTGGCAAACCCACCATCAGATGGGGAAGAGAAGGCTCCAGGGAGACCTTGTAGCGGCCATCCAGTACTTGAAGGGGGCCTATGGGAAAGCTGGGGAGGGACTGTTTGCAAAGGCATGTAACACTAGGGCAAGGGGCAATGGTTTTAAACCAGAGCAGGGAAGGTTTAGATTGGACACTAGGAAGAAGTTTTTTACTGTGAGGGCAGTGCAGCATTGGAACAGGTTGCTCAGGGAGGTGGTGGAGGCCTGGAGACATCCAAAGCCAGGCTTGCTGGAGATCTGAGCAACCCATCTAGTTGGGGATGTCTCTGCTTACTGCAGGGCAGTTGGACTAGGTGACCTTTGAAGGTCCCTTCCAACCCAGTGCATTCTGTGATCCTCTGGGCTGCAGGACACCATGGTTGAGATGCCACCACCCACCCACCTCTGCCACCACCAACCCATCTCTGCCACCACCAACCCACCTCTGCCACCACCAACCCACCTCTGCCACCACCAACCTACCTCTGCCACCACCAACCCATCTCTGCCACCACCAACCCACCTCTGCCACCACCAACCCACCTCTGCCACCACCAACCCATCTCTGCCACCACCAACCTACCTCTGCCACCACCAACCCATCTCTGCCACCACCAACCCATCTCTGCCACCACCAACCCATCTCTGCCACCACCAACCCACCTCTGCCACCACCAACCTACCTCTGCCACCACCAACCCATCTCTGCCACCACCAACCCTCCTCTGCCATCACTAACCCATCTCTGTCACCACCAACCAATCTCTGCCACCACCAACCCACCTCTGCCACCACCAACCCACCTCTGCCACCCCCAACCCATCTCTGCCACCACGTCCTTGGCTCTCCGTGGGCCCTCAGAGCCCTTTGCAGCAGCCTGCAAAAAATCAGGAGTGATAGCAGAGGTGCAAAAGTCCTCTCTGGTGATTAATCCATCATGTGTACAAAGAAGGTCTGTGGTGAAGGGAGGCTGGAGCCGGGATTAATTGCATACCTTGAAGTGGAGAGATTTATGTAAGGAAGCAGACTTGGCAGGCTGCCCTGCTCCAGGCGGTGTTTACCTGCCTGCGCCTCCACACCTGTCGTGCTGCAGCAGCAAAATATTAGTTAATAACATTTGAAGGGAGACCTTAATAGCCAGGCACCCTCCCCACCTCTACCCCACCTCCCTGGCTGCTGTGGCGAAGCTCAGCCTGGCTCTTCCAGCCTCTTCGGAGGGCTTCTTGGGAAAGGAGTCGCAGCCTGCTCCCCCCCAGTGCTCACTTCCCAGGGCAGCCCTGTGGCACCCTTCAAGCACCCCTGTGCTAGAGCAGGGTCAGAGGAGGCCATAAGAATGATGCAAGGGTTGGAAGCCCTCTGCTTGTGAGGCCAGGCTGTGAGAGTTTAGGGCTGGAGTGATAGGCTGGGCTTGATGATCTCGAAGGTCTTCCCAACCTGGTTAATTCTCTGTATTCTGGAGAATGAAGGCTCCAGGGAGACCTTCTGGTGGGCTTTCAGTGCTTCAAGGAGCTGAGCAGAAAGCTGGGGACAGACCTTTGAGCAGGGCCTGTTGTGACAGGACAAGGGGTGATGGTTTGAACTAAAAGAGGGAGATTCAGACTAGAAAGGAGGAAGAAATGTTTGACACTGAGGGTGTTGAGACCCTAGCCCAGGTTACCCAGCGAGGTGGCAGGAGCCCCATCTCTGGAACCATTCCAGGGTCTCTGAGCAACCTGCTCTAGCTGCAGATGTCCCTGCTGAGTGCAGGGAGGTTGGACTTGCTGACCTTTTGAGGTCCTTTCCAACCCAACCCAACCCACTGTGTGATTCTCTAAGTCCATGAGATAAAGCCATATGTATGTGAGCAGCAGGGTGCAAAACGTTCGCCGTGCCCATTCAGCTAAGGGGCAAATGTTTGGTCAGGGTAAAAACCCTCTTTAGGAATTCTCAAGCACCAGGCTGTTTGCTGGGAAGGGCTTTGGCAGCTAATTGCAGTCCCAGTCCGTTTATTAATTTGCATACTTATCAGCAACAGCCAAGACCCCGGGAGGGCCCCCGGGGGGGCCTCTGGTGGGAGCACGTGCAGCTTGCTTTCTTACCAACAAAGCCTCCTGGTGATTATAAGCAAATGAGGCAGCACTGAGGGCTGCTGGAAGAGGACAAGGAGGAGGGCATCCCATGTACTGGAGAGGAGGAGGGCATCCCACCTGCTGGAGAGGAGAAGGGCATCCCACCTGCTGGAGAGGAGAAGGGCATCCCACCTGCTGGAGCATGACCTTTCCCACCACAGCTTCTTCCCTCCTAGGATTACAAACCCTGGCTTAATCTCAGTGAAGGTCCTGCCTCCTTCACAGACTCTGCTGCCACAGCTGCTGCATTACCTGTTGGGTGCTCTCCCCAAACTTACAGCATTGTCTGCCTGAGGAATGCCAAGCCCAGCCATCAGCCACCACCACCAAGCAGGCAGGCAGGCAGGCAGGAGAGCAAAGCCTCTCACCCAGAGGTGTAAGCTTTGGCCTTGAACACCTTCAAGGAGAAAATAACCTGCCTTGATGCTGGGTGTTAAGTGCAGGTGGAGTTCAAAGGGGCTGGCTGCCTTTTCCTCCTCAAGCAGACCACAGCTCCTGGGAGCTCCACACACCCTGCTCAGACTGGGCTGAGCTCAGGGCAGTGGCTCCATTCCAACCAGGAACCTGGGGAAAAAAAAATCACTGGAGTCTTGTTTTCATAGAGGTACAATGGGATGTGAGATGCACCAAGCCACACTGATGTTTGCATGTCTGTGTTCAGTCAAGCAGCTCTCAAAACAAGCACGTGGCACAGGCAGAAATGGGCATATCTTCCCTTTCCACCTCCTTCCAGTGACAAGGATTAACAGTCCTGGCTGAAGCCATTTGGGCCCCTCACTACAAGGAGGATATTGAGGTGCTGGACTGGGTCCAGAGAAGGGCATCAAAGCTGGTGAAGGGTCTGGAGAATAGGGCTGGTGAGGAGCAGCTGAGGGAACTGAGGATGTTTAGTCTGGAGAAAGGAGGCTGAGGGAAGACCTTCTGGCTCTCTACAACTCCCTGAAGGGAGGTTGGGGGCAGGTGGCAGTTGGTCTCTTCTCCCTACTAACAGGTATTAGGACAAGAGAAAGTGGGCTCAACTTGTGCCAAGGGAGGTATAGATTGGACATGAGGAAACATTCCTTCCCCAAAAGGGTTGTGAAGGGCTGGAACAGGCTGCTCAGGGCAGTGGTGGAGTCCTTATCCCTGGAAGGATTTAAGAGCTGTGTGGATGTGGTGCTGAGGGACCTGTTTTAGTGGTGACCTGGCAGTGCTGGGTCATTGGGATGTGCTGCCCAGGGAGGTGGTGGAGTCACCATCACTGGAGGTGTTTAGGAGGAGACTGGATGGGGTGCTTGGTGCTATGGTTGAGTTGATTAGATGGTGCTGGGTGATAGGTTGGACTGGATGATCTTGAAGGTCTCTTCCAACCTGGTCTGGTCTGGTCTGGTCTGGTCTGGTCTATTCTATTCTATTCTATTCTATTCTATTCTATTCTATTCTATTCTATTCTATTCTATTCTATTCTATTCTATTCTCCCCATGGTTTTACACTTTCTCTTCTCACACAAGCAGTGGATTCAACTCCTTTCAGCACCAACAATCCCAGTTCTGGTTCTCTCCTGCATTGCTGGAGGACAACACAGGGCTTTGGGCTTTATTTATTAATGTTTTTTTACCCTAGAAGAACAAACTTCAAAGGAGTCATTGAGACCTCAGCATTTCAATATGAAAAGCCCAGGAGACCTGCTCTCCAGGGCCCCCTCTCCATTTGCATCCAGCCTCATTTCACCAGATAGCCTCAGCGGGGGGCTGCAGAGGGGGATGCCCGGGGGGGTGGGGGGGTGGAGCGAGGATGGGGGGGACGGACCACAGAAGGTTCCCCAAGGTTAATCACAGACTGCCTGCCCCATTCAGCGCGGCAGAGCCTGATTGATGGGCACCATTAATCAATGCCCGCAGAGGCTGGAGGTGAGGCAGCGGCACCGCGGGGGAGCTGCCAGGACGGGAGCAGTGGCACCCAGCCGGTGCCAGCTGGGACACACACAGCTGCCACAGCTGCTCACCAATAGAATATATATGACAGGGCTCCCTTACAGGCAGAGAAGTGTGGCCAGCAGGTCAAGGGAGGTGATTCTGCCCCTCTGCTCTGCTCTTGTGAGACCCCAGCTGGAGTACAATGCCCAGCTCCAGTGCCTCCAACACTAGAAGGTATGGATCTGTTGGAGAGGGTCCAGAGGAGGCCACAAAGGTGATCAAGAGGGCTGGAGAACTTCTCCTATGAGGACAGGCTGAGAGAGTTGGTCTGTTCAGCCTGGAGAAGAGAAGGCTCTGGGGAGACCTTACAGTGGCCTTCCAGTACCTGAAGGCTCCAGGAAACCTCCAGGAGAGCTGGAGAGGGACAGTTTATAAGGGCCTGTGGTGATAGAACAAGGAGCAATGGTTTTAAACTAGAGCAGGGCAGATTTAGATTGGACATTAAGGAGAAGTTCTTCACTGTGAGGGTGGTGAGACACTGGAATGGGTTGTCCAGGGAAGTTGTGGAAGCCTCATCCCTGGGAGTGTTTATTACCAGGCTGGATGAGGCTTTGAGCAACATGGTCTAGCAGGAGGTGTCCCTGCCCATGGCAGAGGGTTTGGAACTAGATGATCTTTAAGGACCTTTCCAACTCAAGCCATTCTATGATTCTGTGCTCTGTCCCTTCCCTTACTGTGCCTTCATGTGTGCCCTCAAAGGGCATGCTTCATGCTTCAACCTCCATGAGCAGTCAGCTATACAGGGCAGGAGGCAAACCAGCAACCTCTGACCACCTAAAGCTGATCCACCTACTCACCATGGACCCAGCTACAGATGTCAGGAGGGAAAGACACCACCCAGGGGCAGCCCATCCCACCTCAAATAGTCATCCTACAGCAGGCAGAAAGAGCTGCTAGAAGAAAAGGCCTCTGACTTTGTGGGCCATTAAACGAGATGACTAGTCAAATGACTACCTTAAAGTAGCCACCACAGTCCTAGATGGCCAAAGGGAGGTATTGGGGCTGGACTTTTATCCTCTCCTGTTGCACCCAGAGTGCCTCTTTCACCAGAGGCTCTTGACTTTGAAATGGAGATTCTGCAATGTCCAGGGAGAGAGAAGAAATCACCAGAAAATGTGGGTTTCTTTGATTTCAAGAGGTTCTTTCCATAATTAAGGCTGTCAGGCTTGTGGACAAGGTCTTTTTCAAGTGTAGCCACCTCTGATCCCCAGGGAGGGCTCTGTAATTGAGGAATTATGCTGAATTAACCTACCCTACGTCAGCGATCTCCTCCCAGCAGCACTGCTTCCTTTCTCTTTGCTCCTGGCCACAACTGCACTTAGTTCTTCCATGAAGAGCATCTTCTGGCATAAGAGCTTTCCTCCAGCGAGCTGATAATCAATAACTCTCTTGAGGAGGCTCAGGGGAGACCTCATTGCTGTCTACAACTACCTGAAGGGAGGTTGTAGCCAGGTGGGGGTTGGTCTCTTCTCCCAGGCAACCAGCACCAGAATGAGGGGACACAGTCTCAAGTTGTGCCAGGGGAGGTTCAGGCTGGATGTTAGGAAGAGGTTCTTCACAGAGAGAGCGATTTGCCATGGGAATGTGCTGCCCAGGGTGGTGGTGGACTCACCATCCCTGGAGATCTTGAAGGAAAGCCTGGATGAAGCACTTAGTGCCATGGTGTGGTTGATTGGATAGGGCTGGGTGATAGATTGGACTGGATGATCTCAGAGGTCTTTTCCAGCCTGGTTGATCCTAGGATTCTATGAACTACATTGTTTTGAGCCCCCACTTTAATCTGAATGACATTCTCTGTGTAGACCAGCAGCAAAAAAACCCAAGATGAGCACTCTAAGTCCCAAGTCACAGCCAGGTTGGACTCCATGATCTTTGAGGTCTCTTCCAACCTCGGTGATACTGTGATACAGTCGGTCTGGGCTCTCCCAGTGCACTCCACAGCTCTTGGGGGTCTACAGAATTCAGCTGTGTGGGTGAACTGACATCTTTTACCAACACCACCACCACCTCACTTTTCCAGCTGGCTCTTCCTCCTGCCTGACAAGCTCTGGCTGCTGAAGCACATCAGCAGGGCTTGAGGGTGGGCTGGGGATCTTGGAGCGGGCGGCTTCTTTGTGTGGAGAGCGAGGCACGGTCCTTGGGCCTGGAACCATCTCTAAGTCAAGGTTGTTTTGCCATCCTGGATGCATGTTTCAACGGCAACATTATTGTAAAACAGCTTTGTGTTTACTTTGTGTACAGAGAGAAGATAAAAATCAGCATTTATATGCAAACATGAACCAACAAGGAATTTCAAAATCCTGCCTTTTCACTCCCCTGAGAAGGAGAGCCAGGGTGATTGTGTAACCAGCAACAGCTTGAAAGCTGGGGATTTTCTGGGTCTAAATTCAATTTAGATTATGAGAGGCTAATTTAGGATCTGACTGCATCACCTTGGGCAGCCAAAATAGGCTCTGAAGCATACGGAGATGAGGACTTTGGGGTGGAGAGCTCTCCACTTCGGACAACCCGCGGCACCGCTGGATCTGAGCTCTCCCTTTAGAAAGTCCAGGGGCAGAGCATGAGGCAGATGCACAGCTAGGGGGGAGCCACCCAAGCCCACCCCAACATCCCCATCTGCCCCAGGGATGGAGGGTGTTTGTGTGCCCAGCCCAGCCCTGCCTTTCCAGGGCAGCCAGCATCTCAGATAGACTACAGCTCAGCTGAGGAGCAGCTGCTTGAATGTCAAGGCTGGAGAGCATCAAACATGCAGAGTAAGTTTTTTCCTGGAATTCCATAGCTGGAGAGCTGCATTGTGCCTCTGCAGGCTTGTGAATGCTCAGGGACACGCAGGTGGGGGGCTGGGAAATAGGGGGTTCCCAGCAGAGAGGTGCTGATGAGTTTCTAAAAGAAAATACCCCCCCAAGACCTTCAGGAGTTCTCCATCTCCTGGAGGTCTTGATGTCTGTTAGTAGCCTGGAGAAAGAGGCTGATTCCATTTAGCAAAGAGCTTTAGCCCTCGGCATGCGGCCTCAGCAGCAAGAGCCTTTTCAAATAGAGAAGGAGAAGGAGAAGGAGAAGGAGAAGGAGAAGGAGAAGGAGAAGGAGAAGGAGAAGGAGAAGGAGAAGGAGAAGGAGAAGGAGAAGGAGAAGGAGAAGGAGAAGGAGAAGGAGAAGGAGAAGGAGAAGGAGAAGGAGAAGGAGAAGGAGGAGAAGGAGAAATAGGAATAGAATAGAATAGAATAGAATAGAATAGAATAGAATAGAATAGAATAGAATAGAATAGAATAGAATAGAATAGAATAGAATAGAATTAACCAGGTTGGAAAAGACCTCCAAGATGATCAAGTCCAACCTATCACCCAACACCATCTAATCAACTAAACCATGGCACCAAGCACCCCATCCAGTCTCTTCCTAAACACCTCCTGTGATGGTGACTCCACCACCTCCCTGGGCAGCCCAGATACTTGCTTTCAAGGAGAAAAAGCACTCATGAAGATGACCACCTTCCTCACCATGTCCAACACTGTGCCACCCATCCCAACAGTGAGCTCAGCTTCCTGTGGGCAGATGCATCCCCGCTTGGGAAGTGGGAAAGCACTGCTCTGCCTGCCTTGCCCCCCACCTGCCTGCCTGCAGGGCTGGCAGGACAAATGGATGTTTCTCAGGTGACCTGAGGAACAGAAAGAGTGGTGAGATTGCTTGCAGTGCTTGCTGAAGGGACCTTATTGCAATGGCAAAGCCCCTGTGTAGGGCCACAGTCTGACTGAACTCCACCAAAACAAGCACTCACTACAAGAAGGACATTGAGGGGCTGGAGCAGGTCCAGAGAAGGACAGCAAAGCTGGGGAAGGGCTGGTGAGGAGCTGCTGAGAGAACTGGGGCCATTCAGCCTGCAGAAAAGGAGGTTGAAGGGAGACCTGCTGGCTCTCTTCAACTCCCTGAAAGGAGGGTGGAGGCAGGTGGGAGTCAGTCTTTTCTCCTAAATAACAAGGGGCAGGACAAAAGGAAATGGCCTCAAGCTGCACCAGGAGAGGTTAGGCTGGATGTTAGAGCAAACTTATTCCTTGGAAGTGCTCTCAAACACTGGAACAGGCTCCCCAGGGGGGTGTTTGAAAGTCAAAGATCTGTGGTGCTGAGGGGCATGGATTAGCACCAGACTTGGTAAAGTTAGAGATCAGTTGGACTCCATGATCTTAAAGGTCTTTTCCAACTAAAATGATTCTATGATTCTCATCAAGACTGATAAACCAGGAGGAGCCAAAGGGAAACCAAAGCAGGGGAGAGAAGAACCAGGAGGGAAGTGAGCAGCCCACAAGCACAACAAGGGTGAGTTGTGAGTAGGCTCTTGCTGTGCCCAGACCAACAAATGTGGGTTATTCTCCCCCAGCCAACATCCCCACTGTGGGCTGTGGCTGGATATGTGAGTGCCCTCAGCCACCCCAGCCACAGGGCTGCTTGCTAGGGGCATTTATACAAGGGGGAAAAAGGGATGTGCTCTCTTTTGGGGCTGAATGTGCAAAAGTCCTCTTCAAGCCCTCCTTGCTGCAGGATGCTGGGCAGCTTGAGCCACCCCCAGGCACAGGCCACTCCCTAGTAACTGCCTCAAGCTCCTGTCCCTGGTGCAGGCCCTGCCTTGGTGGGGCTGGGGGGGTGCAAAAGGGACCATCTGCCTCAGGGTCAGCACTCCCCCTCCCAGCTTCCACCCTCCCCTGGCCCCGGGGTTTATTTACCCAGGGGGGCAGGGAGAAAGGGGATAGGGAGGTGGAAGAGGTCGCCTGGGTGGTGGCCACAAAAGGAGACATTGTGCCTCCAGGGAGGAGGAGGAAAGGCCAGGGAAGACAGGGTCACTTTGATGCAGTCTGGATGACAGGGGGGATGAAAAGGGGGGGGGGGAAGAGAGGAGGGGGAGCAAGCAGTGGGACGGGTTAACACCAAAACCTGAAAGGCAACAAAACCTCTCCCAGCTGGGACACAAGTCAGGTCGGTCCCTTTATTTAGATGGATAGAGCCAGGCACAATGAGGGGTGGCTGGGGGCCACCCTGCCCCTATCCCCATCCTTCCCCCTCTTCCTCTCCTTCCTCAGCCTCTCACTTTCTGCCATGTTTGCCACTTTCTTTCTTCCCCTTTGCTCCTCCCCAGCTCCACCTCCTGCTTCCAGCTTTCTCCTGTGGTGAAAGCACCAAGAAAGAAAGTGGGGTGATGTATGAGGCACAGATGATGTGAAGCAGAGGTGGGGAGGGGAAGCCTGGGAGAGTGGTGGTGCAGAAAAATGGCCATGGGAAGCCTATGAGGAGACAGCTTCCATATGCTTGAGCTGTGACACCTTTGTTTCAGCGTGGCTTTTTGGTCCCTGGTGCAAGCTGTGTGCTACAAATCACACAATCACAGGCTGGTTTGGGTTGGAAAGGACTTGTAAAGGTCATGCTGCCCAACCTCCCATGCTGGACTTATCCTTTCATCCTATGACTGGGCTGAATGGTAGGCAGAAGGTGCTTGGGACTATTACACCATACAGACCTCTGCACTCTGAGATGCTTTTGGACCTTAAAGCTGCAGCATCGAGGCTATCCTGATGGCTGGAGAAGCTGGACAAGCTATCCCACACAGCAGCACCTCTATGGATGCCCCTAGCTGCACTCACTGGGTTTGCCTGGGGCAATTTCTTGCCACAACAGTGGCTACAGCTTGGGGCATTGTCCCTCACATGCCCCAGTTCATTCCTTGCTTGAATCTCCTCAAGGTTTCTAGCCCCTGGGTAAGGAAGGAGGTCCAAAGTCCTACTGCCTCAAGTCAAGACATGAGGCAAGCAAACAAAGCCACCACACATGTTCTTTACTGCAGCAGACTGGGTTTCAGCTGGCCACCTGACTTTCCCTGACATGAATTCCTGGCACTGTGCAAAAGCAGGGGCAGAGCCCGGGATTTTTCTGGTAGCTTAGATGTCAAGAAAGGCACTTAGCAGAGCAGAGACAAGGACCTGCTGGAGCAGGACCAGAAGAGGCCACAGCAAAGCTGTGAGAGCTGGAACCTCTCTGCTGTGAGGACAGGCTGAGACAGTTGGGGTCACTCAATCTGGACAAAAGAAGGCTCCAGGGAGACCTTTCTGTGCCCTTCCAGTGCTTCAAGGGTCAAATCAGAAAGCTGGGGACAGACTTTTGAGCAGGGCCTGTTGTGACAGGACAAGGGGGGGGATGGTTTAAACTAAACCAGGAAGATTTCAACTAAAGAGAATGAAGAAATGTTTGCTACTGAGGGTGACGAGACCTGAGGATGCCCAGAGAGGTGGTAGATGCCAAATCCCTGCAACCATTGCAGGTCAGGTTGTTTGGGGCACTGAGCAACCTGCTCTAGTTGCAGATGTCCCTGCTGACTGCAGGGACATGAGCTTTAAAGATCCCTTCCAACCCAAACCAGTCTACAATTCTATGACTCCATGTTGCTGCTGTACTTTGATGCTCAGAGGTGCTTCAAAATGTCCAAAAAAAAACCCCTTTAAGACAAATTGCCCCAAAGTGGAGTCTTTGCTTCAGCAAATGGGCTGGTGTGCATTTGGACCTTGCAGAACTTTCATGAACATCTGGAGATTAAAGCTTGTCCTGCTAAACACCTCCCAGCCCAAGCCAAACACTGCACTTCTCGAATCCTTCTTGCTCGCTGCCATCTTCTTTTTCACTGCAGAAACAAAGCCACACAGAAAAGAAAAACCTCGGTCCAGCTCATAAATTATCAGGGGAAAGAAAGCAGCAATAAATCCTCCACTTAGTTTCTTTTCAACAAATAACCTAATCAGCTCTGGCAAACTGATAGCTTCTACTCTGCTCGGCTCAGAGCTTGGCTGGAGGTCCACTGCTTGCTTTGTTGTGTGCTAACAAGCAGTGCTTGAAGTGAACGATTTGAGCTCTCCAGCAGAAGTCTCAACTCATTTCTCTTACTAAAACAGAAAGAAAAGCCAAACAGTCTATGTCTCCAGCAGCCCTCATCTGCTCCCTGTCCATCTCTCTGCTCCTTCCCTGGGTGACTGCTGCCATGCTCACATCCATTACAGCCCCTGTCTTGTAACCTGCATCCCACTGCAGATCCTGGCCATGTAGCTCAAGCCCAACCAGCCTTGGGATGTGCAAGGCATGGACACTGCCCTTGTGTTCTGCAGCAGGTTCTGCTGCACGCTGGGGGCTTATTTATGGTTCCTGCTGGGCCTGCAAGAGTGCTCAGAGGTCTCTCTAACAAGCTGTGTGCTTCTCTCCAACAGCCAGGCTTGCCTGCCGGCAACCATTAGCTCTTTTCAGCATCACAAACAGAGTCGGATTCGGCTTACACCTAGTCTGAACTTGGCTTAGGCACTCTTTTTTCTGCCAGTACATTGCTGTTTTCAACTCCAGTCAGCACTAGTTTGAAGTTATTACTGTCTGGTGGTTGGGGTTTTTTGGTGGCGTGTGCATCCTAAATGAGCTTTGTGGTCTCCCCACTTCAAAAGCCTCTCTGCTCTCACCCCTCTCTGCTGGCTGTCCTCTAGCAAGGCCAAAGACTGAGGGATGTAAACTATCTCAGTAGCATCCCAGGTCTATGCAGCACACAGGGATGCAGCCAGGGGGACGGTTAGGGGGCTGCTGGAGAGGGGGTTGGGGTGGGAATTGAGCAAGAAGATGGTGCAGAGCCATGCTGGGGTGGACCCAGGCCCAGACCCCATCCCTACCTCCCTTCAAATTGGACCCAAATACCATGTGAGCTGCAGACTTCAAGCACATCTCAAACCCAAATACCATGTGAGCTGCAGACTTCAAGCACATCTCACCCTCTGCATTGTCCAGTTTGCTCTGGGGTGCTGTTTGCCATGCTGGGGTGGACCCAGGCATGGAACCCATCCCTACCTCCCTTCAAATTGGACCCAAATACCATGTGAGCTGCAGACTTCAAGCACATCTCAGACACAAATACCATGTGAGCTGCAGACTTCAAGCACATCTCAGACACAAATACCATGTGAGCTGCAGACCTCAAGCACATCTCACCCTCTGCATTGTCCAGTTTGCTCTGGGCAAGCAGAGGTAGTGTTGGGGTGAGGGGCTGGCTAGCACAGAGCCCCTCAGCAAGGAGTCACATGCAGATGCTTCACCATGGGGACCAGCTGCTTCCACTGACACCAGTTGGCTTCCCTTCCATATAAGCAAGCCCAGGGGGAAAGGCAGGCTGGTGTTATGGCTGTGGGAGCCAGCAGCTTGTGAGGAGGGCTCTGTGCTGGTAAGAAGATGAAGGTGTTTGCTTGTGCTTCTGCACAAGGGTTTTGTTTACCCAGTGGGTTTCACCTGCTCTTTCTGTGTATGGTTCTGCCAAAGGGACTGTGGCTCCTTTGTGGAGCCTGGCAGGAGCTGTGTGTGTGAGAAGTGGGAAAGGGAGAGAAAAGGGAGAACATGTTACAGTATTGAAACCCTTCCTGCTGGGATTAAATATCCTGACAAAATTCCTTTAAAAAACAGCAACCCAACAACCAACTCTTGAAGTGCTTCACTCAAGGGAAAGAGATTTGCTGTGTTATAAAAGAGTCAACATTTCACTTACAAAT
This sequence comes from Melanerpes formicivorus, assembly GCF_026170545.1. Lineage (NCBI taxonomy): Eukaryota > Metazoa > Chordata > Aves > Piciformes > Picidae > Melanerpes > Melanerpes formicivorus. The sequence goes on along the minus strand of NW_027142368.1, from coordinate 14,429,917 downwards.
TGGTCATTCTTTTGGCAGTGACTTGAACAGAAAATTCCCCTTGGGGCTATCATGCCTTTCTCTCTCTCTCTCTCTCTCTCTCTGTTGGTTTTTCTTTCCCTTTAAAACAACAGAAACAAACAACTTGAAAAGCAAGCACAATTTACTGGCTCTGGTGACTGGGTAACTATTGTACTGCAGGCTCTAAGCGGTGGGGCTGAGACCAGGAGATGAAAGGAGATCAAGACGGGAGGGAACTGAAGCTTCTCCAGCGGCTTGTAGGTCAAAGCTTGAAGCTCTGCCCTGCTCCCTGCAGCCAAACAACCACCTTACCAGAAGTTTCTCCTTTTCTGCTCTTTCTACCTCTGATCTTAGCAGCATCTGCCCACAAACAGAAGCATTTCTAGAGCTGAGAGGATGTGTCACAGCCTAATACTCGAAGTCATGTCTCTGCTGCTTGCTCTGGTTTAATGCACTCTGCCTTCTATTGCTGGCCACAGTCTCACACTTGTTTTTCCCTTGTCACTTCCACATTCCTCCACATGACTGTTTATTTCTCCTCTAGTGTAAAACAACACTGATGAATTGGGCAGAGATTAAATGTCTGTTGTCTTGGGCTTTTCCTCCTCGTCCTGTGTGGCTGCTGGTGTTGCAGCCTACCACCCAGCTGGGGTTTCCCTGTAGATCTCTCCTTCATGGAGCCAGGGCTTGTGTGGGCCACTTCATTTACTGCCACCTTGTGCTCTGGGACAAAAAGAGGTGACAAGAGGAGTGAGGAGGCAGGCAGCACTCTGCAAAAAAATGAGGATTTGTTCATCCTGATCTGAGCAGTGATCTGTCTGACTGTGGGCTCTCAAGAACAGGGAAGAGTCTCCATTTACACTGTAAATCCCAGTCTCTGCTGGGTTTGCCACACTTTCCCTGGGCTCAGGATGTTGATGCTGCCCTTCAGTTTTCCCCTCTTGATGTTGGTGACAGCAGAGGTGCAAAGCTGCCCCTCTTCCTGGGGCACTCTCTGCCACTCCTCCTGTTCCTGGGCTACCTTTAACCTCTTCCTCAGCAGATCTTTATTATGGGAAAGTAATGGAAGGAAGAAATTACTTGGATATAATAAAAAGGCTGAGCAGTGGCAAGGAGGAGGTCAAACCTCTCCCTGAAGAAAGGCTGAGGGCCTGGAGAAGAAAAGACTGGCAGGGATGGATCTTATCAATGCTTAAGGGGTGGGTGTCTGGAGGATGGGGCCAGGCTTTCTTCAGTGGTGCCCAGTGACAGGACAAGAGGTGGCAGGTACAGACTTGGAACATAAGAAGCTCTATCTAAACATGAGAAGGAACTTCTTTGCTCTGAGGGTGAGGGAACACTGAAACAGGCTGCTCAGGAGTCATTCAAAGGCCACCTGGATGCCATTCTGTGCAACCTGCTTGGGCAGGGAGATTGGACTAGAAGGTCTCCAGAGGTCCCTTCCAACCCCATTCTGTGTCCCCAGATTCAGCTACAGGAGCATCCACTCACTTCTCTAAAGAGCAAGATTCAGGGAGTAGTTTCAGAAGGTTCCTGTGATGGACTCCCAAGGGATGCTCTGAAAGCACCTGGCCAAGCTCCCCTGTCCACACGTGCCAGGAGCAGGGGGTTCATGGTGTTCCCAGGATTTGAAGTCATTTGTTGTACTCCCTGACAGCCTGTTAACATTAACTTGTGATTACAGCTGGTTCTGCTTTAATGCTCCAAGTCCCATCACTCCCAGGTGTACCCTTGGCTAAAGCTTTGTTGCTGGTAGCTTCTGAGAAGCAAACCAAACCCGCATTGGGTGATGCCCAAACTGGGCAAAGCCAGGCCAGCTCTGCCTGCCGGTGACTGTGCATGGGGCTGCCTTTCCCTCTGAACCAGGCACACTCCCAGGCTCCTGGACCACATCCAATCCAGATAAGAGATGAATGAAAATTGTTGCTGCTAGCCAGCAATTCTGTGACCTGCATGAAACGAGTGCTATGACCTCAGGACTAGTCTGAGCACACAGCCGTCCGCCCACAGAGCGTGGCAGGAGGAGGGCCCTGGTACCATGCAGACCAAAGGCTGGCAAGAGGAGTCTCTTCCTGGCAGCTGCTTCCCACTGCAGGGGGGGATATGAGGCAGGAGCAAGCTGGTGGGCAGAAGCTCACCTCACTGCCTTCTGTGCTGGGGCTGCAGCAGCAAAGTCTTTGTGAGGGCTTTCATGTGAAATCTCCTCCCTATAAACTGGAACCAACGGTTGGTCGGTCTCTGCAGGAGGATCTGTGGTGAAAGGTGGTATTTACTGGTGATGTGTGGTGGTAGCAACAGGAGAAAGCCTCTTCCCTTGGATTCCTGTCTCTGCTCCAAAGCAGTGCTGTGCTGAAGACCCTCATGATGCTGGGTCTCTGCTGGGACAGCTGCATTCCCTGCAAGAGTCGCAAGAGTCACAAGAGTTTAGGGGTTGGAAGGGAACTCTGGAGATCATTGATTCCTACCTCCCTGCCAAAGCAGGATCACATCCAGGTGGGGTTTGAAAGTCTCCAGAGATGTAGATTCCACAGCCTCTCTGGGCAGTACACAAAAAAAACAAATAAATTGTCCTTGGTGTTGAGGTGGAACCTCCTGTGTTCCACTTTGTGCCCACTGCCCTTGTCCTGTCACTGGGCACAAATGAAAAGAGACTGGACCCTTCTTGACACCCACCCTTATCAACACCAGTAAGGTCCCCTTTCAGTCTTTCCTCTCCAGGCTAAGCAGTCCAATGCCAATCTGGTGTGCTTGTTCCTGCTTCCTAGTTCTTCTTGTGGTGTGCAGGCCTTGAAGCAGACCACAGAGCCCCTTCCTACAACATGACTTTTTTAATAAGGTGAAGGAATTTGGGAGTGTATCCATGGAACTGAACCTAAGGTTGCCCCTGAGGGGTGACAGCTTCATGAGGAACAATTTCTTCCCAGAAAGGGTTATCCAGGCTGCTCAGGGAGGTAGTAGAGTCACTGTGCCTGGAGGTTTTTAAAGGAGTTTGGATGTGGTACTCAGGGACGTGGCTTAGTGGCACTGGTTTAGCTATAGATGTGGGATTGTGAGCTCTAGGTGAGTGATTGGACTTGATGACCTCTTCCAACCTCCACAGTTCTGTGATTCTGTGACACACTATGTTGTAAACCTTATAGAATGGTTTGGGTTGGAAGGAACCTTAAAGATCATCTAGTTCCAACTCCCACTACCATGAGCAGGAACACCTGCTGCTAGACCAGGTAGCTCGAAGCTTCATCCAACCTGGCCTTGAGCACTTCCAGGATAGAATCCTAGGGTGATGTATGCTTCAATTTAAGGAGGGTGTTAAGACACTTCAATTTAAGAAGTACATTGAGACACATGAACTTGTCCAGGGAAGGGCAATGAGGCTGGGGAGAAGTCTCTAGCACAGCCCTGTGAGGATGTGAGGAGAGGCTGAGGGAGCTGGGGTTGCTTATCCTGGAGAAGAGGAGGCTCAGGGGAGACCTCATTGCTGTCTACCTACCTGAAGGGAGGTTGTAGCCAGGTGGGGGTTGGTCCCTCCTCCCAGGCAACCAGCAACACTACAGGAGCACATAGTCTCAAGCTGTGCCAGGGGAGGTTTAGGCTGGAGGTGAGGAGGAAGTTCTTCACAGAGAGAGTTGTTAGCTGTTGGAATGTGCTGCCCAGGGAGGTGGTAGAGTCACCATCCCTGGAAGTGTTCAAAAGGGGATTGGATGTGGCACTTGGAGCCATGGTTTAGTTGTCAGGAGGTGTTAGGTATTAGGTAATAGGTTGAACTTGATGATCTCTGAGGTCTTTTCCAACCTTATTGATTCTATGATTCTATGCTTCATTGCAAGGGATTATTTTCACCACATTGTGGGCTTTAGGTGCTTTGGGTAACAAGAAAAACTTCCACCTAAGCAATGCAAAACACTGAAGGAAGGAACCATGGTTGCAAATCAAAGGCTTCTTTCAGGCTGGAAAGGTGGGCAGCTCATCCTGACACCACCCTGCAACTTGTCTCTGCTTCATTAAGCATGTCTGTGACCTGTGAAATGCTGCTGAGGAAACTGTGAACCTGCTGGTGGATGTAGACAGAGGTTTGCAGAAGTGTGTTTTGTAGCTGCACATCAACAGTCCTGTCCCTCCTGGCACCCTCTGCTTGCTGCTGCCTTTCCCCCTCACCCCCCTTAATTCTCAGAATTCCTCAACATAATTGTTCTGCCTGAATCTGACTCTCCTGCAGCCCTCTACCTCACAGCTAGGTTTGTGTCCTCCTGAGAAGCTGAAAGGTTCCATTTCAGGCACTGAATTTGTAGTTACACACCTAAAGAGCAATGATGTGCTCATCAGACATTCCCCATCCCTCCCACAAGTGTTTTAGTAGTGCTCCAGGCAGGCACCCAGGCTGCTTGGAAGCTCCCACAGCAGTTCTTCTTTGATAGCAGCTAACTGGGACACTGAAGATCTCACCACCATGTGGAAGTGACTTTCTCACTACCACATCCAGTTGGAGAAGAACCTGGCTAAGATGGCAGATCTGATGTTACTCTTGCTGCTTACAGGTGATCCTTATGGACAGAGGGCTTTCATCTCCGAGCCATTGTTCTGGCACTGTTTTGGATAAATGAAGTAGAGTGCTCTAGGTGTGAGCTTTTAGGGCTGCTCAGAGACCTCTGGGGGTGAGCTTCTAGGGCTGCTCAGAAGAGCTCTGGGGGTGAGCTTCTAGGGCTGTTCAGAGGAGCTCTGGGGGTGAGTTTTTAGGGCTGCTCAGAAGAGCTCTGGGTGTGAGCTTTTAGGGCTGTTCAGAGGAGCTCTGGGGGTGAGCTTCTAGGGCTGTTCAGAGGAGCTCTGGGGGTGAGCTTCTAGGGCTGTTCAGAGGAGCTCTGGGGGTGAGCTTCTAGGGCTGCTCAGAAGAGCTCTGGGTGGGAGCTTTTAGGGCTGTTCAGAGGAGCTCTGGGGGTGAGCTTCTAGGGCTGCTCAGAAGAGCTCTGGGGGTGAGTTTTTAGGGCTGTTCAGAGGAGCTCTGGGGGTGAGCTTCTAGGGCTGTTCGGAGGAGCTCTGGGAGTGAGCTTCTAGGGCTGCTCAGAAGAGCTCTGGGTGGGAGCTTTTAGGGCTGCTCAGCTCGGTCCAAGCAGTCTGCAGGTGGCTGCTGAAGAGAACAGGAGTGAGCTGATCTGGCTGGAGTACTATGAGTAGTGCAAGGTGTCCCTGCCTATGGCAAGGGGCTTGTAGCTAGATGATCCTTGAGGTCCCTTCCATACCCTACCAATTCTATGATTCTAAGGTACCTTCTCTCTTCACAGCTGCCCAGAGAACCTACCTTGCACCTCTAATGCTTCCTTAAAAGGGCAGAATGATTCAATACCCTTCTCTGGTGTAGCCTCTTCAGCAGCTTGGTCTGAGAATCTGCTGGTGACTCGTGGTCACCATTGCTCAGTCCCTCTGTCCATTTTGTGTTGTGGAAGCTGGCACACATCTTTCTCCCTGCACCCTTTCCCCCCCCCTCAAGCATTCAGGAGACCCACAACCAAGATGAGTTTGATTTGGTTTATTATTCCAAGTAATCTGTACATTCCTGACTTCTCTCCCTTTAATTTCTCCTGAAACTCTGGCAGACAGCATTGAGGTGATTTGTGTTGCTGACTAAGCTCTTCCCTCCCCCCTACGCCACCCTTTCCACCCCCAATATTAATATTGCTCAAGTGAAAACTGTTGACAGTTAATTTCTTGCCAATACAGTCACAGTTGATGCAGCTTTAATGTTGCTGCAACAGTAACTTGGGTGAACTGGTGAACCTGGTAACGATGCTGGGAGCTACTTGACTGGGAGCCAACTGCTGCTTTTGGAAATACAAAACTTGGTGCTCCCGAGGAAGGAAAACAAACACCCTGCCAAGCAGTAGTAAAACTCTCCCAACCAATGCACTCTGCCATACTGGGGCACTTGTGTAGAGAGCCCTGGCAGCCCTGAATTGCTTGGGAAAGGCAGCATGCTGTTGATTTAGGCTGGGAATCTGCGTGGCTTTTGTACTGGATGGAATTTTTGGAGCTCATCTGGAGCCCCTAAACCCTAAGTGGAGACAGGTACCACGCAGCCACCCACCCTCCCAGCCCTATCTGCCGCTGCCAAGTGCAGCAGATCACTTCACACCTTCACAGCTCTCACTCCTCCCCGTGGGGCTGCTGAAGAGCTAGACAGGGCAAAACCTTTGCAAGCCATTTACTCAGAACTTGAGTTCCCAGGGCCTTTCAAATGATGGTTTATTACAGCAGCTTTGGTTAGGGAATGAACTTGAAGCACAGTAACTACTTGCAGACTGCTTGCAGACTCCTGAGTGCTACTGGCTGTTACAGCCTGCATGGTCTCATGGGGGTTTTGCTCTTCACATGGAATCATGGATGTGGAAAACACTGACAGGCCTGGATTAGATCACCCACTGCAATTACTGAATTTGGGACTGCTGAGTGATCATTCTCCTGCAAACTTCCACCTTCCCAGCACTAATACAGCAAAGATGATATACACATCCCTCTAAAGTAGGTCAGTTTTAATCACCCTTTCTGCTTTGTGTGTGCTCAGCATATTCCACAGGCCAGCCCAATCTACTAACACTCACTTAGAGCTTCTGAAGGGAAGGCACAGCCTCTGCTGTAGTGCTTTGTGCTCCCATCACTGTGTTTTGTTTCGCAGGTACCTGCCTCACCTCTGCTGAAGAAGGTCTCCAGCACAAGCCCAGAAGTAATGGGCAGTCTGTTCCCTGCCTTCAATAGCTCCAGTGAAATCAGAGCCTCTGACAATAGTTTCAAAGGAGCAATTAATGTTATTGCCTTTAGATAAAGCATCTGTTTGTGCAGCTGAAGGCAGAGCAGGTCAGAGGGGGATGCTGTTGGTTATGTGTGAGGTTTGAATGACAGCACTGCTCCCAGAGATGGTGCTCCCCTAAATAAAGGAGACCCCACCTAACCCCTGAGAACAGCTGCCAGGACAGTGCTTCTTTCACCAGGGAATGTTTGGGCTGGACATGAGGAACAGTTTCCTCCCCAAAAGGGTTGTCAAGCTCTGGAATAGGCTGCCCAGGGCAGCAGTGAAGTCCTCATCCCTGGAGGGATTAAAAGCTGTGTAGGATGTGGTGCTGACATGGCAGTGCTGGGTTAAGACTTGATGATCTTGAAGGTTTCTTCTGACCTAAATGATTCAATCCCATGAAAAATTTCAGATACCTTCTCCTGCCTCTATCCCTGCAGTCAAGGACATCTTCTGCATCTCCAGGAAAGGAGAAATCAGCACCAGATCTGCCTGTACACATATTAATAGAATAGAATAGAATAGAATAGAATAGAATAGAATAGAATAGAATAGAATAGACCAGACCAGGTTGGAAGAGACCTTCAAGATCATCACGTCCAACCCATCAACCAATCCAACCCACCCAAACAACTAACCCATGGCACCAAGCACCCCAGCAAGTCTCCTCCTGAACACCTCCAATGATGGTGACTCCACCACCTCCTTGGGCAGCCCATTCCAATGGGCAATCACTCTCTCTGTATAGAACTTCTTCCTAACATCCAACCTGAACCTCCCCTGGTGCAGCCTGAGACTGTGTCCTCTTGTTCTGGTGCTGGCTGCCTGGGAGAAGAGACCAACATCCACCTGTCTACAACCTCCCTTCAGGTACTTGTAGAGAGCAATGAGGTCACCCCTGAGCCTTCTCTTCTCCAGGCTAAGTAACCCCAGCTCCCTCAGTCTTTCCTCATAGGGCTTGTGTTCCAAACCCCTCCCCAGCTTTGTTGCCCTTCTCTGGACATCTTCCAGCAACACAACCTCCTTCCTAAACTGAGGGGCCCAGAACTGGACACAGGACTCAAGGTGTGGCCTAACCAGTGCTGAGTACAGGGGGAGAATGACCTGCCTGCTCCTGCTCCTGCATCTCCCCATGCACCAGCTCTGCAATACTTGCACCAAGTGCCGAGTTCATAAAACTTGGATGAGGGGAAAAAACAATCTTTGAGGTCTCTTCCAACCTTGGTGATACTGTGATGCAAGCCTGGGGGTTTTGCACCACCTTGTCCCCTTCTGCCCACGAAACCTGGCCCAGGAGAACTCCTTCTGCCTCACTCATTGCTCCCCTCTCCCATCACCTCAGGAAGCAGCTACCTGGGGAATTTGGGGGGTGGGGAAGGGGGGTGGGGGGAGTCACACACACACACCTCACAGCCCTGCAGCCATTTATAAATAGATTTTCTTGGTTTATTTATAAAGTCACTTTACATAAAATATGATACTCTCTTAAAAACTGCATCTGTACAACGTAAGAAATCCCAGCAAGTGCAGACACACACACAGAAAAAAAAAGGCCTTCAAAACAATGTGGGTTTTTTTTTTTCTGTTAAAAAATAATAATAATATAAGAAAACCAACCAAAAAAAAAACCCAAACAAACAACAAAACCAAACCAACCAACAACACAATAATGAACACAACCCAAACCTTCAGTTTCCAGGGCAGTGGGACCTTCACACCTGGCAGACACCACGTTAAGACAGCCTAAAAACTTTACAGTCTGTTACCAAAGTGTTTGGAGAGAAATAAAACAACAAAACAAAACAAAAATCACCTTTTTGGGGGTTGGGATTTTTGTTGTTTTTTTTTTTTTTCAGTCTAAACCTTGTGTGTTCCCAAAAACATTCTAGCTGGCAGTGTTCCAGAAGAAAGGAATAGGACTTGCTTAAAAAATAGAAGGGTCTCCTCTCTCCCCCCCCACCCCCTTTTTGTTTCCTTTAAGGTTTCTTGTACAAAAATAAGTCTTCATACACCAGTGTCCCCACAGGCAGTTCAAGTTACAGATAAAACAGAATCCAACATGATAAAAAAAGATTCTTTTCCCCCTCCGGAAATAAGGAAGCATCAAGTGGTCTCATTTTTGCCTGTCTTTCTTTCTTTCTTTCCACCCCTCCGGAGCAGCACCAGGAGCGGGGCGCAGCAGGGTCTTCCTCCTCTCTCGGTCTCCTTCACACCATTGCACTTGCCACAGCCCGGCGAGAAGCGCAGCCAGCCGGGTCCCGCCGGGATCGGAGGGGTGAGCGGTTTTTTTGTGGGGAGAAGGGATGATGCTGGCTGCTGCAGAGAGCGAGTGCGCTGAGGTTACCTGCGGGCTGCAAGAAAGGTGCAGAGAGCGCCGGTGGGTTCCTGCACGGCTCCCCGGAGCCCCGGGGGCAGCGGCAGCCCCTGACCGTCCCGCTGGGGTCCCCCCTCACCTCCCGCCGGATCAGCAGCTCCCCAGCCAGCTCGTGAAGTCCAGCAGCTCCCGCTCCTCGGGGCTGAGCGCCGCGTCGTAGCCGCTCTCCTCGGAAGAGCACGGCGAGCCGGGCACGGAGGAGGCGAAGGAAGGGGAAGCCGAGGAGTAGCCGCCGCCGCCTCCTTCCCCGACGGCGGCGGGGAAAGCGGCGGCGGCGTCGTGCTCGTCGAGGAGCCGCTGCAAGGCGCGGATGTACTCGACGGCGGAGCGCAGCGTCTCCACCTTGCTCATCTTCTTGCTGGCGGCCCCGTGGGGGACGTGCTGGCGGAGGGCGGCGAAGCCCATGTTGACCAGCCGCACTCGGTTGCGCTCCCTCTCGTTCCGACGGGCCACCGCGGCCGCCGCCGCCGCTCCGGTGGCCGGCAGAGCGGCGAAGGCCAGGCGGCGTTTGCAGCGCAGCAGCTCGGGGGAGGCAGACCGACGGCGGGCGGGGGGAGCGGCGGCGGCAGGAGGGGGCAGCGGCAGCACGGCCCCGCCGTTCATCGCCGGGCGGCCACGGTGGCGGCTGGCGGACAGCACCTCAAAAATGTTAAGATTCAAAGAAAAGAAAGAAAGAAAGAAAAAAAACCCTCACCCCTTAAAACGTTAAAAAAAAGAGGGGAAAAAACCCCCCAACAGTATAATAATGGGGGAAAAAAATTCAATTTAAAGTTGCAAAATCTGGTTTTGATACTTTGAGATTTAAAAATAATAGGAAAAAAAACCAACAAACCCAAACTGAACTTAAAGCGGGGAGAAAAAGAAAAGGGGGAGGGGGGGGAAGCGAAGGGGCGGGGGGGGGAGGGGGTGCCGCTTGTGGCCGCCGCCGCTCTCGCCTCTGCGGCGGGTCCCGCCGCCGCGCGCTCCTTATCAACGCCGCCGCCGCCGCTCGCGAGGCCCCCGCCGGCCGCACGCGCCGCGCGCACGCCGCGCCACGCGCGCCCACTCCGCCCCCGCGCACGCCCCCGCCCTTCCCCCCCCCCCCCCCACTCCCCCCCCTTTCCCCGTGCGCGCCCGGCGCGTGCCGCCAAACCAACCCCCGCATCCCTCCCCCCCCCCCCCCCCCCCCGCTTCTTCCCTCCCTCCTTCCTTCCCTCCCTCCTTCCCTCCCTCCCTCCTCCAGCTTCGGCCCTTCCCTCAGCCCCCGCCCCGCCGCTCCTCCCCGCAACTTTCCGCTGTCATCGCCGCTACCCTCCCCGGAATTTTCATATTTCACCTTTGTTGCTTATTATGACGGGAGGGGCTCCTCCCCTCTCCCTTCCCCTTCCCCCCCCGTGCCCCTCCTCCTACCCACGCACACCGGTGAGGGCTGCCACAAGCAGCCGGTGCTGCTCCCCACGTCCTCCTCCGACCCTGCCCCTCTAAATGAGACATTTCCCTAGCCCCCCCCCACCCCGTGCTGGCCATCCCGAGGATTTCGGGGAGGAGAAGCGGCCCTGCTGGCCCCGCTGCTGCCCTTGCTGTGTGTGGGCAGCACACAGCGCGACTCGCTGGGGCGCAGCTGGGACTCGGTTCCATTCTGCATACCCTCAACAATAATAACAACAATAATAACAATAAAAATGTATGGGAGTTCGTGAGTCACTTCAGAAAGGCTTTTCCCTGTGAAATGTGAGGTTCGAGGGTAAAGATGCCGAGAGAAAAGGAAATGCAAAGTTTAGGCGGCTCGAGGTTGCACCCAGGCTCCCCAGTGCCACGGCAAGCGGTCCCACTTGGGCGTCCGTCAGCCTTCGCCGGGGGGCAAGGTGCTTGCAGGGAGCTGAACTGAGTGGGAAAGGCAAACGAGCTGGTGGTGAGAAAGAGAGCAAATGTCATGAGACGCTGCTGAGGGAGATCGGTGTGGAGAAAAGGAGGCTGAGGGGAGACCTTCTGGCTCCCTACAACTCCCTGGAAGGAGTTTGTAGGAAGGTGGGGGTCAGTATCCCAAGGAACAAGTGATGGGATGGGAGGAAATGCCCCCAGGTTGCACCACGGGAGGTTTAGGTTGCACATGTCGACCAATTTCTTCCCCAGAAGAGTTATCAAGCCCTGGAACAGGCTGCCCTGGGTGGTAGTGGAGTCCTCATCCCCAGAGCTGTGTAGATGTGGTGCTAAGGGACATGGTTTAGTGGTGTCCTGGCAGTGCTGGGTTAACAATCAGACTCCAATGAGCTTAAAAGTCTTTCCTGATCCAAATGATTCCATGATTCTATGAAATAGCTTGCACTGGGCTTTGCTGAATGAGCAGAGTGGGCGGAGAGGGTACTGCCTGCACCCACAGCCCAGGGGCTGCATGCTGATTGCCTTCAGTACAGTGAAAGATGTGCTGTCTTCTTCTGCCCGGCCATGAAAAACAAACAGAAAGATCCCCAGCATGATGCTGAAATGCACCAGAACCTTTCCCTGGCTTTATTTGGGTCAGCTCAGGCCTTTTCTGCCTTGTGCCAGCTGCCCGTGTGGCCCCTTGCTGTGATGACTCCAGGAGGTGGAGGATACTCATCCACCTGAGGGTTTGCAGCAGCTCTTAAGCAAAGGGAAGTGCTGCTTGCCTTCTGCGGGATCCCCCTCCACCCAGAGGTGTGCAGGCAGGGAGGCTGGAGTTCAGTTAGGAGGCTTCATTTTACGTCAGGGAAGGTAACCCTTTCTCAGGCAAATACTCAAAGCAAATGTCTCTGGCAGCAACTTGGTGGCAGAGCCATCACCTCACAAATGTGTGTGCCAGTGAGGCTCTGCAACACGATTTGGGTGTCAGAGTAAGGAGCTGTACTCCCCTGGCCACCCTGAACCACCCTGCTGCTGCTTCTCTGGCGTATGTAAGCTGGGAACAGCCACACAAAAAGCCACCCGTGGTTTCTAGGTGTGATGCAGAGGGGTGGTTTTGTACCTGCAGGAGATATTCAGGGAGCAGCAAGGCTCCACCACCTTGGAAGAGAAACCTTTCCCCCAGGGATGGGTTGCAGCAGCAGCAGGTGGAAGGAGCAAGCCCTGCTGCAGCGTTGCAGGCAGCTGGGCTGAATTTCCTGGCAGCAGCTGGAGCATTGTGTGTTTCTGGTGATCCCACTCCAGCATGCCTCAGGCTCAGCACCCAAATTTAGTGGCTTTCAAGGCATTCTTGGCCATGCTGTAGACCTGAGGGGAAAATCCATGAGCAGCTCCTCAGAAGGGTTTGGCTCCAGAGAAGCAGCTCAGGGCGTGCAGGTTCCTGGGCAGCAGAGGGGAGCTGCTTGCAGGTGCAATGTGCCCTCACAGGGTCCTTGCTCTGCTCCACTCACACGATGCTGGGGCTTGCCTTCAGCATCTGCCAAGCTGCCTCAGCTGGCTGTGGTGGCTCAGGCAGAAAGGGCATCCCTGCAGTGGAGTGATGTCAGTGTTCTGTTACCCTGTCCCTGATTTCTGATCCAAGCCTACCTTGCAGGCAAGAGAAAGCTGCTGCCTTTGAAGCTTTCCAAGAGAAAACCTCATGACAGAGGAATGACTGGGGTTTTGGTTGGGGAGAAATAACAACAAGGATTATTATAGATTTTTTAATGTATTCATAATAGTAATATATATAATTAATAGATGTGTGTATATATCATGGAATCATAGAATCAATAAGGTTGGAAAAGACCTCAGAGGTCATCATGTCCAACCTACTACCTAATAACACCTCCTGACAACTAAACCTTGGCTCCAAGTGCCAGATCCAAGCCTTTGTGGAACACCTCCAGGGATGGGGACTCCACCACCTCCCAGGGCAGCACATCCCAATGGCAAATTACTCTTTCTGGGAAGAACTTTGTCCTCACCTCCAGCCTAAACTTTCCCTGGCACAGCTTGAGACTGTGTCCTCTTGTTCTGGTGCTGGCTGCCTGGGAGAAGAGACCAACCCCCACCTGGCTACAACCTCCTTTGAGGTAGTTGTAGAGAGCAAGAAGGTCTCCCCTGAGCCTCCTCTTCTCCAGGCTAAGCAACCCCAGCTCCCTCAGCCTCTCCTCATGGGGCTGTGCTCAAGAGCTCTCACCAGCCTCATTGCCTATATATATATATATATCTAGCACCTGTATCTATGTCTAGCACCTATAGATATAGATATCTATAGATATAGAGATAGATATAGATATCTATATCTATCTATCTATCTATCTATCTATAAAATGCCCAATTCAAACAGCAGCATATCCAGTCTTGAGGGAGAGTGGACAGCCTCCAGCCCCACTGATTCCACACTCAGCTCAGGGATGAGCTTGCCCCATCCAAACTGGCTACAGGGCCGCTGATGGTGACGCATTTGCAGCCAGATGTGGCTTGTTGGGCTGGGGGGGTGGGGGGGTGTGGGGTTGAGCCCAGCACAAAGCAGCCACTTCATGCTTTCTCTAACCCTGCAGCTGGTCTGAAGGAAGGTGGGTACATCTCGTGCTCTGAGCAATGTAATCTTCTTTGAGATCTCTTTATGAAGTTAATGGCTGTGTAAGATCCAGTAGAACAAGACATCATTAAACACTGTCTGTGTTCACAGTCAACTTCCTGATTGTAATCTGGGGAGAGAGAGAGAGAGAGCAAGAGAGAGAGCATCCAGCCATGTGCTACCCGTCCCCAGAGGGTGTGGGGAAGGAATTCTCCTCTCCTAGCACAGTAAGGCAAAAGTGATAAACACATAGAATCATAGAATTAATAAGGTTGGAAGAGACCTCTGAGATCATCAATTCCAACCTGTCACCCAAGACCTCATGACTACTAAACCACAGCACCAAGTGCCACGTCCAATCCCCTCTTGAACACCTTCAGGGATGGTGACTCCACCACCTCCCTGGGCAGCACATTCCAATGGCTAACAACTCTCTCTGGGAAGAACTTTCTCCTCACCTCCAGCCTCAACTTCCCCTGGCACAGCTTGAGACTGTGTCCTCTTGTTCTGGTGCTGGGAGAAGAGACCAACCCCCTCCTGGCTACAACCTCCCTTCAAGTAGTTGTAGAGAGCAAGAAGGTCTCCCCTGAGCCTCCTCTTCTCCAGGCTAAACAACCCCAGCTCCCTCAGCCTCTCCTCACAGGGCTGTGCTCAAGGCTTCTCCCCAGCCTTGTTGCCCTTCTCTGGACATGTTCAAGAGTCTCAATGTCCTTCTTAAAGTGAGGGTTTTGCTCACCTCTAATTCATCTCCAAATGCCTGAGCATCACTGGAGGATTTTTGAGACACTTTGGAAAGACTAATAGGTAAACAAACCCCCTGGTTTTGTTACTTCTCTCTGGATTGATGATTTCTCTCTGGTTTTGATTCTTTCTTTTCCCATCTGAGGCAGCCTCTGCCCAGCCTTGTTTCCATTCACAGCGTGGTTGTGTGGTGCCTCTGAACTTTGGCAAAGCCCATCCCCTCCCCTCCCCTTCTTCCAAAGAGGCAGCCCCGGGTTTAGAAGTTGAGTTTTCAGCTTTGATTGTGCCTGGGTGCTCTCTGAATGCTAAGCAGCCCTTACAATGCGTCCTTGTGATGCGCCTGGGCTGTGAGGTCTCCTCAGTTTCTTGCCATTCACAGGGCTCCACACGGTGTGACAGGGCCATGTTCAACTTACCAGAGAGCTCTTGAGGGAGGGCAGCCATGTTATGGGCAGTGGCTGAGGGACAGGATGGGCTTGAAAGTGACACTTGCAAATCTGCCGTGCCTGGAGCTGGTTTCTTGCATGGAGGAATGATACTCTCCTTCAAGGTGACAAAGCAGGAGGCTCCCAAGAGGTGGCAGGGACCAGCACAGATGTGTCTTGCCTGGATTATGGCTTTGGCCTCCTCTGCCCTGCCTCTAGCCCATGCTTTTGTGGGAGCATGAGTAGCACCCTCAGTTGGAGAGGGGAGTTTCTCTTACCTGCTGGTGTTCAAGCAGGTGGGGCTGGAGTGCTGCTGATGCATTGTTGGTGGCTGCACCAATGGAGCAAGAGCCCCAAAAGCTGACAGTGAGGAAGCACTTGCACAAATTCAGCCTCTTCTCCTCAACTTGTGTTCAGTCTCCCAAGTTCACAGAATCACAGAATAGGAGGGATTGGGAGGGACCTCTGAAGATCAAGTCCAACTCCCCTGCCAGAGCATAGCCACCCTGCAGCATAAACAGCTCCCATGTCCCAGCTCTTTCAGGGTGTTCAGTGTGGGCAGTGTTACCCTTCAGCTCAAAAGAGTGTTGGAGGTTTTTAGCTCTGCAAAAAAACCCATGATCTGGCCTTGTTCCCTTTTGTAAACCAATCCTTTCCTTCCAGACAGGGTGTCACGTCCTTCTGACACCCCTGCAGCTGGGGATGCTGGTGTGTGTCTTCCCAGCCTAACAGAAGGCAGTGAGCTGCCACAGGACTAGAGGAAAGGGGCACCTGGGCTCCCCAGGGTGTTTTCAGCCTCACTACCCTCTTGCCATCAACTCTAGCTGATAACCAGAGATAAGGGAGAAAGCCACAAGCAGGAGTTGTGGTCACCTGTGGGTTTTTGCTCTGCCTTTGGGGGTGATAAGTTGTGCTCTTGTGAAGGGGACAGACTGACAAAACCCAGCAGGGCAGGCAGGAGGCTGAGTCTTGCTGGAAAAGCCATGCTGCTGCTGTCCAACCCTGCCTCTTTTCCTGCTGGGATGGGGCTGGGGGACACCTCTTTCCTCACCAGGGCTCCCAGGGCAAAGTACATTCACTTTGGTGGTGCCCTTGCATGTGCTGAATGTGCTCCCCTCAACCAGAGCCCAACCCCAGCTCTACTAATGCTCTTACTATGGACTTTCTTTTTGAGGGCAGGGAATAACTTCTTGTGCTCTTCATTATTTTATTGTTGGGGTTTTTTTGTGCTAGACATCCATATACATTCTGCCCCAAAGAGAAATCTTTCAGGCCATGCCTACGTGGGATCAAGCTTAAGACAAAGGAAAGAGAAACAGCAGAAAATGCCTCCACCCCCCACAACAGCTCAGCACCAGAGCAGGTAGTTGATGGGGTGGGCACAAAGGCAGAGCACTGAGCACTGGAGGTGGGAGAAGCATCCCAGGGCATGGACAAACTGCCCAGGGTTAGGCACTCACCACCAAAACAGAGGAAGAATCTTTTCAAAGCCAGGTGCTTAAAGTTACAGACCGACTTTGAGAGGTGGGTGAGGTGGTGCAGGAGCCTGTTGTTATGGCTAGAGACAAAAGAGGGTCTCAGCATCTTCTGTGGAGAAACTAGGGGCAATTCCAAGGGGGGTGACCTCTCAGGTGGTCCTGCAGTGAGGTGCGAGGCTCCTCCTGCACGTACAGAAGAGACCTCTGGGGAACTGGGGAAGGAAGTTCCCGTCTCTTTCCTCCACTTGAATCACCCAGACCTTCAGGAAGGGTTTCTGCTGGCCTGTGGGGACCTCTAGTGTGAGATGTGGCTTTGCACAGGTCTGTCTGTCTGCGGTGTCAGGCGTTTAGGGCTGGGGAAGGAAGCCGCTGTCCAGGGCGAAGTGAGGACGGGCTGCCTGGATTTTGCCGTGTCCCTCTCCGCGACACAGGCTCCAGGTGGGCTCAGGGTAGGTGACACGGCTGTGCCCTCCCCTCTAACTCACCATGGCTCTCGGCCGTGCTTCTCTAGCTGGTTCTCCGTACAGAGCTGTGCTTCATACCTTCCTGCAGCCCTCCAGATTTACCCTGCAGCTCCACCTGAGGAGCAGCCTTGCTGCCTTTACACCCCTGCCCCTTTGGTGGTCGCTCTCCTTGCAAATGCAGCTGACAACACAACCATCTGTCCTGCAGGGCTGGAAGCAGTGACAAGTGCTAACAGCTCTGCTCCACCCCAATGGTTTATAAGGCACTTTCTCTGTCTGGCCCATGGTGGGCACCATGGGGACATGGTCACCTTGCAGCTGTACTCCTGCCCCTGGGGCACCTCTGCTGCTGGGGCTGGTGTCTGGTTGCTGTTCCTGGACACCTGTGGCTGGGCATGAGTTGCCTCCCCAGCCTGTTGCCCTCTCTCTGTAGTCCTCTCCCCATTGCTCTCTTACTGCTGTCCATTTCTTAGGTTCTTGGGCATTCTCAGGTGGTTTCCAGATGGAAGATCTGTGTGCACATGGGTACAGCAGTGTCTCCTGCTGGGCCTCAGGGAGTGCCAGCAGGGCAGGGGCACAGAAGCTGTGGCAGCTCTCACTGCTGTCTCGAGAGGCTGCAGCCAAGCTGTTTTGCAAGAAGGCTTACGGGAAAGCAAGTGATGGAGGCAGAAAATCATAAGATGTTTTTTCCTGTGTGCATAGCTTTGTGCAACTCCCTCTCTCTTACTTCTCTTTGCTCTGCAAAATGCATCTTCCTTCTTTTTTTTCCCCTCCCCTCCTTCCTTGCTGTCTTCTTGTAGCCAGGGGTACCTTCTCCTGGGGGGAGTACAACCATTCTCCATTATTCTATTTCACCTCTTTTCTAGCAGCCTGGCTCTGAAACTAGGAAGGATTAAGGCACTCAGTCATTTAGTCTCCTTTGTCCAGATCATGAGGAAGAAGTTCTTCCCCATGAGAGTGGTGAAGCCCTGGAATGGGTTACCCAGGGAGGTGGTTGAGGCCACATCCCTGAAGGTGTTTAAGCCCAGGTTGGACGAGGCTCTGGCCAGCCTGATCTAGTGTGGGGTGTCCCTGCCCATGGCAGGGGGGTTGGAACTAGCTGATCCTTATGGTCCCTTCCAACCCTGACTGATACTATGATTCTATGATTGTCCTTGAGGCTTCTTTCTGATTTGCCTTCTGGAGACACACATCCAGCAGGCAGGTGGTTTTGAAGAACAGAAGCTATCTGAGTTGTCTGCAGCCATGAGTCCCTGGGGTCTTCAGTGTTAAGGAGAAAGGAGAGGACAGAATCAAAATGCCCATGGATGGTGAGGGTCTCCTGAGCAGGGGATTATAGAATCATCACAGAATCAACCAGGTTGGAAAAGACCTCAGAGATCATCAAGTCCAACCTAGTACCTAACACCTCCTGACAACTAAACCATGGCTCCAAGTGCCACATCCAAGCCTTTTTTGAACACCTCCAGGGATGGGGACTCCACCACCTCCCTGGGCAGCACATTCCAATGGCTAATAACTCTCTCAGTGAGGAACTTTCTCCTCACCTTCAGCCTAAACTTCCCCTGGTGCAGCTTGAGACTGTGTCCTCTTGTTCTGGTGCTGGTTGCCTGGGATATATTTATATGATATATATTTATATTACAGGAGCTTTGCTCCAAACTCCATGAAAGGCTGCTTTATTCTAGGTGCTTTTCTTCTTTTGCCAGTTGTGTCAGAGCTGACAGCAGCCACCAAGAGCCCAGGCAGAAGGTGGCTGCTTTAAACAGGATTTAATGAGCAGGCAGGAGGAGGTACTTAGCACATGGTGGGGACTTCACTTCCCAAGAGGCTCTGCTCTGGCCATGCCTCCCTGGTAGGGGGGGGAAACCCAGGCGTTATCAAGAGCTGGAGGGACCAGCTGCCAGCTCTCTCTGAGGACAAGCAGCCATGGGTCTGAGGTGTGGGATGAGGACCACCAAGTGCCAGCTGCTGATGACCAGCCTCTGTGTCATGGTGAGAAGGCAGGTTTGGGGGGGGATCTCTGCAGAATCGAGGTGAGCTGTTGCCTTTCCCATCCCTGCTGGCAGAAGGTCAGGTTTTCCCACGTTGTGTTTTTCACAGGCAGAGGGCAAGCAGAGCCAACTGCCTGAGTTATCGCTGCACCCTGAGCTGTTATCTCTGGCCACCAGCATCTCCCCCTCTCCGCTGACAGACTTCGGCTTTCTCGGGGCTGTCAGCTCTGCAGCTCTTTCACAACCACCTCAAAAGAGAAAGGAAAGGCTGCTGCCAGCAGAATGGGTGGGTTTCAGCCAAAAAGAGATTTGCTTCTGTCTCCTTGGAGCAAGAGAGGGAGGATGGACCTGCTGCAGTCACACTTGTGGCTGGGAGGGTGATGGACTCATTATGCAAGAGATAAAAAGAGCTTCAGTCTTGAGCTGTGCCAGGGGAAGTTTAGGCTGGAGGTGAGGAGAAAGTTCTTCCCAGAAAGAGTAATTGGCCATTGGAATGTGCTGCCCAGGGAGGTGGTGGAGACAAAAAAGGCTTGGATGTGGCACTTGGAGCCATGGTTTAGTTGGCAGGAGGTCTTAGGTAATAGGTTGGATTTGATGATCTCTGAGGTCTTTTCCAACCTGGTTGATTCCCTGATTCAGTATGTTTGAGTGTCCAGGGCTTGCCTTTTAATGTTCTTCTGGGGTTGGTCAGGCTGTCTGTATCTGCCTGGGGCTCAGCAGGAGCTGCTGCCCTCTCAGTCCCTTCCTACATCCCCTTCTTTTCTAGCTGCTGGGGTTGTCCATCGCCACGCTGAGCACCGTCACCCACTACGGCCTCCATTTCACCCTCATCAGTGACATCTCTGTGGAGGACAACTCCTACAGGGTCATCCACCACACAGGTATATATATCATGGTCTCATCCCAGAGAGACCTTTGGTGACCCCAAGAGCTGAAAACTCCCCTAAAGTAGTTAAAGAACATGCAGAGGCAGGGGCTGGCTTTGGGAAGGAGCACAAGGGTAGCACAGTCCCACAGGCACTTCTTTTCCTGCACCTACTTGCCTGGCACCAAAGCGTGCTGTGGGAGCACAGGGGTGCTTGGGTGCTGCTGTCTTCGTTCCTGTCCCTCTCTCTCTTAACCATCTCCCCATCTTTCTCCTGTGCTGCAATGAAAGCTCAGGGGGAGCTGAGTTTCTGGTAGACCCAAAGCTGCTGTGGGGCTGGCAGGCACCTGGGATGATATGGGGAAAGGGACTGCTATAGGAGCTGAAGGAGGGCATAGAGACTGGGAGGAGAAATGCAGAGAAACACCTGGGTTTGGAGGAAGGGTGGAGGGGCTTCCCTACACAAGAGAGAAACATCAACTGAGTCCTGGGTAGAAGGCTGGAGCAAAGAGATGAGAACAGCCCCAGCGCTGAAATGCTCTGCTCACCTCTGCTGCACTTGCATCTGCTGCCTCTCCCAGGCCATGCTCTGGGCTTAAACACATCCACAGCCTCCTGGAACCTCCTGGTTCCAAATTCCTCCTTAGCAAGACAAGTGTAAAAACTGTTAGTCCATGCCTAAGGCACAGTCCTCCCCCTTTCCTACACACACTAGGGGCTATCCAGGTGGGCACCTGATCCAGCTTTGCAGGCTCTCCCTTCCCTGTCCCCCCTCTCCAGCAACGCTTCCACTCTGCTTTCCTTGCAAGTGTTAACTCTTTGCCTGGTTAGTTCTGTGTGAGGTTTGCAGAGCCCTGAGTGAGGGTTGGAAAGGTCATCACAGCCCTGCCTCAGAGCCTACCAACTGTGACCCTGCCTTAGCCAGGAGGAAACGGGAGGGTGGATGTTGCACCAGATTAGCAGTTGGGTGAAGCCCCGATAGGGACCGTGGGACAGCTGCTGTGTGTCAGCAGCCCTGCTCAGGGGGATCCTTATCAAAGTGACAAAATGATTGACAGCTTGTGGTCTGCTGGCTGGCCCCACACCCTTTTGGGGTGCTTCACTCATCCTTTCTGGGGTGCTTTGCTCTGCTGGGGCTGTGGGAACTGCTGGGAGGTCTGCAGCCCTGCCAAACAAGCAAAGCATATGTAGCACATCCAGGCTGGATGTGGCTCTGAGCAGCTTGATCCAGTGTGAAGGGTCCCTGCCCATGGCACGGGGGTTGGAACTGGATGAGCCTTGAGGTCCCTTCCAACCATAACAATCCTATGGTTCAGTGGGGATACTGAATAAATTATGCATCCTTTGGAGATCTGCAACCTGGTCCTCTTGGATCAGCTCCCCAAAATGCACTTTTTTTGTTCATAGAATGATTTGAGTTGGAAGAAACCTTACAGATCATTTAGTTCCAACCACCACGGGCAAAGGATACCTTCCACTAGCCCAGGTTGCTCAAGGCTTCACCTAGCCTGGCCTTGAACACCTCCAGGGAGGAAGCCTCCACAGTCCCTGGGCAGCCTGTTCC
The DNA here is from genome assembly GCF_026170545.1 of Melanerpes formicivorus. Classification (NCBI taxonomy): domain Eukaryota; kingdom Metazoa; phylum Chordata; class Aves; order Piciformes; family Picidae; genus Melanerpes; species Melanerpes formicivorus. The sequence continues at coordinate 14,408,769 of NW_027142368.1, read as the reverse complement.
AGCTGTTCACCACCCTCACTGTTCAGAAGGGTGAAAGCATGGTGCCAGGCTTCTAGGGTGCCAGCCCTAAAGTCATGGTGTCTGATCTCATGCCCAGCTTCCTTCCAGCTTTCTACTTGGGGATCTGCCTGAGCATGACCCTGATCCTCGCTGCCCTGCTGAGCTCTGCTGCCACGGTGCGGGAATCGCAGTGCCTCACCGCCATGGTGAGTACCGGCAGGGACCGCCTCGGGGCGGGGGTCCTTGGGTGCTACCCTCAAAATGGGAAGGGGGAGGACAAACTGTTGCTCCATCCTGTGCCACGAGGGGACAGCTTTGTAGAAAACATGGCCCTGTGGATCTCCTCCAGCTGGGGACCGCATCCTTCTGCTCGCTGTTTCTTTTGTCAAGGAGTGATGCACGCAGCTTCAGGAGCGAGGTCAGAGCGAGCTGCTTGGCTGCCAAAGCACTTCACAGGATCCCAGCGTGCTGAGGGTTGGAAGAGACCTCTGGGGATCTTCTAGTCCGCTCCCCCTGCTAAAGCAGGGACACCCACAGCAGGTTGCCCAGGATCACAATGTCCAGGTGGGTTTGGAACCTCTCTGGAGAAGGAGACTCCACAACCTCTCTGGGCAGCCTGCTCCAGGGCTCCAGCACCCTCACACCAAAGAGATTTTCTCCTGTTCAGATGGAATCTCCTGGGTTCCAGTTTGTGCCTTGTTCCCCCTTGTCCTGTCACAGGGCACCAGTGAAAAGAGTCTGGTCCCAGCCTCTTGCCCTCCATCCTTTAAGCTCTTGCTGAGCATTGAGAAGATCCTCTGGGGCTGCTCTTCTGCAGGCTCAAGAGCCCCAGGAGTCTCAGCCTTTCCTCCTCGCGGAGACGCTCCAGTCCCCTTAATAGCTTCGTAGTCTCCACCTGATGCTGTCTTGCAGTTCCCTGTCTCTCTTGAGCTCTTGAGGAGCCGCTGGAGGGAACCAAGTCCCCAGGAGCGGCTGCTCCGGGTGCGGCTCCGCCGCTGGAGGGAACCACCGGCCCGCCGAGCCCCGCTCCGGGAGCAACGGAGTGAGGGAGCAGCCACCGGCTCCACTGCAAGGGAGTGGCATAGCCCCAGTCCTTCAGAAGCTGATGGGAGAGCCTGGGAAACACGCAAGAGCTGGTCAGCAGCAAGTTTATTCTCTGCTCCTCTTGGTTCAGCTAGCTTGTCAGCATCTTATAGAGCCATAAAATCATAGATTGCTTTGGGTTGAAAGGGACCTGCAGTCAGCAGGGACATCTGAAATGAAAGCAGGGTGCTCAGAACCCTAAATAGGCTGACCTGCAGTGGTTCAGGAATTGGGCATCATCCCCACACTTAGATCAGTGTTTTACCACCAGGTGAAATATTTCTTTGTATCCTTGCTGAATCTCTTTCTTTTAGTTTAAACTATCCTCCCTTGCCCTGTCGCAACAGGCCCTGCCCAGAAGTCTGTCCCCAGCTTTTTTATTGGCCCCTTTAAATCCTGAAATGCCACAAGAAGGTCTCCTCAGAGCCTTCTCTTCTCTAGGCTGGACAACCCCAACTCTTTCAGCCTGGCCTCACAGCAGAGGGCTTCCAGCCCTCCCATCACTTCCCTCCCTCATGTCCCCATCTCTCCTGTGCTGAGGACTCCAGAGCTGGCCCCAGCACTGCAGGTGGGGTCTCAACAGAGTGGAGCAGAGAGTCAGAATTCCCTCCCTCCATCTGCTGCCCACACTGATGGGGATCAGCCCAGGACAGAGTTTGGGCTGGGCTGACAGTGCTTGGTGCCAGCTCACATTCAACTTTTCACCCCCTGGCACTCCCAAGCCCTTCTCCACAGGGCTGCTTTCCAGCCCTTCATCCCCAGCTTGGATTGATAGGGGGTGGCTGTGGTGAGATGTGATCACAGGCAGAGGTGGGATTCAGCCCCGTGGAGCTCCAAAGGTTGCTGTCAGTGTCACATCCTGCCCTGCTGGGCCCTGCTGGGCTGGAGCTGGCAGAAGCGGTCAGCCCCCTGCTTGCAGCTTTTATTTCTCCGTGTTCAGGGAGGATTTCTCACCTTCCCCCACTATTGATTTTAAAGGACTTCTCCTCTCCTGCAAAGCATGTGTCTCATTTAGAAGACCATTTAATTCACTCTTTAATCAAAGAGGGAAGACCCCAGAGTATTGGTGCCTGACAGCTGTGGCTGTAGAGGAAATCAAGCCAGGCTTGGGTGATCTCTGCAGCAATATGGCTAATCCACCACAGCTCTGCTTGGCAAACCAGCTGCCCTGGGGAAATGCTGGGATGGAGACAGGCTGTGAAAAGCATTGCCCTGGTCACCAGCCTGCTGGTGGATTCCATCTCCTTCCTGTGCCCCACTTTCTCTCCTGGCATTTTTGAGGTGTCTGCTTAAATGGTAAACGCTGCCCCTGCCTGGCTAGCTGGAGGTTTGTGTGTATACAGAGGAGGGGTCTCAGCCTTTGCAGGCCTTACTGGTGCTGTCCTGATAATGATAATGGGTGCCCAGTGATTAGTTAAGGTGCACATGTCTCAGGAGCTCATCTTGTAGCTGCATAAGCAGCATCACCAGACCAGGCAGACATCCACTGATGCTTGTGAGGCTGCTTCCTAGAGAGTGAGAACTTAAGGGTAAAAAGTGATGTTCTCATAATCTAGACTGTTTTCCCCCTAAACTCCTCTTAAACAGGGTTTAAGTGACAGGTTTATTGACTGTCCTCCAGTCCTGGCAAACCTTTCTTTTGGGTGATTGGTGGTGCAGTGAAGTCCTGAATGTAAACATCCTGCAGCCCTCCTGGCCCCTGAAGGCCATGGCACTATTGAAGGGCAGGAGAAGGAAGGAAAAGAGCAGTTTTGCTAGCACTGCTTGTAGAAAGGAAGGACTCTTCCTCCACTGGGGTTCAAGGCACTGTATGCTGCTATCTGGTTGGACAGAGAGATGGGAGAGAGGCAAAAAACAGGAGGGAGCAACATGCCAACTAGAATACCCCAGCTGAAATTCTTACACCTGAACTTCCCAGCCTAAAAAACTCTCATGCAGAGCAAAATCTGTGTTGAGGATGGAGCAGCACTACCTCCAACCAATTTCTGTGGGAAAAAGCCTTGACAAGTGCCTGACATGAGGCAGTTTCTCACCAAGAGTGATGTGTCAGCAGGGCCAGCACACAGCACGGGCTGCTTGCTTTACTGCTCCCGGGTGTATCGTCGCAGGCAAGCGTGGAGAGGGTCCTTCATAACAGCAGAGCCCACTTCAGCATCTTGCTTTCACAATGAATCTGTCTCCTGTGCTCTCCCTCATGGTGCAGTACTCCTGAGCAAGGCATCCGTGCCTTGGTGCTCCGCAGGGAGCAGAGCTACGTGCTCAGCAGGAGCTGAGGATGGAGTCCTCCTTCAGCCCGAGATGGCTGGCTCCTGTGGAAAGGCAAAACCATTGTGTGCTTTGAGCTGAGCTGGGTCAGGGAGGCAGGGGTGTGACCTGATGGATGCATTCTAAAATGAACTCCCCCCCCCCTTTCCCTGCCCCTGGGCTGGCTACCAAACCCAGCCTGAGCTAGAAGGTCCCTCCCTGCTCTGAAGCAGACCCCCCCCCTAACCGATGGGGAAGCCTCAGGAAGGTGGATTAGAAGGTACACCAGCCAACAGACAAGGCTCTGCTCCTGCACATTCTGCCAGCCCTCGCCAAGACAAACTGTTCCTTGCAGCAAGGATGGAAACAAGGTCATTCATAAAAGAGTAATTGATGTCTGGCTGGTGACAGCTCTCCACAGGGCTGATGTGGCTGCCTCCTGCACGGGGAGCAGGCAGCCTTCAGCCCTCTCTGAGGCGCTCCAAGGTTCTGGGAGATGGTGAACCGGCCTCGACCCTACCACATTTTGTATGCAAGCTACATGCTGCCTTTTTCTTTCTTGCTTTTTTTCCCCCCCCCCCCTTCCAAATGTCTTCTAATGTAATTAGAAAGTTGCTCTTCCAAAAGGCTTTTGGCTGGGAAGGGAAAGAGCAGCCCATAATTCATTTATAAGATGTTCTCGGAGCCACGTAATTGCTCCACACCGGCTGGATGGAGAGGGAGCTTCCCAAGGGAACGCATCTTGGTATTCCCAGAGAAGCCAGAGAAAATAAAGGGGGAGCAGATGCTGGAGGGGCTGAGATGTGGGAGATGGGGGGGGTAGAGCCAAGGAAGGGAAGATGAGAAGGTGATTTTGACCTGCTGGGATTTCTGGCCCCAGAGAGATGTTTTAAGTGCTGGAGCTGGTGGGAGAAGGAAAGGAGAGCACAGGGAAAGAAATGTGGGTGATGCCACTGCTGTTGTCACTCTCCAAGCTCATGATGGGTCACAAGGATGAGCAGAGGGCTGGAGCACCTCTCCTATGAGGACAGACTGAGAGAGTTGGGGCTGTTCAGTCTGGAGAAGAGAAGGCTCCAAGGAGACCTCGTTGTGGCCTTCCAGTATCTGAAGGGGGCTCCAAGAAAGCTGGGGAGGGACTTTTGAGGGTGTCAGGGAGTGATAGGACTGGGAGGAATGGAGCAAAACTAGAAAAGGGTAGATTCAGATTGGATGTGAGGAAGAAGCTTTTCCCCATGAGGGTGGTGAGAGCCTGGCACAGGCTGCCCAGGGAGGTGGTGGAAGCCTCATCCCTGGAGGTGTTTGCAGCCAGGCTGGATGTGGCTGTGAGCAACCTGCTGTAGTGTGAGGTGTCCCTGCCCATGGCAGGGGGTTGGAACTGGCTGCTCCTTGAGGTCCCTTCCAACCCTGACAATTTGTGATTCTCAACTCCCTACTGCCATGGGGGGGTTGTACTGACTGCAGGGTCTGGTCCTAGTGAAGAGCAACCCAATGTGACCATGCACCCTCCCCTCCTTCCAGCTCCAGTTTGTGCTCTCATGCAAGGGTTGAACCCCCACCCTTGAGTGGGTTTGGGCTTTGGTCTGTGGCATCTCACCCTGTGTGTTTGATCCCCATCTTCACGGCTTGCATCCCCCTTGTCACATCAGTGTTCAATCAGCCTTTTCTCTCTGCCTCTTTCAGGGTCTTCTGTTAGCCCATTTCAGCTGCTGGCAAGGCAGAGAGTGATCTCACCACCTACACAGCCAGGCAGCTGCCAAAAAACTGAAAGAAAAGGAGAGGCTGGACATACATAATTGAAACTTTTCCTAAGACCTGCACCAGGCTTTTCCCCAGGGTCTGATGCAGAGCTTGAGACAAGGCAGCCCCAGGAACACGATGAAATGCCAACAGCAGCCTTATTCCTGAAGCTAAGCCCCTGGGCAGGGCACCATCCTGCCACAAGCAGAGAGACAGATGGATGAGGAGCAGCAAAAGGCAATTTACTGGCACGTTCACAGCCACATTTTTTCCTTTCTCACTGCCTGTGGAGGAGTTCTGGGCTAATTTTTCCTTCATAAACCACCCTTTTTAGGTAATTTTGGGGGTTTAGCTGAAGCAGAGCTGGTAGCAGCTCTTCTTCCTCTCGTCACACTTGAATATGGTAAGCTGCCAGGGAAGATTGAATGCTTTTAAAGTGCTTTCAGTTGGATCACACTATTAAAACCCTCACAGGAAAAAAAAAAAACCCAACAAAAAAACCAAAACCAAGAAACCAAACAAACCAACAGCTCTGAAAGCAAAAGGAGCTGCAGCCAGTTGGGTAATTTCCCCCTGCTCCCTAACTCCATGTTGGAAGGGGGGAGAGTGTCACAGGAAAACTTGTCAGAGCAATATGATTTTCCACTGGTGCTTATTCATCACTTTTTTTTTGGGCCATTCCAAGCCTGAGCTGTGGATTCATATCTGATGAAGCCCATTTGGCCTTCAGATGCTTTGCAGGCACTTTTTGCCTTCCCTGTTTTAACGTGGACAAGAGAGCCTTTGGCCCAGCTGTCACAACAGCCAAATGCTGTTTACATCAGGGTTTGTCTCTTTTCCTTTTTTGGGACCAGATTTGTCCAAATAAGCAACAGCATGGGGAGCTTCCAGCCCTGCAAGCAGAGGGGAGAGGACAGGAGTCCAGGGAGGTTGTGGAGTCTCCTTCTCTGGAGGCTGTCGAGCCCCACCTGGATGCATTCCTGTGCGACCTGCGCTGGATTCTATGCTCCTGCTCTGGCAGGGGGGTTGGGCTCGATGCTCTCCGGAGGTCCTTTCCAACCCCTCACATCCTGTGATCCTGTGAAGCTGCCTCCTGTGTCATTGCTATTATTGTTCAGACACTTCAGGGTCAGTCGCTGGCCTTGACGATATTTCTGTCGTCCTTTTGTCTGGCTGGGGTGGTGCTGATTTAAGGCAGGCAGCTTGGCCACCTTGCCAACAGAGTACAGTCCAGCTCTTCACCCACAGCAGGCTGACCTCTAGCCTGCTTACTGCTTTCTTTATGGGCTGTTCATGTGGGTCTGCCCCACTTTGCAAACAATAGCAGAGTTTTAAACATGGGGGAGGGGTTGTGTTTGAATCCTGTGGATTGGGGCCAGACTCTTTTCAGTGGTGCCCAAGGGGCAACAGGCACAAAATGGAACCCAAGAGGTTCCATCTGAACATGAGGAGAAAGTTCTTTGCTGTGAGGGTGCTGGAGCCCTGGAGCAGGCTGCACAGAGTCTCCTTCCCTGGAGAGATTCCAAACCCACCTGGCCATTGTGATCATAGAATCATTCAGGTTGGAAAAGACCCTTGAGATCATCAGGTCCAACCATTAGCCCTACTTTACCAAGTTCCCCACTAAAGCAATGTCACTAAGCTCCACATGGAGAGGCTGAGGGAGCTGGCATTGTTTAGCCTGGAGAAGAGGAGACTCAGGGGTGACCTTATTGCTGTCTACAACTCCCTGAAGGGAGGTTGTAGCCAGGAGGGGGGTGGTCTCTTCTCCCAGGCAACCAGCACCAGAATGAGAGGACACAGTCTCAAGCTGTGCCAGGGGAAGTTTAGGCTCAAGGTGAGGAGAAAGTTCTTCACAGAGAGAGTAGTTAGCCGTTGGAATGTGCTGCCCAGGGAGGTGGTGGAGTCCCCATCCCTGGAGGTGTTCAAGAGGGGATTGGATGTGGCACTTGGTGCCATGGTCTAGTGGTCATGAGGTCTTGGGTGACAGTTTGGACTTGATGACCTTTGAGGTCTTTTCCAACCTTGTTGATTCTATGATCTAAGTGACCTTTAAGCACATCCAGGGATGGTGACTCAACCACCTCCCTGGGCAGCCTGTTCCAATGCTTGACTTGATTCAACGCTTGACTTGATCCTGGGCAACCTGCTGTGGATGACCCTGCTTTGGATGCTTTCTAGAGGTCCCTTCCAACCCCCACCATGCTGTGAGTAAAGAGATATTATCCCTGCTGCAGAAGAGGAGCACAGTGTGAATAGAATGGCTCTCTCCCTGCTCCTTTGTTTACTTTGCCCAAGGTGAGTTTGGGCAGAAGAGGTTAACTGCTCCACAGGATGCTGGATGTATTTTTACTCAACCCTTCAAATGGCCACAGTGTAATTAGAAGGCTCCTGATGGGAGAGCAACACTGTTCTCCATCTCATTTCTTTCAAGCAACCTTATGAAGGCTATTAGAAGGTGGTGATGTTTAGCTTGAACTTTAGCTAAAGTAGCTCAGAGAAGCCTAATTAAATACATCCCAACGGTGTTTCCAAATGGATCTTTTTTTCTCCCCATGTTGTTATCTGATGGCATGTTTTTTTCCCCTCTTTATCCTCTCAGGGGTTTTTCTGCTTCGCTCTGGCCTTCTGTGGATTGCTCCCAGCTGCCTGCTGGAGATACACTCACAGCACCGAGGTAAGCAGCGGCCGTGGTGGCGGCGAGGAAATGCCACCAGCATCTCGTCAGAGGGGGAGGGCTGGTGTGTTTTTTCCTTCATAGCAACTCTTTCTCCCATAAAAGGGACATCTGGCAGTAATTAAGCCATCCATGCTGAGGTCTATCAGATGCTGTGTCACATCCATCCTTTGCAAGAGCAGGGCTGCCTCACCAATGGGGTCAGCGGAAGGCAGAAGCCATGGAAACCCTCACGTGGGGCAAACGTTTTTGTCCTGAAGGCAAAACAAAGTGCAAGCCTTGCTCCAAATAGCTTAGGGATTGGGGTTTTAGTTTGCTGGGGATGTTTTGCTTTCCTTTGCTTTGTTTGGTTTGGTTTGGAATGGGTTGGTTTGGAATGTTTTGGTTTGGAATGTTTTGGTTTGGTTTTGATTGGTTTGGTTTGGTTTGGAATGGTTTGGTTTGGTTTGGAATGGTTTGGTTTTGAATGGTTTGGTTTGGTTGTGAATGATTTGGTTCTGTTTTGCTCTGCTCTGTTTTGCTCTGCTCTGTTTTGCTCTGCTCAGTTTGGCTTTGCTTTGCTTTGCTTTGTTTTGTACAAGATGATGCTTGGCTCTTGAAAAGTCATTTCCAGACAGCTCTAATTCCTGCTAAGGTCATTTGAGAGCCTCCATCCAAAGGAAGTGGCAAGTTATGATTGCTCAGGTTGTCTCTGGCCAGGAGAAAGCCCCAGGAGATGTCTTTATTACCTGGCAGCAGTAATAAAGTCAAAAGCCTAGCGTGAAAAGTGGTGGTTTGGGTTGCTGTCATGCTGGACCAGAGACAGAAGCATAGAGTGGCTTGAGTTGGAAGGGACCTTGCAGAAGGCTGCTGGGGGGAAAACAGAACTTGACCTTACCATTTAATAACTTGAGGTCCTTGAGGTCCCTTCCAGCCTGGTATTCCATGGCTCTATGAAATGAAAGCATCTTAGACTTTACAACTTCTGTAAGCCAGGTGATGGGCAGTTCCCCCCACCCCCCCAGTGCCAAACCACAGCAGATGCTCTCAGGGGTTCAAACCTCTTGATCTAAACAAATAAATAAATAAAGAGAAATGAAATCTAACTTCCCTTCATAAAGCAGATTCCCTCTTGCAGCTGGAATGGAAAAGGCCAACATTCAGCTGTGAAAACCCTTTTGCTGTTTGTTTTCAGGAGGAGGTGGGTAGGAATGTGCCTTGAACATGACAAAAGCAAAACTTCCTCCCTGCCTTTGTGCCTCTTTCAGAGCCCTGTTTACAGTGCTTCTTACAGCAATGCTACACAGGATGACAGGATGACAGGGGTTGGAAGGGAACCAAAGAGATCATCAAGCCCAACCCTGCTGCCAGAGCAGGACCACACAATCCAGCTCAGGTCACACAGCAATGCATCCAGACAGTGTCTTGCAAGTCTCCAGAGAAGGAGACTCCACAACCCCTCTGGGCAGCCTGTTCCAGTGCTCTGTGACCCTTACAGTCAAGAGGTTCCTCCTTGTGTTGAGGTGGGACCTCCTGTGCTGCAGCTTACATCCATTGCTCTTTGTCCTATCCCAGGGAGCAAGTGATCAGAGCCTGTCCCCTCCCTCCTGACCCCCAGCCCTCAGATATTGATAAACATTTATTAAATGCCCTCTAAGTCTTCTCTTATTCAGACTAAAAAGCCCCAGGTCCCTCAGCCTCTCCTCACCAGGCAGTGCTCCAGCCCCCTAATCATCCTCCTAGCCCTCTGCTGGACCCTCTCCAGCAGATCTCTTGCACTGGGGAGCCCAAAACTGAATGCAGTACTCAAGATGAAGTCTCACCAGGGCAGGGGGTGGGAAAAAAGACAAGGCAGCTGTTTGTAAATGTTTGGTATCCTCAGACCTGGACCCTGTAAACAGAATGTGAGTCTTCTCTTTTCCCATTCCTTTCTGCTTCTGTGACCTTCTGTAGCTCCTGGATGAATCATTTCAGACTGGTGCCATGTATTTTAACTTCAAGTTACCTGCATTCCACACAGGCTTGATGTCACCATAGGTTTACTCTTAAAATAACATACCCCAGACAGGCAGAAATCCCAGAGCTGGGGTTTAGCATGCTTCACCCTAAAAGGTTGCTCCTTCTCTTCAGCAGCATAATGATTCCTGCTCTACTGCCCCATCCATGTGGCCAGGGAATGGGTCCTGCTAGGTCCAGGCCTTCCCCAAACTGTCTTCTCAGGCTGCTTTGCATCCAGCTGTCTGCACTGCAGTGCTTTTAACAAGGAATTCATAATCTGGCTGTTCCCAAAGTATGGTTGGTAGGTTCTGATTAGAAAACTATGTACAAAATGGGGAGGGACAAATTAAGTCAGAGTAACCTCCCAGATCCTCTTCTTGTCTTGCCAGTATGTCTAAGGCAGTCTTTCTGTGAGGGTCTACTCCAGTGTGCAATCAAACACTGGCACCAACAGAAGAAGTGCTGCTTTCACTTGGAGAGATGTCAAAACCTCCCTGGGCAGGCTGGCTGCTCACCCAAAGATCTGAAATGAAAATATCTGTGATCTGGAGGCTGTTGAAGGACCTCTTCTCCTCTTAGTTCTAGTGCTGAGCTGTTAATTGAATCAATAAGGTTGGAAAAGACCTCAGAGATCATCAAGTCCAAGCTGTCACCCAACACCTCATGACTACTAAACCATGGCTTCAGGTGCCACATCCTTCTCTCTTCTCTTCTCTTCTCTTCTCTTGGCTCTTCTCTTCTCTTCTCTTTCTCTTCTCTTCTCTTCTCTTCTCTTCTCTTCTCTTCTCTTCTCTTCTCTTCTCTTCTCTTCTCTTCTCTTCTCTTCTCTTCTCTTCTCTTCTCTTCTCTTCTCTTCTCTTCTCTTCTCTTCTCTTCTCTTCTCTTCTCTTCTCTTCTCTTCTATTCTCTTCTCTTCTCTTCTCTTCTCTTCTCTTCCCTTCCCTTCCCTTCCCTTCCCTTCCCTTCCCTTCCCTTCCCTTCCCTTCCCTTCCCTTCCCTTCTCTCTTCTCTTCTCTCTTCTCTTCTCTTCTCTTCTCTTCTCTTCTCTTCTCTTCTCTTCTCTTCTCTTCTCTTCTCTTCTCTTCTCTTCTCTTCTCTTCTCTTCTCTTCTCTTCTCTTCTCTTCTCTTCTCTTCTCTTCCCTTCCCTTCCCTTCCCTTCCCTTCCCTTCCCTTCCCTTCCCTTCCCTTCCCTTCCCTTCCCTTCCCTTCCCTTCCCTTCCCTTCCCTTCCCTTCCCTTCCCTTCCCTTCCCTTCCCTTCCCTTCCCTTCCCTTCCCTTCCCTTCCCTTCCCTTCCCTTCCCTTCCCTTCCCTTCCCTTCCCTTCCCTTCCCTTCCCTTCCCCACCTCATGCCAACCTCCTTTCAGGCTTAGAGCTCTTGAGAGGAGTCATGCACAAGGTGAAGGTGTGTTCAGGTGCTGCCTGAAACCAGACCTTGATGCATCCCAGGTAGTTTCCTTGTGGTTTTTGGTTACCTGGGGCAGGATCAGGTTTGTGCACACTCGTGGGGGTCTTCCAAAAGCATTTGCAGAGAGCTGTGAACTGCTGTAAAGAATCTAATGTCCTTCTTGCTCTGGCTGCTACTCTGCCAGGCACAGCTGCTTTAAGGTAGGCACTGAATTTTTCCCAGCCTCTGAAGCCTATGGGAAAAAAAAACACAGAAAGGGGGAAAACCCCTCCCCCCTTCCTTAGTGTTTTTGCTACTGTGACTCTTTCCCAGTGTTTATGTTCCCATCACACAATGAGGGCCCACTCCCCGGGGCAGACACTGCTCTCCTTTGTCTGAGGCACCACTTGGGAGGTTTATAATTTATCACTGCCCTGACGCTGAACCCACACAGTCCCCATCCTGCTGCTTCCCATGGCACAGCCTTAGCTGCAGCTCCTGCCTCTGGCAGCAGCAGCCCTGGGACCTAAGGTCAGTGGGATGGTTGCTGTCTCTGTGGCACATCCAGCCTTCCCTTGGCTGTGGGATGCTCACCACAGCAAAGCAGCCCCCACCAGCTCAGAGCACTCTTGCTGGTGCAGCTTTTTTGAGGGTTTTTTTAAGCTGAAACTGGGTTTGATGATTTACACACACATACACACCCCATACACACACACCCACACCCACACCCACATACACACATGCTTTCTGTTGGGAAGCAGTCTTGCCTGGTACTGGCTTCAAGTCCTACGGGTGGAGAGCAGAGGTGATTGAGGTACTTTGGCCATGCACCAGGGGAAGTTTAGGCTCGAGGTGAGGAGAAAGTTCTTCACAGAGTTGTTAGCCATTGGGATGTGCTGCCCAGGGAGGTGGTGGAGTCCCTATCCCAGGAGGTGTTGAAGAGGGGATTGGATGTGGCACTTGGTGCCATGGTTTAGTCATGAGGTCTGTGGACAGGTTGGACTTGATGATCTTTGAGGTCTTTTCCAACCTTATTGATTCTACGATGTTAGGAGCTTCATAAGTTGATGAGTTGTGCATCTGGAATGATGGGAGCATGGAATGGAATAGAATAAACCAGGTTGGAAGAGATCTTTGAGATCATGGAGTCCAACCTATCACCCAACACCGTCTAATCAACTAAACCATGGCACCAAGCACCCCATGAAGAGGGTGGATGTGGGGCCTTGGCAAGCTGCAGGCTTGCAGCTCTGTGCCAAAATGCACTGAAATGGATGTGGCACTTGAAGCCATGGTTTAGTTAGGCAGGAGGTGTTGGGTGACAGGTTGGACTTGATGATCTCTGAGGTCTTTTCCAACCTTATTGATTCTATGAAATGCTTAAGGTGTGTTTAACAAAAACAAGCAAACAACCCCACCAAGCACCAACCAAAATAACCCCCAAAACTCCACCAGGATCTTGATGCATTGAGCCTGGAGTCACTCACAAGGGGATGCAGCCCCAGACCTGGAGGATTTGGGTCTGTTGGTGTTGAGTAATTTCCCGCTTTGGTTTTCTGTGCTTATCTCTGACGCATCTGGTGCTGTGCCCCAGTCCCTGGCAATGCTTCTGGCTGTGTGAAATGGTGAAAACCACTTAGCTAAAAGCCTTATCTGGATCTTCTCACATCAGCAGTCTCCTGGGCAGGCAGAGCAACATCTTCTTATCTCATGCAGTCTCACGTGGTGGGGGGGCCTCAAAGGCTGCTCTGGTATGCAGCACTGGGTGAATTTCTGTGCCTGGGACTGACTGGCTGAAGGAATGCTGGAGAGAAGAGGAGCTGACTGGATGCAGCAAGCTGTGAAGACCATGTCTGATACAGCAGTAAAGCCTGGTCAAGCATGGGGAGGAGGGAGCTTGTCTTGGTAGGACCTGCTCTGTAACCTGGCTCAAGCACTCAGAGCAGTTTCCCCTTCTCTGTTGCATTTCATCATTGCTTCATCCAAAGCCAGTTTCATCAGCCCCCTCTGAGCCCCCGTGAAGGGGTGTGCTCCTGCATGCTGAGGAGGAAGGGAAAGAGACAGCCAAATGCAGAAGTGCTCCTCTTACTGGAGCAGGCAAGGATTTTGAGTGAGTTAACTTCCAGTTGCACATCTTAACTGCCTTGCAGTGTCTAAGCAAGGGAGTCTGTGGCAGTTGCCACTGGTGAGGAATGTATGAGTGATGCTGGTCAGCACACCCTTCCTGCTGATGCTGAAAGAGCACGACTTGTTGAAGTTGTAGTTCCTCTTGAAGCTTCAGCACATGCTAGGGTGGGTACCTTGAAGGCAGAAAGAGAAGAGAATAGAATTAACCAGGCTGGAAAAGACCTCAGAGATCATCCAGTCCAACCTATCACCCAGCACCATCTGATCAACTAAACCATGGCACCAAGTGCCTCATCCAGTCCCCTCTTAAACACCTCCAGCAATGGTGACTCCACCACCTCCCTGGGCAGCACATCCCAAGGGCCAATCTCTCTTGCTGGGAAGAATTTCTTCCTAACATCCAGCCTGAACCTCCCCTGGCACAGCTTGAGACTGTGTCCTCTTGTTCTGCTGCTGGTTGCCTGGAAGAAGAGACCAACCCCCACCTGGCTACAACCTCCCTTCAGGTAGTTGGAGACAGGTCTCCCCTGAGCCTCCTCTTCTCCAGGCTAAGCAACCCCAGCTCCCTCAGCCTCTCCTCACAGGGCTGTGCTCCAGACCTCTCCCCAGCTTTGTTGCCCTTCTCTGGACACTTTCCAGCAACTCAACAAGAACCACAGGAGAGGAGGATCCTCCTTTGTGTCCTGCTCCTCCACCTCTGCCACTCCAAGAGTGTCCCTGCTCAGCAGAAAGGAGAAAGGTGGCCTTGTCTTTGAGACAAAACTGACATCTGCCTTCACAACATTCCCCTCGAGCCCCAGCTTTGCAGGGTGGATTTGGGCTGTTGGCTGTTGCAGAGAGGGTTCAGTGAGGAAATCTCAGAGCATTGTTCTTGGCACAAGTCTAAGTTAGTTTCCCAGTGTGCAGCTAAGTATCCAGCTCTGCTTGCTCAGGTGCAGGTATTCACTGGCCACAGGAGGGGCATTCATTGCCGCCTCTGGCTTGCCAAGAGATCAGGAGCTGAAGGCTGACCTCCTTGACTGATCTCTCTGGTCCAAATCCACTTAGCAGGTAGAAATTATCCTTGATAAATAACCTAAGTGAAAAAAAAAAGGTCACTTTTCATCTTGAAGGAGGTAAGACTGAAATTTGCTTTGGTTTCTAATAGCCAGGGGCAAGAACAGTAATGGCTTTGAGTAAATGCTTTCCTGCAGCCATAAATTCTGCTTCTTGGGGGGATAAAGGATTTAGAGGATGACAAACAACCTCCAAATTCCTTCTTTCTCCTACTTGAAGTGAAAAGGGCTGCTCTCTGGAGTCAGCCACATCCATCTCGGCGGTGGTTTTCCATCTGTTGCATCCAGCAGCCCATCGATACCGTCCCGAAATGGATGTCTCATTAAGGAATGCAGACAGAAAGGGGAGGCAGCAATCTGACTAATTTAGAGCTGGAACATTTCACCCAGCTTCTTCCAGGAAAAGAATTGCTGTAAGGTGTGAGCTCCTCATCCCTGAACCTGGGGGTTCTGCTTCAGCCAAAGCCCATCTGCTGCTTCACCCTCGCCTCTCGGTGGTTTCAGCTGGCAAGCCTCGGAGGCACTGCCTCCTTCCAAGGGAAAGCTTCCTCCAGCTGTAGGTCATAGCATGGCACTAGGAACAGAAAAATCCACTTGGCTGTGGTGATGCTTCTGTGAGACCTATTGAAAGGGAGCCTGGACAGCCTTTCTCTCCTCCAGCTCTATCAGTCCATTATGTGCTGAATGAGGGCTGAGTTGAGGGATGGGGCAGGGATGGGGCACAGCTGTGGCTTTCTTAAAGCATGTTATTAACACTATCAGCACAACCACTCACACTCAAAAGGCATCCTGTTGCTTAACCATGAAAGCAAGCACCCTGATTATCTTTTAATACTTTTTTTAAGCACCCTGATGATCTTTTAACACTTTTTGTTTTCCCCTCCAGCCCTTGGTGTAAAACGGGAAAAGAAGAATTATTGTGAGGCAACTGACCCCACGTTGCCTGTCAGTGGCAGTGGGAATCTCTTGAGGGTGGCAGCTGAGCACAAAGCAGTGCTGCAGTCTGGCTCATCACAGAATGGTGGGGGGGGGTTGGAAGGGACCTCTGAAGTTCACCTACAACAACCCCAGGCAGCGCTACAGGCTGGGGTCAGAGTGGCTGAGAGCAGCCAGGCAGAAAGGGACCTGGGGGTGCTGGTTGATAGTAGGCTGAACATGAGCCAGCAGTGTGCCCAGGTGGCCAAGAAGGACAATGGCATCCTGGCCTGTACCAGGAAGAGTGTGGCCAGCAGGAGCAGGGAAGTCATTCTGCCCTGTACTCAGCACTGGTTAGGTCACACCTTGAGTCCTGTGTCCACTTCTGGGCCCCTCAGTTTAGGAAAGATGTTGACATGCTGGAAGGTGTCCAGAGAAGGGCAACAAAGTCGGGGAGGGGTCTGGAGCACAGCCCTGTGAGGAGAGGCTGAGGGAGCTGGGGTTGCTTAGCCTGGAAAAGAGGAGGTTCAGGGGAGACCTTCTTGCTCTCTCCAACTCCCTGAAGGGAGGTTGTAGCCAGGTGGGGGTTGGGCTCTTCTCCCAGGCAAGCAGCACCAGAACAAGAGGACACAGTCTCAAGCTGTGCCAAGGGAGGTTTAGGCTGGATGTTAGGAAGAAATTCTTCCCATAAACAGAGATTGGCCATTGGGATGTGCTGCCCAGGGAGGTGGTGGAGTCACCATCCCTGGAGGTGTTTTGGAAGAGCCTGGATGAGGCACTTGGTGCCATGGTTTAGTTGATCAGATGGTGCTGGGTGATAGGTTGGACTGGATGATCTCTGAGGTCTTTTCCAACCTGGTTAATTCTAAAATCACCTACTCCAAGTGCTCTGCTGGAGCAGTCCCAGAACACCACTGAATTCCAGGATGAACAGGTCTGTGCTGGAGGAAATAATGTTGCAGATGAGGAGAGGCCATAAAGCCACCTGGCTCATGCTCTCAGGTTTTATTTCTTCTGTCATTAGGCATGCAAGGATGAGCACAGTATTTTGGGCTGGGTGGAAGCTGCCATGTGTGACTGGTGCTCACAGTCTCAAGCTGTGCCAGGGGAAGTTTAGGCTGGAGGTGAGGAGAAAGTTCTTCACTGAGAGAGTTGTTAGCTGTAGGAATGTGCTGCCCAGGGAGGTGGTGGAGTCACCATCCCTGGAGGTGTTCAAGAGGGGATTGATGTGGCACTCGGTGCCATGGTTTAGTAGCCATGAGGTGTTGGGTGACAGGTTGGACTTGATGATCTTTGAGGTCTCTTCCAACCTTATTGATTCTATGATTGTATGCTGCAGAGCTCAGCTGCAGCTCTGGGTATCAGCATCACTCCATCCCAGGCAGAAAAGCTGCCCAGATGATGGTGTGTTAGTGCAACCTTCTGCTTTTCTCTGCCTTCTCTTATTAAACCAGGCTTCTGGTCTGCTCATCTCCTACACAGGAGAGAGAGCCAGTGAGAAACACTGAGCTTTAGTGCTTTATGCCTACCTCTGAAACACTGAAATGAGAATGCAAGGCTTACTGCAGAGAGCTAACAGACCACTGCCTTGGATGCAGACAGCAATTTTCCCTTCCAGAACCAAAAGCTCCTAGCAGAACTCGGGGAATGTGGAGGGATTAGTCAATTCACCCTTCAGAAAAAACACCATGGGTTTGTTGTTTGATACTTCCCTCCCCAGGATCTGAATAGCACATTCGGATAATAGCTGGATGGAAATGCTAGATATAATTATGAGATAGGAACGCTGAGAACAACTAATCAGCAAATTGTACTCTGGGGCTTGCCCAGACACACATTCTAAGAGGAAATTATTGCTCTAAAACGTTTTCCATTTAATCCCTGGTGCTTTCAGCTCTTGGAGGCTGCTTGACAAAATGAAACCAAACAAAAAACCCCCCACACCAGTAAATAACCGAGGAGCCAGCCCACAAAGGAGCTCCGAAACAGGGGGCAATTAAGCCTTTAGTGGTCGTTATGTACCTGGAGGTTGCCTGCATTGTCGTCAGCATCCGTGGAGCTGAGCCGGCTGCGAAATGGTGGCTGCTGCTGGTTTCTCCCTTTATTGTTTCTGACAGCTGGAATCATTTTCTGCCACAGCTTTATGGGCATCTTGTGCCCTCGGTTCAGTCCTGTCCGCCCTTACCCTTCAAGCAGCCTCCGTTTCAGTGTTTAATGTCATTGCCTGGGCCCTAAGCTAATGAGGAAGGTGCAGATGTGCACTTCGGCATCAGGCAGAACCTCTCCTGATCAAATCGATCCTCTGGTGGCTTCATGCCGCTGGCAGGAGCTTAGCAGGCTGGCAGTGCCACAGGCAGCTCCCCTGCCCTCCTCCCAGGCTGCTTAGGACAGCAGGAGCACCAGAGCAGCTGCTCAGGAGGACATCAGACCCAGGTGTGCCCTGAGGGCTCTTAGCAGCACGAAGACTCCGTCGATGAGCAGCGACTTTCCTGCGCAGTGAATTGGTGCTGGTGGTGTGGTCAGAGCCCGGGGTGGTCTTGACAGCTGAAACATCACTGGCCAAGTCTCATCTTACCTTGGCTGAAGCTGAATACAGTCATGAAGCAGGCAGCCAGCCCCAAGGCAGAGGAGCTTTTCTGCCAGGTTTTGTGAGTTCTGGGGGGCATGGTGCCCAGTGAAGGCAGAAGGCACAACACTACCTGGCCCAACCTTTCCTGATCCAGAGCTCAGTAGACCTTTAGAAGCTGTTCAGCTTCTGGGTGACTTTCAACCCTTGAATCTAACAACTTCTTTGAATGCTCTTAATGTGTGGGGTTTTTTTGTTTGCTTGGTTTTTTAAGACACCCAAATTCAGGCCTTTTTGGGGGGCAGCTCAGCATCCTGAGCCTGCTGACAAATATCAGCAGGCAAAATTCACACATGCAGCACCATCACCTCACAGAGCCCAGGTGTGTGTTGTCATAACACAAGAGGCTTTCTTCCTGCATCTTAGGCTTGGGCTGAGATATTCAAACCTCCTGGGTTCAGAAGCCAGCTGCTCTGTGCTCTTCCTTCCTTCCTCAGCAAGATGAGGCCACAGGAGGAGGTCAGAAGATGATTCTCTTTTCATTATTCTTAATCCAATTCTTCAGTGGAAATGGAAGCTCTTTTTATTGAATCCATTTATTTAATTGCTGCTGCTGGAAAACTGCTTTGTGGCCAAGAAGGAGTTAGAAAAGCTTGGATGTTTTCCTTTCTCGTTGGGGTTTAGGGTTTGCTCAGGGGAAGGAGAGTCTGCTGGAGAGCTTGTCTTGCTGCACCCATCCTGCTCCATGGGCTGTGATACATGGGGGTGACAAAAGGAGCATCCTCCCTCCTCAGTGGTGTGGGACAGCTCAGCACTGTGCACCTAGCTGAGGTGGACTTTTTCCTTGGCTCAATCTCTGTCCATCATCAGACCTCTCTCATTAAAGCTGGGTTGTTCAGCCTCACCTCCTGGTTGCTCCGTGACGGATGGTGGAGCGTTCTGGGGGGACAGCAGCTTTGCCCCCCAGGCCCCTCCACTTCTGTGCCATGCTGAGAGCTGTGGAAAAATCTTCCAATGGGAGTCTTCAAACTCTATTCCTGGAGGCACTGAGCTGGATATAAGTGATCTTTTCAACCTACCTCTCTCCCCTCCCTGGTTATCGCCTCCCTTAGCTGATTCCTTCTGGACAGCCAGGTGGGGTGGAGCAATGCTGCAGCGCTGGCTGTGATCACCTCAGATGACCCTGCTTTCCCTCCCAGGCACATGGTGCTGGTTTTTAACCCTGATTTCCCAGCAGAGCCCCTTAATGCTGAGCTGAGAAGCCTGGCTGAGAGATGGCTCTGTCCCTCCCCACACCACCCACTCCCATCTGTCTCCCCCATCCGTGCCCCCTCCCGAGAGCCAAGCGCTGCCTGCGGGCCCGCTCGGATTGAGGCTGCTGAGGAAGCCAGGCAGGAGGGAAGGCAGAAAGAAGGTTTTTAACTCCAGGCTCTGAGGGCAATTGTCTTTTTTTTTTTGCCTTTGAAACCCAAGCAGGACTTGGCTGGGATCTGTCAAGCTGTGAGTTCTAACATGTTCAGTTAATATCTGGGGGCTGATTCACCACTGAGTCAGTCTGGTTTGGAGGGTTTGGGGCTCTGTTTGGAGGGACTGCTCCATCACTGGGATAATGGCAGCCACCTGACTGAGGTCCTCTCACCTTTCTGTTTTAGCATCTCACTCCTTTGTGTGTGTCTGTCCTCCCAGCCACCTATCAGGACAGGGAGATGGTGTCAGCTCTGCCTAGCAGAAGGACCCAGGGGGCACGCTGCTTGTAGGTGCCAGATCTTTCTCTGACACTAAATCCAAAACTGGCCAAAATCCTCAGCCATCAGCTGGTGAGACCCTGCTGTGGTGCCCAGGGGTCCACGTGTAGCAGCAGCACAGCCTCTCTCATGGGACTCACCCTCTTGTAGGTGCTCTTTGTGCACGGCTGGTCGCACACCAGCTCCTGCTGCTGCACAGTTTTCATTTAATAGCTGCACTGCTTGTCTCACTACCCCTGGGGGGCCTCCCAGGGGGATGCCAGAGGGGCATGTTTCCCTCCAGAGATGCCCACAGTCAGTGTTTTGTACGTGCAGCTCTCTGCTTTCATGGCAGGTGGAAGACAGCGTGATGGATGTGTACGACCATGTGTACGAGGAGGTGAGGAGGAACAGCTCCAGCCCCAGGAGGCACGACCTGACTGCCATCCATGAAGCAGTAAGTGTTCCTCCAGCCTGAGCAGAAAGCCTTGCTCTGGGCTGCCTTCCTGATGGTTTCAGCAGGCTGGGATTGACACCTGGGCTCTGCCTTGTGATGCTGGAAGGCTCTTTTCACTCAGGAGCTGAGTCCTCCAGCCTGCTGTGAGGTCTGCTCCTCCTTTCCTACTCTTCCCAGGTCTGACCAACCAGATAGTCAACAAGAGGAAAGGGTCACTTCCCTGAGCATTGACCTGGTGTGAGACCTTCACAACTCCCATGCTGTGGCTGATATATGTGGTCTGGCTCAGCAGACCTTTTGCTGTGCTTCCTATCTGTGGTACAAGGAGGTGGATACACAGCTCTCTGGTGTCCCAGGTCTGGTAGAGACTTCATGGACTCACAGAATGATAGTGGTTGGAAGGGACCTCTGGAGACAATCTAGTCCAAACCCCTGCCAGAGCAGGTTCCCCTAGGCCAGGTTGCAGAGGTTGGCATCCAGAGAGATTTTGAATGACTCCTGAGGTGGAGACTCCACCACTGCTCTGGGCAGCTTGTTGCACCACCCTCAAAGTAAAGAGATTCCTTCTCATGTTTAGATGGAACTTCATATGTTCAGCTTCCTAAGTGCCTGTTACCTCTTGTCCTGTCACTGGGCACCACTGAACAAAGCCTGGTCCCATCCTGCTGCCACCCACCCTTGAAGCACTGACAAGCATTGAGAAGATTCCCCCCTCAGCCTTCCCTTCTTCAGGCTAAAAAGCCCCAAGTCCCTCAGCCTTTCTTCCTGAGAGAGATGTTCCAGTCCCCTAATCATCTTTGCAGCCCTTTGCTGCACTCTCTGAAGCAGCTGCCTGTCCTTCCTGAGCTGGGGAGCTCACCAACTGGACACACTGTCCAGCAGGAATATTTGCACTTGGTTAATTCTGTTTACCCTGGAGCTTATGGCTGGAGTGCACCAGAGGCTACCTGGTCTCATGCAGTGCTGGAAGCTGCCAGCAAGCTCTCACAAAGCCACCAGCCAGGGCCCTGCTGGTGCAGGGGACATCTCTGTAGCTCACAGTAGGTGTGCAAGGGTGGTTACCCAGAGCACAGGGAGGATGCTTGCCTTAAAAGCCGCAGGAGATGAGTGAGGATGGGCCCCGTGGTGAGAAGCCCCTGGGTCCCCGCTGAGTAAAGGAGATGCTGGCTCCATGCACAGCAGGGCCTGTTTGTGTAGTGACTTCATGGCACACAGCAGTGCTGGATGGGAAGGTCGGATCCCAGAACACCTCCCTGTAGCCTCCTGTGCTTTCTGAAATGATCACAAGGAGTGCATTCCAAAGCTGCTTTCATCTGTGCCTCTCACAACGCAGGAGAGGGCAAAGGCTTCTCCCTGCAGCCCTGCTGGTGACCCCCGGAGCCAAGAGTAGGTGTGGTGGTGCCTGCCCTGCAGGGATGTGGAGCAGCACACCCAGAGTCCCCCTGGGTGAGGAGAACCAGGCAACAATTCATCAGCTGCTTACTTTAGTCACTGTGAGTGGTGGAGAAAGGCTTCTTTTAGACTTCTTTTTCCCCTTCCCTTCCTTTCTTCCTGCAGGAAACCAGCTCCACAGTAGGTGTTGTCAGGGGTGTCCTCCAGCCCATAATGAGTCTGTGCATCTCATGATTTTTCCAGAGCAACCTCTGTAAGAGCTGTTGGGACCATGGAAGGAAGGCCCCAGCCCCAGGCAGCACTGCTGGAGGACCATGGGCAAGTTCAGGGCCTCTGAATTTAACCTCCACCGCTGCAGCTGCCGATTGCACTCCCACATGCTCCTGTCCCTGCAGCCCTGGCTGTGTAGCCCTGCCTGGGGCAGGGAGGAGGAAGAGTGGTGGCCTCTCACCAGCCCCTGGTGGCAATGGGGAAGCAAATGGCAGGCTGCTGACAGACCTCTCCCTCTCTTCCAGTTCCTGTGCTGTGGGAAGCACTCTCCGTTTGGGGACACAGCCAGCATCGAGCAGAAGACATGCCCACCTGGCCAGGCCTGGGGTGCAGGACAGGTAAGGGGAAGGCTGGGGTTGTTAAGAGCTTGCTGGTGTGGTGGTGGGAACTGTGGGGTTTTCATGGGCTGGGGGTGTTATGGACTGAGGTTTGTTGCCTTGGGGTTTTGTTGTCTTAGTGAGGAGGTGTCTCACCCACGGGGGCAGCCCCATAGATCAGCAGGTCTCAGAGCTGCAGTTGTGGTTTCCTCTACAGCTCCAGAAAGCCTTCAAGACTGTTGTGTTTACAGCTTGTCACATCCCCCCAGCTTCCTCCTCAGCTCCTCTGTGTGCAGAGTGTGAGAGATCACAGGCATGCATCTCAGCTCAACAGATCTCTTGGACCTTGCCTTCTCACACTAGTGTCTGAGGCTTAGTCCCACCAACAGCAGGTGTGGGCTTTGCTGGAACTCATCTTCCCCCAAGGCATTAAACAGGCATTAAAATGGCAAACTCATGAAGCAGGATGATGATGCCCAGCAGTAGCTTCCTCAAGTGCACTTCATTCCTCCTCTTCACAGTATTGTAGCGAAGAGGATGGAGAAGCCACCACTATTAGACTGCCTCTGCCACAAGGCAGACTTCATGGTCTCTAAGCAAGTCTGTTGTATGATTATTTATCTCCCACTGCAGTAGCCAAATCAGCTGAAGGAGCTGCAGCTGCCAGTACCAATAGGTGTGTTGTACCCAGGAAAAGCAAAACCATGTTGCTACAGCTACAGAAAAAACACTGTCCCCGGGGGGAAGGTGTGATGTGCCAACAGGACTGCGATGTGCCAACAGGACCCTGATGTGCAGGCACACAGCAGCTCAGGGAGCAGCCTTTCAAAGTGCTGCCTCAGGGAGAAGTCCCATCTCAGACAGAGTCAGAGCATCATAGAATGGCTTAGTCTGAAAGGAGCCTTAGACATCATCCACTCCAACCTCCCTGCCACGGACAGGGACACCTCTCAACTAGACTCAGCTGCCCAAGGCCTCATCCAACCTGGCCTTGAACACCCTCAGGGAGGAGGCAGCCACAACCTCCCTGAGCAACCTATTGCAGAGCCTCACCACCCTTGTACTGAAGAACTTCTTCCTAAGATCCAGTCTAAACCTATTCTCCCCCAGCTTCAAACCATTTCCCCTTGTCCCATCCCTAGACACCCTGATGAAAAGTTCCTCTGCAGACTTCCTGTAGGATCCCTTCTGGTGTTGGAAGTCCAACTCACTTCAAAGAGCAGGAGGGGAAAGCAGAGGAAAAGCAGCACTGTAGGGGTGGCTC
The DNA here is from genome assembly GCF_026170545.1 of Melanerpes formicivorus. NCBI lineage: Eukaryota > Metazoa > Chordata > Aves > Piciformes > Picidae > Melanerpes > Melanerpes formicivorus. The sequence continues at coordinate 14,385,578 of NW_027142368.1, read as the reverse complement.
TGCTCCTCCTCCACTGCTGGTTTGTGTTTGCTGTAGTGCTGAGTGGGTGGAAGGATGCATTTTGCAGCCCAGGGAACCGCTGTTTGTTCGCTGCTGCACGTTCGCGCTCTGGCTTTGAGCACTCTTAGCTTGCTCTACAGATGACTTCATGGAGGACATCCTTTTGCCTTTGGAGATGACTCTGTTGGGGCTGACACTTCCTGGAGTTCCACAGGGCTGCTGGCAGGCTCACAGCTGATGTGTGTGAATGCTTGTGACACCTGGTGAGATGGAGCTGTTAATGCTGGCCACGCTCCTCACAGATCCTCCTGATGGTCTGCTCTCCTCTGCCACCTTCCCCTCTGTCAATTTGCCAGTGGGTGGAAAGAAAAAAGCTTTTGCATGACCACATTTGTGACCTGTGTGCACAGATCCCTCTCACACACACCCCCCCCAGCCCAAAACACATCCCACCCAGGCAGCCCTAGGTGTGCTGCAGTAATAGCAAACACACTGCAGGGGTTTGTCTGCCCAAGCTGCAGCAAGCAGCAGAGAGCTGCCCACGCAGCAGCACCCCCTCCTCGGCTCCATTTCGATCTGGTACTGCAGCTGGGGGGGACAAAACCCCCTCCCTGAGCTGCTGCTAGGCTGCAGGCCCTATGAGGAGAGGCTGAGGGAGGTAGGGTTGCTTAGCCTGGAGAAGAGGAGGTTCAGAGGAGACCTTCTTGCTCTCTATAACTATCTGAAGGGAGGTTGTAGCCAGGTGGGGGTTGGTTTCTTCTCCCATGCAACCAGCACACAGTCTCAAGCTGTGCCAGGGGAGGTTTAAGCTGGATATTAGGAAGAAATTCTTCATAGAGAGATTGGCCATTGGAATGGGGTGCCTGGGGAGGTGGTGGAGTCACCATCACTGGAGGTGTTTAGGAGGAGACTGGATGGGGTGCTTGGTGCCATGGTTTAGTTGATTACATGGTGTTGGGTGATAGGTTGGGCTCGATGATCTCAAAGGTCTCTTCCAACCTGGTCTGGTCTATTCTATTCTATTCTATTCCATTTCTCTCCTTCTAGGATTGCCTTCAAGAGATCCAGCACTTCCTGAAGAAGCACATGGACTTTGTCTCCACGCTCCTGGGCATCACCATTGCCTTCATGGTAGCTATGTCTGTTCCTTTGCATTTCGACCCCAAGAGCCAGCAGCCAGCGGGGGAGGTGTATCCTAAATTAGCCAAATCTCAGAGGCTGAGATCTCTTGGATCATTTTGCAAAGAGGCAGCAGAGAAACAAGTGGTGGTAGGTTCCACTGTGGAAATTAAGAAAGGGCCAGGACCTGACTTGGCCAGGACCTGACTTTGCCAGGCTGAGGGCCAGAGGCATTTTCCTGCAGGAGTAGACTCCCTGCATGCTTTTTCTGCCCTGCATGCTTTTTCTGCCCAACCAGGCACAGCAACTGGGAGCAGGAAGCAGCAGGAGCAAGCTGCAGCAGCATCTCCCTTTCATCCAGCTTGCCTGCACATCTCCTGCAAATCAGAGGCCATGTTGCCTGGTGCAGGGCTCGTGAATCCAGAAGGGAAGCTGGCAGCAATTCTGGAAAAGGAGATCCAGTAAAAGCCTCCAGGTTTGGGGAGCCTGGTGCCTCTCCTTGCCCAGCAACTCACTGGCTGCCTCCCACTTCAGTCTGGGAAGTCTCTTTGTGCATCCAGAGCTGGAAGTTCTTGAAAGCAGCTGAGCACCAGCAGTGGAGCTGGGAGAGCTGTGCAGAAAAAGGTCTCAGCCTATTAATTGCAACTAATGGACCTGGTAAGGTGCCCCTTGGGCAGTGACTGGGGGAAGCAGGGGCTTGTGAGGAGCAGGCTGCAAAGAGGAGGAGCAGAGCATGTTGCCTGGGCTGCCAGAGACTGGCTTTGAAGGAGCATCTTGCAGAGGAGAGGTGGGAGCACCCCCAGAGGGTGGCTCGAGTAGAAAGGGTCTGTACTGCATTTGTGAGTCTTATCTGGAGGGAGAATGAAAGGAAGAATGAAATGGTGCCAGAGAAACGTCCTTCAGCGATGAGGGGGCTTGGAGGCTGCCTGGGGATGGCTCCTTCAGAGCTGGAGAGTGCTGCTAATTAAATCAAGCCTGCTCACGTGCCCTCCCACTGCCTGGCAGAGGTGTGCTGCAGCAACTCCCCCAGTGCAGGGCCCTACACGTGTGGTGAAGCAGCCAGAAAGGACTGCAGGCCAGGAGAATTGCTTGCTCACCGTGAAAGAAGCTCTTAGGCCTGCTGTGATACCTCCTTGCTGCTTCCCATGCAGCCTTTCCTGACCAAACCTGTGGTTGGTTTTACTCCTGGTGTCCACCTGGCACAGCTCTGGGCCAGCAGACTCACCTCCATCTAAAGAGAGACAGAGACCTGCTGGAGGGAGAGAGCCATGAGGATGCTTAGGGAACTTGAGCATCTCCCCTAGGAAGAGAGACTGAGAGCCCTGGGGCTGTTTAGTTTGGAGAAGAGAAGGCTGAGAAGGATCTGATCAATGTCTATCAATATCTGAGGGGTGGATGTCAAGTGGAGGGGGCCAAGCTCTTTTGGGTGGTGCACAATAATAAGCCAAGGAACAAGAGGTACAGGCTTGAACATAGAAGATCTCACCTCACCATGAGGAGAAGCTTCTTTGCAGTGAGGGTGCCAGAGCCCTGGAGCAGGCTGCCCAGGGAGGCTGTGGAGTCTCCTTCTCTGGAGAAGTTCCAAACCTATCTGGATGCAACCCTGTGCAGACTACCCTGAGTGATGCTGCTCTGGCAGGGGGGTTGGACTCAGCAATCTCTGGAGGTCCATTCCAAGCTCTAATGCACTGTGGTGCTGTGAAACACAGCCCAGGGGAACAATCACTTTGTACTTCACACTGCCAGCAGTGAATTAGGAAAGCCATCAGCCGCTGGTGGGTGACTAGAAACCCCAAGTCCCACTGTCAGTGTTTGGGGTGCCTTTCTCATGTTCCTCAGCTGCAGGAGGAATTTCTCTGCAGCTCTGCTCAGCCAGGAGCAGGAGGGTGTTCATTAGAGGTCTCTCTCTTGTGTTTTCATTGCCTGATGCTGGAGCCAGATAAAGTGGCTGCCTTTGAGGCAGGTGCTAGAGGAAATCTCCCTTCACAGCTCACTGTTGTGATGGCAGGATGCAAGGGAAGCACAAGATGAGGGCTGGAGCTGCTTTGATCTCACTGTCCCTCAGCCAACAATGCACACACAGCCCCAGCCCAAGCTGCAAGCAAAGGCAGTGGCACGCTGGAGCAGACTTGTAGGGAAGAGCATATTGTGCAGCCCTCACTGTCCTTCCCAGCTCACCTGGCTGTCGTGGGTTGAAATTCCACCCCCCCAGCACAAAAATTTGCCAGAGTAGCTCAGATGGAAGCAAATGAAGCTCTGTTTACAGGCACAGACTACAATCCAGAAATAGGGAATGCAATGAATGTGTACAAAATACACAATAGTTACAAACGACACAAGGACCACAGAGTAATTGTCAGGGTTGGAAGGGACCTCAAGGCTCAGCCAGCTCCAACCCCCTGCCATGGCCAGGGACACCTCACACCACAGCAGGTTGCTCACAGCCACATCCAGCCTGGCTGCAAACACCTCCAGGGATGAGGCTTCCACCACCTCCCTGGGCAACCTGTGCCAGGCTCTCACCACCCTCCTGGGGAAGAACTTCTTCCTAACATCCAACCTGAGTCTACCCATTTCTTGTTTTTCTCCATTCCCCCTAGTCCTGGACAAAACCAGGGGGTTACCAACAGCTTCCTCCTCTCCCTCCCTTCCTCCCTGTACAAGGTAAAAGAGAGAAGAGCAGAGAGTAGCTTTTGAGTACTTAGCCACAACAGAGGAACACAGCCAAGGTCAGCAAGCTAGGAGAAACCCCAGGCAGAGCAAAGAAGCTGAAAAAGAGAGAGAGATAGTCCACACAAGTAACATGATGGTGGTTTTCAGACCAATAGGATTACTTAGACCTTATCATTATTTTCCCTTTTACATCCTGGACTGTTCATCCTGTCATAAGCTTGATGAGTTTAGCCCAGAACCTAAAGCCACTTGTGGTGTTTATGACTATTGTCCCTGCCCATGGCAGGGGGGCTGGAACTAGATCATCCTTGAGGTCCTTTCCAACCCTGACAATTTTTTTCTATGATTCAATGGTAATTTATTTGCATTCTATCAGGTTTTGCTCAAGATCTGTGGAACATTGTCACAGGATGGCAGGGGTTGGAAGGGACCCAAAGAGATCATCAAGTCCAACCCTGCTGCCAGAGCAGGACCATACAATCCAGCTCAGGTCACACAGCAATGCATCCAGACAGGGCCTTGAAAGTCTCCAGAGAAGGAGACTCCACAACCTCTCTGGGCAGCCTGCTCCAGTGCTCTGTGACCCTCACAGTGAAGAAGTTCCTCCTTGTGCTGAGGTGGAACCTCCTGTGCTGCAGCTTACATCCATTGCTCCTTGTCCTATCCCAGGGGGCAAGTGAGCAGAGCCTGTCCCCAAGGGGGCTGGAAACAGCTGACCTTCAAGATCCCTTCCAACCTAAACCAGTCCATGAATCTATGATCCTATGAACTATGCTGTCCTCTACGTGCACAGGCTGGGGGTTGCTAGAGGGTTTTTGTTCTCCTGGGGTTGGGATTTTCACTCCAAACAATACATGAGCTTTGGGGGTGTTGGGGTTGGTTTTGTTTTGCTTTGTTTGTTTGTTTTTCTTCCTCTGTTGCTTTTACCAAAGGCTGTTAGGAGAAGGAGATGTTTGTTTGTGCAGAGGAATGCTCTGTGGCAGGACTTTGAAATCTGAATTTCCTGGTTCCATCTCGTTTCTTGCTATTTTTAGCACAGGCTTTGAGCCATACTCTGATCATTTCCATCAGATGCTTTAACCACATGTTAGGGTTGGGGGGTTTTGGTGGTGGGGGGGGGGGGGTTGGGGGGTTGGGTTTGGCTTTTTTCCCCTCCCCAGATGGAATTGCTGTTCACCATTCTACTGGAAAACAGCCCTCAAGAACAAGGTGACATTTTACTGGTTGATAGTAGGCTGAACATGAGCCAGCAGTGTGCCCAAGAAGGCCAATGGCATCCTGGCCTGTATCAGGAACAGTGTGGCCAGCAGGAGCAGGGAAGTCATTCTGCCCTGTACTCAGCACTGGTTAGGCCATACCTTGAGTCCTGTGTCCAGTTCTGGGCTCCTCAGTTTAGGAAAGATGTTGAGTTGCTGGAAGGTGTCCAGAGAAGGGCAACAAAGCTGGGGAGGGGTCTGGAGCACAGCCCTGTGAGGAGAGGCTGAGGGAGCTGGGTTGCTTAGCCTGGAAAAGAGGAGGCTCAGGGGAGACCTTCTTGCTCTCTCCAACTCCCTGAAGGGAAGTTGTAGCCAGGTGGGGGTTGGTCTCTTCTCCCAGGCAACCAGCAGCAGAACAAGAGGACACAGCCTCAAGCTGCACCAGGGGAGGTTCAGGCTGGATGTTAGGAAGCAGTTCTTCATAGAAAGAGAGATTGGCCACTGGGATGTGCTGCCCAGGGAGGTGGTGGAGTCACCAGCCCTGGAGGTGTTTAGGAAGAGACTGGATGAGGCACTTGGTGCCATGGTTTAGTTGATGAGATGGTGCTGGGTGATAGGTTGGACTTGATGATCTCAAAGGTCTTTTCCAACCTGGTTAATTCTATTCTGTTCTGGTACATAAATCCAGCAGTGGACTAATGGGCAATGCTTATGGTGGCTTCTTTGCACAGAGGGAGCATCATAATCAGTTCAGCATTTAATTGTGTGCCCATCTCCTTTATTGCCCTTTAGGTTTATGGGATGATCCTGACTTCATTCCTCTGGTTCTCCATCCACTTCAGCAGCAACCTGGACCGGAAAGGCAAATATGTCCTGAGACAGAAGTAGAAACCTGCTGCCTGGGCATCCCCAGCAGGCAGAGCCAGCTCTTGGTGCAAGAGGAGGTCTGAAGTGACCCAGGAGGGAGTTGCATGGGGGCAGGCAGTGGGATGTGTCCTCTCTGCTCTACAGACTGCTGTGCTGGTCAGAGCAGCTGGTGCTTTGCAGAGGAATAGTTCCACACCTGCACAGAAAACAGACAAGGACTGAGACATGCCCAGGGGCTCAGAGCTGCAGATCCCTTCATCAGGGGATGGATGGGCTGGAGCTCCACAAGCAGGACACAAACAGTCCCTGAGGGCAAGAACCCAGCAAAGAGCCCAGCAAAAACCACAGCATGAAACCAAACTTCCCTTGGGCTGTTTCTGAGCAGCTCCCTGTGTCCCCCCAAGAGGTGCAGTATTTCAGGGAAGATGGCTTTGGATCCCAGCCCAGGACCAATCTTGTGCTCTTTTGGCAAATGCATGGAAACAAAGAGTGTCTCTGCTGATGGGAAATGTGCTCTCCTAGCCTGGACATTTGTAATGGTTGACTTTGGCCACGTTTCTGGCCATGCTCAAGTGTGTTGGCATCCAACAGCTGTGGGCTGGTTTTCCCCTGTTCTCAAGTACTGCTGGATTTACAGACTGGAGATCAGGAGGAAAAAAATCAGAGAGCATTGCAGGAGCTTTGAACCAAACGCTCAGCAGAAGGCCATATCCCCCTGGTACTCCTCCCTGCTAATTCAATACATCATTATTACTTTAATTCCTAGGATTTAGTCAACCTCCCAGAGCCTGAAGCCACACTGCTCCCACAGGCTTGCTCAGCTCCCAGCTGCAGCACCGTGTTTATCTGGCTTCACTGACCCACTGTGCTGTTGTGCAACACAAAAGGACTTTGATACTGCACATCCAGGGCAGGACTGAAGCTGAAATCTATAAGAGGAGAGGAGTCATCTTCAGCCAGGTCACGGGAGGCAGTGTCCAACTGCACGTCCTCTGCACATGGCCCTCCCAACAGCACCCAGAAATCCACAGAGCCTCAATCCACTGAAGAACCCAGCTCTCAGTCTACCCCGAAACTGCTCCCTGGTGTGCTTTGCCCTCCTTGCAAGGAGGCAGAGGCACTGCTGAGCTGAAACCACCCATCACTGCGATGGATTCAGTAGCTGCTGGGAACTCTGTGGCCAGGTGAAGTGCCTGTGGAACTAACAACAGCTTTCATCCTCCTGCTTTGTCGTGGTGTTTAGTCAGGAGCTTGTTCAGCCTGGAGAAAAGGAGGCTTGGGAGAGACCTCACTCTCTCCAACTCCCTGAAAAGGAGGGTGTAGTGAGGTGGATGTTGGTCTCTTGGGGCCATTTCCTCTTGTCCCTAGGGAGAAGTTGTGCTGGGGAGGTTTAGGTTGGACATTAGGGAAAATTTCTTCCCTGAAGGGTTGTTCAACAAGCTCCCCAAGGCAGTGGTGGAGTCCCCACCCCTGGAGGGATTTGAAAGCTGTGTAGATGTGGGACCAAGGGACGTGCTTTAGTGGTAATTTGGCAAGGCTAGGCCAGCAGTGGGACTTGGTGATCTTAAAGGTCTCTTCCATCCACCAGAATTCTGTCTTTCTCTGAGAACCAGTAAGTAGCAATTGTTCATGGAGACAAATGTGGAGGTCCCCATGCTGATGTTCAGGACTGGTCCTGACCCTCAGGCAGGGGTTGCTACCTGTACAAGAACAGCAGCCCAGCCTGCAGCACCTGGTTGGCATTTGAACAGGGAGAGAATTGTGTTGAGGGGGTAGGAAAGGGCTCCCACTCCTCATCCTCTTGGAAACAGAAGAGCTTCACCCCTGACTTCACTGGGAAGAAGGATGAAGTTCAGACTGCTCCAGAGTCTTACCCAAGCTCCCTCCTGGCAGTGACCAAAGCACCTTGGTGTAGCAGGGATTTAGTAGTGGTGTGCAGTACCCACTTGGAGCAGTGGGGAAAGATTCACTTCGATGTAGCTGTCTATATTCTTAAGTATATCACTCCCCAGAGAGAGACAATCTCTCTTGTGAGTTCCAGCTGCTATTGTCCAGGCCACTGCTATTGTTCTCCCTCAGGCCAGCTGGCAGCTCCTGTGACTCATGGTTGCTTCAATAAAGATGAGTTTCTTGCAGGCCATCACTCCTTCTCTCTCTCTGCCCTGTGTGAGGCTGCCTGTGTGGCTTGGAGTGGGGGGGGAGGGTGGTTACAGCAGGGAGAATCTTCTGTCATTCCCAGTGCTAGGAAGAGATATTCCCTGGGCAGCTGGATCTCATCTGTCCCAGCACCTGAGATGAGTGTTGGTTCTCTGGAGGAAAAGGAACTCTTTATTAGCTGAATCATAGAATTGTCAGGGGTGGAAGGGACCTCATGGCTCAGCCAGTTCCAACCCCCCTGCCATGGGCAGGGACCCCTCACACTAGATCAGGTTGCCCAGAGCCACGTATCTACTATTGTCCAGTGACAGAACAAGGGGGGATGGTTTGAACCTAGGGTTAGAGTGGATCTTAGGAAGAAGTTCTTCAGTACAGGGGTGGTAATACCCTGGGACAGGTTGCCCAAATTGAATGATAGAATCAACCAGGTTGGAAAAGACCTCAGAGATCATCAAGTCCAAACTATTACCTAACATCTCCTGACAACTACACCATGGCTCCAAGTGCCACATCCCATCCTTTTATGAACACCTGCAGGGATGGGGACTCCACCACCTCCCTGGGCAGCACATCCCAATGGCCAATTACTCTTTCTGGCAAGAACTTTCTCCTCACCTCCAGCCTAACCTTCCCCTGGTGCAGCTTGAATACCCTGAGGGTACTGAAGGCTAGATTGGGTGAGGCCTTGTGCCCTTCCAGCCCACAGCATTCTGTGAATCTATGCAGCTGCCTTTCTCCTTGAAGCATGCATAGTTAAGCCATCTGCTGTTGGAGTTAAAAGGTGAAGCCCTCCCCTCTGGCTGGAGGGGAGCTGTGAGGTGGGTGAGTGCCCAGTGGGTGTTTTCACACCTGGGTCAACAAAGAATCCCTGTCCTGTGTAATGTTTGCACTCACTGGTCCCTAACCCGCTGCTCCCGTTGCCCTATTTGCAGTTGTTGTGCAACGGGAGCAAAACCCCTGGAACATGTTAGTGAGCACTGCTGAGATTAACCTGGCATTGAGAAGAGCAGCAGAGAGATTTTGTTGGGATGAGAGCTGAGCAGTGGGGCTGCAGAGCCAGCAGCCAGGCAGGTAAACACCTGCAGAGCCTTCCTGAGCCTTGCAGGAGCAGAAGGTGGCTGCTACAATCACATCAGCACTCAGGCTCTTGTAGGACAGAAATCCTGCTGTGTGTTGGCTTATGCAGGAGGGAAAGAAAAGGGAAAAAAACCCAGTAAAATAGAGAGCAAAGTTAAATATTTAATTGTGAATGGGCTCCAGATAATTGCCAATTAAGCTCCAGCAATTATCAATTAGTTCCACAACCCTTACCTGAGCAATCACAGCTTCTGCTCATGGCTTCCCCTTCTTCCAGACAATCCCCCTCCTCCCCCCGTTCCCCAGCTCTATCTGAGCAGACAAGAACAAGGAGCAACCCAAGGCCAGGCAGCATCAGCCCATGGTAGCAATAAGAAGCCTTTTGTGCTGCTCTCCATCCTCGGCTGCCCACGCAGGGCTCAGGTCCTGCTCTGCCAGCGTCAGCAGTGATTTCCCCTGAGGCTCTACATGAGGCTGGCCACGTGCCCACGGGTGGCCCCACCAGCCACAGCCTGCCTGTGAGCCAGGGGAGCTCCCCCAGTGCCCACCTCATGGGCAGCAGATGCTGCTGCTTCAATGGCCTGCTCATGCAGGACTGCGGGTAGGCAGGGCACAGCTTTGCATGGCAGCCCTGGATGCTCAGAGCTTTGGCAAAGAGGGTGTTTCAGTACCCAGAGAATGCCCAGGGAGCTCAGAGTGCCTGTGAAAAGCACACTTGAAGTGGTTTGCTGGCTGTCTAGAAGGATTTGGTGGTGAGGAGAGCGGGAAACTTTCAGCCCTGTAGCGTGCTGGCTCGGCTCCAAAGGCTTTTGCTGTTTCCTGCTCTATTGACTGTGTGTCTGCCAGTTCCCACTGCCTTGAAAATGCAACTTCCTCATGCAGCAGCCCCTTTGCTGTGCAACTCTGGGTCATGCCTGCAGCAGGCTCCCAAAGGACAGGGCTGGGCAAGCCTTTAAGCTGGCAGATTTGGGTGGACCTTTGCGGACCCGGGGTGGTAAGAAAGCTCCTTACAAGGACATGGAGATGCTGGAATGTGTTCAGAGAAGGGCAACAAAGTCAGTAAGGGTCTGGAGACCTGTTGCTCTTATGAGGAGCAGCTGAGGGCACTGTTTAGCCTGGAGAAAAGGAGGCTGAGGGGAGATCTTCCTCTCTGCAACTCCCTGAAAAGGAGGCTGGAGCCAGGGAGGGGTCGGTCTCTTCCCCTGGGTAAAAAGCGACAGGACAAGAGAAACCAGCCCCAGGTTGTGCCAGGGGAGCTTTAAGTTGGACATGGGGAAAATTTCTTCCCTGAAGGATTGCCAAGGCCTGGAACAGGCTGCCCAGGGCAGTGGTGGAGTCCCTGCTGCTGGGGGGATTTGAAGCCGTGTAGGTGTGGTGCTGAGGGCCGTGGTTTGGTGGCAGACTTGGCAGTGCTGGGTTGATGGTTGGACTCCATGGTCTCAAAGGACTTTTTCAACCTAAACAACTCTATGAAGTATTTTTTTTTCAAGAAAGAGTTTTCACCCAGGTGCAGAAGCAAGGTGATAGCAGAAGCAGCTGCCTGCAGTTCTCCAGAAGCGCAGGTAGAGGCTCCATGCAGCAGAGCTCCCCCAGCTCAGCTGCAGGAGGGTGAGGTCAGAAGCTGCTCTGAAAGCAGCCTTGCAGCTGTCCTGTGAAGGGTTGTGGCTGGTCTCACTTTTAGTAAAATGCAGGGGTGGTGAGAGTGATTGTAGTTTCCCTTCTGAGAGGATGAGGAACCAGCAGCAAGCATCGTCTCTGTCCTCTGGGAGATGTAGCACGAGGTGAGACGTGGAGAGAGCACAGAGCTGAGGAGGGGAAAGCCCCAGAGCAGCCTTGGAGTCTGTTTTGGAAAACCTCACGTGGTTCGTGGTTTGCAGCTTTCAGCTGGAACTGCCAAAGCCCTGCTGGGCTGCAGGCCCAGGGATGGGGCTGCTTCACTCCCCACCCAGTACAAACCCAGTGTGAGCTCCACTCAGTGCATGGCTTGAAGGTCTGTGGAACAATTAATGCCTGGAGTCAAGCTGCACATCTGCCCCTGCCAGGGAAATTTGTGAGGAATAAACCCCAGGTCCTTATCTGCAGAGTTCCAGGGAGGTTGCTCAGCAGCTTGGGAGGAATCAGCACATCTTGGGACAAATGCTTCCAGCTGTGCCCTGAGGTACCAATCCACAGCTCCTCATACCCTCCTGCCTCAGCAGGGCACAGCTCCTCCTACCTTCCTGCCTCCCAGGTCACAGCTCACACTGTCTTGCCTCCCTTTGACTCCAGCCAGCAACAAGGAAAGTTCCTTCCCAGCATAGCTGCCAGGAAGATGCAGATCCCAGCTTGGCTCTCCCATGGTATCCCAAGGCACAGTCCCCTCTCTCCACCCTCAGCATCACTCAGTGCCACTGCTGAACCGGGTGAGCAGCAGCTTGCTCCCGGACCTCTCTCTCCAGCCCTGTTGCATCAGCAAGAAGCAATTCCAATCTTTATTCACCTCCTAATGAATTATACATTGATTATACAATAGCAGCTCTCTGCACCGAGGGGCTGGGCTCCTGCTCTCCCACATGGCATCTTGTGGAGCGTGGCTCAGCCCAGCTGCAGCTCAGCCCTCTCTGATGCTCTGAGAAAAAGGAGTGTCCACTCCCCGGGCTCAGGGGCAGCAGAGCCTGAGCTGCTGGAATGGGGAGTGTCTGGGATGGATGGGGAATCCCACTCAGGTTTGCTCTCCCTCTGCCACAGCTCTGGTGGGAGCTGATGTTGTCCTTCCCCCCCCTTCTTCCTCCTCCTCTTTATATAACCTGCCCCATCACCATAGATACGTTGACATAAATATTTAAAGATGGCAGAGAGACAGGCCACGCAGATGGGAACCATTTGGTGAGTTTATTAGAAACAGAAACTTCAGGCACAGCTACAAGTCTCTGCTTGCAGCATTCCCCTCCCCAAGAAGGCTTTGAGGCCAGTGTGACCTCTTGGGCTACTGTGGTGCTTCAGCTGAACCGACAAAGCCGGGCACAAGGATTTTTTGGGTGAGCAGGCACCACGGGGAGCAGAGAAAGTACTCTGGAGGTGTTTCACTAGGTGCATGGATGAGGTTCTTAGTGTCATGTTTTCTACCCAAAATGAAGGTGTTGGCTGGCTCCCCAAATGGTGCAGGCAGGCTTCTTCTGAGGGATGGAACTCCATCTCCCCACTGCCATAGGCCAGTCCATGCCCTGCCACTTGCCCTTGCCCAGTCCCTGCCTTGAAAGCCAGCACAGTGTGGTGCTGGTTGCCTAGGAAGTTGCTCTCACAACTACTTAGCCACCCACAGGATGAATTTCTAAGCTTCTTCCAATGCATCTCCAAAACATCCTATTTAAAGATCTTTGATGCTGTTGTTTGGTTTGGTGTTTTGCTTTCTCTCTCCCTCCTCCCCCCGGTAAACTGGAACCCCAGGCTGTTTCTGCCACATCTTCCACAGGAAATCAGAAGTGATGGTTAAAGGCTTACTAGGACCCCACCCACGAGATGGTGTGCATTCAATTCCCATGTGCTGGCTGTGAGGAGGGCAAGGGGGTTGCCATGCAAGCCCAAGCCAGAGCACCACCCCACCCTGTGGTCCCCAGTGGATGAGGGATTTGCATCTCCTGGAGACCCCAGATCTCCTGGAGACCCTGGATGTGAGGAGTTTAGAGCCTGCTTTGCTGCTAATTGCTTCACACCCTAGCTGCCAGCTCTTGAGGCTTGTGTAGGAAGTGGGGAGGTGGTCTGTCCTCTCCCCTCATCCCCCTCCATCCTTTTTTTTCCTCAAACAAGAGGTTTTAAGGCAGAGCTGCTGGAAGGCTGATGGACATCTCCCAGGCTCCAAGTCCCAGGGGTAGGATTCCCCAAGTCCTGCTGGCAAGGGACCACTGGCTAAACCCAGGGCTGGCAGACAGTTTGAGCCACATCTGCTCTAAGGTGAGTCATATTCATTGATGTCAGCTAAGCCAAAACCCACAAGCATGACACTGACTTTTATAAAGAGGCACCCAGAATCCCCAAGCCACTCCAGCTCAGCAGACAGGAAAACACTGCAAGAGCCTCAGCTCCCTCCTGCTTCTCTTTGCCTGCAAACCCAATTGCACCAGCAAATCCAAACAGCCACTCTGGGCAGGGGGAGGTCTTTATGTGGGGGGTTGAGGCATTTCTTTTTCCCTGGTTTGGAGTTTACTTTTTCCTTTCAGCGATGAAGAAAGACGCTCTGGGAGCTTCTTCAGCAGCCTGCCTGCAGCTGGCTGCTCTGTGAAGAGCTGTGCACTCACACTTCACACTCGAACCCAGCCCATCCTCCTGAAGAGGGAAGTCATCAGCCCTATTCATAGCGCTCACACTCCGCACCGGCAATGTGACACCGGCACACGAACCGAAGTTGTTGCAAATTAGCTTCACTTATTTATGCTGCAGCCTTTCAGAAAAGAGCTGAGAAAGCTGCTGAGAGCCTTTGAAACGCAGTGCTGGTGCTTCATGGACTGGAGAGCATGGCAAATGGATATGCAACATCTGAAATCACACCTAATCTTCGGGAGCAGTGGAGCTGGTATCTCCATACTGTGCCTCAGGGGTGCTGGGGTTGTGGGTTGTTTTTTTGTCTCCTTCCTGTACATTAAGGTCAAAAGTTTCCAAGCATACACAGCTGAGCTGCTTTAAAAAAAAACAACAAATGAAACCTGGGTTTGGAGAAAGCTTGAAACAATTTTCCACTTCCAAGTTCTGGAAAGGAGTGTGTTGGCACTGCCAGAGGGCTGAACCCGGTTTAGACCCTGCAGGCTTTAGCCTGGGAGCTTTTTGAGGTAGGAGGCGGTGCGGTTGTGCCTGCTCCCTCTGCCAGAGCCACATCTGCACCCAGAGCCCTGGGCAGCACATCCTCCAACATGGCCTGAAGGAGGGTTCCAGGACTGGGACTGTATTAGCTCCAAACCAAACTGCTTGTTAGTAGAATTTTTTTGAGGGTATGAAAAGTTTTGTTTCTCATTTTCCATTTTTCCTTCATGTCCCAACAGAAGAGAAAACAAAGAGGCAGAAAGCAAGACAAGCAAAGCAACAACCACCCCAAAAAACAACACCACCCAAACCAACCAAACCCAAGCCCCATCTCAGGCTCCCCACAAGCAGTTGGAATGCCAGCTTTGTGGCAGTGATTGCAGCTGGGGCTGTCTGCTCTCCAGCACACAAAAGTTGGTTTGAGAAGTCCTTTTCCTTCGTAGCTGGAGGGGCTGCTTATCGGCTGGCAGCTGGTTCCTTCCTCTCCCTCACACAGACTTTCCCAGCACTGCCTCCAAGGGGTTCCCTGCAAACAGCCACCCAAGTGGCTCCTCAGTTCATTTAGCCTCCTTTCTTTGACCTCTCCATTTGCTTGGGGTGTTTTTGGGGGGCAGCATTGTTGGGTTTAACATTTATAGCTGGAAAGCACGAAAGAGAAAAGGTGGCGTGGGATGCTGTGATGTAGGAACTGGGCAGCTTTGGGTTCCTGCAGCTCTCCTTCAGAGCCACCCAGGATTATGGCTATTGTCATAACCACATGGGTGGGACTGATAATTTGGGCCAGCAGTTACACACACACAGAGCCTCATAAGCCACAGGGGTAAGGCTGGATGAGTGGCTGTGGCTTAGAGACAAAGGGTTTATGCATCCATGGCAAGCCCACAATCAGGGATGTACTCAGCATAAGTAATTGGGGAACGAGGCCAACTTCTATTCATCCCCAGTCCTTGCTGCCACTGAGGGGCAAAGAAGGGTTTGAGAGACATGGTGGAGTCCTGGAGCAACTCCTCCCCTTGGGCAATGGGCTGCAGCTGGGACAAGTCAACTCATTTTCAGCATGAGGTGTATGGGAAATGTGTGGCAGGGAAGGCTTCATCAAGAGTGACAGTGCTTGGCTCAGAAGTTGCTCCATGAGATGCTTTGATGAAAGGGAAGTGCCCAGGCAGGGAGAGGGCAGCTTTCCTTGTCCAATGTCCAGTGTGAAACACTGGAAGAGATTGCTTAGGGAGGTGGTGGAAGCCTCATCCCTGAAGGTTTTGAAGGCCAGGCTGGATGTGGCTGTGAGCCACCTGCTGTAGTGTGAGGTCCCTAGCCATGGCAGGGGGGTTGGAACTGGATGATCTTTGAGGTCCCTTCCAACCCTAACCACTCTATGATTCTGTGCTGCATGCAGGGACCAAGTTCATATTTCATAGATTCACAGAATGGTTTGGATTGGAAGGGACCTTAAAGATCATCCAGTTCCAACCCCCCTGCCATGGCCAGGGACACTTCCCACTAGATCAGGTTGTGCAGGCCCCTAGCCAGCCTGGCCTTGAACACCTTTAGGGAGGGGACATCCAAACCTCCCTGGGTATATTTAGGATGGTAAGATGCAACCCTTGCTGGAGCTGCTGGCTGCTGCCTTTACCAGCAGTCCTCTAACACTGGTTAGGTGACTTGTCCTGCCCCTAGAGAAAGCTTGTGGCTTAGACAAAGCACGAGCTGAACGTGGGAGAGTGAGAAGTTTGTATTTCTAAGGTTTTAGGGAAATGAGCCAAACTGGATTTTGGCCAAAAGCTGGGAAATGTTATCACACAACTTTGGGTGGTTTTAACTAAAGTTTAACTGAAATTTCTAAACCATGATGTGAGGCTGTTGACACACGTTGACCCAAATTTTCTTGGTGGGCAGCCCTGAAGCCCCCAGAGGCTGAAGTGAGCCAGCAACCAAGGGCAAACCTCCTGAGTGGTTCTACTGGACTTGATGCAGGTGCTTGCAGTGCTGAAGCCAGAAGCTCAGGCAGGAAGTGTTTGGCAGATCAGAGCTTAGGGTCAAACAGGAGGAGGAAACAAATGAGGAAATGCTTCCCTGGATTTCAAACTCCGGGCTTCAAAGCAAAAATCCTTTTCCATTTTCCCCTAAGCTGGACCCTAAATCTTCTGAGCATATAGCAATGCAAATCCTCCTGCACCCAGCCGGAGAGGAAGAAACAAAGCAAACCAAAGAAGCAAGCAAAGAATAAGGAGAAGAAAAAAAAGAAGAAGAAGAAGAAAAAGAAGACGATAATAGGAAGAAAAAAAAAAAAAAAGAAAAAAGAAAAAGGAAAAAATATGGAAGGGGGGAAAAAAAGGTTAAAAAAGGGAAAAATGAAGCTGAAGGAAAAAGAAGAAAAGAGAAAGGGGGAAAGGGAAGATAATAGAAAAAGGAATAAGGGTAAAAAGGGAAAAGGAGGGGGAAAGGCAATGGAAAAAAAGGGGGAAAGGAGGAAGAAAAAAGGAAAAAAGAAAGAAAAAAGGAAGGGAGAAGGTTGCCGGTGCGGAGCGCCGGGTCGGGGGGCGGCGTGTGCGGACTCCCGTTCCCGACGAGGGAGGGGCGCGGGGCCGGGGCGGGGCCGGGGGGCGTACCCGGGGCGGTATCTCCCCTCCCGCCGTTGCCGCCACCCGATCCCCGCAGCAGAGATTGAGTAGAGCTGCTGGCCGCCGTACCGGAGCCGCCATGGGAGTGGAAGGCTGCACCAAGTGCATCAAATACCTTCTCTTCGTTTTCAACTTCATCTTCTGGGTGAGCGGCCGGGGCGGCGGCAGGGGGGGCCCGGGCCCGGGCCCGGGATAACGGGGGCTGCAATATGGCTCATCCGCCTGCGCCCGCCTGTAACCTCGGCTCCCCCCTCCTGCGCTAAGACTTGCTGCTGGGATGTGCCTTGGGGGCTGCTTTCTGGGGTGGGGGTGCTGTTTTACGAGGGGGGGGCCGCTTACCCCTTGCTTTTTCAGATGCATGTCCGTATCTCTTTACGTGTGATAGCTAATTATACGTATACGTTGTTTTGTACAGAGGCATCTGCAGGGCTAGATGTTTATACGGCTCCTTTCCAAGCGAAAGGGTGGGAGCTGCCTCCCTCCGGAGGGCCAGGGGGGGCTGCAGTGCGTTTGTGCACCCCTTCCCCCCCACCACCCAAAACCCACTGTTGCTGTGGGGCTGCGCCGGAGAAAGCGCCGTTCCACAGCCAGCCAAGGAGGGAGGGAGGGAGGGAAGGATGGATGTTGCCAGGCAGAGGGAAGAGAAGCTCTGGCCCAGCTGTCCGCCGCAGAGGAGAGGCTGTTCCAAAAAAATACGGGTGCTCAGGGCTGGTTTTGCTCTCCCCACCCCGGGAGCTCGCGGGGAGCAGACGGGGCTGGATGGCATGGTGCGGGGACCTGGCCTCGACACCCGCCATTGGGTCGTGCCCGAGCTGGGAACCGCTGCCTGGGAAGTTATTTTGGGATGCAGATTCTAGCCAGGCTGGGGAGGCTGAGAAAGTTCCTCCTGAAATAATGCGTGCAGACGCGCGGCTCATTCCGCAAGAGCAGCGCATCCTGCTTTCCCTGCGAGCCGGGCTCGTCCCGCTGCAAAACGCCCTTCGGCAGCGAAGGGCTGGCTGGCAAGAAGCCTTCTCCCCGCCCCAGTGCCCGGCAGGGATGAAATGTGCCCGAACAGGCTGCTTGTTGAGTTTGAAACCGGGCTGCTTTCCATTCCCCCAAATGCTGCTTTCCTCGCCAGCGAGCCCAGCACCACCCCACGGAGGCCAGGCACCGCTGAGCCGAGCGCTGGCTGCCTGCTCAGGATGTGTCCCTTCCTTCACACCTCGCCCTGTGGGTGAGGAATTTGGGTGTTTTCTCCGTGTTTGCTGCAGCAAGGAGGGCTGGAGCAGTGGGAAGGGGAGCGATGTCTCATCAGAGCAAACCCTGCCTGGACACCGGGAGCGGCTCTGCCCGGCTGGAGCCTCCACCAGCTGCCTTCTCCCCGGTGGGGTGGGGGGCTGATGAAACTCTTGGGGTTCCCCCATCCTGGGGGGGGGGGGGGTAGGGTTTACTGGCTGCGTGGGAGCGAAAAAATCCGGTCTGATTTGGGGCCTTTGCCTTGGTTCTGGGTTTAACGCTGACCAAGAGAGAGATGATGAGCTCTGTCTGAGGACATTGATGGTAATTGATACCTGATGGGTTGCCAGCTGCGAGATGAGTGCGGGACAGTCTTGGAGGGGGGGGAGAAGAGGGGCGTAGGGGGATTGCTAACCTTTTGGTCCGCCCTTAAAATGTAAGGACAGAGGTGACTAGGCTCTTCTCTGAAGTATTGTTGTTTCCGAGATATCAGGCTTATCCCAGGGGTTTTTACTCCTTTCTGATCCCAGTTTCCTGCCATTCTTGTCCCTGAAGCCACCGGGTGTGGATGTGAGGGAGGGAGGAAGGGTCTCCTGGGCAGCAGGAAGGATGTGGGGGGCTCTGTAAAGCCACTGCTCCTGAGCAAGTCCAATCTGCCTTTGCAAAACAGCTTATCTCGTATAAATGGGCATTTTGCTTCCACGAGGAATAGCTGATCCGTTTAATTTCCCTGTTTGGATTTCTGCTGCCTTGCCCTACCCCTCAGAGAGAGCCTGACGCCTGTGAGCGCTGGAGGGAGATGTTCCAGCTCCTCCCAACGAGGGGTGTTTGTGAGCTGGGACCCATCAGCGCCCAAGAACACCTCCCAGTGCTGGGCTGGCCCAGGGCCGGTCCCCTTGGACCGGCTCCCATGTGGATGGGGAGCCTGGACTTCGTTAGGATTAAGGATAATTTCTGGAGGCTGGGCAACCGCAGGTCTTAAGATTTCCAAGCCCTTGGGTGTTGTTTTTTAAGCCAGTAGTCGAGGGGAACTTCAGGTTTTCCACCATGTCAACATGGTTAGCAGTCAACCTTGCCCCCCCAGCTGCGGAGGGGTGCCTTGGTCGCCACTGAAGCATGAAGACCCTTTTCACAGGGTGGCATTTAAAGGCTGGGCACAGTGCTGAACACTCCTGCCGTGCCAAGACCCCAACCCTGATGCCAGCGGGTATGAGATAGAGCACTGGCAACCCTGTGGTCCCTCCAGCTGCGTGCCGTGCAAGGGCTGCTGGGCTCCCCGCGATCGTTTGCTTATCGCTTGCCTTATGCCCAGCCAAGGTCGGGTGCCGTTGATGCAAGCAGGCAGGCGGCAGAGCCCGAAGTTTGGCAAGCTCCGCATCGCAGCATGGGAGCTTGCCCCCACGCCCGGGAGGAAGAAAGGAAGCAATTCTCGGCCTTAAGGGTGCTAACAACTAAGAAATAAACTGCGAGAGCTTTGTGGAAGCAGCTGAGCTGTCCTGCCGGTGTGTAAATAAACTGCCGGCCCTCTGGCTTCCCCTCCTGCTGCCCCTGGCAGCACAGGGCGAGATCCACGGAGCTGCTGTGTTGAAAAGCAAAAGGGAAGGGTGGCCCTGCTGCCAGATCTCCAGGGGCCCTCAGCAGCTATCTCTGACCAAGGTGGTTTTTGGTTTGTTTTGGGGGGAGGTTTCTTCCTTTGTGCACTCAGTTTTGAGGAGAAGGTGCCAGGGCTTCATGCTTGATCCAGGCTGGCTCTTGAGAAGGGAGCAGCAGCTGTTGCATGGACTATACAAACAAATAGGTGTCTGTACCAGGGTGGGAAAGGGTCCACACACCTATCAAAGGGGTGGAGGAGGCCATGGGCAGCATCTGGGGACCTCACCTCATTAGTAAACCACATGACTGGCAAGATAAAAGCTTTTCTGTGCTGCAAACTTGACCTGTAACCTGGAGGTGATCGATGAGGAGATGCTCTGCTTCCCCGCCCTGAAAGAGGGAGCATTGGTTGTCCCCATTGCTGGTGCAGGGGATGGTCCCAGCTCATCCAGCAGCCCAGAGCAGGACTGGGCAGGGCACATGCTGGGGTGGAGCTGGTTCTTCTCCCATCAGTTGATGGCTGGACTTCAGCTGCCCTCCTGAATGATTGGAATCCAATAGCAGAGCTCAGCACACGGGGCTGAGCTGACCACCACTGCAAAGAGTCCCTGGGGAGGCCAAAGGAAGCCAGAGAGCTATTTTAAAATGTAATTAAACATAACCAAGGGGAATTGGCTTGCTTGGAGAAGGATCACCCAGCTTATTAGCTAATACAGCCCATGGCAGCCTTCCAGGGCTAGAGCTCTGCTGACTGCCCTACCAGAGAGGTGTCTAATTGAAGAGCTTGCTCAAAATGCCATTCTTCAGGCTCCATGTAACTCTCTTCTCTTGCTTCTGTTGAGGGGATGTGGTGCAGACAGGGTGCAAAGAGCAAGAAGGGCAAGGGCAGAGGGGAGGTGGAAGTGAAAGTCCATCACAACAGTGGTGAGCAGAAGGGATGGGCTGAAGGAGTTGAGCGTTTTCTTTGCAGTGTGGCAAAATCTGTCAGGTGTTCCCTGAAGCCCACAAAGCATGCATGAAAATACTTGGCTGTGGTGGCAAGAAGTGATGGTGGGGGGAGGTGGCAGCTCCCTGTGGTGGTGGCCCCACAAAATCACAGAATGGCAGGCATTGGTAGGGCCCTTTGGAGATCATCCAGTCCAGCCCTTCTGATAAAGCAGGGGCACCCACAGCAGCTTGCCCAGAATCACAATGTCCAGGTGGGGTTGGATGCTCTCCAGAGAAGGAGACTCCACAACCTCTCTGGGCAGCCTGCTCCAGGACTCCCAACAGCTTCACAACAAAGAAGCTTTTCCTCCTGTTCAGATGGAATGTCCTGAGCTGTAGAGCCTGTGCCTATTGTCCCTTATCCTGTACTAGGCAGCACTGAAAAGAGCCTGGCCCCACCCTTTAGTTACTGATCAGCATTGAGAAGATCCTTTCCCAGTCTGCTCTTCTCCAGGCTCAACAGCCCAGGGTTCTCAGCCTTCCCTTTTCACAGAGATGCTCCAGGCCCCTCAGCATCTTTGTAGCCTCTACTGGACTCTCTTCTGTATTTTCTTGCCTCTGTTGAACTGAGAAACCCAGAGCTTGACCCAGGACTCCGGATGTGGCCTCCATAGGACAGAGTAGAGGAAGAGGAGACAACTCTGCTCAGTGCCTCGTGACCCTTGTGATGAGGCAGGCAGCTGGGTCCTTGCTCTTCACAGGTTTAAATGGGGAATGGAGGAGCTGGTGTTTCACACAGAGTGTGACTCTGCAGGATGGTTAGAAACAGCTCCCTGGGCTCCCAGAGCAGCTTTCATCTTGTTCTGAGCACTGCTGAAATGCTGTCAGTGATAGCAGCTAGCAGGCTGCTCCTCTGCTGACACAGGGTTTGGCTATTGGTCTCCTTGGGAATGGCAGAGAGCCTTGTGAGCAGCCAGGATGTGATGCTGGTCCAGCTTCTTCTCCTGCCAGTGGTGGGTTTGGTATCCTGGGTCACTGCACAGGGTCGCATTTCCCCATGTGTGTTGTGAGTCTGCAGCTATTTAGTGCAGGGAGAGGCTTCCTCAGCAGGCTCAGTGTCTGGACCCAAGTTTTCCTGCTGAGGGCTCTCTGGGTCTGGGCTCTCTGGGTCTGGGCTCTCTGGGTCTGGGCTCTCTGGGTCTGGGCTCTCTGGGTCTGGGCTCTCTGGGTCTGGGCTCTCTGGGTCTGGGCTCTCTGGGTCTGGGCTCTCTGTCATGTGAACACAGTCACCTATGAAACCTCTTCTGAAGTTTCTGTGTGCAGAAGGTTGAGGAATTGGCCTCACGTTGGGCCAGAGGAATTGGATATTAGGACAAAATTTCTGCCCCAAAAGGGTTGTTAAGTCCTGGAACAGTGGTAGAGTCCCCATCCCTGGAAGGATTTCAGATCTGTGTATATGTGGTGCTGAGTGACATGGTTTAGTGGTGACCTGGCAATGCTGGGTTAATAGTCAGATTTGATGATCTGAAAGGTCTCTTCCAGCCTAAATGATTTGATGATTCTATGATTTAAGCAGGTCCCTTGAAGGGACAGGTGCCCTGCCCTTGGGGTACCCGCTGTCAGTTCATGGGCTGGGAGTTGAAAGGATGGAGCACTGCTGATGCCTGGAGGGGGTATTGCTCCTGAGGTTATTCTTTTGCCAGCCACCATGAGGCTTATCTTCTGCAAGAGCATTAACTCGTGTGTGATGCCTTGAGAAGCACTTTGACCTGTGCTGGGAGAGTGCCTTTCACTGCTTTATTAAAAAGGGAAAGTTGTTGTGATGGAAAACAGGTCTGGTGAGGAGCTGCTGAGGGAGCTGGGGTTACTCAGCCTAGAGAAAGGGAGGCTGAGGCCTTCTGGCTCTCTACAGCTCCCTGAAAGGAGGTTGGAGCCAGGTGGGGGTCAATCTCTTCACACAAGTCACAACTGAGAGGCCCCAAGTTGCACCAGGAGAAGTTTAGGTTGGATATTAGAGGAAAGTTCTGAACTGAAAGGGTTCTCAAGCACTGGAATAGTTTCCTAATGGAGGTGGTTGAATCCCCATTCCTGGAGGTGTTGAAAAGGCACAGAGATGTGGTGCTGAGGGACATGCTTTAGCATCAGACTTGCTAGAGTTAGACAGTGGTTGGACTTGATGATCTTGGAGGTCTTTTCCAACTGAAATGATTCCAGATTGCAGCTAAATGCTTCTGTATAGGGCCAAATGAACTTTGAAGCAGTACCTGGAATTGTTTTTCTCTCTCCTGAGGGTGGTTGATGTCAGTGTGCAATGACACATCTATCCCAGTAGGGATCAGGCTGTGGGGGTTGGGGCTTGGTGCTCCCCACCTGAGGTCCCCACTGCTGGATTCCCTCTCTCCTCCCATCCCTCAAGCTTTATTTGGCCTTTGGCGTGCTGCTCATCAGGGAGTGTTCCTCTGCAGCTTGTTTTCAATGTCCACAGTGTTGTGAGGCTGGTAACTATAGGCACCAGCGGGGAATTTCACCCTGGCCAGCAGCTCTATTAATAGGCACTGCTGGAAGGTGATGGAGGCTGCGCTGTTGGGAGCGGGACAGGGGCTGTGTGCTGCTCTCTTCCTCCTCCTGCCTGTGAGCTCTTCCCAAACAACCCCTCTGCAATTCCTGGGCAGGCTGAGCCTTGCCTGCAAACTTTCCAGCCCGATCTTTGGTGGCCATTGAGCGTGAGGGCAGCAGAAACACTTCACCAGCATTCCAAGAAGAGTCCTCTCCATCGCCAGGGCTTGTGAGTGCCTGCGTCGAGCTCGGCAGAGAAGCTTTTGTGTTTTGTGGCTGTCAAACTGCAACCACATTGGTCTAATTTAAGTCACTTCCCTTGCTCACATCCCCTGCAAAAAGTCCTGTGAGGTTTCTGAGGTGTTGGTGCTGCAGGGCATCCCGCAGCACACACCTACAAACAATGTGGGGGTGGTCTGTAGTGCTTCTGGCACTAAAATGTCAGGCGAGTTTTGGGGGTGAAATCACACCATCTTAACATGAAGGCTGTCACAGCATCCACACAAAGTCCCCAGGCTTACAGGATCACAGAAGGGAGCTCTGGGGATAACCTAGTCTAACTCCCCTGCTAAAGCAGAGTCACCCACGGCAGGCTGCCCAGGATCACAATGTCCAGGTGGGCTTGGAGTCTCTGCGGAGAAGGATTTGGGTTTGTGGGCTTCTCTTCACCTCTCGGCCCCTTACTTCATGCCCAGCCCTTTCAGCACTTCCAGAGGGCCTGTTTGTAGTAGAAAAATAAATTCAGCTTCTGCTTTCCAGGAAGTGAGGTGCAGGGTGTGGGCAGGCTCGCTGCTGACTGTACACATGTGCCTGCCACCAACGGTTACTTCTCCTCATCTGCCTGCCTGGGTCCTCAAGATGGAAGTGCAGAACCTGCTAGGTCCTAGCACCCACCTGGCAGTGGCTTGAGTTGCCCTTCCAAAGGGATTTCCACCAAGTTGTGGATCTTGAGCTCCTCACTTCTTTCCCCATTCGTGCTGAGTGCAGGGACAGGGTGATGCTCCCCAAGGAGGTAGTTGCATCCCCATCCCTGGAGCTGTTAAAAGATGCAGAGGTGTGGTGCTGAGGGGTGTAGTTTAGCATCAGGCTTGGCAGAGTTAGAGAATGGTTGGACTTGATGATCTTAAAGGTCTTTTCCAACCAACATGATTCTGTGATCCTGTGTTCCATTATTTAGGCTGCCTACATGGGAGAGCAGGATCCCTGCCCCTCTGCCCAGGGACTGGCAAATGACCTGGCAGCAGAAGGTACAACCCCAAATGGGCAATTCTTTCCTGGCTGCACCACGGGCATCTCACAACATGAGATGCTTCACCTTTGGCAAGCTCTTTCATCCTTCTGTACCCTGGTTCCCCACACCTAGAAGGAAGAGTGGGGTTGGTTTTATCCTCTCTTGGCTGCTTTGTATGTCATGCTGTAGAGGAGCTGTGGGGAGCCCTGTCTGGGCTCCCAAAGCAGGGTCTGGTGCCATCCCCACAAAGGGCTCAGCCTCCAGGCAGGGTAAGGGAAGCCACAAGGCTTTTGGGGTGAAAACTTGCTAAAAGACCCTCTAATCATCTCCTAAACCAGTTAAAAACCATTGAGCTTTCTTGGCAGCATCCTGCTTCTTGTGTCTTACTGCGGTGTTCCAGAGGCGTTGCAGCATGGGCTTGGCCACTGGCATTCTTGCAGGAGGGCAGGAGCTTCTCCCAGCCCTGGAGCTGGTGTGGGTTGGGCAGCAGCATCCCAACAGCAGGTCTGGCCACGGCTGGGGGAAGCAGAGCTGCTAAAAATACAGCATTGTGAAACTGCTGGCACCTCCGCTTCCCGCCGCCGCCGGCCTGAGCCGCAGGATGTCTGCCTCCCCTTGACGTGCCCAGCAAGACACCCCACAGCCAGGACTCCTTCCTCCTCCTCCTCCCTGCCAGGAAACCTCTGTCAGAGAGGGATGGCAGCTGGAGGAAAAGGGCTGGGGGCAGTGGAAGGGAGGGGGGTGATGCACTTCCTGGAATACATAAGTGTCTGGGCAGTAGCAGACGAGGGTGAGGGCAGCTTGGATTTGGGGTTCCCCATGTTAAAGGGGGAACAGGCTGCTCCTTGCACCCCTAAATGATGGGAATTTCTCAGGGAGGGGAGGAGTGGCTGAGCTGTGCAAGATTGGCTTGTTCCCTTGTTGCCACACAGCTGGAATCTGGGGAATTTTAGGGTGAATGGCACAGAGCTGGATCTGGGGAATTTTAGGGTGAATGGCACAGAGCTGGAATTTGGGGAATTTTAGGGTGAATGGCACAGAGCTGGATCTGGGGAATTTTAGGGTGAATGGCACATCAGTCAGCTGTGCACAGTGGGTGGGGCAGCAAACTGGGGCTGTGGACCGACCACCATCACAGTGCCACCCCAACCCCTCTCAGGAGGGTGCTGAGGGGCTGCCTCTTCCCCCTACCAGGCAGAATTTGATGCGGGTTTCTCCCTGCCTTCTTCCCTGCAAAAAGCAAGCCCTGGGCAGGCAGGATCCAGCTGGAAACGTCTGGCTGTCTGTGGAAGAAGCAATAAATCTCTGGAAGCTGGAAAACAGTGGTGAAGAGGAGATGCCGGAGCTGGCTGCGCCACCTCTGCTGTGCTGGCTGCTCGGGGAGTGATCTCCAGGGAGGGCCCTGGCCTGGTGATGCCAGGGCAGACTACAGGGACTGGCTGCCTTTGGGCTTCCAGTGGATTTTTGAAGGGGCAGGGAAGACAGAGGAAGTCTTATTCTCATCAAGAGGTCGATTCCTTTTGACTTTTAGGGAATGAGTCTGTGGAGTTCTATTTTATCTTATGTAGTCAAAGACACAGAAAAGTGCAGGTGGAGGGTGGCAGCAGAACAAGAGCTTAAAAGCACTGCAGAGCAAAGGAAAGGGCAAGGCTGTAAAAGCAGCTGAGAAAGTAGGGTTTAAAATGCTGGGAAATAATCTGGATGCTCAGAGTCTGAGCAGTTGCTGGTTTCAGTGGCCTCCACTTCTACAGGCTAGGGTTGCTCTCTTCTCCCAGGCAACCAGCACCAGAACAAGAGGACACAGTCTCAAGCTGTGCCAAGGGAGGTTTAAGATGGATGTTAGGAATTTCTTCCCAGAAAGAGAGATTGGCCATTGGAATGTGGTGCCCAGGGAGGTGGTGGAGTCACCATCCCTGGAGGTGTTTAAGAAGAGACTGGATGGGGTGCTTGGTGCCATGGTTTAGTTGATCAGAGGGTGTTGGGTGATGGGTTGACTCGATGATCTCAAAGGCCTTTTCCAACCTGGTTAATTCTATTCTATTCAATCACCTTTAGACTGGGCTGGGGAGGTTGGCTCGTGGAAAGCAGGTCAGAGTGTGATGCACCTCTGGTGGCGCTGAAGTTCCAGCTTTAGGTTGTTGCTTTCACTCAAGCAGTCCCTCAGATTTTCAACAGAGAGCTGTTCTGGGTGCTCAGGCTGTATTGGGAACAAGTGGTGGCCTCAGCCTCTGAGACAAGCTGAGGGAGCCCAGAGCCATGAGGTGACCTGCATGAGACCAAGGATCCCTGCACAGGGAGGAGGGAAAAGGGATCTCTAATGTATGAGGATATGCAGCCTGGAGACCAGCAAGGTGCTGCTGCCAGTGGCTGGCGCTCCTCTGGCTCTCATGTGGGCAAAGAGCAGTGAGTGCAGGGTGGGGAGGGAAGAAAAACCCCAAGCTGGTACCTGGAACAAGTAAATGTGTTGAAAATGAGGTCATCCCAAGAAAGGGGCAGTGGGAAGCAGGGTTACTGTGGTGAAGTGGCAAGGTTTTCTCCCTCTTGCCTTTCCTTTGAGAAGAAGGATGCCTTAATTCCGTTCCATGCCTCTTGGTGCCGGAGGCATGCATGGTTTTCATGGAAAAAGTTACTCACTGTAGCCCAAAGCCTGTTTCCATTAGCAAGGGAGCACTGCTTTCTCTTCAGAGATCCAGCTGCTGTAGGATTAAAACTTCCATTTGGAGTTCCTGTGTGCTGCATTACAAAAGCAAAGGGAGTCAAGCAGCCCGGGAGAGACCCAGGACGTTCCTGGGGTGCCTTTGGGCTGTACTGGGAGCATCTGGAGGTGGTTCAGCTGGCTGCTGGAGGCAAACCTCACTACTGGGCAGGAGGTTGGAGGAGACTGTCCTTTCAGCTGACTCTCCCAAATGGCTCAGGAATACTCTGAGGGTAGCTTGCAGCCTGATTTTGGTTCCATGCTGAATGGTTTAGGGCAACTTTGACTGAAAGTCAGCAGCTGCTCTTCATGCTGCTGTCACCCCAAGAGGTGCTGGGGTGAGTGCTGCTAGGCATGAAGGGCAGCATGCTGGTGCAGAGCAATGTTTCTGTGCAGGGGGAAAACCAAACCAACAAGGGCTGCAGCCTTTTTGGGTTTTTAACCCATCTCAGCCAGCCCAGAAACCCAAATCTCTTTGGGGGTCTCTTTCTTCTTCCCTCCTTTAAGAGTGGCACCGATGTATTTGGGGACATTCTCCTTCTCCCAAGAGGATAAGCACAGGCTTCATTATGCCCTCAGATAACGAAAGAGCCATGGCAGGCAGGATTTGGGTAACTTTCTGCATAAGCCACGAGCTGCCTTATTTGGAGCTGGGTTTGAGCACGGGCTGGCTTTTGTGACATTTCTCCCCAGCCAGTGTTTGGAGAACCTCGGGCTCTCTCGAGTCTCAGAGAGAGATGAGGGACTCTGCCAGCAGGGAAAATGCATGAGCTGCTGTGGGACAAGTTGTCAAAGGCTGATTATTTGGTTTTGGTGGCAAACTGGGGGACAGCTTGTAGAATCTGCTGTGGGGAGAGGTGAGGATTTTCTCTTCCCCCTCCCTAGTGAGCAGAAAAGCTCTGAGGTCAACTTGCCCTGAGGGTTTTGCGCAGTTTGTGTGGTTTTGCCCCAGCTTTGAGGTGAGAAATCTCTTGGCTGGGATTTGCCAGGAATGAGCAAGGAGGCAAAGCTCCTTTAGCTTAGAGGAGTCTGAGAGGTGACCTCATCAATGTTTATACATATGTAAAGGGTGAGTCCTGAGAGGATGGAGCCAGGCTCTGCTGGGTGATGCACACTGACAGGACAAGGGGCAGTGGTGGAAGCTGAGGCATAGGAAGCTTCATGTAAATAGGAGGAAAAACTTTCTCACTGTGAGGGTGACAGAGCCCTGGCACAGGCTGCCCAGGGGCATTGTGGAGTCTCCCTCTCTGGAGATATCCAAAACTCACCTGGATGTGTTCCTGTGTAATCTGGTGTAGGTGATCCTGCTCTGGCAGGGGGGTTGGACTAGAGGATCTTTCGAGGTCCTTTCCAGCCCCTGAAATTGATTCTGTGAAACCACCAGCTGAGGCCCCAAGGGGCAAAGCCAGGCTCCCACCAATGGAGTGTGCTGCAGATCCCAGTCCTTGTGTGTGAGGCTGTGCTGTGCTTGCACAACTGGGAACTTTGCACTGCTACTGGGCAAAACTCTCTTAATTTTTAATGTGACCTTCGTGGTGTCTCTCCTGCCTGGCTCAGACCCTTTTAGATAAATTGCTGTTTCTGCTTCTGTGCTCTTTGGTAGTTCTCTTCTCTTCTTGTTTTTTTGAGATGAAAGGCTTTGAGGATTTAGGACACTTGAAATTAAATCAGCATTCGAGCAGGAGCCTCCCTCCCTTCGTAGGAGTGATGTTAAATTCTGAGGGGTTGGGGTTTTTCCTCCACATGTGTGTTCATTTTATTATAGAATAGAATAGAGTTAACCAGGTTGGAAGAGACCTTTGAGATCATCAAGTCCAACCTATCACCCAACACCATCTGATCAACCAAACCATGGCACCAAGCACCCCATCCAGTCTCCTCCTAAACTCCTCCCTGGGCAGAACATTTCAACAGCCAATCTCTCTTGCTGGGAAGAACTTCTTCCTAACATCCAGCCTAAACCTCCCCTGGCACAGCTTGAGACTGTGTCCTCTTGTTCTGGTGCTGCTTGCCTGGGAGAAGAGACCAACACCCTCCTGGCTACAGCCTCCCTTCAGGTAGCTGTAGAGAGCAATAAGGTCTCCCCTGAGCCTCCTCTTCTCCAGGCTAAGCAACCCCAGCTCCCTCAGCCTCTCCTCACAGGGCTGTGCTCCAGACCCCTCCCCAGCCTCGTTGTCCCTCTCTGGACATGTTCAAGTGTCTCAATGCCCTTCTTAAATTGAGGGACCCAGAACTGGACACAGGACTCGAGGTGTGACCTAACCAGTGCTGAGCACAGGGCAGAATGACTTCCCTGCTCCTGCTGGCCATACTATTCTTGATGCATGCCAGGATGCCATTTGCCCTCTTGGCCATGTGGGCACACTTCTGGCTCATGTTCAGCCTACTATCAACCAGCACCCCCAGGTCCCTTTCTGCCTGGCTGCTCTCAGCCACTCTGACCCCAGCCTGTAGCACTGCCTGGGGTTGCTGTGGCCAATGTGTAGAATTTTGGGTTTCCCCTCATGGTTTTAAATGGAAGAGAGGTGTCCTGGAGGACACAATGAGTCCTGCTGGAATTGCTCTGGCTCAAGTTCTGTTCAGTGACACCTTCCCTGCTGCTGTGACCCTGAACTGCTCCTGTCCTCTGCAGCCATTCTCAGCACTCCCCTGAAAGAGAAAACAGTGGGGAAGTCAGTCAGAAAACTTCCTGGGTTTTAGGCATAAATATTCCTGTGGTAAGCTGAGCTGGTGTACCTTGTGCAGAACATCTCCCATGCTTGCCCTGGGAGCTCTGTCATTGTGTCTGTGCACACGTGTGTGTGTGTGTGAGCATGCTCTGCTCTTCTGTGTCCAGCTCTGGTGTCCCCAGCATAAGGACACACAGCTGTTGGAGCACGCACAGAGGGAAGTGACAAGGATAATCTCAGGGCTGGAGCACCTCTGCTATGAGGATAGGCTGAGGGAGCTGGGGCTGTTCTGCCTAGAAAGGAGAAAGCTCTGGGGGGAACCTTACAGCTGCTGAACAATACCCAAAGGGATCCTGCAGAGGAACTTTTCATCAGGCTGTCTAGCAACAGGACAAGGGGGAATGGTTTGAAGCTGAGGGAGAGTAGGTTTAGACTGGATCTTAGGAAGAAGTTCTTCAGTATGAGGGTGGTGAGACTCTGGAACAGACTACCCAGTGAGGTTGTGGATGCCCCCTCCCTGGGGGCATTCAAGGCCAGGCTGGATGAGCCAAGTCTAGCTGGGAGGCATCCCTGCTCATGGCAAGAAGGTTGGAGTAGATGATCTCTAATGTCTCCTCCAAACTAAGCCATCCAAGGATTCTATGACAGCAACACAGGTAGGGAAGTGCTTTCAGCCTTCTCAGCTTGCAGAGCTGCTCAGCTCTGAGCATCTTCATGGTCACCTCCAAAAGTGGTGTGGCTGTTTCTTGGCCTGAGCCATGGCATTGCTCTGCTCCAATCCCTGTGTTAGGGCATTAGGGAAAGCTTATGTGCTGGGGGAAAAGGAAAGCATGTTCTCAGCTCACATCCCACCTCTTGAGACCTGTGTTATGGGTTCCTCTTCTGCTGTGTTGTGCAATGAACTGAGTAGTGGCTACAGGGGTTCCCTTGCTCGTGAGACACCTTGGCAGAAGACCAGGCATGAATCAAAGTGATGTTGCGAGGGCAGCCAGTGTGAATCCCTCTGTCCCCTCCTGATCTGGGACATCCCTGAGACCCACAGGGAGTGGAGTAGTGGGACAGAACAGAAAGATGCTGCTGGAAGTGTTACCAGGTCCCACTGAGCGTGGTTCCTTAGTCATGCTTGTCTCTGCTTTCTCCCCAGCTCGCTGGAGGCATCATCCTGGGAGTGGCCCTGTGGCTCCGGCATGACTCACAGACCACGAATATCCTCTACCTGCAGCTGGGTGACAAGCAGGCCCCCAACACCTTCTACGTGGGTAAGTAGGTCTGAGGCTGCTGGCATTGCCATGTGGGTGTCATGCCCTGAAGTGGGGGTGGGGTGGGACTTCAGCGTGCTCAAAAGCATGTTGGACTGAAAATACCTTCCACTCCCTTCTGTGCTCCCTGGAATATCCCACGCTGTGCCCTGAGGTGCAGGCTGTGGCCCAAGGGTAGGATCCAGGATTGCTGTGGCTCAAAGTGCCAGAGCCATGTGGTGGCCTGGCAGGCTTTCTGTGGTGCCATCAACCCACAGCAGGCTCGGGAGGAGGGGGGCTCTCTTTGGAAGGGTGTCTCCTTTCCTCTCCACAGAGATGTGAAAGTAGCTGTTGGAGTGGCTGGCAGTGGAAAGTGGAGCTGGGTGAGCTCGTGACTCATGTTCTCCAGGAGGGCAGGTGGAGCCTCTCTGTGTTATGGTTAAGCTTAGCAGGAGTTTTATTAACTTGACAGCACACTGGCTTGCTGGAGGATGAAAACCCCTGGGCTTGCCCTACTCTCCCTCATGGAGGAGCGGCTTGCAGGAGGAGCTGGCTGCCAGGCAGGGGCTGACTTGGGAGTGCAAGCTGCCGGGGCAAGGAGCCATCTGATCCAATGTCATGCTCTCACCTCTAGCTGGAATTACCTTCTGGATTTCCCTGCTTGCCCATGGAGCAGCATACCTGCCCCTTCTCCCTGGCTGTGCTGGCTTACAGGAGGCACACACACACTGTAAATAGCGCTGGGTGTTCCTCTCTTGCTGTCTTCCCTCCCCTGCCTCACACCCAGAGCATTTCCCCTGTGTAGTTTTCAGTTGTAAAAAGACAAAAGGGAACTTTTAAGCAATTAAGCTCTCTCCTTTCCAAGACCCAGCCCAAACATCTCCTTCCTTTTAGGGGCCAGCAACTGACATCTCCCTAGTTAACACATTTCTCCCCAAACCTGGGGGACCTGGAGCACAGGGACTGTCCCCTCCCCTCCTGCTCCTTGGGCATCTTTCACTCTTCCACCCTTTTTTTTTGGTTCCTGTCTTTGCCCTCAGCCTTTGCTGTTCAGAAGGCAATGAGGAATGGGCCACAGATCCCCACCAGCACGCTGCCTTTGAGGCCCATCAGCAGGCCAGGATTTGAGCCTGGCTGCCTTTTTGAAGTTGCATTCAGCAACAGATCAGCCCTGGATTCCTTCTGGCAGCTGTAATTTCCATGCAGTAATAACAGCAGAGCATTTCTTTCAGCTGCTGCCTCTCCCAGCCAGCCTCTGGAGTCTGAAGACTGGGGTTTCTTGTTTCTTTTTTTCTCTTTCTTTTCCTTTTTTCCCCTCCCTCCTCCCTCCCCCCTTCCCAGTACAACTGATACTCCCTCCTTTTTCTCCTCTGGCATCCAAGATACACATGCACACAATGTTCCTGCTTTGGGATTGGGAACCTTTCTGGGCTTGGCCTCCAGATCTGCCTTGTTTAGTTTTTTTTGGGTTTGTTTTGGTTTTTTCCCCCCCTTGCAAACCATTTTTTGCTGTCTGGCACAGGATGCTGGTCCCAGGATCTGTCAGGAGGCTTTTAAAAGGGCAGCCAGGCTTTGCTGCGGCGCTGCAGGACAGGGGGAAGCAATAAAACCTCTCAGAGGAGGAAAACTGTCACTGTAGGATTTGTCCTGAGGGAGGAGGAGTGGGAAAGCAGCGCTCTTGGGGTCTCCTGGCTTCTCTCAGTGTCCCAGAGTTGGAGGTGTTTTGTTAAAGGCTCTGTGTGTGTGTGTGTTACAGGAGGGGAAGAACAATCAACACAGCTGGGTGGGGTGTGGGATGCGATGGCATTGGGGGAGCAGGAGGAGGATGTGAGTAGCAGGGCAGCCAGGGGGCTACCAGACATGATGCTTCTCTGCCCTCAGCCTGTGGCAGGAGAGGAGCACTCCTTGCTCTCAGTGACAGCCACAGCAGCTGCTCTTGCAGCTTCCCTGGGCACAGGCAACTGTTCCCCTGCTCTCCTCTCCAGCCCATCAAGGAGAGAGCTCCTGGGTTGGGGTTTTGTCCCCCCCAACCCTTTGGCACTGCATCTACTGAGCTGTCTTGTGGGCTGGCTTGGGAGGTTGTTAAATGGGCTCTTGTTCACGAGGTTTTCCTCAGTGCAGCTTGCAAACCATCTGAGCCCCTAACCACTTGTTGCAGCCTTGGCTTTTGGCACTTTGATTTTGGCTGTGGACACAACGCTCCAGCAACTGGCAAGTTAACTGCTTCAGTGCTGGGGAAAGCAGGCAGTAGCAGGGGCTGGGGGTGGCTGGAGCACTGTGGCTTTGTGACCATAAAGGAAAACAGTTGCTCTTCACCTGAGCTAGGCTCATGGTCTAATATGCATTTATTTGCTCTGTTTGTAGTTGAAAAACTGAAATCCTTCCTGTCCTTGTCTTTAGGCTGGGCAAGGTGTTGATAGCAGGTCAGAAAATGCCCTTCCAGACAGCCTAGAGCCATTGCTAAGTTGGATGTTAACAACTGGTTAACCACTTCTCAGCTATGGATTGACCCTACATGTAAATTCTCATGAGAAAACCAAACAAACAAAACCCACCAAAAACCACCAACCAAAACTGTGATTCAGGGAGTTCTGAGAGCTGTGGGAAAAGGCTGAGCTGCTCCAGCACAAACTGGAACAGCCTGATCTCTCACCAGTCAGTTGGTGCTGTGGTGTCCCTGGTTTTAGGAGCCCCTGGGGATCCTGAAGAGGCCAGGGACACTGGACTTGCTGCTGTTGTTCCATTTCAGTGGGATGATAGTGAATCATAGAATCACCAAGGTTGGAAAAGACCTCAAAGATCATCAAGTCCAAGCTGCCACCCAAGACCCCATGACTACTACACCATGGCACCAAGTGCCACGTCCAGTCCCCTCTTGAACACCTCCAGGGATGGTGACTCCACCACCTCCCTGGGCAGCACATTCCAATGGCTAACAACTCTCTCTGGGAAGAACTTTCTCCTCACCTCCAGCCTAAACTTCCCCTGGCACAGCTTGAGACTGTGTTCTCTCATTCTGGTGCTGTTTGCCTGGGAGAAGAGACCAAGCCCCTCCTGGCTACAACCTCCCTTCAGGTAGTTGCAGAGAGCAAGAAGGTCTCCCCTGAGCCTCCTCTTCTGCAGGCTAACCAACCCCAGCTCCCTCAGCCTCTCCTCGTAGGGCTTGTGCTTGAGGCCTCTCCCCAGCCTCGTTGCCCTTCCCTGGACATGTTCAAGTCTCTCAATGTCCTTCTTAAACTGAGGAGCCCAGAACTGGACACAGTACTCAAGGTGTGGCCTAATCAGTGCAGGGCAGAATGACTTCCCTGCTCCTGCTGGCCACACTATTCCTGATGCATGCCAGGATGCCATCGGCCTTCTTGGCCACCTGGGCACACTGCTGGCTCATGTTCAGCATTGTGCCAAGGCAAAGCCAGGTCACCCATCCTTCAGGGATCTGGTTATGTGATGCCTGGAGATGACTGCTGTGCACAACACGCTTCCAGCAGGGTGGGGACAAAAGCCTCAGCTGTCGTTGGCCTTAAAATCCTGGCCTCTGGAAGCTTACGTTCCCCCTGTGCCTGTGTGCTGGAACATCTCCGGATGCTCAGCCCTGCTCCCTTTCCCTTTCCTCGCTGCCTGGCCGGCAGCGGAGCGGAGCAGCCGGATGGTCCCAGCTTTGGGCTTGCCTGCCAGGTCCAAAATAGGAAATGTGCCTCCAGCTGCTCGCAGCAAGTGACAGGGTGACACGACCCGTGGCTCTAATTAGCTCAGCCCTGGGAGCGGGGCCAGCCGCCAGGAAGAGTGCAGAGGCATCCCAGGCTGGGGTGTGGCTCCCTCTCTAGCTCTGGGGGTCAGGAGGGGGTTGGGTTTGCTTCTGCCTAGGCTTTTTGTGTTTGATGAGCAAATCCTATCTTGGGAGTGTCTTTTCTTGGAGCATGGTGGCAATGGGGGCCCTTGGGAAGGGGTCTGGAGCACAGCCCTGTGAGGAGAGGCTGAGGGAGCTGGGGTGGTTTAGCCTGGAGAAGAGGAGGATCAGGGGAGACCTTCTTGCTCTCTACAACTGCCTGAAGGGAGGTTGTAGCTGGGTGGGGGTTGGTCTCTTCTCCCAGGCAACCAGCACCAGAACAAGAGGACACAGTCTCAAGCTGCACCAGGGGAGGTTTAGGCTGGATGTTACAAAGAAGTTCTTCATAGAAAGAGATTGGCCATTGGACTTAGCCAGCAGAAGTTTGTTTGGATGTTGTTCTGGGATGCTCTGCACTGCTGGTCACATCTGGGTCCCAGGGCAAGAGTGGCTGAAGCATCCTCCCAGGCTGTAAGAACAGCAGGCAAGCAATGGGGAAGCTCGGGCAGGCATCCAGATCCTTACCCATGCAGGGTAGGCACAGCAGCCCCTCCTGAGGCCAGCAAAGCCTGATGACAGCCCTTCCAAAAACCCTGAGGACATCCACAAGAGCTTGGCAGCCACGGATGCTGCCCTGACTTCAAGGACAGGCGCTCGGCTGCACCTGTGGTTCCACTCGGAGGCGGACTCCTTTGTCAGAAAGACTTCAAAGCATCCCTGTGTTTTCTGGCCCACTTCTTCCAGCCTGTGTGACAAGCAGCTTGAACTCATTTCCAGAGCAGAAATCATTGTCCTGGATTCTGTTTGTGCAGAGCAGGAGGCTGTGGTTCACCTTGTTAGAGAGCCTGTGTTCCCATTAGCCAGGCTCCCCTCCAGTGCTGCTGCAGAATGCTCACCACCTCCAATCAGCCCCAAGCCATCACTGCCTACAGCTCTCCCCACTTCTACCCCACAGCCTTTGCTGCCTGACCTGCTTAGGAGCTGGATCTACAATCCCTGTCCTGGCTGCTGAGGAAAAATAACCCCCAAAATTAACTCCCAGCCTGTTGCTTGTCTATCAGAGCAGTGATACCCAGAGGACAATGGAGGCAGCCTCAGCAGACACGTTTAACCCTGTCCCAAACATTATACCCATAGAGCTATAGAATCAACCAGGTTGGAAAAGACCTTTGAGATCCTCAAGTCCAACCTATTACCTAATACCTAACACCTCCTGACAACTAAACCATGGCTCCAAGTGCCACATCCAAGCCTTTTTTGAACACCTCCAGGCACGGGGACTCCACCACCTCCCTGGGCAGGACAATCCAATGTCCCTGCTGACTGCAAGGCAGTTGGACTGGATGACCCTTAAAGGTCCCTTCCAACCCAAACCAGTCCACAATTCCATGAAAGGGCTGGAGAGAAGAGCATAAGAGGCTGGTCTCTGTGTCCTGGAATAAACAGTGGTGAAAAACCACCTCCAGCTTTGGCGTGAGGCGCTGCAGCGATCCCTGTGGATGCACACGGCTGGTTCAGCACTGGGCTCTTCTCTCATCCATTTGTGCTCCTTCAGGGCTCCATATGTTGGTGGTTTGCTGGTAGAGAGGCAAGCTGTGGCCAGGCTTGCGTGCTTGGAAGGGGAAACCAAGTTTGCATTTGGCCTCAAACCACAGGGAGCAAAAGGGAGGCCTGGCAAAACGATCTCTAGGTGGCCCTCGCTCTAAATGAGAGCACCTGGATTTTTCTGCCTGGGAAACACAAACTTATTTGCAGTGCAGGGCAAGTTAATTATTTAATCCCCTACAGAAAAAAAGAGGCTGAGATTTCCTGGCTCTGGATTTTTCCTCCAATCACTGTCAGGTCAACTCCTTCAATAATGGTGGAATGCTTTTTGAAGCAGCAGTGCTGAGGTAGAGCACTTTGTCAGCCCTTCCCTCAAGTATCTGGCTTACCTCATACAGATGTGACAATACAAGCCAGTCTGGTTTTTCTTTCTTGCTTGCCTTTTGTTGTTGTTGTTGTTGTTGTTGTTCTTTTTTTAACCTAAAATTCATTGGGTTTATTAAGACAAAAGAAACAAAGCAACTTGTGGTTCGTTGCAGCTCACTCTGTCTTGCACCACGAGCAACTCCTGCCACTCATTTACTAACATTAGTGAAGACTTAAGGCCACACGTTGGTGGCATCAAGGTGTTTGGGGTTCATATCTGTCTGGCTGCAAATAATGTAGTTCTCCTCCTCCTCCTCCTTTGTCCCCTCTCCAAGCTGGCTTTGCCACCAGGGACCTGTGCCAAAGAGGGCTTCTTGCTCTTTTAGAGCTGGCTCAAACCAGCTGCTTTGAAAACCTGCCATATGTTCAGGCATGCAAAGGCCACCAGAAACTTTCTGCTGGGACTTGGGTTGTGTTGCTAAGTGAGACCCCCCGGGTGTGCAGAGATGTTCAGGCTCAGGCAGCAGAGGATGGGCCAGTATGTTCCAAGCTGGGTCTCCTGTGATGCACCCCCATTCCAGTCCTGGAGGTGGTCAGCTCCTGTGGGCACAGTGCTGCTGCAAAACTCAAGCCTTCTCCCAGAGTTTCCTGGGTAGGTAGAAGAGACCTGAGTGTGGCATCTCAGCATGGAGTTGGGTGTGGGTGTGCACACCAGGACATTGTTTGGAGTCTTCTCTACCTCCCCTTTGCTTTCTTGACAGAGGTGTCCTTTACTTCCTTTTTGCCTTGCTCTTGCACACAAGGGCATACAGAGCCTTGGATCTCCCCATGTGAGCTGGCAGCCCCAGGAGAGCTCTCTGTGTTTTGTGATGCTGTTGCTCCATCTGGAAGTCGTTAGGAGCCATGGAGCAGCGATGTTGTTCTTGGGAGAGGGGGTGGAGAGGAATGGAGGGGCTTCCCAGTTGTCATCTTGCAGCAAACCCTCTTTTTCCACTCTCAAGAACATACTCTCAGCTCTGCTGGCTCAATTCCAGCGGGCAGCTGGAGAAAAAGGTCCAGGAGGCCCTCCCTTGCTGGGTGGCTGGCACAGCCAGCCCTTTCCTACTCCTACACTATCTTAGAGGGACTTTCCACTCCCTACCTGTACCTTGCCCTGTAGTCACAAGGAAGCATGTTCTGGCCAGAACTCCTTGGTATGGAGAGGGTGTTCCAGGCTTCATGGTGTGGCATAGGAAGGAATCTCCTTCCCACCACCACCTGACGGTCCCATCTCTGCCTGCAGCAGGGGTGGTGGCACACCCAGTGATGTTCAGCATCTCCAGGATGCTAGAGAGGCCAGGAGCTATGGCAGGGTAGGCACTGCAGCCCACCCTCCCTCTTTCTGAAGTTTTGCAGAACTCTTGGATGTGCAGAGTGTGCCCTGCAGCCTTTCTGTTGGGACAATAAACACAAAACCCCTTCTGCTCTCAGCCCCTTTCTAAAGCACATCCCAGGGGGAGGGCAGGCACAGCTTGGAGAGCTGCCAGGGCTTCCTGGGAAGCATGGGGTGATGAGGGGAGGGTTCTTTCTATTTTTTTCCCCCTCTCTTTGCGTTTGTTGTTGTGGTTTGGGTTTTTTTTTTCCCTTTGGAAGCATTGCCATGGTGAGCTGGGGGAAGAGACTGGCTTCCATTAGCTTAACCAGTTAAAGTTGCTGGGAGAGGATGGAAATGAGGGAGAGGGAATGCCTGTGCCTGGAGCAGCACAGCATCTCCCATGGGGATGGTGGGGCACTAGGGGAGGGCTGTGCAGGGCTGGCTCTCTCCCCTGCCCCCCTTGCTGATTTTAGAGGGACTCTGTTGTGCTCATTCCTCCTTTTTATTTGTTTTTCATCATGGCCTTTTCTTAAGTCTGGGTTTTTTATCTACTTGCCTTCCCCCCCCCCCCCCCCCTTGCTTCTCAGCAGGGACAGGACATGGATTTTACAACCCTGCAGGCACCAGCTCTGCTGCTTTAATGCCAGAGCAAGGACTGACAGGGAATGATGCTTTCTTCTAGCCCTTCCCTGCTCCCAGACTGAATAACCTGCTTCCTACCTGGCCTATAAGTGAAGGGTCCTCCATGGCAGTATGATCTGCTTGAGCCAGGAGCTAAGCTGTCTGTCTTTCCCACCTAGCACCATTCAGGGAGAAGTGCTTAATTAATATCAGGTCCCCTGGGCCTGATGTCTGGGGGCTTCCATGTGGCTGTAGCTTTAGGAGGTCCCTGCAGCTGAAAGCAGCACAGCTCTGGTTCTGTCAGGGAAGGGAGCATGATGTCTGGCTCACTGCTGCTGCTTTCTCTGATGCATCACATCCTGGTGCTCTTGAGCAAAGATCAGATCACTGCTGCTGTGCTTCTTGCTTGGAATTCAGGCAGGAGCCACAAGCTCTCTGTAACAAGGTGGTGAAGCTAAGACAGGTTGCTGCTCCTTCCTAAAGCTTTCTGGTTTAGAATCATAGCATCAACCAGGTTGGAAAAGACCTCAGAGATCCTCAAGTCCAACCTCTTACCTAACACCTCCTGACAACTAAACCATGGCTTCAAGTGCCACATCCAAGCCTTTTTTGAACACCTCCAGGGATGGTGACTCCACCACCTCCCTGGGCAGCACATTCCAGTGGCCAATTCCTTTTTCTGGGAAGAACTTTCTCCTCACCTTCAGCCTGAAGTTCCCCTGGCACAGCTTGAGACTGTGTCCTCTTGTTCTGGTGCTGGTTGCCTGGGAGAAGAGACCAACCCCCACCTGTCTAGAGCCTCCTTTCAGGTAGTTGTAAAGGTTCCATCTCAACATGAGAGGGAGGACTCCAGGTGTTACTGAAACCACACATCCCTGCAGGTCCTCCTGTGACTGCCTCACCTCTGTGATACAAGTCCCACAGATCACAGCTCGCTTCCCTGGGCAGCTGCTTGTGTGTGGCAGCTTCAGCACTGCTTCACTGCTGCCCTTTCAGAGTAGGGTGCTGGAAGCTTAGGCACCATTTGGCAGCGTTGCACAAAGGATGTGGAGGGATGTTGGTGCCCACAGTTTGAGGGAATGATTGGCTGGTTATTCCTGTTGCTGCAGGCCTGGCTTTGCCCAGGCCACCTGCTGCTGCTGTTGGAGGGAGCAGTATGGCTGCAGGTTCTGCAGCTCTCAAGCTGTGCCAGGGGAGGTTCAGGCTGGATGTTAGGAAGAACTTCTTCCCAGAAAGAGAGATTGGCCGTTGGGATGTGCTGCCCAGGGAGGTGGTGGAGTCACCATCCCTGGAGGTGTTTAAGAAGAGCCTGGCTGAGGCACCTGGTGCCATGGTTTAGTTGATTAGATGGTGCTGGGTGATAGGTTGGACTGGATGATCTCAAAAGTCTTTTCCAGCCTGGTTAATTCTGCAATACTCTGTAATATTTCCTCTTTCCACCACTCTGGTTTTATTTTGTGTTTATGGCCAGCAGCATTTCTTGGTTTAAACCCCCTGAGAAAGCTGCAGTGCAAATGAGCTGGGAAGTGGCTTGTGAAAGGCAGGTGGAGCCTGGCTGGGGCAGAGTGATGCCAGGTTGTGTGAAGCCCTAAAGGAGCAAAGACCACTTTGGTGAAGAGGTGGTCACCCAGGGTGGGCTGGCAGGAGTTAATCCCATCCCTGATGCTTACATGGTGAGGAGGTTTGTGCTGGAGAGGGTCCCCTCTGACCTTAAGGAGGATAATGTGCCACTCAGGGTGGGGATGACAGGTGCCTTGCTCACAGACACAGAGCCCAAAGCCAGGCTGGCTGTCATCCCTTCTGTCTGCCAGGAATGAAAGCTAAGATGTGTCAGGCTGCTTTCTGGGAAAAGGGCTTGGTTGTTCCTGGCTGGGCTGGGTCTGCTGTGACATAGCCCCCACAGCTGCCTGGCACCCAGGCTGGAAGCAGAGACACCCCTCCTCCCCCCCAGCAGCCCATCCCTTGAGGGGAAGGCTGGGTGTGGGAAAACAACCACCACCCAAAGCATGTGGTTGGGTGCTTTGGTTGCCTTTTATTTGCTTGTGCAGCCTGGAGCTGCAGCATTTCCACGGAGCAGCACTGCTGGCATTGGTTGTACAAGACACTATTGTTGTGTGAAACGTTTGGGGCTTGTTTTGAAACAAACTTTGGAGCAGAGTCCTGCTCTGGTGCCTCCCAGGAGGCTGAAGTGTTCTGGCCCTTGGGAACAAAAGGCAACTCCATAACAGCCACTTGTTTGTCCTGGGAATGAAGTTGGCCTTTATCCCAAAAGCCTTCCAGGGTGTTTTTTTTGTGGTGTTGTAAGTCCTTTCCCCAGCCTGGCTGCTTGTTCCTGCTGCTCCCACCCCACTGGTGGCATCCCTTGGGCTCTGGTCAGGAAACCACATGTGGTGCACATCATCTTCCCTTCCATCTTCTACCTCTTGCTCATTGCTTGCTTGGCAGTGGTGCTGGCTCTGGCAAGGAGTTTGTGAAGAATGAGCAGGAAGAGCAGCAGGAAGCCAGGACCCTGCTTGTCTGTCTGAGGTCTGCACAGCCTGGCTGAGGTGGGAGTTCAGCAAGTCAGATTTGGGGTTGGTTTACTGAAGCTCCACAAATTCCAGCAAGAAGCAAGGAGCTAAGGGGGGCTTCTATAAAACTGCAGACACCTCTGTTCCCTCTTGGGCTCCTTCATCACTGAGATTCTCACTAGGCTTCTAGCTCCTTATTTTCAGAGTAAAACCCTCCTAACCCCTTCTTAGTGGCTCTGACATTTTCCTGATGATGTCAGGATCAGTGAGACCAGTCAT
The DNA here is from genome assembly GCF_026170545.1 of Melanerpes formicivorus. Lineage (NCBI taxonomy): Eukaryota > Metazoa > Chordata > Aves > Piciformes > Picidae > Melanerpes > Melanerpes formicivorus. The sequence continues at coordinate 14,344,470 of NW_027142368.1, read as the reverse complement.
TCACTGGAACAACCTCCCAGGGCCTTGGTAGAGTCCCCATCACTGCAGGTTTCCAGCATCTATTTGGGCAGGGTGCTGGATGGTCTCATCCAGCCTCCATTTCCTACAAGGAGTTTGGACCAGATGATCTTTCTAAGTCCATTCCAACCTGTGCTGCTCTGTGATCTCCTTGCTGTATTTGTTCAGCCTGGAAGTTGCCTTCAGTCTTTTATTCTGAAGAATTTGAGAATAGAACCTGCCCCATCTGTGGGACTGACCTGGTGGTTGGGGTCCCTGCAGCATCATGCTGCTTGATCTGCTTGTTCCCCATCTACCTGGGTGGTTAGCATGGAAGGCGACTTAGATGTTGAAATGACTTGAACTTGGTCCCAGCCCAGCTTTTTCTTCTGTCTGCTGACCTAATGTGAGGAGAAGTCAGAAGCTGCTGCACTCAGCAATGAGCAGAGTTGATTTTCCAAGAGGGACTTGTGAGGAAGGCTCTCCAGTGGTGCCACCTAAGGCTGTAGGATGGAGAAAGCTATCATAGTATCAGTCAGGGTTGGAAGGGACCACAAGGATCAGCTAGTTCCAACCCCCCTGCCATGGGCAGGGACACCCCACACTAGATCAGCCTGGCCAGAGCCTCATCCAGCCTGGGCTTAAACACCTCCAGGGATGGGGCCTCAACCACCTCCCTGGACAACCCATTCCAGGGCTTCACCACTCTCATGGTGAAGAACTTCTTCCTCCTCACATCCAGCCTGAATCTCCCCACCTCCAGCTGGTACAGTTTGGGTTGAAAACCTAAACCAGCAGCATCACTGGCACAAGCTGGAGTGGTGGGGAATGGTTCTTGGGCATTAGCAGATTCTGGTGGCAACAGGCAGACCTTTTTTTGAGAGATCACTGCTGATCACATTGTTGTTCTTGAAACAGCAGTCATGTGGCATCCAAAAATCTCCCCTGGTCTGTCTGGAGCTTGGCAGACATCCAGCAGACAGCCTTCATTTCACAAGATGAGTTCATGCCTTCCCATCTTCCCAGGCCCCTTTGGGGGCCCCTCTGCCCTGCACATGCCCCCAGCCCACTGCTCGCCACGCTGGCTCTCTGCCTGGCTGCCACCACTGCTCCACCCTGGGGATAAAATCCCCTAATTCTGCATCAAAACTCTAGCAGCTGGCCTGAAGAAACTCTCCTGGGGGCAGGACTAGGGCTCCTTCTATACTGGATTCAGTTTTGAGCCTCTCCCTGCAAGGAGGACACTGAGGTACATGTCCAGAGAAGGACAACAATGGTTGGATGTGGCTGTGAGCAACCTGATCTAGTGAGAGGGATTCCTGCCCGTGGCAGGGGGATTGGAACTGGATGATCTTTGAGGTCCCTTCCAACCCTAAGAATCCTATGATTCTATGGTGGTGAAGGGTCTGGAGAGCAGGCATTATGAGGAGTAACTGAGGGAAGTGGGGTGGTGTAGCCTGGAGAAGAGGACACTCAGGGGAAACCTCATTGCTTTCTTCAGCTCCCTGAAAGAGGTTGTAGCAAGGTGGGGGTCGGTCGTTTCTCCCAAGTAAACAAGTGACAGGATGAGAGGAAGTGGCCACAGGCTGTGCCAGGGGAGGTTTAGGTTGGATGTAAGGAAAAGTTTCTTCCCCAAAAGGGTTGTCTAGGGCTGGAACAGGCTGCCCAGGGCAGCGGTGGCATCTCTGCTCCTGGAGGGACTGCAAAGCTGCGTAGCTGTGGTGCTGAGGGCCATGGTTTCCTGGTGCCCTGGCAGTGCTGGGTTAACGGCTGGATGTGATGGTCTGAAAGGTCCTTTCCAGCCAGAGCCCTTCTGTGAAGCTGTGTTTCTGTGAGTCTTTTGTTAGCTCTTCCCTTCTTTTTGCACCTTCAGTCGAGGAGGTGCCCCATCCCATGAGGGAGCTTCCACAACCTGGTTGCCTGGTGGCTACCAGGCACTGCTGAAGCCGCTGTGATGCACACCAGGAGGTGCAAGTCCTGCCTTTTCCCCCTTCTCTCTGGCAGCGCTGCCGTGAGGATGCTGGCGTCACCAGTCACCGAGGCCATCAGGCTTTGTGAGGAGGAGCTTCCTGCGGGGTCAGTCTGCTCCATTGTGCTCCCTGCAGCTGGCTTCCTGCCTCACATGCAGCCTAAATATAGCAGGAGCATTGTGCAGGCCTGGAGCTGGTGGGAAACGCCAGGCAGAGGGTCCCAGGCTGGGGCTGGAGGGTGGTGTGTCCCTTACCTCTGCCAGCTCTTGCCTTGGTGCTGGCATGGTTTGGGGTCTAGTGACTTTGGTTTTCAAGAAGGAAGAAGCAGGAGCCAAAGTTGACCCTTTCCCAAGTGTAATGTGTCCATGACAGATGGGCAGAGTCCAAGGGCATGAGATTTAACACATCCAAGTGCCAGGTTCTACACATGGGCCACAACAACCCCATGCAGTGCCACAGGCTGGGGTCAGAGTGGCTGGACAGCAGCCAGGCAGAGAGGGACCTGGGGGTACTGGTTGATAGTAGGCTGAACATGAGCCAGCAGAGTGCCCAGGTGGCCAAGAAAGCCAAGGGCATCCTGGCCTGTATCAGTGTGGTCAGCAGGAGCAGGGAGGTCATTCTGCCCTGTACTCAGCACTGGTTAGGCCACAGCTTGAGTCCTGTGTCCAGTTCTGGGCTCCTCAGTTTAGGAAAGATGTTGAGTTGCTGGAAGGTGTCCAGAGAGGGACAGCGAGGCTGGGGAGGGGTCTGGAGCACAGCCCTGTGAGGAGAGGCTGAGGGAGCTGGGGTTGCTTAGCCTGGAGAAGAGGAGGCTCAGGGGAGACCTTCTTGCTCTCTCCAACTCCCTGAAGGGAGGTTGTAGCCAGGTGGGGGTTGGTTTCTTCTCCCAGGCAACCAGAACAAGAGGACACAGTCTCAAGCTGTGCCAGGGGAGGTTTAGGCTGGATGTTAGGAAGAAGTTCTTCACAGAAGGAGAGATTGGCCATTGGGATGTGCTGCCCAGGGAGGTGGTGGAGTCACCATCCCTGGAGGTGTTTAGGAAGAGACTGGATGGGGTGCTTGGTGCCATAGTTTAGTTGATGAGATGGTGTTGGGTGATAGGTGGGGTGTGATGATTTCAAAGGTCTTTTCCAACCTGGTTAATGCTATTCTGTAAGGGTTTTTTACACAAGTCAGGTCCATTGTTCCATAGCTGGCCTTCTTCAGAGAAGGCTTTCACTTGGCTGAGCTCTGCTCTTAGCACACTGCCTTTGCAGTTTGCACTTTGGTTATCTGGAGATTGTTTAAAAGCTGGGAAGATAAGAGAAACCTTAAACATGACAGGCACCTACAAGCAGTTTTAATCTTGAGCTCTGTTTACACATTTGTGCTGTTCCTAAAGGGGAGTTGACAGACTGATTAATAACTCCGAAAACATTTTGACTCGGAGCAGGAGCAAGCCCTTAATTGAAGGGGAGACACGTGGCCCAAGCAGGATTCACTGTGCTGCTGCTACCCCTCAGCTGCTTCCATGTATGTTTATTCTCATCCTGATTTAATTGTGTCCTCCCTGTCACTTAGCAATGGTGACTGCAGCCTTGCCTCACTCTAATTATTGCTTTAATTATTTGATTTGCTTGCATCTGTCAAGTTGTGTTTGAACAGGAGGTAGGGTTTGCTTGCAAAGTAGGAGAACCACAAGGCCTGAGAATATTTAGAAGCATAGCCACCAGGGCAAGGGAAGGGATTCTCCCCCTCTGCTCCACTGTGGTGAGACCCCACCTGCAGTACTGTGTCCAGTTGTGTTCAGTCCCCTAGCACAGGAAGGATCTGGAGGTGCTGGAAGGTGTCCTGAGAAGGGCCAAGAGGATGAGCAGAGGGCTGGAGCTGCTCTGTTATGAGGACAGACTGAGGGCATCAGGGTTGTTCAGTCTGGAGAAGAGAAGGCTCTGAGGAGATCTTATTGTGGCCTTCCAGTATCTGAAAGGGGCTACAAGAAAGCTGGGAAGGGACTTTTGAGGGTGTCAGGGAGTGATAGGACTGGGGGGAATGGAACAAAACTAGAAATGGGTAGATTCAGACTGGATGTGAGGAAGAAGCTCTTCCCCATGAGGGTGGTGAGAGCCTGGCACAGGTTGCCCAGGGAGGTGGTGGAAGCCTCATCCCTGGAGGATTTTGCAGCCAGGCTGTGGGCAACCTGCTGTAGTGTGAGGTGTCCCTGGCCATGGCAGGGGGGTTGGAACTGGCTGCTCCTTGAGGTCCCTTCCAACCCTGACAGTTCTGTGATTCTATTAGTTAACCAAAAAATACACTAAATATACAGGATCCACGGTGGGGGGAAGCTTTGGTTTTGGAAACCAAAACCAAACCCAACTTAATTCAGCTGAGCTGGAGCATCTAGCTGAGTCATCAGCATGGTCTCCCCAGTCTCATGATTGGCGAGACGATGGTGATTAGTAGCAGCAGCAGACCGGAGCCTTCAGCTAAGCTCCTGTTTCCTGGATGAATAAACTCTCATTCCTCTGCTTTCTGAGCCCCCCCTAGCCCCCAGTTTCCCAGCTTGCAATGAGCTATGGAGGAAACTGACAGCGCAGCTTCAATAAGCTGAAGTAAACAGCAGCACCGGTGAGGCCACACCTCAAATCCTGGGTTGTTATGGGTCCCTCAATACAAGATGGAGATTGAGGGGCTGGAGCTCGTCCAGAGAGGGTGCTGAAGCTGGTGAAGGGTCTGGAGAACAGGGCTGGTGAGGAGGAGCTGAGGGAACTGGGGTCCCACAGCCTGGAGAAAAGGAGACTCAGGGGAGACCTTCTCACTCTCTATGACTCTGTGAAAAGCAGGTTGGAGCCAGGTGGGGGTTGGTGTCTTCTCTCTAATAACACATGATGGGCAAGAGGAAATGGCCTCAAGCTGTGCCAGGGGAGGTTTAGATTGGACATGAGGCAAAATTTTTTTCCCCCAAAGGGTTGTCAAGGGCTTGGAACAGGCTGCCCAGGGCAGTGGTGGAGTCACCTTCCCTGGAAGGATTTCAAAGCTGTGTAGATGTGATGCTGAGGGACCTGGTTCAGTGGTGACCTGGAGTGCTGGGTTAGTTCTGGGACTTGATGATCTTAAATGGCTCTTTGGTCCAACCACAGTGATTCTGTGGTTCTAGAAAACGGCTTCTTGACTGGAGAAGAACTCTATCAACAGGCAGTTTATGTTGAGACACTTCAGCAGTGCTTTCCCTTTGGTTTTGTGGCTAATCTGCATTTTACCTTCACTGTATAAACGTTTGTGTGACGTTTCACCAAAGTACACCGTGTGCCTCGTTGCTTATATGAAAGGATAGGCACGAACTGATCATTGCCATCTCCTCTGCTCAAATACTTAAACCAGCTTGCATGGCACAGGAACTGCCAGGCTGCAGCTCTGAAGCCTTCCCTTTGCCTGCTGCAGCTCGAGCTCTCCGCATCTCCTCTCGTTTTAGGGGGTGATGGGAACTCAGGTTTTGGTGTCAGCAGCTTCCAACACTTTGAGATGTGACTCATGTATGTGGTGGTGTTTTGGTGTCTGCTGCCACCTTTACACATACCTGGGTTGGACTGTTCTATGATCTCCTAGGTCTTAAATTCTATGATCACCCACTATCTTAAGGGGGCCTACAGGAAAGCTGGGGAGGGACTTTTTGGGGTGTCAGGGAGTGATAGGAGTAAGGAGAATAGAGCATAAATAGAAATGGGTAGATTGAGGTTGGATGTTAGGAAGAAGTTCTTCCCCATCAGGGTGGTGAGAGGCTGGCACAGGTTGCTGGGAGAAGGAAAGGAGAGCACAGGGAAAGAAATGTGGGTGATGCCACTGCTGTTGTCACTCTCCAGGCTCATGATGGGTCACAAGGATGAGCAGAGGGCTGGAGCACCTCTCCTATGAGGACAGACTGAGAGAGTTGGGACTGTTCAGTCTGGAAGAAGGCTACGAGAAGACCTAATTGTGGCCTTCCAGTATCTGAAGGGGGCTCCAAGAAAGCTGGGAAGGGACTTCTGAGGGTGTCAGGGAGTGATAGGACTGGGGGGCATGGAGCAAAACTAGAAATGGATAGATTGAGATTGGATGTTAGGAAGAAGTTGTTCCCCATGAGGGTGGTGAGAGACTGGCACAGGCTGCCCAGGGAGGTGGTGGAAGCCTCATCCCTGGAGGATTTTGCAGCCAGGCTGGATGTGGCTGTGAGCAACCTGCTGTAGTGTGAGGTGTCCCTGGGCATGGCAGGGGGTTTGGAACTACATGATGCTTGAGGTCCCTTCCATCCCTAACAGTTCCATGATGAGCTGCTCTGGGGACCCAGGTGCCAGGGTGCTGCTGTACAAGGCTCCCAGTAACACATCTGCCTCTTGCTCTTCCCTGCAGGAATCTACATCCTGATCGCGGTCGGAGCTGTCATGATGTTCGTGGGGTTCCTGGGATGCTATGGTGCTATTCAGGAGTCTCAGTGCCTTCTGGGAACGGTGAGAGACACAGTGTTGGGTGCTGCTTGGCACTGTGATGTCCCTGCATGTGGCTGTGCCTCCCTTGCTGGAGCCTTTCCCAATAAACGGGGCTGGGTGGTCTCCAATGGTACAGAGAACTGGGAAGAGCGGCTGAGACCCCATCAGGCTGTGCTGTGTTCAGAGAGACCTGGAGAGCTGGGTGGTGAGGAAGCCTGGCAAGGGCAAGTGCAGGGTCTTGCCCCTGGGAGGAATAACCCCTTGCACCAGTACAGGTGAGGGCTTCACCTGCTGGAGAGCAGCTCTGCAGAGAAGGACCTGGGAGAGGTGGTGGTCAACAAGTTCCCCATGAGTCAGCAATGTGCCCTTGTGGCCAAAAGGGGTGCATTAAGAAGTCGTGGCTAGCAGGTCAAGGGAGGTTCTCCTCCTCCTTTATTCTACCCTAGTCAGGCTCCATCTGTGTTTTGTATCTGTTCCTGGGCTCCCCAGTTCAGCAGTGACAGGAGAGAGCCCAATGGAGGCTACAAAGAAGCTGAGGGGTTTGAAGCATCTCTGTAAGGAGAAAAGGCTGAGAGCCCTGGGGCTGTTGAGCCTGGAGAAGACCAGACAGAGGGGATCTGAGCAATATTGATCAACAGCTAAAGGGAGTAGGGCAACAGGATGGAGCCAGATTCTTTTCAGTGGTGCCCTGTGACAGGACAAGGGGCAATGGGCACAAATGAACCCAGCAGGTTCCATCTGAACAGGAGGAAAAACTTCTTTGGTGCGAGGGTGCTGGAGCCCTGGAGCAGGCTGCCCAGAGAGGTTGTGGAGTCTCCTTCTCTGGAGAAGTTGCAAACCCAGCTGGGCAATGTGATCCTGGGTGACCTGCTGTGGGTGACCCTGCTTTAGCAGGGGGAGGTTGGACTGGATGATGTTCGGTGGTTCCTTCTAACCCCTACTATGCTGTGGTCTAGCAGGGGAGCACTGTTTGTCAGGCTGACTGCAAGCTCTTTGTGCTTGGCTGCAGAACAGAGGCTGAAGCCAACAACATAGCAGAAGAGGTGCAAGCAGCAGGATTCTTGAAGATTCCTTTTCTCTGTTACATCTGATACCCCCTCCCCATGCTTTTATGCCCACCAGGGTCTGGCTGTCTCACCAAAAACCCACTTAAACTCTCCTCTGTACCTGATATCCCCTACAGCTTCCCTTCCTCACTGTACCCTTTCAAGGCTGCCTTTGGCAACTGCAGTTCTTTTAAGGAATCATCTACTATTTTTATCTGTTTGGCTGAGGAAACAGGCAAGACTTCCCACAGTATGTTACAGTGAGGACATCTAGGTACATCCTGGAAAATCCGTTCCTGAAGCCCTACAGGCGTCCTTGATGCGAGGCTGCGGCTCAGGATTCCTGGCAGGGGATGAGCTTCCTTCTGTAAACTTGAAGCCAAACCAAAAGGCTTTGCCTTGGGGTAAGGGAGGGAGACCTATTTATCTGAAGCAAGTTCTCATGTGTGGTTCAACTTTAAACTCAGAATCACAGGAACATTCAGCTTGGAAAAAGACCCTCAGCATCACTAAGGCCAGCCAAGAACCCTGTTCTGCAAGGGTCACCCCTAAACCATATCCCCAAGCACCACATCCACACCACCTTTAAACAAGGGTTGGGTGACTCCACCACCTCCCTGGGCAGCACATTCCAGTGCCTGACCACTCTTGCTGGGAAAAATCTTTTTCTTATTGTCCAGTCTAAACCTCCCCAGTGGCATCTTGAGGCCATTCCCTCTTGTTCTGTCACTAATTACCTGGGAAAAGAGACCAGCAGCAGCCTCTCCACAACCTCCTTGCAGGTAGTTGTAGAGAGCAATGAGGTCTCCCCTCAGGCTCCTCTTTTCCAGACTAACCATCCCCAGTTCTTTCAGTCACTCTTCATTAGAGTTATTCTCCAAACTCCATGCAAAGAGAAACAGTTGGAAGGGTAAAACATAAAACTTGGAACAAAACCACATTGGAAGGGCTTTCCAGCACTTTGGCTTTCTTGTGGTGTGGTGCAGTGACCCATAGGTGTGGACTCAGCTGGGACAGAGGGGAATGGAGCTCCTTTCCCTCCCCTCGCAGATGACTTCACCTCTCGTTGCTTCTGATTCCCCGCAAGAAGGAGATGCTTCAAACCAGCTTTTCTAAAGCACCTCTGAACATCAATGGGGATGCTGCTGTAGGAGTTTTCAGGCTTTGTCATGCTGCTGAGAAGAGGAGCAGCCTGAACACAAATCTGACAGGGGTTTTGTAGTGATTTCTGGCAGCCTGGATTGTCTCTTTTTTTGTTAACACAAGCGATTACAGAACCTGGCTTGCCCCTCACTCCCTCTTCAAGTTGGAAAGAGGATTAGAAGGGCAGATGGTACAAGGTACCTGAGGCCTGACAGGGAAACAGGCTGCTTGGGCTGGAATTAGCAGCTCTGTGCACTACAAGTCTTTTCTCACACCTTGGCTTGCCAAGAGGAGACTGGAGATGCCTCACGGTGAAGCTTCTGCTAGCCAAGGCTCCCACCATGCTCCAAGGACGTCTCCAGGCAGCATCCTCAGGGAGTGGTAGCAAAGCAGCCTCTCTCCCCTCTCCTGCAGCCCACTGATGGAGTGACTATAGACTTATGGCAGGAAGAGAGTACCAGGAAGCTCCAGGCTGACAAAATCCCACGGAAGCTGAGTGATGAGCCTTGAGGAAAGCAGGAAGGAGCTGCTAGGCATGGAGCAGGCTCTGCTCCCTCGGAAGGGCTAGGGCACATCTGACCATCATGTTCCCAGAGAGTCAAGCCATCCTACAGAGCTGAGCCTGCAGGAAGCTGTACCTTCACATCTGAGATACAGGAGCCATCTTTCACTGGAGGCTGACCACAGCAAGAAGTGAGCCCTAGTGCTTAACCAGAGAACTATGCTGATGTGATGCCTGTGGTTGAGGGTGAGGATGTGGGACCCTGTCCCCCAGAGCTGTTCCTTGGACAGTCAGGGATAGATAGGTGTTTAGATAAGAGATGGTTGTTTGGAGACTAGAGAAGGACGTTAGAAGTCCTCTCCTGCTGTCAAGTCAACAGTTCTCCTTCCATTTTGCTGATAATCCTTTGCTCTTGCACGTGAGAAACTCACATTTCCTCTGTGGAAGAAGGAAATGTCTGGAACACACAGAGGCTGTTGCTCCCCTCCATGCTGTGATTTTTATCTTCTCCTGACTGCATTCACCTCTTTTGCTGCTTTGCTTCTGTGGCAACTCTCCCAGTGTGGAGCTTTTTCCCAGCAAGAAGTCACCGAGGGCGTTGTGGTCACAGAGGTGACGCTGGCTGCGCGTGGAGCATTCCTGTCTGTGCCTTCTCACTTGGCTCTGACATGTGAACTTTAGGGCTTCCCGTTCCAACAAACCAACATCTTCCTGGGATCTGGACAAAAGGATGGAGGGAAGCTCTGGGGCATGGCAGGGAGGAGTGCTGGAGCTGCATGAGCAGGGTGGGACTGTGGGAAAACGTCAGTCTTGGTATTTATGCAAAAAACTGCAGTAGCCTTGCGGGGCTGTGGATGCCAGGAGAGCTGCCCATAAATCACACCCTGCAGCTCCTCGGCAGCCAAAACGTGCTTTTAACCCTGCACTGCCCATTCCCACCCTCAGAGCATCTGTGGGCAGAGAAAGGAGCTTGTCTGGGTGCTCCTGAAGGCACACAGGGCATCCCTGGGTGGGAAGGGGTCTGCTAATCTTCACTCAGTCATCCCAGGGTTCTGGGTGTGGGGTGACCTCTGATGAGTTAGAGGCAAACATGTTTGGGCTTAGAGTGTGTATGAGAAAGAAAATGACTTAAACTCAGGTGGCAGCTTCCTTGCTCTCCTCTCTATCAGCAGGAGTGGCACTCCACAGCTCTAGCCACCTTAGTGCTGATTTGCCCAGACCACTAAATGTCCCCCTCTCGATTTGTCTTTGCAGTTCTTCACTTGCCTGGTGATCCTCTTTGCCTGCGAAGTTGCAGCTGGAATTTGGGGATTTGTCAACAAAGACCAAGTAAGACAACTCCAAAACCTGCTTCTGTGGGAGTGGGAGGCTGGGGCAAGACTGCAGCAGATCCCAGCATGGGTTGTTTTGCACATGAGCTGCTCCTGAAGTGAGTCATAGAGGGGCTTGAATTAGCTGCGTGACCTGGGCAGGTCACCTAACTCCTTTTGGGCTGATGAACTTTAAATGCAAGCACTTGATGGGGGCAACTGCCCCTTATAGTACCATGTCTGGATTAAAAATAGCCCTGTCTGACTTGGGACTCCTTGCTTACCCTGTCAGTTACAGAGTGAGGTGATTCACATCTGAAGGGAAGCCATCTGCAGGTCCTAGGTCCAAGGAGCGAATGCAGCCATGTGGCTCCGAAGGGTGGGAGTGCCATACAGGGAGAGCCTGGGTCTGCATTAATGGCATTGCTTGATGCTTCCTGCTCCTTGCTGGTGTCAGATAACCCACTCTGAGCTGTTCCTCTGCCAGGACTGAGATTGCTCCTGATCAATGTGCTGGGCATGCACCCAGGGTAGAAGTCATGTGTCTGCCCCAGGCACCTGCTAGGGACAGCTCAAAGGAGGGCCTCTGGCTGGAAAGGGGTTAGCTAAAGGGTAGGACTGAAAATGGCAGCTTTTCAGCTTCCTTCTCTGCTCATCTTCCCTTCATCACATGTAAGAAGGCTGGAGAAGGCCTGTTTATGAAGGCCTGCAGTGATAGGACAAGGGGCAATGGTTTGAAATTAGAGAAAAGTAGATTTAGACTGGATGTTAAGAAAATGTTCTGCACCATGAAGCACAGGAACAGGTTGCCCAGAGGGCTGGTGGAGATGTCCCTGATCACTGCAGGGGGGTTGGACTGGATGGCCTTAAAGGTCCCTTCCAACCCAGGTGATTCTATGATTCCATAAGCTCACACACATGCAGAGCTTGGCCTCAAAGGGCAGCATGGCCATGCTGCAGCAGGCTGGGTGCTGATCACTCTGCTGTTGAGGGTCTGGAGGAGAGAAGGGGACTGCGTGTGCTCAAAGCCAAGGTTAGGCTCTCTGGCAGGGTGGGAAATGTGTTTACTAAGAGATGGAAGCTAGCTGTGTAAGTAGGTGGTAGCCTGCTCAGCTTTCACAGGCAGGCAGCCCACAGCTGCCCAGCTCAGCCACAGACAGGAACAGCCTCGCAGTCGCTCGGCACAGAGCGTGACTTCACTGGAACAGACTCTTCCGGGGCTAAACGTTGCTGTGCGGGCAGGGGGCTGTTTCCTAGCAACTTTGGGGAGCTAATTAACCTTTGCAGAGGGGCTGTGCCTCCTGCAGATGTTAATTTGTGCATCCTGAAGAGTCCAAGATGCGCAACACGACCAACGGCAGAAAGGCTGAAGGCGGAATAAGGAGGGACCCCATGTCTGGGGCTCTCCGTGCTGGGGAGGAGGCGCTCGGCCGCTGGAGCACAGGGCTGAGAGATTCAGGACTTGGCAAGGCAAGGGCGATGACTTCAGTCCCTCAGATGAATTTTGCAGTTTAAAATGAGTTGGTGGCAGTCTGTTTGCCTCAGCTGCTTTTGCAGCCCTGGTGATGAATGGGCTGTTAGGAAATTCCCTGCTCCCAAGGCAGGCAGCTTTCTTCTTCCTGCCTCGGTCAGGGACATCATGGGAGCAGCATGGGCTGGAAGGGAAGAGCTGAATGATCCCAGGCATCGAGAGCAAGGACTCCATTCCACTTGGGTTTGCAGCCCCGTAGTGGGGACAGTCATGTCCTATTAGGCAGGTGTAGGATGCTCTTCCATGAGGCTGGAGGCAGTCTCCCTCAGCCTGCCTTCTTGGAGGTACTTTAGATACAGGCAAGAAGTAGGATGATGATTTTATTCTTCCCCATGTAGCAGAGTCAGATGGTTTGATTGAAGAAGATAGCCCTCCAAAGCAAGCTTGTGTGAGCAGTGCTGGAGAGGCACTGGGATCATTGATTGAAATCACACTCCTCCTTGCTGCAGTTTCTTTTTCTTGTGCTAATCCAGGCTGTGCTGCCAAGAGCAGATGTTTTAGGAAGCATTTTCCCTTCTGTACTTGCTTGGATTTCTTTCTTTCTGTTTCTCTTGCATGTCCTCCTTTCATCTGCCTCTTGCAACTCTTTGGAGGGTGTGGGAAGAGAAGCCAGAAGGTCAATTCCCCTGAATACAAGGGGGGACTTGCACTGCAAAGCAGACCCCCGTGGGTGACTGGAGATTACCAGCCCAGGTGGCAGGGACTGGAGTACAAATGAGACTTCTCCTGTAGCCGTGTACAGGATGGGGGTGCCCAGCTCCAGGGGGGGACCCAGCCAGAGTTTTGACAGCCATCCAGAAGCATCAAAGTTTCCTGATCCAAATGAGCCTCGCTAGGCTTTGGTGTGCAATCTATCCCCAATTCCTGCCCCCTCCTCCAAGCTACACCAGAAGCCAAGGAGCCCATACCTACAGGTGGCCTTGCTTGCACACCCCACCTCCTCCTGACTTCCCCAGCATGCCCTGCCTCTTCAGCCTCAGTGGGAAGCATATTTCCTGCCTGCTTTGTCTCCATACATTGAGTGGTTCAGAACAAGCTGTTTCTGCTTTCCTGAGCCCAATGGCAAATGCACATGGGCTGAAACCTATCTCAGCTCTTGTGGTTTACCCTCTAGGCCTTGGCTGCCTTTGCCTGCTAGAGAGAGCTCATGGAGCCCTTGGACAGCATTGGCTGGAAGCTGCTGGCTGGTGAATGAAGTTCTTCATATTTGCAGCTGGAGGGACTTGCCCTTTTTCCCCCCTCACACATAAAGGGAGGGTCTGAATTGTGTTTAAAAACTGCTCATCTACGTGGAACCTGCCCCCTTCAGGCACATCTGCTGGATGGGTTTCCTCCTCCTCCTGCTGGCTGAAAGGGTGTTTTCCCCCCCTGTCTTTCCTAGATAGCCAAAGATGTGAAGCAGTTCTACGACCAAGCGTTTCAACAGGCGCTCCTGGCAGACACGGACACCAAAAACAGCAAAGCTGTCGTGAAGACCTTCCATGAAACGGTAAGATGCTGGTGGCCTCAGCTCTGCTGAGCCTAAGTGCACCCACTGAGGGATGGCATCCTCTGTGCTGCAAATGACACCTGGGTAACTTCTGTTTAGCTCGCCTCTGCTGTGAGGCCAGGCTGAGAGAGTTGGGCTTGTTCAGCCCGGAGAAGAGAAGGCTCTGGGGAGACCTTCTGGTGGCCTTGCAGTGCTTAAAGAGGCTGATCAGAGAGCTGGGGACAGACTTGTCGTTGTCCTGTCACAACAGAGCCTGCTCACAACAAGCCCAGAGAAGAGCAACAAAGCTTTGTGAGGGGTTTGGAGCACAAGCCTTGTGAGGAATGGCTGAGGGAGCCTCAGGTGTTTGGCCTGGAGAAGAGGAGGCTCAGGGGAAACCTTCTTGCTCTCTACAACTACCTGAAGGGAGGTTGTAGCCAGGTGGGGGTTGGTCTCTTCTCCCAGGCAACCACCACCAGAACAAGAGGACACAGTCTCAAGCTGTGCCATGGGAGGTTTAGGCTGGATGTTAGGAAGAAATCCTTCACAGACAGAGAGATTGGCCGTTGGAATGTGCTGCCCAGGGAGGTGGTGGAGTCACTATCACTGGAGGTGTTTAAGAAGAGACTGGATGAGGTGCTTAGTGCCATGGTTTAGTTGATGGTGCTGGGTGATAGGTTGGTCTTGATGATCCTGAAGGTCTTTTCCAACCTGGTTAATTCTGTAAGGATTGATGAATTTAAACTAAAAGGGGGAGATTCAGACCAGAGAGAAGGAAGAAATGTTTTACACTGGTGAGACACTGACCTAGGTTGTTCTAGGAGGTGGCTGATGTGCCATCCCTGGAACCATTCCAGGTCAGGTTAGCTGGGGCTCTGAGCAGCCTGCAGATGTCCCTGCTATGACTGCAAGGTACTAGATAACCTTTAAAGGTCCTTTCAAGGCAAGCTACACCATGATTCTGTGTGTGGTGTGTCAGTAGGTAAGTGGTGAGGAGTGACTGTTGCTGCACAGGGACTGATCCTCCCCATGGAGACAGGGGCAGAAAGTTGAACTCCAAGTCCTTGGGCAGGGAATGAAAGCAACACTGAGTTTTTTAATGCTTAGTACAGAACTGGATCAAGTGTATTCTCAGCACTGGGATTTTGCTGCCTGCTTCCCAAGCTCTACATAGAAATCTCCCCTCCATAGGAGTTTCTTGCAGCCAGAGGAAATGAGACTGTTATAGGAAGGAAAGTTAAAAATGGAGGTCAGGCAAATGAATGGGAAAAGCAGGGTCTGAAGCAGCCTCAGGTCTTGGCCTGTTGATTTGCTGTTCTGACATGTCATAAAAGAGTGTTGTACCCTCTTCATCATTCTGTTCAAGCTGTGCAGGGAAGTCTGGCCCCAGCTCTAATTGAGTTGCTTTTCTTTTGCCTCAGCACCCCTGCTTTAAGTAGAGTCATTGGAAGAAAGATGCTGCCTGGAGGAACTAATCTCAGTATTTCCTCTGCTCAGCAGGAAGCAAAATCTCTGGAGGGTGTTGGGTTTGCTGTCCTCCAGGACACCAGTGCCAGACCTGTCTGGCAGTATTGTAGGAAGCAGCTTGTAGAAAGGAAAAAAAGATTGAATTTGCAGAGTGGTTCCCCCTCTTGTGTTTCCCCATCTTGTGTTTCTCCTTCCAAGATGCCTGCTTGGCCTTGGGGGGCTCAAGGCTGCTTAACAGTGGGGAGAGCATTGCACGAGTGTTTGCTGTCTGCTAATGCTGATTTTCTTGGCTTTGGGTGGACTGTGTTTTCCCCTCTCTCCATGTAGCTGGACTGCTGTGGTCCCGACAATGCGATAGGAACTATCACTCCCCTGTGGAGAGAAGACCTCTGCCCAAAGAAGGACTCCATTCTGAAGAGCCTTATTGAGGTAGGCATGGCTGCTCTTCACCCAGCTCCTGCAAAGAAGCTTGGGGAAAGGTTAGAGATGTCATTTATTTGGAGGTGCTACGGGGGGGGATGTTGGGAAGCTTTCAGCAATGTTTCCTTTGCTGTCCCTGCCTGATGGGGCTGGCAGGCACAGAGGGTGAAGTCCTTGGGGATTTCCTAGTGGGAAGTCCTAGAGCCGGGAGCCAGGCGTATGGGTGGGACCGGAGGGAAGCAGAGCTGCCGTGCTGGGGGTGGGTGAGGGGAAAGCTGGCTCCTGACTGGTGTGCTGCTCTGCTTCAGTCCCCCAGCTGCCACAGAAAAATCGACGAGCTGTTCTCTGGGAAGCTCTACCTGATCGGTATCGCTGCCATCGTGGTTGCTGTGATCATGGTGAGTGTGACTGCACAGTGCTCTGGTGTTGGGGGACAGGGAAAAGCCACCTGAGCTGTTCCAGCTGCTCTGGGTCTGTCCCTCTCCTCTAGATGCCCCAGTGCCAGCTCTGCACCTCAGCTGCTCTGGGATGTGGCGAAACCGAGGGCTTCTTTGTCCTCCCTGGGGGGGTTGGGATGTCAGAGCAGGAGTCCAGAAGCACAGAGCACCATTAAACCTCCTCACTGTCTCCAAACCCACTCAGATCTGCTTGCTTTGCTAGGGTGTTTGCTCCCCAGTGAGCACTGGGTAACCCAGCATGGGTACAAAGGCTGGGCTGTAATGCCACAGGCACCTGGAAGCATTTGCTCTGTGGTTGGCAGCTGTGAGCCTTGCCAGCAAGAGAGGAGAGAACATCTCCCAGGCAACCAGCACCAGAACCAGGGGACACAGTCTCAAGCTGCGCCAGGGGAAGTTTAGGCTCGAGGTGAGGAGAAAGTTCTTCACCAAGAGAGTCATTAGCCATTGGGATGTGCTGCCCGGGGAGGTGGTGGAGTCACCATCCCTGGAGGTGTTCAAGAGGAGATTGGATGTGGCACTTGGTGCCATGGTCTAGTCAAGGGTCTGTGGTGACAGGTTGGACTCGATGATCCTCGAGGTCTCTTCCCACCTCGGCGATACTGTGAGACTGTGATCTTCCCCTCTCTTATCAGCTCCTAATGGAAAGAGCAGCAAAGACACAGCGCTGCCCTTACCTCTGGCATTAAGAGACTGGAGTGAGGGACATTGGGATGTGGGAAGCTCTGGCAGTTCTTACTGGTCAGAACCTCACTGGTGTCTCTGTGTCTCCCAACAGATCTTTGAAATGATCCTGAGCATGGTGCTGTGCTGTGGCATAAGGAACAGCTCCGTCTACTGAGCCATGAGAGCCAGGGAGGGGAAGGGGGTAGCAGGGTGGACGGCGCTAGAGGGGACCCCAAGTGCCACCAAGTGACCAGGAGACATTTCAACGAAAGACAAAGAAAACTCTGTATATAAATACTTCCACTATTACCATGCAGTACTTATCATTTTTATGGCAAAGGAGTCTCTTTTTTTTTGGTAATAAATAAAACTTTCCCAGACCCTCGTGGCTGAGTTAGTTACACATCAGTTGTGTGTGATGGGGAAAGCTGCTGCAGCAGGAGATCAAGTCCTTCCTCCCCCTTCCCCACCCCCCTGTAACTCAGAAGTAAAGCTGGTGGAAGATGTAGAGAGGAGAAGGGCTGCAGCCTGTCAGCAGAAATCTTTGCCTTGGTTTTTAATTCTCTTTTTTCTTTTTCCAACCCCAACTTTTCCCTTTTTTTATCTGTATGTAATCAGATGCTGAAGCAGGATTTAGCATTTCTGTTTGCTTGTGCTCCTCTTTTTTTTTTCCCCCTTACCATCACCCCCAACTCCCTGGCTGGCTGTGGGGGAAGCCTGGGAGAAGAGAGGGAACAGCCCCCATCACCTGGGTGTGATGCATCCGGGGTGGGGTCACAGGCACCTCGTTCCTCTCCAACCTGTTTGCATCGCTAGGTCGATCCTGAACACAAACCATGCTTCCATTTTTTGGCTCTCTGAGGAGTGGTGATGCTTTGGGGGTTTGGGGTTTTTTTTGGCTTTTTCTTTTTGTATTTTTTCCCCCCTCTTCTTTCTTAGGGTTGTAGCTTTCTCAATTGGCTCACTGCCACCGATTCACTGCATCCAAGGGTCAGTGGCTAAATTGCAGTCCCCATTTTTTCCAATGGAACAAACTGAAAAACTAGGAAGTGCTTTTTAAACCTCCTTCAGTGTTTCTTTTATAGACCTATGCTTTGAGTTCTGCACTGAGATTCCACTGTTAAGCTAATGCTGGCATATAAATATTGGGGGGGGTGGGGGGGAGGGAAAGAAGAAAACTTAATAAAAGAAGTCCTTAAGCTTTAGAACTCCTGCAGTTGTGCGTTGCAGGGTGAGGCTTGGGGGTTCCCAGCCGCTCATGTTTGAAATGTCATCTTTGCATCACTCTCTTGCTCCAGGCAATTTTCCTGACTTACAGCACCTTGTCACACACTGGCAGTGCTGGGAAATTGCCATCACCTGATTCTGCAGAAAAAGAAAAGTCCACTTAGATCAATGACAGTTAGATCAGCTTAGCAAAGCCAGGATTTCAGAGCACGCCGGGTGAAACCTGTTCCTGTGACCTGGCTGAGCTTTGGCTGCCAGTTTGGTGAATGGGGCTTCTGTTATCATGCAGACAGAGGGGGAGAGTGGCCCAGGAGCTATGTAATAAAATCTGAGAGTCTCTAAAAAGATATCTATGTGTATAGTTCTATAGAAATATATTTTTAAGCAAAGCCTTTTCTTTAGCCCTACAGGCACTCGAGCTGGAAATGATGGCATCTCTCAGCTCTCTGTCACCTCGCAGCAGGTGAGGGGAGGAGCTGAAACTTGTGATCACTTTCCCCACTTCAGGAATATTTCTGTTTCTCAAAGTGTTTCACTCTCCCCCCCTTTGTGGCAACAATGAGCTTCAGATAGGGTAGGGAGGCAGACCCACAATCATTATGAACTAATCTTGTCCACTCCACGTGGTGCTGTGGCCATTGCCACCACAGGACATGAAATTCCTGCACTGGGGCAAGCTGATCCATTCGGAGGCTTTTCTCCCCATGCTACTCCCCCCACCTTTCCTCTTCCTGCCTTTTAGTATATAGGGCCTTTAGAAAGTATATAGGTAAATATATATATATATAAAAATATATATATAAATATATATATCAAGCTGTGCTGGGTAAGAGGAGGAAGTGCTTCAGGCAGAACTTCAAATTGAGGGGTTGGACAAGAGAAGATTCAGCCTTAGAAATCGAGCCTTAAAAGCAACACTGCCCTGAATGTCCACCTTGTGCACGGGAAGAACGAGAGGAGGTTTTGCAGTAGGTCACCTCCCTCCCCTGCTCCCAGCATAGCTCCTTCAGGTCACATCTGCTCTGTCATGTGGCTCTCTGTGTATGCACCTACCAAGCATGTGTGTCTCCAGGGATGTGCGCCGGGCTCGGGAGCGTACAGGATGGATGTGTAACTTGCCGCCTCTGCCGCCGGCTGTTGGTCAATGTGTATAAATATGCCATTAAGCAGCTTCAGTTCTGCTTTCCTTTTGGTTTGGGTTTTTTTATTTCCTTATACTGCATTTTTTGATATTGTTCAGCATTCAGTTGATGCTGTCTGTGTGGCTGGAGCTCTGTTTGAAGATGGGCTGGATCTCGATGCGGGCCAGCTGTGTCCTTAGGACATTAGAGCTTTAGAGGTCTAGGTTGTCCCAGGAGAAAGTGGTACTTGGAGAGGGAGTCTGAGAGCTGTGGAAGGAGGAAGAGCAGGACATTCTTTCAGTCCATGTCCCCCACACAGGCTGCAGTTTGCACTCTGGCTCACTTCAGAGGTGGCTTGTCACTGTGGGGAGCTCCAGAGGCAGTTCCCTGGGTCGCTTCCTTACCCTGTGGCTGCTGCAGAAAAGGTGCTTCCAGGAAAGGTACTGCAGGAGGGGAACAGCCAGCAGATGGGAAGCTTATGGAAGGGGGCAGAAGGCATTTTGGAGGGAGAGAGTAATGCTTTTTTGAGTGGCTAGCTGAGTGTCCCCATGTTCCATAGAATGGTCATTGGCTGGAGCAGGAGGGGTGAGCCCTAGGACAAGAGAGAGAGGGAAAGAATCAGTCTGGTTTGGGTTGGGAGGAACTGTCAAATATCATCTAATCCAATCCCCCTGCTGTGAGCAGGGACAGCAACTAGAGCAGGAACTGTCAAGTTTAAGAACAATGAAGCAGCTGAGAAATTCTCTCAGCAAAAGCTGCGCACTTGGGTCAGTTTGAGTCCAACCACCTCTGAAGCTGGACCCGAGTTAAAACAAATTAGAGAGGGATCTGTGAAGGGCTGAGAGGACTTGACAGGATCCAGAAGTGACAGAGTTCTTCTGCCAGTTGTTCAGTCCCAAAGCTTGGAGCCACTCAAGGACGACTTCAGCCCTAGCTCAGACCCTCTTCTGCATAGCTGTGCGTTTGTGTGTGCAGCACGGGGCCCTGCCCTGCTCCCCCTCCATGCCCCCTAAAACCAAACCACAGATGAAATAGTGGGCTGTAAAAACAAACCTCTCCCTCTCCAGGGAAGCATGGTGCTGGAGCTAGAGAGAAAAGGGCCTTGAGCTGAGGCAGGGAGGAGGAGAGAGGCTGGTGGGGAAGAGGACAGTCAACTTTCCAGGTCTGAGTTGAAAGACCACATGGAGAGGTCAAACAGAGCTGCTGACAGCTTAACTGAATGCTTGGGATTTTTTCCTACTGTGGAGCATGCCACAAAGCAGTGTGTTTAACTTCCTTCTGCCTTTTACTTTTTCTTTTTCTTTTCTTTTTTTAATTTTATTTTATTTTTTCAAAAGAAAAGGAAAGAAATGAAACAAGAATCAATCTTAATAAACGTTTCTCATAGTGTGCGTAGTGTGCTGAACTGCTGCAGTTTTACAACCAGTTAACCTTAACACCAGGATGCTTTGTGAACCTGGCTCTGACAGCATGGGTCTTTCCAGCCCCTGGGAGGGGGCCTGCAGGCAGGCTGGGGATGCATCCAGAATGGTGCTGAGGGAAGGCAAACACCACTGCCTGCCGCCAGCGGTGGCTGCTACAGTTGTGCCTCCCCTCAAGGGCAAGGGCGGCACAGCTGGAGGGGAGCTAATGTGGGTTGCAAAGAGGGGGAACTGTGCTGGAATTCAGGGGTGCTGCGGTTGCAGTACTGTGCAAGCTCCAGGGGCTTCTCCTAAAGTGACCAAAAATGGCCCCAAATGTGCTCTGCTGCCATCCAGCCCGGGGCTGGGCTGGTGTTTGTGGGTGGCTTGGTAATGCCAGTGTGCTCGCCACCGCCTGCCCCTCTGCACCATCAAGGAAAGCCTGGCTAGAGGAGGGAGAGGCTGAGTGCTGTGGTCCCAGAGTGCCTGCCTTGCCCTGCCCTGCCCTGGCCTCCTGGCTGTGTTTGGAGTGGGAAGATCCTGGCAGTGCCGGTCTGGAAGGGGCAGGGAATGCCAGGGAAGGCCGGGCGAGGGAAAGCCACGTTCAGCTGCCCCAGAGAAAGGCAAGCCCTGCTCCCGGCAGCTGTGCCTCTGCTACCAGATCATGCCCATCTGTTGTTCTTTCACTTGTTTACCTGAATGTTACTGGAGTCAGACATCATGACTTCTGGAAATTTAAAAAAAAAAAAAGAATAAAAATATAAAATAAAAAAAAATCTTTAAAAACAATAAAAAAGGGCAAGAAACCAACCCAGGCAAGCACTTGTTAGTGGCTTTTTGATGATGTGTTGTCAGATCTTGTTTCTTTCCAGCATGTACAGATTTCTGCCATATCTTCCAAGGGCACAGGCTCATCTCCTTCTCCTGTTCAGGCAAAATTCAGGCTGCAGGGAATGCAGTCCTCAGCTGACCCTATCAGTGGTTTCCCATGGATGTGATGCTCTTCGCTTCATGCCTTAAAACATTTGGATTGTGGTGCTGTGCTGTTGTTCCAGGGAGGGATGAAATTATTCCTGCCTCTGGAGTGGGGATGAAGCTGATGTGAGTCACTGCCAGACTCAGACTGCTGTTCAATGGGGGGAGAAATGATAGTGGAAACCAACTGGCAGAGCGGAGTGCGCATTTGGCAGCCAGAGCTGGTCCCTTGGGACCTCAGCCTGGAAGCATAGCTGGGATCTTAAACCTTCCCTGGCTCTGTCTGTGACTCAGGTCTGAGTGTTAACACTGCTGTGCTCATGCAGGTGCTGCGAAGGCGTGGGTTCTTCTTGGGAAAGAGCAGTCCTGCTGTGCAGGAGCGTGTGAGGCCACTCAGATAAGGCCCTGCCAGGGGAAGGGGTGGGTGGAATCCCTGCAGCCCACCGGCTCTCATGTTGCACCTTGGCGTGCACTTCCCGTCAACATTTTTCTTCATAGGTCTGAAGGACTGAGAAAGTCACTGGAGGCCTTAACTGTGGACTCATGATTCCTGGGCATATGACTGTGGAATCTTTTCTTCATAAACCAAGAATTTTTCAACAAATGAAAACACAAGCATGAATTTCTTCTAAGCTAGACCACGTTGGGATTGTTTTTTCCCCAGCAGGATTCTTTTCCTTCTCCCTCCCAAACTGTTTCCTTCCCCCCTCCCCTCTGGACTGTTTCTAAGGAGAAGTTTTGGATGTCTTTTTTGCTCTGCTGAGCTCTATTTCATAAGCCTCTTCTGTGATGTTTGTGTTCTAAGTAGCAACGTGCCTGTTCCCTGTTAAGAGAGCTGCAAGGAATCAGTATCAATTGCTGTGTCCATCCCTTACAGAAAGATTGTCTGAGCTCTGACCAAGATTTGCAATGCTCCCAGTGGAGGGAAAAGCCCAGCCAGCTCTCCCATGTAAGAGCTGTTTCTGGTGGAGGTTTCTGTGGAGCAAAGCACCCTCCCTCTGCCTGCCAGCTCTCCTTGCCAGGCTCAGTGCTGAAGGATGTGTTAGACAGTGGCTGTTCTGACATTCCTGCTCTGTGTCCTTTTCTGAGCATGGCCCTCACAGTTTAGGGGAGTTTCAGCTGCAGGGCAAGCTGCTGACAATGGAGAAGACTGTTTTGAACTGAAAGGTGAATGTTTCAACACCTCCCTCATTTACAAGGGCTGAGAAGCTGTGGCTGCATCAGAGAGGAGATGTGAGTGGAAATACAGACCCCGGTGAGAGAACATCTGCCATCAGTGGGTGCTGAAAGGGAGAGGGAAAAAATTAACTTCCAGACCAGCTCTTAAGTGAAAAAGATACAGGCTAGAAACCCCAGCTGTCATAGATGCCACACTGTGCACTGCAATAGAGGTGCAGTGTTAATCCATGTGGTTTTGTCTGAACACTCCCCTCAGCTGCAGCCTGGGGAGCACCAGATTACTTTGCAGCAGTCATGACCCTAGCAGCAGGGCACAGAAGTGCTGTTCTTCAGCCAGCTTCTGGCAACTTGTCTGATGCAGGCAGCCTGATGCTTTCACTTCATAGCCCAGGGACCTGGAGCAAGCAGAAAACACCACCCAGCATCTGGAACTGCTGGAACTGAAGCCCAGGTTGTTTTCACACCTGCAGATACATTAGGGGGTACATAAACTTTGCAGCCAGGCATGCCACTGCAGGCTGGCTGGCATTTCTCCCTGGCTTTAGAGGGCTCAGCTCAAGTGCCAGTGGTTGCAAGTAGCACTCTTAATTGGAGTGTAATCACACTTTTTCCTCTTAAAAAAAGCAAGCTGGTTTTGGCCCTGCTTCACTAGGGCATTCCCTTAAGCTGGCCACAGCTTTGACTGAGTGCTGAAGAGGTGTTGATGTTAGGCCAGGCGAGATGGTGCCCACACGACACCCTCTCTGCCAGCTAGAAGTAAACTGGGCAGAGGTCCCCCAGCCAGGCTTAGTGGTGGTTACAAAGTTGTGTTGGTTCATGTCCTACATGTCATGCTCTAGGAAAACTGGTTTGGGTTGTCTTGGTTTGGGGTTTTTTGGTAATAACTACAAGGCCCTCATCTGGTTCTAAGATCCTCCTTCACCTCATAACTACACCTGTATCAAGCATGCTGGGGTGAAGGATAGGAAAGGGGTGTGTGTGGAAATAAAGGCAATAATTAAGGGTTTTTTGGGGGGGCAAATACTCCATAGCTAAGTCCAAATGAACAGAGACCCCCCCCCAACTGTTTTGTTTCTTTTAATAAAAAGCCAAATAATTGCAGGGAATATTAATGTTGCTCTTAAATGACTTCAGCTCCTTCCCACACACACAGTTTCTCTAAGGGAAAAGGGGTTAAGGTTCTCCCTGCAAGCCCTCTCCAGGCTAGCAGTGACATTGTTATTGAGAAGAGTCAAGCTGATAAAGACCTTCACGGCCTGTCTGCATTACAACTCTCTTCACAAGGAGCTAATTTTATGTAGGTACCTTAGGGGGAAAAAAGCACCAACATGGGTAAACAGCACTGGAATAAATCAACCTGCTCACAGGTGAGCCTGGACCAAAGGAAAATGCAAAGTCAAACAAGGAAGCGAAGCTTGGAGTAGAGGAGCGGTGGTGTCAAGCACTGAATCCTGGAAACTAACCCCATGGTGGGATTTCAAGGCCATTTGTAAGCTCTTCCTGCAAATGGGCAAGGGGAACTAGAAGGCTTTCCTTCAGCCTGTACCCATTCTGACTTGGTGTGACTGCCTTCTCCCAGCAGAGGAGGATGCAGCAATTGTTACTCTGCTTTTGCTTTTTGTCAGCCAGAAAATGCTCCTTTCCCTCCCCATCTCTCCTCAGGAGCTCCAGCATGAGCTGCATGTGGCCATACCAGACTAACTTTCATACTCAGATGCAGGAGATGATGAAAATGCATCCAATTGCTCTGTCTGGCATGCAGGACCTGGGCAGCTACAAGGGAATTGTCTTTCCTACAACTGAGGACAGGGAGCAGTGGTCCCTGTCAGGCACCTACCCAGGCAGTGAGCACAGCAGCAGCCATTGCCTGCCAGTGAGCAGTGGAAACAGTTAGTTAGGGATGGGGGCCAAACAACAGATTTATTTGCAAGGAAGGAGCATGAGGCACCCAGCACAGGGCTGTGACTGGTGTGCATTTGCATGCACCACCCACACACAGGGACGCTCTTGGCTTCCTGCAGGCCTGTGGGGCCAGCTCTGAGCAGGAGCCAGCCCCTCTGATGCGGCCTGCTTGCTTGGACGATGTCCTGTGCTGCAGCTCAGCTCTGCCTTCCAGCCTCCCCCCACCCTCTTCAAGCCACCTCAGTTCATGTCAGCGAGGGGAAAACACTTTACCATCTGTTCTTCTTCAGTCTGACTCACTATATTTATTTCAGCTGTCGCCAAGCAATAGCAAAGATCCCAACACACCAGCATATCCACTGCTGCAAACTCTTGTCCTCAGCCACCAGAGAGGCAGTAGCTCATCCCTGATTCTGCGCTGAATTTTCTGCAAAACAACTGCAAGGAGGAAAAGAGTACAGACAGCTTCTGAAGGTGACCTTGGCCATCAACATACAGCATCCAGGCAAAAAACCCAAACAAACCAAGAACTCATAGCCTGTGGAAATGGAGGAATGGGGCTTGTCTCTGAAGGCACCCACCTCCAGGGGGGATGGAGATGGTTGAGGTGGTGTTGCCCTCTTCTGCCACTCTGAGCCCTTAATCATAGAATGGCTTAGGTTGGAAGGGACTTCAGAGATCATGTGTTCAACAAAGCAGGGCTGTTGTTTGCACTAGACTATGGTGTACCCTGCTTGTCTCCAGCCCTACAAAACCAGGATGTGCCACTGTTCACTCCACACCCTTTTCTTGCCTACTCCTCACTCCCTTCAGATGCCCACTCCCAGGGTATGCCCAGCACCACAGGCAGTCTTACGCAGCACTGGGAGCCTTCATCCATGGTTTGCTCTTGGCTTCCTTGGCTTGTTTACTCACTTCCTTCTATCAGTTCCTGCCTGCCTACCACAAGACTCATGTTTTCCTTTCTTCCTACTTCCAGCTGGGAACCCATCTGAATGCTTGTAACCATACTGCCATATGTGTATACATTAAAAAGAAAGTAAACAATAACAGGATCACCAAATGGGGAAACACCTCTAGAGCTCTTGTTTTAAAACTAGAGCACGACTCCAGCCAGACGGAAGACATTTTGAGCTGGCCTCATCATTACTGCCAAATGTATTCCAAACACAGCCTTGCTCCCCCGTGGTTAACAACACTCCAGCAGGCAAAGCTATGTGTTTAAAAACTGACAGTGCAATTGAAGTGGCTGCTGTTTAGATTGTGGGTGACTCACAGAGGCCCCACTTGAAGGGATTCAGGGAAGTCTCCCTGGCCGCAGCTTTACCTCTAGCACACCCATCGGCAAAGCAGGGTTGGGATGCCATGGGGGGCAAAAACTGAAGTGTACTACAATCAGACAGAGGAGGGCTACATGGTAATTCCTTCTTTTGTGGGGAAACCGATAGCATAGATGAGCTTTATAAACTCAGCCCCTACAGCAAATCCTTCAGAGCGGGGTGCTTTGATGATCATCACAGCATGTTAGGGGTTGAAAGAGACCTCTGGAGATTATGGAGTCCAATCCCCTTGCCAGAGCAGGACCACAGAATCTAGCACAGGTAAAGCAATGGTACCTTTGGAGGCTTGGGCTCTGTGCAGCAGTTAATTTAGTTTAACTAAACTAAACTAGTTTGAGTAAGAAATCTCATTTGCAGTAGCAGTTATTGGAAACCTGCCATCATGGCAGGACAGGGCCCATGGAGACAGGCTGAGAGAGTTGGGGCTGTTCAGATTGAAGAAGAGAAGGTTCCGGGGAGACCTTAGAGCAGCCTACCCAGTACCTGAAGGGAGCTACAAGAAAGCTGGGGAGGGAATTTTTACAAGGGCTTGTAGTGATAGGATGAGGGGGAATGGATTGAAGCTGACAGAGGGGAGATTTAGACTGGAGACTAGAAATAAATTCTTTCCAGTGAGGGTGGTGAGACACTGGAACAGGTTGCCCAGGGGAGCTGTGGATGCCCCCTCTCTGGAAGTGCTCAGGGCCAGGTTGGATGAGGTGTTGAGCAACATGGTGAAATGAGAGGTGTCCCTGCCCACGGCAGGGGGCTTGGAACTAGAAGATCTCTAAGGTCCTTTCCAACCCAAACCATTCTATGTTTCTACGTTTCTAACCATGAAGCCTCAAGGCCAAGCAAGGCAGTAAGGGAGCCTCAGATGAGCGCTGCAAACTGCTGGGCACACAGTGCCCCAGCAAACCTTGCCTTTTCTTTTTGCATTAACGTAGGATAAACAAGCTAAACATCGAAGCCACATGGGAAATACATTTCCACTGATAATGCAAAACTATTTTTGCTGAAAGGCAGCGGGGAGTTGGGGGGCAGGGGGCGGGGAAATAAAATTAAGCCTCTTCAGCCAACACCAATAAAACATTTTCAGAGAGAATTCAACTTCTTGACGCACACACAAAAAATGTTCTGCTGGGACAGAAAGTGGAAACTTTTATTTTTGGATGGATATGGTTCTATGCCTCAAGTGACTTGGACTGAAAAATAAATAGAAAGGGAAAAAAAAACCAAAACCCAAACCACAACACCCAAAGCACAAAGAACAAAACAAAACTCCAGACACTTCCTCTGAAGTGGCCAAGCTCTGCTTTCCTTATGAGAAGCAAAGCTCTGCTCGACGTGGTTTTTCCACACGGTTCAGCGAGGGGAGGCAGCACTTAGGTGCCTGCTTTGCCAGACCCCTCCCGCCGCCTGGCAGCCCGGGGGCTGTCTGCCGTGCCTGGGGACGCCAGGAACGCCAAGCCAGCTACCGCCCCCAGCCGCCAGCACGGCGGAGGGCTCGGGGGGAAGCCTGCATTCGCTGCAGCGCCACAGCACCCCCCCAGGTCCCCTCCCAGGCTGCAAAATGGCGGCGGCGCGACGCAGCCTGGGCGCTGTAGTGCGGCTTGGGGCGAGCTCAGCCCCGTGCAGCAGCGGGCCCCGCGGTATCTTCCCCGCGACCCCGCTCTCAAAATGTCCCCCGCCGGGCGAGGGGCTGGTGACTACAGCTCCCGGGACGCTGAGCAGAGAGGCGGAGCCGTAGGGGGCAGCGGCCGCCCGCTCCCCGCCCTTTCCGCGCCGCGTTGCTCGCCGGGGGTTGCGGTCTCGGCGCCGGGCGCTGCCGTCCCGTGGCTGCCGCTGGGGACTCGGTGTCCCAGCGCGCCTCGGGCCGCGGCCGCGGGCGGCGGGGAGAGGCGGGAAAGGCAGGCGGCTGCCCTGCGGAGGCGCTGGGCCTGTGCAAGGCAGGGGTATGGGACGCTCCCCTTTTCCCCCTCGGTTCTCGCTGCGGGCCCGGAGGTGGCGGTGGGGCTGGCGGCCTCTGTGCGCGGCGCTGAGCGGGAGCGGGCGGAGACAGTTCTGGGGGTTAGAGGAGGGTGGCAGCCCCCGGGGGTGCAGAGGCCCGCGGGCGGTTGTCTGTGTTTGTATCCCGGCCCTGGGACGGGAGCAGGAGCCTGGGAGGACAGGAGGGCCGGCCGAGGCTGCGGGCTGCAGCCGTGGTGGGGAGCAGGGCCGCGGGCTCAGTCGTTTCCCTCCGCTGGGGTTGGGAACCCCCTGGAGGCGCGGGCCGGCCCCGGGGGCTGCTGCCCTTCCTTGCTGAGGCGGGGCCGTGCTGCGGTTGGCATGGGATGGCTGGCAGCAGGGCTTGCTGTCTGCAGGGAGGGTGGACTCCCGGCCGTGATTGAGGCTGACTGGGGTCTGTGCTTTCGTCACAGGCTGCACGGAGACGTACAGAGCCTGTTTGAATCAGACCATGATGGAAGGGCCCATCCAGGCGGACCATCCCGTCCCGAGAGACACCGTCCCGTCCAAGTTGTGCTGTGATCACATCACCGCAACAAACCTGTGAGTCTGGCTGGCGTGTGCTGTGAGGCTTTGGCTGCTAGCTACGTTCAGCCTGAAACACCTCCTTAGGAGCAAAAAGTTTCCTTTCTGTGTTACTGCCCTCAGGCAAAAAGATGCCCTGATTCACAGCCTGGGCAGGACTCTTCAGCTGCCATCTGACAGCAGCTGTTCTAGCCAGCTTTGTGCTTCAGTGCCTACTTCTCACGGGTTAGAAGCAAGCAGAAGAATGTACAATTTTCAGGTGATTCTTTGGGGGTTCATGCTGAGGGCAGTGTGTCCAAAATCAGTCATCAGATTCTTTTTGTCAAAGACAGGCAGACTGCATGGAGCACAGCACTTGACCTGCTGAATTCTTCAGAATCTTCTCTATGCATTAATGCTTTATGAAGACCTGTCCCTAGCCTTTCTTTGCAGACAGACCTCTGTGGCATGCATGGTCTTACAGCACTCAGTACTTGAGATGCATGGTGAATGGTGCCACGTCCAGCTGGCGGCCAGTCACTAGTGGTGTGCCCCAAGGATCAGTGCTGGGCCCTCTGCTCTTTAACATCTTTATTGATGATCTGGAGGAGGGCATTGAGTCCATCATCAGTAAATTTGCTGACGACACCAAGCTGGGGGCAGGAGTTGATCTGCTGGAGGGTAGAGAGGCTCTGCAGAGGGACCTCAACAGGCTGGACAGATGGGCAGAGTCCAAGGGCAGGAGATTGAACACATCCAAGTGCCAGGGGCTGCACTTTGGCCGCCACAACAACCCCAGGCAGTGCTACAGGCTGGGGTCAGAGTGGCTGAGAGCAGCCAGGCAGAGAGGGACCTGGGGGTGCTGGTCGATGGCAGGCTGAACATGAGCCTGCAGTGTGCCCAGGCAGCCAAGAGGGCCAATGGCATCCTGGCCTGCATCAGGAACAGTGTGGCCAGCAGGAGCAGGGAGGTCATTCTGCCCCTGTACACTGCACTGGTTAGGCCACACCTCGAGTACTGTGTCCAGTTCTGGGCCCCTCAGTTTAGGAAGGAGGTTGAGTTGCTGGAATGAGTCCAGAGAAGAGCAACAAAGTTGGTGAGGGGTTTGGAACACAGCCCTGTGAGGAGAGGCTGAGGGAGCTGGGGTTGCTCAGCCTGGAGAAGAGGAGACTCAGGGGTGACCTTATCACTCTCTACAACTACCTGAAGGGAGGTTGTAGACAGGCAGATGATGGTCTCTTCTCCCAGGCACCCCGTACCAGAACAAGAGGACACAGTCTCAGGCTGTGCCAGGGGAGGTTCAGGTTGGATGTTAGGAAGAAGTTCTACACAGAGAGAGTGATTGCCCATTGGAATGGGCTGCCCGGGGAGGTGGTGGAGTCGCTGTCATTGGAGGTGTTCAGGAGGAGACTTGATGGGGTGCTTGGTGCCATGGGTTAACTGTTTGGGTGGGTTGGATTGGTTGATGGGTTGGACACGATGATCTTGAAGGTCTCTTCCAACCTGGTTTGGTTTATTCTAAAGAAATAAAGGTTTATTCTAAATAACTGCTGTATTTCCTTAGCTGCATTTCACACTGTTCAGTTAGTGATGGTTTACTCCACGTGCAAATGACAGCTTTTACCTTTTCAAACCTCTCTTCTCTACAGAGCAAGGTAGCCAGTGCAAATGTGGAGACTGAGTGATGCCTGCCTTATTAGGCTGTGTGTTGTTCTTTTGCCAGAAATCCAGGAATATCTGTAGGCTTTTACACCAGCATGAGTTGGTGTCAGATTTAGCACTCGGTTCTGCAGCTTCAGATGATTCAGGGGGGCAGGAATTATTTTTAAAGCTCATTTTGAAACTACATTTCCAGTATCTTGAAGGAAATGTTTGTTTTCTAGGGTGGAAGTGCTGAGATCTTTGGTGGCTTTAACTGACCCTCAGGAGGGGAAGCTGACTCAGTCTCAAGAGAAAGTGAGTGACTAACAGACTTTCCATGTCTGTTTACTGCATCGTTTCAGAAGAACCTATAATTAGGTAGTTGAGCTTATTCTAATAATATATTGGAACTATTTCTGTAATCTGTATTTTTGTGAGCTGAACTGAGGTCTGTGTTTGCCAGCTCATTGCCCAGCAAGTGTTAGTGTGCTTATCAACTGCCCTGGTTCGGTGAGGTTCCCTTCCCAGAGATGCGATGCAGAGCAACTGAGGTATTCCAGCCAAGCACTGGAAGCTGGGCTTCAAGTCACATTCCCTTTGTCCTGACTAAAGGGCCTGCTCTTGTGGATCCTTGGTGGCACCCTCCCCTTGTTTCCATGCACAAGTATGCCATGTTTGGGTTTTTGTAATCCAGTGGGCTTGGTTTCTTGAGCTGGCTCATTTTCTGATTGCAGGAATTAGTAATGACCTCAGATTTGAAGCCCAGGGAGGGCATGGAGCTTGGACTCTTTTCTGATTGCAGGAATTAGTAATGACATCAGACTTGAAGCCCAGGGAGGGCATGGAGCTTGGACTCTTTTCTGATTGCAGGAATTAGTACTGACATCAGACTTGAAGCCCAGGGAGGGCATGGAGCTTGGACTCTTTTCTGATTGCAGGAATTAGTACTGACATCCGATTTGAAGCCCAGGGAGGGCATGGAGCTTGGACTCTTTTCTGATTGCAGGAATTAGTAATGACCTCAGATTTGAAGCCCAGGGAGGGCATGGAGCTTGGACTCTTTTCTGATTGCAGGAATTAGTACTGACATCAGACTTGAAGCCCAGGGAGGCCATGGAGCTTGGACTCCCATGTTGCTTTAAAGCAGTCCTGAAGGTGTGGCCCTGATAGTCCTGTGCCACTGACCTCAACCAGTAATAATGTCCTTTATAACAGGCAGGATGTGGTGAATACTGGGGCAGGAGGCACCGTGGCTGATGCAATGAAGGATCCTAATGGTCAGAGGAAAGCCTGAGAGATGAGGATGTGTATTTTGTGGATTTACACCCTGCCTGTATCACACTGTAATTGGAAGAAGTCACTGTTGTTTCTTGGTGTGTTAAGACACTTATGGGGCATTCAGATGTGCTCAGAAGCTTTATGCTCCTCCTTCAGTAACTGGACCTGCTGTAATATCTAAGGAAATTTGGTGTGCAACACCAGTTTTGAATCCTACCTATTCTTGTGTTGAGTCTTGTGTGAGTCTTTAAGGTGCATTCATTCCTGAAGGAATGCTTTTGGGGTTCTTCAAGCAAAGCTGCTCAGGAATGCCTGAAGTAGAGCTGCCTCTTACCCTGCATTAATGACTGTTTTGCACCACACAGAGTGATGGCCTCATACTTCACAGCTCAGTTTTTATCATCCTTTGTATTCTAGGCACTGAACTCGGTGGGCGTGTGGAAAACCGCACTTGGAGCTGTTCCTGGGCCCGCACCAAAGACCTCAGTGGAGCGACAGCCCGAAGATGGGAGATCAGGAAGCAGGTGAACCCTTTCTGGGGATAGTGGCTGGTGGTGCCACAGACTATGAAGGAGTCCTGCCCTCGGACACGGTGTCGCTCAGCGATTCTGATTCCGATGATTTGGGCTTAGCTGAGGAAGCAGAGGCTGATACGGTATCCCCCGAGGAGACGTCTGTAGATGATGGGGACTGCAGATCGGGGTTGGGCTCTGCCTCTCCAGACAGCAGGCAGAAGTCTCCTGCCCAGCTGTTCCATCTGAGGGGCATGAGCTCTACGTTCTCTCTCCGCAGCCAGAGCATTTTTGATTGTCTGGAAGAGGCAGCCAAGGCAGCTGTGCCCTCGATGCCTGAGGATAATGTCGTTGATGGGAGGTTTAAGCGTCCATTGCCTCCGAGCACAGCGTCAGGAAGCACAGTGCCAGAAAGCCTGGGAAAGCAAGCCAAAGCTGTGCAGGCTCCCAAGAGCTCTCCTGCAGTGCCTGACTATGTGGCACACCCAGAGCGCTGGACCAAATACAGCCTAGATGGAGTTTCAGAGTCTAGTGACAAGACCAACAGGGCAGTGGCCATGGAATTTCTGGAGGGTCTGAAGAAAAGAGGGGAGAAAAAAAGCTCAGCTACCCCAGAGAGCTACACCCCTTACTTCAACCAGGACCCTTCCAGCTGTGGAGCTGGGAGGATTGTTTTCACCAAACCAGCAAAAAGAGGTGTAGATGGACTGGAAAAGAGAACAGCAGCTGGAGAGGATGATAAGAAACACTTGAAAACAGATTTGAAAGGAAAACCTGTGAAGAAGACTGATGACTCAAGGGAAGAAGATAAGGTAGAGCTGGGGCACTTAGACAGTGGAATTGGTAAAGCAGGAGAGGAGGAGGAGTGTACAACAATGGGGGACCTGAGTGCAGAAGGAAAGCTTAGTGCAAGGCTTAGTGGCACAGCTGAAGAAGCATCAGTGGAAACAGTTGGATTCCATTGCAGTAAGAAGAAGAACAGGAAAAATTTCCGACCTAAAGTGGATGATGAAGAGGAGGAGGAAGAGGCCTGAAGGATGGAGCCCATTGGAAACATCTAAGGACTTGTATTGTCTTTGCATATGTTTGGGGATTTTTCTTTCACTACTCTTTTTTTCTGCTCTGAAACCATGGGATGGCTTTTTGTCTTTAACAGTTTGCATTGTAGCCACCAGAACATTTTGTGGTGTTAGAAATTAAGCTGCCTAAAATACATTCCAGACCCTCTCTTCATGAGAAGGCTGTGGGCACCTGATAGTTGGACCCAAGCAGGAGAGAATCAGGTGTGCTGTGTCTGCTTGAGTAACTCCCTGGTGAGTGCCCCGGAGGTGAAATGCTCAAAGAACAAGATGTGTGAGCTTAAAGGGCTGCTGGGCTTCCTGCTAACCTCCAGATTTAGAGCAGTTTCCAGATCCTGAAGAACCACGCAACAAAGATGGTGGGCTTTTTAAACAATGAAAAGAAAACCTGATCTTCAACTAGATGGGCTTTCCCTCAGCCCTGTCCCAGGCTCTGTCATTGCCCTTGGGAGTGAAGGCACACCAGTACCCAGTCATGAGTTTGGAGGGCCCAGGGGGCTGGCTGAGCCAGAATTTTTCTTAAGGTGGGCTTAATATTTTCCTTACTTAGTGTTACATGATAAAGCCCCAGTGTTTCCTGGGGAGAGGTGCAAGTGTGGATCCATCCTGGTGAGGACACACTCAGGATGGTTTCAGCAGAGCCTCACCCTCTTGTGTGTAGGTCAGAATTCCACAGCTGCAGTTGTTTACCTGGGCAGCAGCTCTTCCTCTTCCTGGTGACATAGGATGTGATGGCTCTGACTGTTAGTCCTTTGAAGGTGGCACTGCTTACGCATCGTGGGTTTGGTGGGAATGAGGTGTTTGTACCAGGACTGGATACTCCTTTGGGATTCAATAAACCTTCAGTTGCAGCTGGATTTCTTCACCTCTGACCCAGGCTGGTGAATGCAGCTCTGGAGCAGTAACAAAGAGTCTGTTTGATTTGAGAATCACCTCGAACATCAAGAAAGGTTACTCTGGGCTTACCATCTCGTAACTTCTCCCTCCAGTCTCATATTTTAGATGGTAAAAACCACATTTTGAACAGTTTTCAGTCACAGTATCTGGAGAGTTGCCTCACAGAATGAGTCACCTCATACAATGACTCACAGTGGAATGAATAGAGTCGGGGTTGTTTTTTCACACAGAACGTTAATAAATAAGGTTGAAAGATTAAATTCTTTGAGAAGTGATATGCTTTGAAACTCAGCTGAGCTCAGATCAGTTTGGACTGACACATTTTTTTTTTTGCCAGTAGCCCAAATTAACCACCTTAGTGCTAGTATTTATAACTGCAGTGAAAGATGAGTTTAGGGTTTGTGGCGCGTGCTCAGACTCGGAAGGATATTCGAGGAGGTTACACCCTCTCAGGGTGTCAGCATCTCAGCAGCAACTGAGTGGTAGGCCCAAATCATTGGGTGATTGTGTTTGAGCACCATTTGGCAGCAGAAGCAGAAAGCCACATAAATACTGCTCCATCTGTTGAAATTTACCTTGGAATTTTCAAAGCAGAATGTACACAGAGAGAGAGATTGCCCATTGAAATGTGCTGCCCAGGGAGGTGGTGGAGTCATCATCATTGAAAGTGTTTAGGAGGAGACTTGGTAGGGTGCTTGGTTGCATGGTTTAGTTGATTAGGTGGGTTGGATGATAGGTTGGACATGATGATCTTGAAGGTCTCTTCCAACCTGGTTCACCTCCTGTCTCCTCTCTCCTCCTCTCTCCTCCTCTCTCCTCCTCTCTCCTCCTCTCTCCTCCTCTCTCCTCCTCTCTCCTCCTCTCTCCTCCTCTCTCCTCCTCTCTCCTCCTCTCTCCTCCTCTCTCCTCCTCTCTCCTCCTCTCTCCTCCTCTCTCCTCCTCTCTCCTCCTCTCTCCTCCTCTCTCCTCCTCTCTCCTCCTCTCTCCTCCTCTCTCCTCCTCTCTCCTCCTCTCTCCTCCTCTCTCCTCCTCTCTCCTCCTCTCTCCTCCTCTCTCCTCCTCTCTCCTCCTCTCTCCTCCTCTCTCCTCCTCTCTCCTCCTCTCTCCTCCTCTCTCCTCCTCTCTCCTCCTCTCTCCTCCTCTCTCCTCCTCTCTCCTCCTCTCTCCTCCTCTCTCCTCCTCTCTCCTCCTCTCTCCTCCTCTCTCCTCCTCTCTCCTCCTCTCTCCTCCTCTCTCCTCCTCTCTCCTCCTCTCTCCTCCTCTCTCCTCCTCTCTCCTCCTCTCTCCTCCTCTCTCCTCCTCTCTCCTCCTCTCTCCTCCTCTCTCCTCCTCTCTCCTCCTCTCTCCTCCTCTCTCCTCCTCTCTCCTCCTCTCTCCTCCTCTCTCCTCCTCTCTCCTCCTCTCTCCTCCTCTCTCCTCCTCTCTCCTCCTCTCTCCTCCTCTCTCCTCCTCTCTCCTCCTCTCTCCTCCTCTCTCCTCCTCTCTCCTCCTCTCTCCTCCTCTCTCCTCCTCTCTCCTCCTCTCTCCTCCTCTCTCCTCCTCTCTCCTCCTCTCTCCTCCTCTCTCCTCCTCTCTCCTCCTCTCTCCTCCTCTCTCCTCCTCTCTCCTCCTCTCTCCTCCTCTCTCCTCCTCTCTCCTCCTCTCTCCTCCTCTCTCCTCCTCTCAGTATATAGTTTGATTCATTATTAACATTCATTAACAGGTCATTGCTAAGCAGATCAGTTGTCCCAGTGCACAACTGGGACCTCACCAGTTCCAAACACCTAGAATTTTGGGTTCCAGTAGGTCATGAATGTGCTGATTACAATTAAAGCAGCATCCATACCAGAATGGAAGGTGCTGCCAAGAGCAGGGCGTGCTGGGGGTTGACCTCAGATAGTATTTCCTACCAAAAAATGCAGCTCAGAACAAACTTAGCTGGTTTGGCAATTTCTGCCTGCCTAGGGTGAGGCACAGGCAGGGCAGCAATGGAATCCCAGCACTGTTCGTGGGGTCACTGAGGCCTGGGGCACCACTGGAGTAAACTGGAAAAATGGCTGTTTTGTGAGACATCCTGACAAGGTGAATTAGTAACAGCCTTGTGTCAGAAAGGTATTTTTATTAGAGCTGAGATTCTTTCCACTCCTGGTAGCAGGGAAGGCTTTTTGCACAACCTACCTTTAGGCTGCATGGAAGCAGTGTTCTGTGTGTGAGAAAACTGCATTCAGCTGGAGCTTATCAGTGTAAGAGCCCAGCCCAGCCCATTGCTTCCCCCTCATGATGCTGTTTGTGTTATTCCAAAGAAATCTCCCTTTGAAGGCCAGCAGTAATCTCCATTTTATTGGTGCATCTTTTCATACACTGTTCTAACAGAGCCAGCTGGATTCTGTGTGCTAAAAATACACGTGCCAGAGAAGTAATGAAACAGTGACCAACAGGCTCAATTCCTCCCTGAGAGGAAAATTCTCCCTACACATGCATGCTTTAAAG
The DNA here is from genome assembly GCF_026170545.1 of Melanerpes formicivorus. Lineage (NCBI taxonomy): Eukaryota > Metazoa > Chordata > Aves > Piciformes > Picidae > Melanerpes > Melanerpes formicivorus. The sequence continues at coordinate 14,308,546 of NW_027142368.1, read as the reverse complement.
TCTGTAAGTGATTCTCTTTTCTTGACCTGAGAGAGAAAAGCAAAATGAAAGCAGAAAGCTGTGGTGGGGTGCATAAAGGCCAAGTCTCCTTTCACAGAAGCTGTGATGTGTCACTGACACAGGCAAGCAGCCCAGGCTGGGGTCTGGCTGCAGGAGGGTCACCTGCTCAGCCTGTGTCAGGTGGCTGCAAGCCACTGCACACTGGAGGACAGCAGGATGAGGTTCCAGCATCCAGGGGGGCAGTGAGGAGCCCTGGCTACAGAACACCAGCAAAGGAGTACCCACAGAAGGCAGCGTGAGAAGAGCCCGTGGTGAGTGCAAGCACTGGAGGGTGGTAAGGACTCCAGGAACTGTATGGACTGTAATAGTTCAGGATCCCAGGCCCTTTCCTGTGGAAACTATTTCTTAGTTTCCTTTCTAAGCAGCTCAGAAATAGGAGCTTGCTTTCTTGGCCAAGGAAGTGGCTTGTTTTTAGTGTGTAAGTGATCAGCCTTTAAAAGGGAGACTCCCTTGAACAGAGAAACATGGAATGAGCAATGGAGTGAGGGTGGTATTTGGAGAGCAGGAGGCAGATGGTGTTTAGAAAAGAAGGTGGCAGAGTCAGTATTCAGTATTCAGTATTCCTAAGGTTGGAAGAGACCTCAAAGATCATCGAGTCCAACCTGTCACCACAGACCACATGACTAGAGTAGGGAAGACACTACTCATCCTGGAGGAGAAAGGTTTTTGTGTGATTGGTGGGATGGGTAATTGGAGCAAGGACCACAGAATACAGGAGCAGGAAGGAAGAGGAAACTGGTGGAGGAAACCCAAGAAATGCTGAGTGCTGTCAAACACAGGCAATGCTTGGCACGAAGGCCAAGAGAGAGCTGGGCTTTGGGCTGTCAGGAGATTGAGAACAGTAGTTCACTAGGGTGGGATTTGACTTCTGCAGTAGTTCAGTAGGACAAAAGGGTTAATCTGAAGAAAAGAGACCACCATTTAATTATCAATGAACAGGAGATCAGGCTCAGCCTGATCTGCTCGAGCTTCTCTTCCACTTCTCTCTGGCAAAGGCACTTCCAGGTTGGCATTCGTGGCACCTAACAGGATTGCAAAAGCCATGTGCTTGTTTAACACCTCAGGACAGGGGCCACCTGGCAGAAATTACTTAACAAAGCTTAGAACATTGCAAATAACCCCAAATGGAAAGGTATTGCACAGTATTACAGTTAAATGATTAAAAGCAGGTTTCTTTGGCTTTCAGCTGTTCAGTTCCTGCTCTATGCAGTTGCAGCATTCAGGTGTCAGGGGAACAATGCTGCAGGGTGGTTTTTCTTACTGGAATGTTGACAATGGAGCCATTTGTGTGTGTTTTATAAGCTTCTAACAGAATTAAGTCAAGCTTGAGGTTAGTTTGAGCCCAAGTGGCTTGAGGTCTCATCATGTCACAACCTTGTGGAGTTCCTAGCTGCTGCTTTTTCCCATATAGTTTATGTGCAGTTCATGGGGTTTGGAGGGCTGCTTCTTGTTGTTGTTGTTGCAGCACTGATAGGTAGATACTGAAATAGGTCACTAGGAAGCATATCCAGAATCTTTATTGTGCTGGACATCCTGTGGTGGCTGAGGAACAGTCTGCTGCTGTCTCTCTGACATTTTAAACTAGAACCCCTGGGACACAGAACATGATACTTAATGGACAGGAGTAGTTGCAGCTCTGAAGGTAAATGAGTTGTGTTGATTAAAACAATGTTAGGAGGGTTGCTGAATTGGTTTTCATGATTACTGTTAGCCATGTGAAATGTTCTGGTAGTTCTATCTCAGTGGGGTGTGATTAGTAGGTCAAGAAAGGTTCCCTCCCTCTCTACTCTGCTCTGGTGAGGCCTCATCTGGAATATTGTGTCCAGTTCTGGCCCCCTCAGTTCGAGAGGGACAGGGAGCTACTAAAGAGGAGTCCAGCACAGAGTCACCAAGATGATTAAAGGAGTGGAATATCTCCCTTATGAGAGGGAACTGGGGCTCTTTACCTTGGGGAAGAGGAGACTGAGAGGTGACCTCATTCATGTTTATAAACAGTTGAAGGGTGAGTGCTGAGAGGATGGAGCCAGGCTCTGCTTGGTGATGCTCAATGACAGCACAAGGGACAGTGGGTGAAAGTTGAGGCATAGGAATTTCCATGTGAACATGAGGAAGAATGTTTTCCCTGTGAGGGTGACAGAGCCCTGGAACAGGCTGCCCAGGGGGGTTGTGGAGCCTCCCTCTCTGGAGATGTTCAAGACCTGTCTGGATGCATTGCTGGGTGGTCTGGTATAGGTGATCCTGCTCTGGCAGGGGGGTTGGACTGGATGATCTCTCGAGGTCCCTTCCAGCCTCTACCATTCTGTGATTCTGTGCAACTCAAGAACCCCACAACAAAGAAACCCTGTGGCAAAGGGATTCCTATTTATATGCTTACAGTTGGGTGAGATCATTTGAACTGGACATGAGGGAGTCCCCTTTCCCCCAAAGCTTTTAAATATAACTGGCTGAAGTTAGTGTTTTCATTCTGAAGGATGCATATTCTGCTTCTTGCTTATAGGTCCATTACCTCTAGCTGCCTCCTGATGGGGTTCTTTTCCAAGCTTCCTTTCCCTTTCCCTTTTTAACTGAATTGTTCAGCTTTCCAGTAGAAAATTTCATGGATTTCAAATGATTTCATGGAATGATTTCAGCTGGCAAAGGCCTTCAAGATCACTGAGCCCAACCATTGCTTTGTGGCTGTTTTCAATAGTTACCTGGGTGGTTTGGAGCTGGTTGGTTGTACAAGAGGTTGGATTTGGCCAAACCCTCTGCTATGGAGGAGATAGCAGCTGCACAGTAGTGAATCTACAGAAAAACATGAACAGGGATTTCTACATCAGCTCATTTTTGCAGTGCTTCATCCAGTCCTAACTCTGCATGAAACAGGATCTGGGCAGCAGACTGAAGCAGCACCAGAGTTACCACATCCTATTCACTATTTCAAAGAGTTGAGCAGTCTTGGAGGAAAAAAATGTATTTAATACCTTCCCTTTTCTGGGAGCATATTGCATTGCCTCAAGCTGGCACAAACTATTAAAGCTTTTCCAGTGTGTTCCTGTTGAACCTGGATCTGGTGTCAGCATTGTTCAGTGACTAGCATGGCATTCTTCAGGAAGCCATAAAGTAGATGAGAAGAGGAGGGGAAACTGCAGTGGGAGCATTAAGATAAGGAACTTTGAGCGAAGCCAAAAGAACACCAGAGAGTTCTAGGGACAAAGAAAACAATAGCAGTTGTGCCTCACAGCACAGACAGGGTAATGCTGAGCATTTGCTCCAGATAGGGTTTCCTTCTATTATTTGTATGTTGGACACTTCCCTTGGAGATCTTGTCTGGCATCTATGAAAATCAGCACAGCTGGTGTCCAAGGAGATTAGTCTGGGTCACATCAGAGAGAATAGGAGTGTTTTCAAAGGGTGTAAAGAAAGAAAAGGTTGGGAGAAGGAAGAAAATGGAGGGGGGGGGGGGGGGAAGGTGAAGTGTTTGCTTCCAGAAGCATCCTTATCAAAGCAAATAAATGCTTCTTGAGTAGGCAAGCAGAGCAAGAAAGGCTGTATCCCCCTTTCTCCTCCCTACCAGAGCTCAGAAAGGTTACTTTACATATGATACCACCAGGAGGAAAGCAATAAGGGAAGTGAAGCCACAATGCAGCTCCATTCCTCCTTCCCTTTAATCCCAAAACAGGTTTTTTCAAGCTACTGCTAAAGGAGAAATCCTAAGGGTCAAATCCTAAAGCTGCTAGCAGTGCCTTTAAAGCTTTTGCTTACCTGGGCTTCCATAGCTTTAAATCTCTTTTCATGGTCCTTCAGTCCACCAAAATACTTGGACAGATGATCCACCCTGGGGAAACAAAGCAGACAGGTTAGCAAAGCAGGAGAGGCCTCAGAAGAAACTAAAGCACAAAGCCCATGGGCCATAGCTCCTCATTGGCACTTCTGTGGTGCTGAGATGTCCCAATGTCTCCTAAAGGTTGTATCCTTTTGAGATGTTCCTGCAAGAGCAGCATTTCTGAGACGCTCTCACCTCTTGCCTGACACCAGGGGGACTGGAGCATCTCTCCATTGAGGAAAGGTGAGAGACCTGGGGCTGCCTTGAGAAAAGACTGAGAGGGGATCTTCTGAGTGCTGATCAATAGTGAAAGGGTGGGGCAAGAGGATGGGGCCAGACTCTTGTCAGCAACAGGAAAAGGGGCAGTGGGCACCAGCTGGAACCCACTGCGCTCCACCTGAAGATGGGAAGGAACTTCTTTGGTGTGAGGGTGCTGGAGCCCTGGAGCAGGCTGCCCAGGGAGGTTGTGGAGTCTCCTTCTCTGGAGAGATTCCAAAGCCACCTGGACACTGTGATCCTGGGCAACCAGCTCTGGGTGCCCCTGCTCTAGCAGATGGGTTGGACTGGATGATCTCCAGAGGCCCCTTTCAACCCCACCATGCTGGGCTTCTGTGTAAGACAGAGGCAATTCCTTGTGAGGAAAGCTTTCAGTGGGTCAGAATCACATACTTATTGGATGTGGCCTTCAGCCTTTCCTCATGGCTTTCTTTCCTTTCCTGCTCAAGGTTTACAAGATAATTCTCTTTTTGCACCAGCTCCCAGGTTATGATTTTCTGATCTAGGCCAACTGGAAGATGTCTTTCTGTAGGGGGGAAAAAAAAGAAAGGAATGTTATTTTACTCCTTTTTCTGTTACATTGGCCATGGAAGGCTGCTATGCTAAGGAAAAATGAAGTCTTGCCATGGCAGGAGTGCCATGGTAGGAAAATGTAGTGTAAAATAAGTGTTTTCTACTTGTTTATCTTGTGATGGAAGACAATAGTCTCTTTTTTTTGCAGTTGAATATGACTCTTGAGTTAGCTGAACAGCATGAACCAATTTCTGTGGTTCTATGTAAACTCATTTACAACCTTACTGGACTTCTGATGCAGTTTAGCCCCAAAACTGAGCAGGGCTTTGTGTTCAGATGCACTTTATCATCTAAGCTTCTTTGTTAGAACAATTACAGCTAGGAAGGACAAACTGTGAATGAATCCTTCCACCCTGAAGCATCAAGCCTGTTGTTGTCAGGTGTCCAAGCCAACAGCAGACCTCAGTTTGAAGACATAGTTTGAATTAGCATATTGGGTTTGTCTCTTGCATTCCTCTGCAGACTACCCCTGGGTGATCCTGCTCTGGCAGTTCTACTCTCTTCTAGATGCCTGTTCACAACTCACCCCAGTGTTCATTTTTCTGTTCCACTGTGTTGAAGATCCTCCTGAGAACCAGAGTTAGGTGATTAATGATGATAAAGGGTGGTGCTAAGGCAGGCCGGCTGTGGTACTCCACAATCAGGTTGTAGCGCTGAACCTTCCAGAAGATGTCTGCATTGCCCTGAACAACTTGAAAGGTGTAACTGTAATTGGGAAGGGGGAAAAAAAAAGTGTGGCACTGGTTTTTAAACACAGCTAAGTAAGCTGAAGTCCCATGCTGACTTTACAGAAGGAGCAGCAAGATCAGCAGTGCTAATTTAACCTAAAGTTTGTGCAAATTCTTAGACATCAGGCTACATAAGGCTCCCAGGAGACCTCATTGTGGCCTTCCAGTGTCTGAAAGGGGGCCTATAAGAAGGCTGGGGAGGGACTTTTTAGGGTGTCAGGGAGTGATAGGGCTGGGGGGAATGGAACAAAACTAGAAATGGGTAGATTGAGATTGGCTGTGAGGAAGAAGTTGTTCCCCATGAGGGTGGTGAGAGACTGGCACAGGTTGCCCAGGGAGGTGGTGGAAGCCTCACCCCTGGAGGTGTTTGCAGCCAGGCTGGATGTGGCTGTGAGCAACCTGCTGTAGTGTGAGGCGTCCCTGCTCATAGCAGGGTGGTTGGAGCTGGCTGCTCCTTGAGGTCCCTTCCAACCCTGACAGTTCTGTGATTCCATGATTAAAACACTTGCAGTTGCAGGCTTCAAATGTTAAAAAAAGACATTAGGATTTTTTTTTCCCCTTAAGAAAGGTAATTCCACTGCACTTGGGCAAGAACAGCAAACATGCCACCTCAGTTCTTCAGCCAAATGGATCATTATTAGCAGTGTTGACATCAAGCATTTCCCCTATGAGCAGATTACCCTGTGAAGCCTGCCAAGTTTACAGCTGCTGTGCACCTGCAGGCTTCTGCTGCAGCCCAGCCAGGGCGCCAGGCCCTTCTGTGCTTGTTTAATTGAATTTTAGCAGTAAAAGAGGCTGCTTCTTGTCTTTAATGTGGCTAGAGGAAGGATAATGAGAACTTAAGAACTCTATGATCACAGAGCTCTACCTCTCAACACCTGAAGAGTATTCATGAGGAACAGGACTAGCGTGTTCCAAAGTGAATAGCAGTAACCATGGGTCAGTGAAACCTCTCAGCTTCTGTCCTGAAATTGCTCCTACCTGAACATAGCAATCAGGAGGTTCAAAAGGAGAACATTTGTGACTAGTAGGAAGATGACCAAGAGAAGTATGACGAGCCAGTTGGCATAGCTGTTGGGGCATGCTTCTGAGCTCTCCTGCAGAGTCTGCAGTGGATCCAAGGTGCAGTTCCTGGGATAGATTCGTGAGGCTGCAGAGGAAGAGAGAGAGCTCAAAAGAGCAGTTTTGACAGACCCTACTGCCATGTGTGAGCCTTAGAGCAGAGACAAAAGCTTTGCATTTTGGTGAGCAAAATCTCATTCAACCAAGCCTGGCAAGGCTTACAAGTAGCTCCTGAGGTTTGAAGTAGCTGTGTCCAGTTATGGGCCTCTCAGTTTAGGAAAGATATTGAGTTGATGGAGCATGTCCAGGGAAGGGCAAGAAAGCTGGGGAGGGGTCTGGAGCACAGCCCTGTGAGGAGAGGCTGAGGGAGCTGGGGTTGCTTAGCCTGCAGAAGAGGAGGCTCAGGGGAGACCTTCTTGCTCTCTACAGCTGCCTGAAAGGAGGTTGTAGCCTGGTGGGGGTTGGTCTCTTTTCCCAGGCAACCAGCACCAGAACAAGAGGACACAGCCTCAAGCTGCACCAGGGGAGGTTTAGGCTGGAGGTGAGGAAGCAGTTCTTCATAGAAAGAGTGATTGGCCATTGGGATGTGCTGCCCAGGGAGGTGGTGGAGTCACCATCCCTGGAGGTGTTTAGCAAGAGACTTGCTGGGGCACTTGGTGCCACGGTTTAGTTGATTAGATGGTGTTGGGTGATAGGTTGGACTCCATGACCTTGAAGGTCTTTTCCAACCTGGTTAATTCTATTCATGAGGGTCCTCTGGATCTCTTAGTTGTCAGCTTTAGTCTTTATGACCTAGTAAAGTAGTTTTGTCAGCAGATTTTGCCCCCCTCCCCCCCCGCCCCCATTCCCCCTCTCCTTTTCCATCTGTTTCCTAAAGCTGTCAAACAGAACAAGCCCAGAGGGCCCCAGGACAAATGCCTCCCTTCTGGAAGTTGCTTGTGTAATGAACTGTTTTTTTTCTCTTCTGTCTTTTAACCAGGCATTTATCCAGGTGAAGACACCCTCTGGAGAGAAACACACACATCGAGGGAATGCAAGCTCTAACCCATTTCCAGATGAGATGAATCTTGTCCCAGAAAATACTTGCTCCTCTCCAATTACTGTAATGGAAATGAGCCACTGGTTGTGCTGTGTAGGCAGTTAAAGTTAAGTGAGATGAATCACACCCTGCTCTCTTGTCTCATTCAGAGGTTTTTTGGCTTTCCTAAGCAGGGTGAACATGAAATAATACTCTGGGATTTGCTTCTGTCTATGGGAATTTTGCTGGTTCCATCTAAATTGCCTCAAGTTCGAATCCTGCCTCAACATTGCCACAATTTTAGGACATGGAGGTGCTGGAGCATGTCCAAAGAGGAGCAACTAACCTGGTGAAGGGCCTTGAACATGAATCTTACAAGGACTGGCTGAGGAAACTGGGGCTGTTTAGCCTTTAGAAGAGGAGGCTGAGGGGAGACTTCTACAACTATCTCAGAGGAGGCTGGACTGAGTTGGGGGTGGGTCTCCTCTCACATGCAACAAGTAACAGGACAAGAAATGGGCTCAGGCTGTGCCAGGGGAGGTTCAGGTTGGAAAAATGGTAGGAAGAATTTCTTCACAGAAAGAGTTCTTGGGCATTGGAACAGGCTGCCCAGGGAGGTGGTGGAGTCACTGTCCCTGGATGTGGTGCTGAGGGATGTGGTTTAGTGGCAGTGGCTCAGCAGTAGTGGTGGGATTGTGAGCCATAGGTGAGTGGGTGGACTGCATAATCTCAAAGGTCTCTTCCAAGCTCCACAGTTCTGTGAGTCTATGATTTAGTGCTGCTGTCCTGGCTAAATGCTGTAGCTTCACTTCAGACTTCTTTAGGAGATAACCCCTTCTGTGTTTTATCTGCTTGCCTATGAGAAGCCTTTGAACCTTTCTGCCCAAGTATTTCCACGTGCTCTGACCATTTATGTGCTGTCTTGTTTGCAGTGGTGCACACATGCCATTACCAGCTTCATTTGGTTTGGGCAGCTTTACCTCCAGAGTCAATAAATTCTCTGGAGGAATATTTATTCTGAACCAGAAGTGTTTGCTTATGGGCAGAGCTGTGCAGCTTTAACACTCTCACATTAAACTACTGCCCAGACCTGTGGAGAAGCTATTACTGCAGTTCACCCAGGGTTATCTGGGTCTAGGTTAAACCCAACAGAAACGGACTGAAGGGAAGGAAGGAAGGAATTTTCAGGCTGCTAATCCATGTGTGAATGTTCCAGGCAGCTTCTCTAAACAGGGCCAGCCCTTGTGCTCTAATGTAATTGCACAGGGCACATTATCTCTTTGCAAATACACCATTTATATGATAGTGATGTGACAGCTTTAGCCTGCAGGACCCAGAAGCATTACAATAAAAGACAATACTGGCAGGGAATTCCGTGCTCTAGTCTAAAGCATGCATTCCAAACTAGCCAAATTAAGGAGGGGGGGGAAGACATTTCCTCACTGTCTATTTCATCCAGTGGAATCTGGCCAAATATCTGGAGGTAGGGACGATAGAGCACCCTTCTGAATATCCATTCCACTCGGCTGTCGTCGGGATGAAGCAGAGCTTGGGTCGTCACACCGTAGGCAATGAGCCACACACTCAGAAAGAAGAGAAAGAAGAAAACATCTTTCATCTGCAAAAGAGAAGAGAGGAGAGGAGGAGAGGTGACTCTTGAAGGTGTCCAGAGAAGGGCAACAAGGCTGGGGAAAGGCCTCGAGCACAAGCCCTACGAGGAGAGGCTGAGGGAGCTCGGATCGTTTAGCCTGAAGAAGAGGAGGCTCAGGGGAGACCTCATTGCTCTCTACAACTACCTGAAGGGAGGTTGTAGCCAGGAGGGGGTTGGTCTCTTCTCCCAGGCAACCAGCACCAGAACAAGAGGACACAGTCTCAAGCTGCACCAGGGGAAGTTTAGGCTCAAGGTGAGGAGAAAGTTGTTCACCATTGGAATGTGCTGCCCAGGGAGGTGGTGGAGTCCCCATCCCTGGAGGTGTTCAAAAGGGGATTGGTCGTGGCACTTGGTGCCATGGTTTAGTCATGAGGTCTGTGGTGACAGGTTGGACTTGATGATCTTGGAGGTCTCTTCCAACCTTGGTGATTCTGTGATTCTGTAACAGCATGGTCAAAGAGCAGCAGCCTTTCTGTAGGAGAACAGCTCAGATAATTCTGTTCCTTTACAAGCTTGCTCAGGCTAAAGGAGGTGGAATAGGCTCCAGATCCATGCACAGAGTTTCTCTCTTGATCTTGCTGTTATCGTGTTGTTCTTTGCCTGTCATCATCCGTTTGCTTTGATTGCTCATTTAGATAAAGGCATGTTTTAAATGAAAAAGCCTTGCTTTTCAATCATCTACACATCAATCACTGCTGCTCTTTGAAATGGATCATCCTGTAGCTTTAAAGTGTAGATTCCCTCTGAGATCTCACAGTGCCAGCCACTGCTTTACCGGGCATCACAAGAGGTCTGCAGCAGTGAGTTGCTGGGTGGCAGCTGCTGCTCCTTGATGACCACTGAGCCACTGGTACAGCAGGCATGGAAGGCTGCATGGATCAGGGAGCTTGTCTCTTGGGTTTTCAAGCTAAGTCATGCATCTGAGGGACTGTTTCCTGCTTTTAAGCATTGTGTTTCTCTGCAGAAGCAGAAACAACTGAATCCTAAAACACTTACTTAAAAAAAAACAACCACCAAATCTAATATGCATTCCAAGTGCAATAATTTCTCCCTGGTGGAAGAGGAACACTTCATCCTCTTCCCATCTAGTCTGACAGAGTTCATTAGGGACTGTGGATTCATTGCAATTAGATTATTGGATTGTGCTGTTCCCCAAAAGCCTTTCAGAGCTCCAGGATGTTACTTAGAGTTCTATTAAGAAACACAATATCTAAGCAGGGAAGACACAGTTGATGTCTCTCTCCTGAGTTGCACCAGTCTGCTTTGTTCTCTGGCTGATTTAAAGTGTCCTGCTCCAGGACTCTAAGGGTGTAATAGTTAAGAGAGAGTGGTGGCGAGTTTGGAGATGTTCTTTTCCAGTCAGCAGTCTCTGTGTGAGCACTCCTTGTTCTGCTATTGAACTGCCATTTTAGCAGCTGAGAGTCTTATTTCAGCTGTTCTGGAGCAAGGTTGAAAGGGAGAAAAACAGAAAGAGATCTCCTTGGAGTGCTTCTCTGATTAATGAAGGGAAACATTCTTGCCTGAACCCACTTAGTGAAGATGTCATTTGCTGTAGTAGAATCATAGAATGCTAGGGGGTTGGAAGGGGCTTCCAGAGAGCATTGAGTCCAACCCCAAGTAACTTACACTGTTCTTTCATTTGATGTGAACCACCAAAGCTAAGGTGTGGTGTTAGCTTGGATGGGGGAAGATCACAGAATCAACCAGGTTGGAAAAGACCTCAGAGATCCTCAAGTCCAACTTAGTACCTCCTACCTAACACTTCCTGGCAACTAAACCATGGCACCAAGTGCCATGACCAGTCCCCTCTTGAACACCTCCAGGGATGGTGACTCCACCACCTCCCTGGGCAGCACATTCCAGGGGCCGATTCCTCTTTCTGGGAAGAACTTCCTCCTCCCATCCAGCCTAAACGTCCCCTGGCGCAGCTTGAGACTGTGTCCTCTTGTTCTGGTGCTGGTTGCCTGGGAGAAGAGACCAACCCTCATCTGGCTACAACCTCCCTTCAGGGAGTTGTAGAGAGCAATAAGGTCTCCCCTGAGCCTCCTCAGGAAGGTGCTAGTTTATGTTCTGTGTCTAGGCTGCTGTTTATGGTCTTCTTTGCATCTTCTTACCCTGCAGGTCACCTTGTAATGGCTTCAGATGCTGACACAGTGGACATGTTGCTGTGTTTGTCCAAGGCCCTGGTTTGGTATGCAGCAAGGAAGGGTTGGGAGCTGCAAGTCTGGCTTGCTCTTTCCCAGTAAAAGCCTACTAATGCTGTAAGCTAGATACTGTTCAAGGACAAATATTTATTTGCCATTTAGCCTTTTGCTACTCCAAGCAAATGTCATGCTAGACTCCCAGTTGCTGCATTTGGAGACAAACCCAAATAGCTTGGTAGCTGTGTTTATTCAATGTATAGGCATGTTTAGACTGTAGGGCTTTCACTGAGCTCTGCTGTGAGTCACAAATCAAATGTTTGTAGAATCTATAATTGCACTTACAATCAGATGAACTCCTATTAATCAGTTACCATGAGCTAATTGGCCTAAAGGATTAACATGCCAAAAGAAAAAGCTCCTTCAAGCCACCAACTCATACCCAAGAGCAGAAGCTCTCATCCTAGCATCTCACTTCCTGCAGGAGAGTGGCAATAAATAACCACCTTCTATCAACATCTTCCAACACATACTCACAAAGGACTAACATGTTTTCATGATAACTTGGAGCTACAAAGTAGAAGTGAGAGTAGTAACTCCTGTGGGAAACCTGCAGCCTGCCTTTTCCACAGATTTTTTGGTGTTCACACTTCTTGCAAATAACATCAAGTGGAGCAGAGTCAGTCAGTAACTGCCCTGCCCTCTGCACATTGCCTGGCACCTGTCTGAGGTCTTTCTTTGAATGCACACAGCTTAGGAGGAACAGCAGGAAGCCAAAGACACTCTGCTCTTCATTTGCCAAAGTGAAGATGAATGTGCTCATACAGCCCAGAAGGCAAACCCTACCCTGGGCTGCATCAAAAGGAGTGTGGCCAGCAGGGCAAGAGAGGTGATGCTGCCCCCTTACTCTGCTCTGGGGAGACCCCACCTTGAATTCTGAGTCCATTTCTGGTATCCCCAGCATAAGGACACAGAACTGTTGGAGAGAGTCCAGAGGGGGAGCCACAATGGAGCAGCTCTGCTGTGAGAATATGCTAAGGGAGTTGGGAGTGTTCAGTCCAGAGAAGAGAAGACTCCAGGGGGACCTTATAGCTGCCTTCTAGTACCTGAAGGGCTCCTACAGGAAGGCTGAGAGGGCCATCAGGGTGTCTAGAGACAGGACAAGGTGGAATAATTTTAAGCTGGAGGAGAGTAGGTTTAGAATGGTTCTTAGGGAGAAGTTCTTCAGTGTGAGGGTGGTGAGACTCTGCAATAGGCTGCCCAGGGAGGTGGTGAATGCCTCCTCCCTGGGGGGTGTTCAAGGTCAGATTGGATGAGAGGTGTCCCTGCCCATGACAGGGATGATGATCTCTAAGGTCCCTTTCAACCTAAGCCATTCTGTGCTTAGGTTAAGTTCTAAAGATTGGTAAATTGGGACCAAGATATTCCACTGCAGACCTCCGTGGACAGAGAAGATTTTTTTCCTACTCTCCATTTTCCAGCAGGCACAAGGATTTCCCTCAGACTGCACACTTACCATCCTTTCCACAATGATGATCTTTGGTCCCAGCTGTTTGTGGATTGCAAAGATATGTATGAGCCTGAGAGTGAACACCATGAAGTCAAGGGCAAGGATTGTACGGCCAGCTTGAAAGGTCGAGTTCAGCATCCTGCAGAAGGCATGACATGAAAGGTCAGATCTCAGCAGGTGCTGCTGGGAAGTGTTTCCTTCATCAAACATTGCTCTCAGTTTCCTGAGATTGGCCATTGGAATGGGCTGCCCAGGGAGGTGGTGGAGTCACCATCACTGGAGGTGTTTAGGAAGAGACTGGATGGGGTGCTTGGTGCCATGGTTTAGTTGATTAGATGGTGTTGGGTGATAGGTTGGACTGGATGATCTCAAAGGTCTCTTCCAACCTGGTTAATTCTATTCCTATTCCTATTCCTATTCCTATTCCTATTCCTATTCCTATTCCTATTCCTATTCCTATTCCTATTCCATCCTCTTCCTATTTCCCTTCCTATTTCCCTTCCTATTTCCCTTCCTATTTCCCTTCCTATTTCCCTTCCTATTTCCCTTCCTATTTCCCTTCCTATTTCCCTTCCTATTTCCCTTCCTATTTCCCTTCCTATTTCCCTTCCTATTTCTCTTCCTATTTCTCTTCCTATTTCTCTTCCTATTTCTCTTCCTATTTCTCTTCCTATTTCTCTTCCTATTTCTCTTCCTATTTCTCTTCCTATTTCTCTTCCTATTTCTCTTCCTATTTCTCTTCCTATTTCTCTTCCTATTATTTCTCTTCCTATTTCTCTTCCCATTCCATTCCATTCCATTTCATTCCATTCCATTCCAGGCACAGCCTAGCTAGGAAAAGGCATGTGCTTCAGGGCTGTGGGTGCAGAAGCATGTTAAGAGGAATGTAACATTGTGTGCCCAGGTGAACAAGAAGGCAAACAGCATCCTGGCCTGTATCTGCCCCTGTACTCAGCACTGGTTAGGCCACACCATGGTTTAGAGCTGCATTTCAGTACCTGAAGAGGACCTACAGGTAAGGTTCAGATGGGACTATTTAGAAGGGCCTGTGGTGATAGCACGAGGGGCAACGGCTCGAAACTGGAGCAGGGCAGAGTCAGGCTGAGCATCAGGAGGAATTTCTGCACAATGAGAATGGTGAAATCTTGGAAGAGGTTTCCCAGGGATATGGTTGAGGTCCTGGAAACATTCAAGCTCAGACTTGCTGTGGCCCTGGGCAGCCTGACCTAGCTGAAGGTGTCCCCGCTGACTGCAGGGGGGTTGAACAAGAGGACTTTTGAGGGTCCCTTCCAAGCCAATGCAATCTGTGAAGCTGTGAACACGGATGCATTGATGTTTATATTTATACATACCTGCAGGTTACCCCAATTATGAAGAGGAAGATGGCAACCATATCACATTTATTCCAATTATCTTCCACATAGAGTTTAAATTTTTTCCCTAAATTGGTGTCTTCATCTCTGTAGGTACTCTGAAAGAAGAGGAACAATCACTGGTATTGATCTCTTTCCATTTGCATTGTTTCACTGGCAGCTTTAACATAATACCTCTTGTCTTCCATTGCAAAGAGGAAACCCAAATTCCTAGTGTAATAGGAACAAACATTTGAACACAACAGCTCAGTTTGGTGTCTTTACAATACTAAAGTTGGAAGAAAAAGGAAGAAAAAGCAAAAATTACTGGTTTTTTTTCTTCTTGTGATACTAGCCCTAAGGCTTTTTGAGACCTGAGTTAAGATTATGTTAGCATTCTGGCTGTTGACCAACACAAGAGCTCCCAGCCCAAGCTCAGGTTCCAGACCTCACTCTCTGATCAGCATGGACAGGACTGGGATCTGTGTGCTGGAGCTGTCACTGAGCACACCTCTGATTGTCTGGGCAGAGAGCTGAGCTTCTTAACTGGGTTTTGGCCTGGAACTCATTGTGTTTTACAGGTTTACAATGAAATATTCTTTGTGCCAAATGTCACAGTATCACAGAATCCCCAAGGTTGGAAGAGACCTCCGTGATCATCAAGTCCAACCTGTCACCACAGACCTCATGACTAGACCATGGCACCAAGTGCCACGTCCAATCCCCTTTTGAACCCCTCCAGGGATGGTGACTCCACCACCTCCCTGGGCAGCACATTCCAATGGCTAACAACTCTCTCAGTGAAGAACTTTCTCCTCGCCTCGAGCCTAAACTTCCCCTGGCACAGCTTGAGACTGTGTCCTCTTGTTCTGGTGCTGGTTGCTAGAGAGAAGAGACCAACCCCCTCCTGGCTACAACCTCCCCTTCAGGTAGTTGGAGAGAGCAATGAGGTCTCCTCTGAGCCTTCTCTTCTCCAGGCTAAACAATCCCAGCTCCCTCAGCCTCTCCTCATAGGGCTTGTGCCACATCTCCCTCTCTGGTTAGAAGGCACAGTCTCAAGCTGCACCGTGGGGAAGTTTAGCCTCATGGTGAGGAGAAAGTTCTTCACAGAGGGAGTTGTTAGCCATTGGAATGTGCTGCCCAGGGGGGTGGTGGAGTCACCATCCCTGGAGGTGTTCAAGAGGGGTCTGGACGTGGCACTTGGTGCCATGGTCTAGTCCTGAGGTCTGTGGCGACAGGTTGGACTCGATGATCTTGGAGGTCTCTTCCAGCCTTGGTGATTCTGTGGTTATGTCCTTGCTGCATCATCTCAAAATCAATCTTAACTGGGATTCCCTTTGGTGTCCCTTTTGCTTAAACAATGAACACCTTTGTTCCTCAGAGTAAATGTTTGTAGCTGCTTTGTATGTCTGAAGAGGACAGCTTTATGCACACACAGTTGGTAACACACTGGCACCATAGTTCCCACATTATTTCCCTTGTTGAGCTGAGGCCATTCCAAAACCAACCACCAGGAGGGTAATGGAGAAGGTTTGCTTTGGTTTTGTTTGTGAGGAAAGCAAACCAGAAGGAATTCTGCTAATATTTTGAGTTGAGAAGTAAGAAAACCACAAACAATCTGGAGTCATTTACTTGAGTTTCTCAAACAGACATCAGCAGGGAAGGATCACTTAAAAGAGTGTAGAGTTGTCTGTTGGCTTTCCAGGTGTAGACTATAACTCTCATTATGTGTGGTGGGAGGGGAGTGCAATCAGAGGGATGTTATGTAAAGTGAAGGACACCTGAGTCTCATCAGCCCATTTGGTTTGGCTACTACTAAAACAGGTGGAACAACAGAGGTGGGGACTAAAGGTTTATATGATGGAGGAAGAGCTTGCTGTGGGAGAGGGTGAGAGAGAGATGGCTGTGTTTTGGGTAAGGTAAGTTCTGAATTTTGTTCTTCTTTGCAAAAGTGACACTTAAAATCTTCAAGTTTGTACAGTTATGCAGCTTGCAGCTCTATTCCACATCCTGCTTCAAGTTTTATTGTGTAATTATTACCTTACTGCATCTTTATCTCAAATGTGTCCAGAGAAGGGCAGTAAAGCTGGGGAGGGGTCTGGAGCACAGCCCTGTGAGGAGAGGCTGAGGGAGCTGGGGCTGCTTAGCCTGGAGAAGAGGAGGCTCAGGGGAGACCTTCTTGCTCTCTACAACTACCTGAAAGGAGGTTGTAGTCAGGTGGGGGTTGCTCTCTTCTCCCAGGCAACCAGAACAAGAGGACACAGTCTCAAGCTGCACCAGGGGAGGTTTAGGCTGGATGTTAGGAAGAAGTTCTTCCCAGCAAGAGAGATTGGCCATTGGGATGTGCTGCCCAGGGAGGTGGTGGAGTCACCATCACTGGAAGTGTTTAAAAAGAGCCTGGATGAGGCACTTAATGCCATGGTTTAGTTGATGAGATGGTGTTGGGTGATAGGTTGGACTTGATGATCTCAAAGGCCTTTTCCAACCTGGTTAATTCTGCATTCAGTGCAGCAGGGTACTGACCTGTCGGATTTCATCCAAGACAATGGTGAAAACCCAGAAGTAAAGTATAATTTCTTTAGCAGATGGACCCTTGGGTGGAGGTGGTTTAAAGTCCAGTAGCAGGACATATGTAAATAGAAACAGAAAAGCAAAGTACATTATGACATTCCCCATAAATACAGTTACAGGGGCACTCCAGAATTTTCTCCACCGAGTAAACAGGAACGTAGCCCACGCTGTGTTTGCAGAAGGGCTCTGTGTTTCCATTTTCACATTTCCTCTGCAAAACAAAACAAGAATATAGCTGTGGTGATGATTTCCTAACTTAGTTCATGGGAATTAGCTCAGTATTATGCTGGGCTGCAGCAAGAGAAGCAGAGCCAGCAGGGCGAGGGAGGTGATTCTCCTCCTCTGCTCTGCTCTGGTGAGACCGCACCTGGAGCTCTGTGTCCAGTGCTGGAGCCTCTGTTACAAGAAGGATCTGGAGGTGCTGGAAGGTGTCCAGAGAAGGGTCATGAGGATGATTAGAGGGCTGGAGCTGCTCTGTGAGGACAGACTGAGGGAGTTTGGGCTGCTCAGTCTGGGGAAGAGAATACTTTAAGGAGACCTCATTGTGGCCTTCTAGTATCTGAAGGGGGCTACAAGAAAGTGGGGAGGGACTTTTTAGGGTGTCAGGGAGTGATAGGGGAATAGAGCCAAACTAGAAATGGGTAGATTCAGATTGGATGTGAGGAAGAAGTTGTTCCCCATGAGGGTGACATGGAAGCCTCATCCCTGGAGGGTTTTGCAGCCAGGCTGGATGTGGCTGTGAGCAACCTGCTGCAGTGTGAGGTGTCCCTGGCCATGGCAGGGTGGTTGGAACTGGCTGCTCCTTGAGGTCCCTTCCAACCCTAACAATTCCATGATTCTATACTTCAGTCCTTTACCCCACTGGAAGTGCTGGCATCTGGACCTTTGTGATTAAAGGGCAGGAGAAGTAATGTAGAAGCCTTTAAGCAAAACGACTTGACCTCATCAATTCTTTATTAAGGTAATCTTTGACTGTTGTGAAATTCACAAGTATTTTGGTGACCAAAGGGTAATTTGACCTGGGTATTTGCAGCTGGGTTTGCTGTGTTTTGGAACATGAAGTGCTGCTTATTGGCCACTGGAAATCTTCCTGTGCAGAAACTGCAAGTTCCCTGCGTTTGAAAGCAACCTGATCTTAGGGAGAGGTTTTGTTTCCACATCAATTGCTCTCCTGTGGAAGCCAGGGAGGTTATTGGGTCTTAAGTTTTGTGGCTGTGTGGCTCTGAGAGGTGTGAACTCTGTCAAAAGCTGGGCACAGGAGGGGGTGTTTTCTATTTCAGCTCACCAAAATAAACAGTGACTCTTCACTGCTTTTCCATTTCCCCTGTCACTCTTCCTAATCACCAACTTCATTTGTTACCAGGACAAGTTTCTCCCCACAGCCAGCCTCTTCTGTGTGCCTGATCCTGTGCTGCCTCTGAATTTATGACATCATAAAATGCATTGCCATGGTAACAGGCCACTAGCCTAAGCAGATAATTGCAGCTGTACTGTGAGATGGCAAAATAGATCTGGGACAGAGAGAACCTCTTTGTTAAAATAAAGGGCTAAGATAGCAGCAGTTGGAAGGCAGAATGTGAAGACCAAACCAGGCTTCACTCAGGATATGGAAGTCCTTTAGGACATTGCTTGCAAATAGCTCCCAAGAGGCTGATGCTTTTACACCTGTTTTATAAGTTGGAGACAGAGAGGAACTAATGATTTTCTCCAGTACAGCAGCAGTTACATGCCAGAGGCAGGAGTAGACCCTAATAACTCTGCCTTGGTCCAGGTCTTCAGAATGTGGATGATGGTTCCTCACTACCACTGAAAGACACGTGCTTAATGCCAGAGGCTGTTTAGCACTACTCAGCCATTAAGAGGACTTTGTGCTTATCAAAATCTTCCCCTTCTGACTCCAACCCCTGTGGCCTCCCAGGTGCTGGTGGTGAGTGTGGCAGAAGTATAGGCACCAGACTTTCTGAATCACAGGTCTGTGAGTGACCACAAGCAACTGACAAAAGCTTTGTGCTCAGTTACTCATTGGTGTGATGCTCCTGAGTTTGTAGGTCAGGCTCCTCAGGGCCCATATTTTAAAACATAAAAGAAGAGCACTGCTGTAGAATCATAGAATCAACTGAACTGGACAGGACCCTCAAAGGACTTGATGATCTCTGAGGTCTTTTCCATTTTCTTATTGATGATTCTATGATAAGGACATCTTGGCCAACCCCCCTGCAGTGAGCAGGGGCATCTCCAACTACATCACAGTATCACTAAGGTTGGAAGAGACCTCAAAGATCATCGAGTCCAACCTGTCACCACAGACCTCATGACTAGACCAGGCTGCTCAGGGCCCAGACAAGTTTGGTCTTGAATCTTACTGTAGGTGGGGCCTCCACCACACATCTGGGCAACCTGGTCTAGTGTTTCACCACCATTTCCTATGATAGGAAATACAAAATTCCCATGTACTGATGTTTGCAAGTCCTTCTGTTGCTGTTGTGTAGTAAATTAGGTAGTGATGCACTCGGGTGACGGCAGCTTTTGCTGAGAACCTTCTTTCTGCTCAGCTCAGGGGCTTGGCTCTTAAATCCAACATCTGTCAGCCATCACAAGCTGAAGAGAATCTCAGGAATTGCTCCCTGATTCCCCAGACATTGACAGATACAGATCCCTTGTTCTGTAGGAATTACTTGCTCAGAGCAAGCAAAGCTGTGTCATCTTTTCCTTTTAGAGAGCAACAACAGCAGTAACCAGAGGGCACTTTGTGAGGAGCAATGACATTCTTGGGCCTTCAGCTGCTCCTTGGGCCATTAGCAGGTCACTAATCCCCAAGAAGTGTCCTGTTCTGGTTGTTGTCACAAATGTTACATTAACTAGTGTTTTTTTTGACTTACCTATCTTCTTCCTTGGGGAAAAAGAGAGTCCTCTCTGTATCTAAACTGTCTGGCTCTCTGCATGGCTCTGGATCATTCTTTGAGTGTTTTTCCTCACTGTAAGGAAACAAACTCAGTTGAAATGGGATGGTTGGCAATTTTTCCACTAGTAAATGGGCATTCACACAGGCCTGCTAGCATTTGCTTAACTTGGACTTGCTCCACTGAGAAGCTATCAGATAATTCATAATCCTTACCTCTGTAAATCCTCCTTGCTTGTAAGGAGAAAGCTGAAATCCACAAGACTCAGAATCATAGTTAGAATAGAATCAGCCAGGTTGGAAAAGACCTCTGAGATCATCAAGTCCAACCTATCACCCAGCACCATCTGAGCAACTAAACCATGGCACCAAGCACCCCATCCAGTCTCTTCCTAAACACTTCCAGTGATGGTGACTCCACCACCTCCCTGGGCAGCACATTCCAATGGCCAATCTCTTTCTATGAAGAACTTCTTCCTAATATCCAGCCTAAACTTCCCCTGGCACAGCTTGAGACTCTGTCCTCTTGTTCTGGTGCTGGTTGCCTGGGAGAGGAAACTAACCCCCACCTGGCTACAATCTCCCTTCAGGTCGTTGTAGACAGCAATAAGGTCTCCCCTGAGAATCTTAATTGATTTCAGGTCAGTCTTGTGGTTTTAAGCTTGATTTAGAGCTGTCAAGGCTTGTGGCTGGCAATGCTGCTTTTTGCTGGTTGTTTTTCCAAGTACTGAGGTTTGAACCAGACTTCTTCCAAGCTAGAAGTAAATGGTGCTACACCTGGAGTTACTCCAGGATCTGGAGCTGACAGCATTCCAGCAGACTTTCCTGTGGGCTGTGCAAACCAGAAGGGAGCTGTGAAACCATGGCACTGATCCTTGCAGTATGAGAAGAGGCAGTAGCACAGGAGACACAAAATCACTCAGGCTTAGCTTAATAGTGGAGCAGTCCTGGTTGACACTGAGGTGACACTGCTGGTTTTTTATCCCTTAGGTGAGAAATGTTGAGTCTGGATATTTTTGATGGCTCGATGTCCCATCCTGTACTTATCCCTTGCACCCAAATAGTTTTGGTTTTACCTGAATGTTATTAAATTGGTGTAGATGAGGAAGGGACACCAGAAGCCACAGACTAACTTCAGGATTTTTGTGCTTGTGGACATGTCTCCCCACCATATTTTTGTCAGGAAGGCCTGAAAGTGAGGACAACAAAAGATGGTTTTACCATCAGAGGAACATCCATAGGGCTAAGAGCTCCTATGTTCTGTGGCTCCCAAGGCAGGGAATGCTCTGGAAACCTAAAGATTAGGCACAACCTCAGAGCAAAGAGGTGCTCTGCATGTCCAGATGTTCAGTGTGCAGAGAGTCACAAAGAGGACAGTGGAAAGAACAAGAGGTCAAGTGGAATTAAGCAACATCTGTAGTACTGGGAAAGTGCAAGTCTGGCACTGGGAGCTAAAAGCACCATCAGTCTTCATTTAGCCTTGTATTTGTGGAGGGAATTTGGCTTGTGAGGGCAAAGCTGATTACTAATTTGATTTAACTTTTATCAGTGAGCTCTTCCTTGAATCTTGAGCAAGGCATTACCTCACATCTTGGAGCAGCTTTGTTATGCCTCAGGCAGGTTTAATGTGCTTTCCTGATGCTTCTCTGGGAGTGAGGAAGGGAGAAAAAACACAGGATGGAATAAAAGCTAAACCTTCTCTTCAGGCCAGTGGTCTATGGGCCAACTGGATGAAGGGGGGAGCTATGTTGTGCTGTCAAGGATACAGTATAATGCCCTCTTTGTATGGTGCTAATTAGAGGGAAGAGTCCCCTCTTTGATGAATGTCTCTTAGGGGATGTATTCCATGGGGTTGCTCTGTTGCTGTGCCTCCCTCTTCTGTAGCCAAGATTATGTATAAGGAGCCTAGGGGTAGAGATGGTGAGGGAAGGGTCTGTAAAACTTACCTGGACACCATCATGTGCAAAGAAAGACTTTGCATCTGCCTCAGCAGCCAGCTGAAGGCATGTGGTTTTGCTCCAGTACTGGTTTTTCCTCACCAACAGAGCAAACGCTCTCTCCTTGCTGTTGTGGTAGCATTCACTGAACAGTTCTGCCAAAAGAAAGAAGCAGACGAGCAGAGCTTGCCATTTACAATAATAACTCAAAAATACAGCGTGGAAGGCAGGAGAGTGAGAGCTGGAGGGCAGAGCATGGTGGCAGCAAAGCGTGAGCACTACCAGCTGCTCCTTGCTGCAGCAGAGGCTTCTGCAGGGCTGAAGTAATCGACGAGAGCCTGGGATTGCTAAGAGGAGGTGGGAGGGGAAGAAGGAGGATGCTGGACACAAGAATAACTTGCTGTGGATTTCTGCATGTGTGCACACATGTTGGAACAGAGGGCAGATGAAATATGTTTGCCTTGGTGAAAAGAAAATAACCATTCCCAGTATCAGCAGAAAGGTGTGGAGTAAACTCATAGTTCCTCCCTCTCACCCCCTGTCTGCATGCTCCCTTCACAGCCTGGGGCCTCTCATGGGCTTGCTCTTTGCTTTTTCCTCTTGTTTGACTTGAGGAGAAATTTTCCTCTTGCAATTCTTTCACAGACTGCAAGAAACTCCCTGGAAATGTGTCAGTAATTGCCACAGTCTCTCGTTTGGAGCTGCTTCATGTGGAGCTTTAGGCAATACCAAACAAAAGTGTATCTCTTGGGTGATGCTCTTACGCTTCCAAGGATGAGTTGCTAAGCTGCCCCCGCTCTCCTGAGCACACCAAGCAAAGGGAGCAGCTCAGCTTTGGCTTGCAACCAACAAATCCTTAGCTTTAAGACATAGCTATGACACACTAGACTTGGTAGGGTGCTGTGGCACAGTCCTGTTTGCAGAGGAGCTTGTCCTGGAGCTCAGAAGTCAGGATAAACAGCCAAACATTCAAGGTGCTCTCATTAGACAAGATCAGACCTCTTGTGCCTGTTTCATTCTGCTGATTCACTTGATTATCTCAGTGCCTTCCCTAGGCCAGCCTACACCTTGGTATCACACTGTGAGGGCTGGAGAAAGGATCAAATTCACTTTAAATAAGCTGATACCCAGCCTTTGCCAGCAGCTGATGTGGTATTCAGCAGGCTTAAAGAATGATCACTCTACTTCATTCAAACAGTGTCATCTGGGCCAGAAATTAGCATGGAGGAGCTGCTCTGATGCTGACCAAGGAGCAGACTTCTGTGGAGCAGTAATTCCATGACCAAATTAGTTGAGCTTTGTAATGCTGAGGGTCACAGAGCACTGGAACAGGTTCCCTAGGGAGGATGTGGAGTCTCCTTCTCTGGAGACTTTCAAGACCCATCTGGATGTGTTCCTGTGTGACCTGTGCTGGATTCTATGGTCCTGCTCTGGCAGGGGGGTTGGACTTGATGATCTCCTGAGGTCCCTTCCAACCCTTAACATCCTGTGAGCCTGTGAGAACCTGGGTTGTATTTTCTCCCTCTCCCTTTTTGGTTGTATTTTCTCCCTCTCCCTTTTTGGTTGTATTTTCTCCCTCTCCCTTTTTGGTTGTATTTTCTCCCTCTCCCTTTTTGGTTGTATTTTCTCCCGGTTTTGTTATCTGTAAACACTAATGGCCGTGTGAGAAGAGGAGGGTGAAATGTGATCTGTGTATAAATAATGGAGCAATGCCTGCTCCAGGGGCTAGCTCTAAGGAGGGAGCAAGAGCCTCTCTGTTTCCCCCTGTAGCATCCTTTTTAAAGCCTTTTGCTCACAGCAGTGCTACTTTAGGTACAAGTTTGACTGAAGCCAGGTCAGCAGCAGCGCTCATGTGCAGGCATCTGGTTTTAAAGGAGAGAAAGGGGAGGGGGGGTGTTGGCATTCCAGCATTGCAGATGCCTGGATTCTTGCTGCTGTAGGGAGGGGCAGCTTTTGCAGTCTGCTCTGAAACCAGCCTGAGCCTCCCTGTGGTTTTGCAGCACAGTTAGCCCTCTTCTGGGTGAGGTAATCTCAAATTATTTTTAGCAGCAAAGACAAACCTTTGAAACTTGTTGCTTTGGTGGCCCTTAGAGAGCAAGCTTGATGCTGCAGGAGAGCCAGGCTGCTGCTGGCAGCCTGGAAGCGCTCTGGCTGTTCTGCCTCGCCGGTCACTGCCGTAGACCTTCCACTGAGATCAGACACTCAAAGTACCATCGTGCAGCAGGAGACTAAGTTCTTCCATGCATCCCAGGGGCCAGTCTTGGAATACTGACTTTTTTTCCAGAATGATTGGGCTTTCAGTCCTCCTCCTGTGTTGTTTGAATGTTTGGGACTGCCTGTGCTGCAAGGCTGTTAAACTATTCATGAGAGCTGACCTGCACCTGAAGCAGGGGGGTGGTTTGTTTTCACTTGCTTGCCTTCCACTGGCAGTTACCTCTTAAATGTTTGATGGTGTTAAAAAGCTGCCATTACTTACCCACAGCCAGCTGCTCGTACTTGGCCTCTTTCATGATCTGTGCCACTCTGGTCTCTGTCTCCAGGCGGGACATCTCTTTAAGGATCTTGCAGGCTGCCAGAGCTGAAGCTACACCCTCCTGACCCTGCAGAATTGACAGGGGTGCTGCTGTCACTGTCCCCTGGAGGGCATTTCTGAACACCCTTCACTGGGGAGAGCTCCCTGAGGAGCACTTCTGACAACAACATTTCATGCATGTCTCCCCTTTGAAGAACCTTCTTTGAAGACAGGCTTGGAAGTCCAAAATGCCCAACCAAAAGGGCAGCTTTGGTGGTGTTTGAGAATTGGAGATGATCTACTGGCAATTCTTGTGCCCTTTCTGATTAAAGGCTTCTGGGCTGGACTGACCTTAGAGGGGCCTGATTCAGGGTAGTAGGCAAAAACTGAAAGGAGAAGGATGGTTTATGGGAATAGAGCTGAACAGCCTCGCAGTGTGGAACGTGGCTGGGTGGGAGCCTGCATGAGGACGTATGGGGAAGGAGGGAGCCCAGCTGTCAGGGCACAATGGTAGCACACAGCAGAGGAACGTGCCTTCTGGTAACAGCTCCATAAACACAAGGCCCTGAGAGGTGCAGATGTGGCTGCATGCACACACACACTCTGGCTGAAGAGCTGTGCTGCAGTTCGTCTCTGCCCAAGCCTCCCCCATGCCAGATGCAATGTCTGGAAGCTCAGGGATGGAGTCTGACAGCTGTCTGGCTCAGCAGGGCAGGGAAGCTATGGCACTGTGCTCCAGAGGCATGAGGTTGTGGAGGATTTTAAACCAGGAGTCAGTTATGCCAGCTTGAAGCTCAGCCTTTGAGTGTGGTGCTGCTGTTCCCTGCACAGACAGCACATTAGCTAAAGATTGAGCCTAGAGCCCAAACAACTGATCTGTTGTAGGAGAAAACCTGAGGCTGAGCATGGTGATTCCCCAGCAGCAAGGAGGAAGAGAGCCTGCCCTGCGCTGGTGGCTGCCCTGCACTGGCCCTGCCCTCCCTCTGTGTCTTCCTCATGGGGATGGAAGACCCTGTGAATGCAACTGCTTGTGTTTTAGAAACAAACCTGTCACTTGAGCTGGCAGGCTGCACAAACCCCACCTCCTACACTTGAAAGATGCCAACCTTTCCCCCCAAGCAGCAGCAGGGCAAAGCTTACCATAGCCCAGAAGTAGTTTGCCATCTTGTGCCGGTTTTGAAGTACTGCCCACACAAACAAATCCCTCCAAGGATTTTCACTTTTCTGGTTCATGTCCAAGGACTCAGATGATTGCTTTGTGGTCATTTTCTCCTGAAACAGGGTTTGTAAACATGAAAACCTGCCTTGCAATCTCATTCCCTGCCACTGCCATGGCTACGGAATCAACCAGGTTGGAAAAGACCTCAGAGATCATCAAGTCCAACCTAATACCTAATACCTCCTAACATCTAAACCATGGACATGACCTAAGCTGCTCTGGGCCTTGCCCACTGCTTCATATTCTTTTCCCTTTTCTGTGGGACTGATTCATTAGGAGGAGGAGGTTCTTCACCATGAGAGTGGTGAAGCCCTGGAATGGGTTGTCCAGGGAGGTGGTCGGGGCCCCGTCCCTGGAGGTGTTTAAGCCCAGGCTGGATGAGGCTCTGGCCAGCCTGATGTAGTGTTGGGTGTCCCTGCCCATGGCAGGGGGGTTGGAACTGGCTGATCCTTGTGCTCCCTTCCAACCCTGACTGATACTATGATTAGTTCATTCTGCACTGAATCAGAGGTCTCTTGTGTCCCCAGCAGAGCTCAATATGTGTGAGAACATTCTGGATGGAGCTGTGACTCCACTGAAGGCGATGGCAAAGCTCTCATTGGCTTTATAATGAAGCCAGGGTTTCACTGCTGGTGTGTAATAGCATGTGAGGCCAAACCTGTGATCAACTGATCTGGGCTTGCCTTCAGTTCTGCTGGCTTCTGCTTGAGCACCATGGAGGATATGGCTTCAGAGAAAAGGGGAACAAAAGGCAGTTTCTTTCTACAGAAATAAATCTTGCCCAGGCCCTCTTCAGGACAAGAATAGAGTACATCAGTAGCCTCTTTTTAGTCACTGCTTTGAGAAACCTTTGCCTCACAGGGAGGATTTTAAGTAGAGCACTGCTTATTCCTTTAGCACTTGATTAAAAAGCTCTCCAGAGGAAGTATGACAGCATAGGTCAAGTCCTGAGTTTTAAGTGTATTTTAAAACCATTTAAAATAGCTTCTGAGTTTTAAGTGTGCTTTAAAACTGACTCTAAAATATCTTCTGAGTTTTAAGGGTCTTAAACCTGACTTTAAAACAGCTTCTGGGGTTTAAGGGCTCTTTAAACCTGACTTTAAAACAGCTTCTGGGGTTTAAGGGCCCTTTAAACCTGACTTTAAAACAGCTTCTGGGGTTTAAGGGCTCTTTAAACCTGACTTTAAAACAGCTTCTGGGGTTTAGGGGCCCTTTAAGACCGACTTCAAAACAGCTTCTGGGGTTTAGTTTTTGTTGATGTGGTGGTAAAGTTCCAAAGCATTCCACTAGACACAGGTAGAATTTGTTCAGTTCTAAACTGGGAAGGACCAGGAAGTTGTGACTCACAGATTTCTTCTTGCCTCCATGCATGGAGTCTTGATAGAAACCATTGCCTGCATCATGGAGAAAATCCTTGAGAACTTTGGAGACCTCTCTGAGAGTGAAGCATGAGAGGTTCTCCTGCCCCTTCTGCTGCTGGCCTGCCGAGGTCTGCTTGCTCTCTTCACTTTTCTTCAGCAGAAGTTCATAGAGGAGGCACTTCTGGGAAATGGAACAGTAAAGCCTCTGCAGACGACTGTATGTCAGGAACTCAGGCATGTTAGCCCCATTGTCCACAAATAACTTCACAAATTCTGGTTTGTCATTGACCAGAGCATCCATCATCACTTCCTCCAGGTCACAGGACTAGATTGATGAAGGGGACAAGAGGAGGAAAAGAAGAGGGTTTTAGGGTTAGTCATGGATGGATGAGGAGGGAGGTAAGACTTGATATGAGGACAGGGGTGTTTAGTCTTCCACCAGGTCAGCAGTGGATAGAATGAGATAAAGAGGGAGAACCTCCACCTGAGAGAGAACCACCCCCAGGTTAGGGACTGCCCTGTTGGAGAGCAGTGAAGGGGAAAAGGACCTGGGGGTCCTAGTGGATGGAAGGTTGACCATGAGCCAGCAATTTGCTCTCATGGCCAAGAAGGCCAATGGCATCCTGGGGTGCATTAGAAGGGCTGTGGTTAGTATGTTGAGAGGGGTTCTCCTGCCCCTCTACTCTGCCCTGGTGAGGCTGCATCTGGAGTATTCTGCAGTTCTGGGCTCCTCAGTTCAAGAAGGACCTTAGGGGAATGCTTGAAAGAGTCCAGTGCAGAGCCACAAAAATGAAGAAGGGAGTGGAAGATCTTCCTTATGAGGAGAGCCTGAGGGAGCTGAGGGCTCCTTAGCTTAGAGAAGAGGAGCCTGAGAGGTGACCTCATTGCTGTTGATAAAGATGTGCAGGGTGAGTGCCCAGAGGCTGGCTGGGTGCTGCCCAATGCCAGCACAAGGGGCACTGGTGGAAGCTGGGGCAGGGGAAGTTCCATGGAAACAGGAGGAAAAGTGTTTTCCCTGTGAGGATGAAAGAGCCCTGGACCAGGCTGCCCAGGGGGGTTGTGGAGTCTCCCTCTCTGGAGATATTCAAAACCCACCTGGATGTGTTCCTGTGTGACCTGCTCTAGGTGATCCTGCTCTGGCAGGGGGGTTGGACTGGATGAGCTTTGAAGGTCCCTTCCAGCCCCTAACACTCTGTGTTTCTGTGAACTCTCCTGGTTTCAGAATGTTTGTGTAACATTCATGTCAAACCATTGACACAGAGAGCATGCTGTAGGAGTTGTGGGGGTGTCAGGTACCGCACTGGGCACTTTTACAGCAGGTGGAAGGGGGGACATCCTTCCTACTAGCTCCCAACATTAATATCTGTGTGCTGTTTTGCTTGTTAAGCTAGGGTTTGTTTCCTTCAAAGGTCTGTAGAGAAGGCAGGGGAAAGATCCTTGCTGCTAAAAAACTCAAGAAAGAGACTCTGACCCTGAGTTGTTACCTTTATCCATTACCACATGGGGAGCAGAAAACCCAAGGAGGCAGGCTGCTACTGCTCAACCTGTCAGTGGGGAATGTAGGCAGTCTTAACAAATGAAGCCTTCTACCAGTGTCCTCTCCATGTTGGATCATTGTCCTCTAAGGCATTAAAGCCTCCTACCTTCCACTCCACGTCCCCATTGAATATTTCACTTTTAGCTATGTCCACTCTGTTCCAGGCCACTGCCAGCTTCAGTTCATCCAGGTACTCCTGAGCCTTCTGACTGTGACTTTTACAGGCTGGCAAAAACAGGGAATGCAAAGAAACATTGGTACTTTGATTAGCAACACCAGCTCTCCTTCAGCTACCACAGCACTTCCCTCCCCCCAGTTTAAGATTTATAGGGTGCTTGGTTGCATGGTTTAGTTGATTAGGTGGTGTTGGATGATAGGTTGGACATGAGCATCTTGAAGGTCTCTTCCAACCTATTCTGCTCTATTCTGCTCTATTCTGCTCTATTCTGCTCTATTCTGCTCTATTCTGCTCTATTCTGCTCTATTCTGCTCTATTCTGCTCTATTCTGCTCTATTCTGCTCTATTCTGCTCTATTCTGCTCTATTCTGCTCTATTCTGCTCTATTCTGCTCTATTCTGCTCTATTCTGCTCTATTCTGCTCTATTCTGCTCTATTCTGCTCTATTCTGCTCTATTCTGCTCTATTCTGCTCTATTCTGCTCTATTCTGCTCTATTCTGCTCTATTCTGCTCTATTCTGCTCTATTCTGCTCTATTCTGCTCTATTCTGCTCTATTCTGCTCTATTCTGCTCTATTATCTATTAAGATTTAATATTGATTTTCTCCCCCCCACCCCAGCTGAACTCTCTATTAAAACAGTCAGTTTAAATGTCTGTAGGCCTTTGAGAGAGTCCTTGGCATGCAGGAAGGGAAGGACAGGACTGGGTGCTGAAGCTTTGTCTTGCCTCAGTTAGCACATTAGGAATAGAATGTTTGGTGAGGCTTAGCCCACATTAAATTTAGGCTTAAAGCAAACTGAACTGGGTGCACAGTATCTGTCTTTCAGGAGAGACAGTGGAGATTTCTTGCATGAGAAATGGATTGCTTCTGAAACTAAGGCAGTTCAAGTCTAACCCTCCAAATGCAGGTATTGTCCTTGGTGTTCTTTTTCAATGGCTCATAACTGCAACAACTGCTCCAGCCTATTTCACTTCCTCTATAACTCCTGCTGCTAAAAGAAGCAGGCAGTGAAATAAAGGAGTGTTACACAATAGTCTGAGATTAAAAAGCAAGCACTAGTTTAGAGCAAGAGCTATGGGTGCCAGCCACAGCTAACTTGTTGAGAAGCAAACAGCAAAACTCTGCCTCAGAAGTGGAAGTCTGATCCAGCTGAACTTGCTCTGGACAGGAATGAAATGCATTTGTGGCACTGAAGAAGTCAAATGAGTCAAGGATCACACTGTGCTGCGTTGGTTGTTCTTACCTTTGACTAAAGCTTTTAAAATGACTGTGTCTAGTTCTTCTGAGCCATCTTGCTCAAAGTTGTGCAGAGTGAGAAGATGCTGTTGTGAAACAATGTTCTGGATCTGTGGGGTGAGTTGAAACAAAGATCTCTTTACACATCATCCTGCTGCTGGGTGTTAATGCCCGAGAGCCCAGGGGAGAGCACCCATCCATAGAGTGTTGCCCCAAACTATGGTCTAATTGTTAAGCTGGGGTTTGGCCAGAGGACAAACATGAATTTCCCATATATAAATAAGTCCTAAGGCAAGGAGGGAGTTACTGCCTCTTTCATAAGCACTTAGAAAGGTGTGGGGACCAGAAGCTGGATATCCTGAGGACTAGAGCAATGCTTTAATGAGAAGACCCTTCCTTAATTCATGTTCTGTTTGACTCCTCAGTCCTGCTCTGGCCAGCATGCCATTAGTTTTGTTGTGCCTTTTCCTGCTCTGGCATTTAAGTTTTGCTCTCAGAGTTGTGGTCTCTAAAGCTTCTTTGAGTAAAAGACATCAGATATTGACCTGCACTGTACTCCTCTCGCTCCTCCTGCTGTTCTGAGTTTTCTTCCTTGCAGTGCAGCTGCCCCAAGACTTTGTGAGCATCTGGAAATATTGATTCTAGATGCCCTTCCACCCTTTTTGTGTTGGTGATCTGGCAAAGTTTTCCTTGTGGAATCAATATGTGGATTTTGTCAAGCTCAGGATTACAGCAGGGACTGGGAAAACATGAGTAGCAGGTCAGGTTGAGTGGACTTGGCTTATCTCAGGGCACTTCAGTCTTCACACACAGACAATCTCAAAGTGGGGGTTTTTTTGTTTCTTAAACTCTTAAGCTTTTAAGCTTTAAAGCTTTAAGCGTTGGGTTTAAGCCCAACAAGTGTGCCTCAAGACAAAGAGTGAGGGAAACTGGGCCTCTGTTTGGGCTTTCTGTTTTAAGGACCCACATAGCTGACAATGAGTGCTTCTAAACACCCTTCAGTCTTCTCAATTTATTCAAGCTTAGGTTTCCATTTAACAGCTGTAGCTCATTGTGCCTCTTCTGTCACAGCTGCACAAGCTCCACAGCTGTGGAGTATAAATAATGCTTCATCTCCTCCCCCAGGACTGAAGAGGTTCCTGGGTGCTGGGCTGTTACTTGAGGAAGAACAGAGCCCTAAGTGTTCAGCTGAGTCAGAGAATCAAAGAATTGTTAGGGTTGGAAGGGACCTCAAGGCTCAGCCAGTTCCAACCCCCCTGCTATGGCCAGGGACACCTCTCACTACAGCAGGTTGCTCACAGCCACATCCAGCCTGGCTCCAAACACCTCCAGGGCTGAGGCTTCCACCACCTCCCTGGGCAACCTGTGCCAGTCTCTCACCACCCTCATGGGGAACAACTTCTTCCTAACATCCAATCTGAATCTACCCATTTCTAGTTTTGTTCCATTCCCCCCAGTCCTATCACTCCCTGACACCCTCAGAAGTCCCTCCCCAGCTTTCTTGGAGCCCCCTTCAGATACTGGAAGGCTACAATGAGGTCTCCTGGGAGCCTTCTCTTCTCCAGACTGCACAGCCTCAACTCCCTCATTCTGTCCTCATAGCAGAGCAGCTTCAGCCCTCTGCTCCTCCTCATGGCCCTTCTCCGGACACTTTCCAGCACCTCCAGATCCTTCCTGTAATAGAGGCTCTGGAACTGGATGCAGTACTTCAGCTGGGGTCTCACCAGAGCAGAGGGGGAGAATCACCTCCCTTGACCTGCTGGTTATGCTTCTCTTGAGTCACTGGGACAAAGTAGTTTGTCTGATGACTGTGCACTTGGTTTTACTGTTAGAAGGCTCTTCTGGGATGGTAGTGTCAGAGCACTGGAGTACCCCAAATGTCGGGGCAGCAAACCCTTACTGAATGGATTACCCAAGCTAGAAATGGTAGGGGGGAGAGCTTGTGAGCGTGGTGCAGGTTGTTATCAGGCACATGAGCTTACTTTTGCTGTCCACTGGAGGAGGTCCTTCCGTGAGAAGCTTTCTGCAGGGAACTTTTCCTTAAATTGCTTTTCAACAGCTTCTGGGGTGATAAGCTGTGGGTCATTCAGGAAGGCTGCTAAGATGTCAGCTGTGCCTCCAGACCCTGCTAAGATAAGCCAGGGAGCAGAGTGTTCCAAGCCGCTGCACATTCTCTGTGGTTTAAAAAGTACATCTTTAGAGTTCATGTATGGAAAGAAACTGTTAGCCCCAAGAAGGAGTTCAGGCTAACTAGGAATAAACCTATAGCTAACTATGGAGTCAGTCCCCAGTCCTCTAAGTGGGATTTCTCTGATCCTGCAGCAAGTCATCCACGTACAGGACCCTGTCTATACTTTTCATAACGCATCTGAGTAGCTAAGCAGCCTGATTAGGACAAGCAATGCATCCAACTTCTATGTTCATGATGCTCTTTTTGTCCCATTCTATTCTGTTCTATTCTATCCCTGTACTCAGCACTGGTTAGGCCACACCTTGAGTCCAGTGTCCAGTTCTGGGCCCCTCAGTTTAGGAAAGATGTTGAGATGCTGGAAGGTGTCCAGAGAAGGGCAACAAAGCTGGGGAGGGGTTTGCAGCACAGCCCCATGAGGAGAGGCTGAGGGAGCTGGGGTGGTTTAGCCTGGAGAAGAGGAGGATCAGGGGAGACCTTCTTGCTCTCTACAACTGCCTGAAGGGAGGTTGTAGCCAGGTGGGGGTTGGTCTCTTCTCCCAGGCAACCACCACCAGAACAAGAGGACACAGTCTCAAGCTGTGCCAGGGGAGGTTTAGGCTGGATGTTAGGAAGAAGTTCTTCATTGAAAGAGTGATTTGCCATTGGAATGTGCTGCCCAGGGAGGTGGTGGAGTCACCATCACTGGAAGTGTTTAAGAAGAGTCTGGATGAGGCACTCAGTGCCATGGTTTAGTTGATGAGATGGTGTTGGGTGATAGGTTGGACTCCATGACCTCGAAGCTCTTTTCCAACCTGGTTAATTCTATTCTATTCACTGAATCTGGAGCTGGCTTCTCTGCTTTGCTTTTGATTTGGGATTCCTTCTTCTCACTGCACAAGCTGGCAGTGGAGGCTTGAATGATCAGCTGCTGCCTATTCACAAGGAAGTATTTCTCCCAAACAAATACTGGCAAATTGAATATTAACAGAGCTCAGCCCTTAATGGTGTATGGATATGGACTTTAGGTGAAGTGCCCATACCTGTGTTTGTCAGCCAGCCAAATTTGCCATTAATTTCTTAGCAGCAGTTGAATTATTTTTCTGAGGTTGCAAAGAGCTTCTTACCTGAAGTGTGCCTGGTCCTCCATTTACCAGTAAGCAGAGCACAGGGATCTCAATGCTGCCAGTGCCTGTGAAATAGATGGGTTAACTTTAGCAGCTTTCACAAAACTGCTCCAGGGGAGGTTTAGGCAGGAGGTGAGGAGAAAGTTCTTCCCAGAAAGAGAGATTGGCCATTGGGATGTGCTGCCCAGGGAGGTGGTGGAGTCACCATCCCTGGAGGTGCTCAAGAGGGCATTGGACGTGGCACTTGAAACCATGGTTTAGTTGTCAGGATCAGGGTGACAGGTTGGACTTGATGATCTCTGAGGTCTTTTCCAACCTTATTGATTCTATGAATTTGTCAACTTTCAAAGTAGCTCTCCAGTTCTGTGCTCTTCTGGTACCTACCAGAATGTGAGCATGCAGGAGGCAGGCAACTGCAGCAGCAAGTGGCAAAAGAAGAGAGTAAGACTGTGACCTAGCAGAGAGGATCCTAGCCTAAGATTCAGGATGAAGATGTCTTTGCCTTTGAAGTCTTGCATGATCCCTGACAAGCAGGTCAGTGTGCTCTGACCTCAGCCACCCAACCTGGATGTTGCCACTTCTCTGGGTCACACCAATGTTGACCTTTTAAGCTAGGTGATAAGATAGTGGAATAGTGGAGCTTCATTAAGGTGCAAGACAAGACTGGCAGCTTTTCAGGGCAGCAGCTGCCAGTATTTATGTTAAGGTACAGTCAGGAGTGAAAAGCTGTCAGCTTGCCCAGGTGTTATGCCTTGTGTGTGCAGGGAGGTGTAGTGGAATCCAGGAGAAAAGCCTGCAGAAGGATTTAAAAACATAGACTCACAGAACAGTTTAGGCTAGAAAAGGCCTTTAAGATCTTTGAGTCCAGCTGTTAACCTAAGGCTACCAAGTGCTCTGTTAAACCATGCCCCTCAGTGCCATTTCTACATAGCTTTTAAATCTCTCCAGGGACAGTGACTCAGCACTGCCTTGGGCAACCTGTTCCAGGCCTTGACAACCCTTTCAGGGAGGAAATTTTTCCTAGTGCCCAACCTGAACCTTGCCTGGCACAATTTCACACTGATTTCTCTCATCCTATTGCTTGTTACTTGGGAGAAGAGACGGACTCCCACCTCACTCCAACTTCCTCTCACAAAGTTGTAGAGAGCAAGAATCAGAGAATTGTTAGGGTTGTAAGAGACTTCAAGGGTCAGCCAGTCCCAAACCCCTTGCCGTGGCCAGGGACACCTCACACTGCAG
This sequence comes from Melanerpes formicivorus, assembly GCF_026170545.1. Classification (NCBI taxonomy): domain Eukaryota; kingdom Metazoa; phylum Chordata; class Aves; order Piciformes; family Picidae; genus Melanerpes; species Melanerpes formicivorus. Next base: position 14,274,385 of record NW_027142368.1, on the reverse strand, counting down.
CAGGTTGCTCACAGCCACATCCAGCCTGGCTGCAAACACCTCCAGGGATGAGGCTTCCACCACCTCCCTGGGCAGCCTGTGCCAGGCTCTCACCACCCTCATGGGGAAGAACCTCATGGGGTGGTGAGACTCTGAAATGGGTTGTCCAGAGAGGTTGAAGGTGCCTCCTCCCTGGGGGTGGTCAAGGTCAGGTTGGAGTAGATGATCTCTGAAGTCCCTTCCAAGCTACACCATTTGGTCTCTTCTCCCAGGCTGCCAGCACCAGAACAAGAGGACACAGTCTCAGGCTGCACCAGGGGAGGTTTAGGCTGGAGGTGAGGAAGAAGCTCTATACAGAGAGTGATTGTCCATTGGAATGGGCTGCCTGAGGAGGTGGGGGAGTCACCATCACTGGAGGTGTTCAGGAGGAGACTTGATGGGGTGCTTGGTGCCATGGGTTAGTTGATTAGGTAGGTTGGATTGGTTGATGGGTTGGACACGATGATCTTGAAGGTCTCTTCCAACCTGGTCTGGTCTGGTCTATTCTATTCTATTCTATGATTCTAAGGTAGAAGTAAGTTGTAGCCAGGACATGACTGGCAATTAACTTCACGTGGTTTAGTGACTGGCCTCACATTGCTGTGCCTCTGGAAGATGGTGCTTCAGCCTGGAGAGTGACCTCTGTGACTATAAGTTCCTTAAGAGATGTTTATGGCTTCAAACATCCTTCATTTGCCACAGATTTGGAGAGAATCTAGCTGGGGGTGGGAGGGAGAGTCAGATTTTCTGCTGGGAAGGTGGGAAGTCCCTTATTGCAAAGAATGTTCAGCATATCCAAAGCATCCCCTGACAGACTTCTAGGTTTGGTTTGGTGCTTTGGTTTTCTTAATAAGGAATTGCTGTGTGACCTTATTAAAGTATTTCTTTTCCTCCAGTAAAGTCACACAGCTTTGCTCAGCTTGACTACAAATGAGCCTAAATGAGCACCACTTGGGTTTGTTTATAGAAGATAGGACTGAATTCAGTCTGTTCCAGCAAAACATTTGTCAAATGAATCAGCATCTTCTGACAGAAAATTGTTCCACTGAGGTTTGTTCAGCCACGTTTGGTTGGCAAGCAGAAAGAGGCTGCTTCCTGACTCCCAGCGCTGCAGCCTCAGCCTACCCCTGACCAGCCACCTGTGGGGTTCTTTCCTCCTCTCTCTCTGAGTTCTCAACTAAGCATTCCTTGGGTGCTCTCAGGCACATCTGTGCAGCCACAGTGTGGGCTCTGGAGTTGAATGTTGCTTTGACCCTGTGAGTGTGGCTAGGTGAGCTCTTCCTTCTGTCTCAGCACTGCAGGTACCACAGAAACCAAAGGAAAGTAATGGTATTAGCACTGCAACAATAGCAGTGGGAGGCCTGCCCAGTACTCAGTTGGCATCATAAACAAGGGTCACACTGATGGACCCCACCTGGAGTGCTGTCTCCAGTTCTGGAGCCTCTATTAGAGGAAGGATCTGGAGGGGCTGGAAGGTGTCCAGAGAAGGGCCACGAGGAGGAGCAGAGGACTGGTGCTCTGCTATGAGGACAGACTGAGGGAGTTAGGGTTGTTCAGTCTGGAGAAGAGAAGGCTCCATTGAGACCTAATTGTGGCCTTCCAGGATCTGAAGGGGGCTTCAAGAAAGCTGGGGAGGGACTTTTGAGGGTGTCAGGGAGGGATAGGACTGGGGGGAATGGAGCAAACCCAGAAATGGGTAGATTCACACTGGATGTTAGGAAGAAGCTCTTTCCCATGAGGGTGGTGAGACACTGGAACAAGTTGCCCTTCTCTGGACACCTTCCAGCACCTCCAGATCCTGCCTGTAATAGAGGCTCCAGAACTGGACACAGTGCTCCAGGTGGGGTCTCACCAGAGCAGAGTAAAGGGGGAGAATCCCTTCCCTTGCTCTGCTGGTTGTGCTTCACTAAGTTGCCTTAGTTCTGTCTCTTAGACAATGACAAATGTTTGCTTGATCTTGCCTGTGGAGGTGATTGTCCAAGTGGAGAACTGGACTTGGATTTGATAAAGCCAAGGGCACACAAACATCTCTCTGTGGAGTCCCATCCCTGGCGGTATGCAGGCAGCGTGTGGACCTGGCGCTTAGGGACATGGTCTGGTGTTGACCCTTCAGTGCTGGGTCAGAGGTTGGACTGGATGATCTTTGAGGTCTCTTCCAACCAGATCTACTCTGTGCTTCTGTAGTAGGAGTGGTGTTCACGTTAGGATGTCTGTGCAGTGTCGACTTACCGCCGTAGCCAGTACGCTGCACTGAAATATACTTTTCCAAGGCGACACGTAGCTCAGTGGTTCCATCTGCCTCATCTGCTGTTACAGCATCCACCAAAATAAAATGGGAATGGCTGTGGTCCAGGGAGTACAGTGGGCCTTGAATATTGTCATCTGATGGGTAGTGTACAAGGCTTTCATTCTAGAGAGAGAGGGAGAGAGAGAGAGACGTTGGCGTTCCCTATAAAACATAGTCCGTGTTTTTATGTGCTTTAAGTGGCACCAGGGGAGGTTTAGGTTGGATGTTAGAAGAAACTTCTTCGCTGAAAGGGTTCTGAAACACAGGAACAGGCTCCCCAGGGAAGTGGTTGACTCCCCATCCCTGGAGGTGTTGAAGAGACACAAGAATGTGGTGGTGTGGGATGTGGTTTAGCACCAGGCTTGGTGGAGTTAGAGAATAATTGGGCTTGATCTTGAAGGTCTTCCCCAGCTGAAACAATTCTGTGATTCCATGACTTCCATTTTTCTGTTGTCATACACACCACCTCAAACAGACCCTTCACAAAGGGTGGAGGAGGAGAATGTGCTCCTCCTGAAGGGTGCCAGATTTAGAATAGAGTAGAATAAACCAGGTTGGAAGAGGCCTTCAAGATCATAGTGTCCAACCTATCATCCAACACCACCCAGCTAATTAAACTATGCAACCAAGCACCCTGTCAAGTCTCCTCCTGAACACCTCCAGTGATGGCAACTCCACCACCTCCCTGGGCAGCCCATTCCAATGGGCAATCACTCTCTCTGTGTAAAACTTCCTCCTGACCTCCAGCCTGAACCTCCCCTGGAGCAGCCTGCAACTGTGTCCTCTTGACAGGGCTGAAAGTCCTGAGCTCTTTCTCTTGGTCTGTGCAAAATATAATGGCACCAGTCCTCATCTCTGCAATGTGGGCACTCATTTAGAGGCTTTGGAAATGTTTGCTGGACAAATGGAAAGGGCCCAGGAGACCAGAGAATTAGGGATGGAGGGCCAAAGTCTCAGCTGGTATAAACAGGGGCAAACCTCTTCATTTTGTCCATATTTAGCCCAGCAGATGACTTAGCTGCTACATGTCCATAGCAATTGAAATGCAGCTTGATTTAATTGCCAGGGGGTTATGTGAGGGCTGTTGGCTCTTCTCAGTTTAGGATTTGCATCCTCTAAGAGTGCCAGGCAGAAGGTGCAATAATTGTTATGGGTGAGGGGGTTGTATCTTCATGAGTTTTTGCATAGAACTTCTGCCTGGGTAAACCAAACCCCCCCTGTTACAGTCTTTTGCTCTAAAGATTGATTACATACAGTCTTCCCCACCCTTTTCCAAGCTCCCCTTACTTCCATGATAACCCTTCCTTTCCCACTGGTGCCCATCCACTTTGATGCATCATTCCCCGCTGCAAATACCTGCTTATTCTTCTCGACCTGTGGCAAGTAAGACAGATTAAAGCAGCTGTTTAAAACCTGCATTTCCTTCTATTATGCCTTTTCCCCCAACTCCTGCAGCCTGTGAGTTGCTGAACAGGTCTCAGGCTATCAGCTTGGCTGATGTGCCTGTTTCAATACTGCATTTCCCTCCCACTTATTTCATGGGCACAAGGGTTCAAGCCCTTCTAGACAGAGCAGTGTAACTCTGCAAAGTGATCTAGTTGTCTTTAAGGTGTGGCAGAGAGATTCATGTTCTGGCTTTTAAGAGCCAGATCTTTCTTAATCTCAGCTTTTGGCAGGGTCCACTAGGAAGAGCAGGTGCCCAGTTGCATCCTGGGGTAAGTCCACCAGAGGGGCCACCCAGGTTCTCCTGAGCTAAGGCTGGTGTTGGAAAAGGAGTGAACAGATCACCAGGAGCACATAGCAGCACTACTGATGCATAAACACAGTGAGTAACCCAGCAGACAAGCTAAACACAGTGAGTAACCCAGCAGACAAGCTCCTCCAGGCTGTGGGTGAAAGGGTTAAGCACAGCATGCCCCTAAGTGGTGTTCTGAAATGAAGCTGCATGCAGTCAACCACAGAATCCCCAAGGTTGGAAGAGACCTCCAAGATCATCAAGTCCAAGCTGTCACCACAGACCTCATGACTAAACCATGGCACCAAGTGCCACGTCCAGACCCCTCTTGAACACCTCCAGGGATGGGGACTCCACCACCTCCCTGGGCAGCACATTCCAATGGCTAACAACTCTCTCTGGGAACAATTACAGAAGAGAAAGCAAGGTAGGAAAGGCTATGACCAGGTGTGTTCCTATGGCTTCTTTCCCTGTCAGCAGCTCTGGGAAGAGCAGGAACAGAGGCTGTTCCTTGAGAAAAACACAGCAGTAAATTTGCAAATCATTAAACCCACCAAGTGCCACAGCCTTTACCTCTCTGGGGTTCTTTTTTTTGGGGGGAAGCTTCTTGACACAATGAAACTGCCTTCAAATTGTGTTTGGATGTTGAGGGTGTGCCTGCATCCTGCTGCTGTGTAACATTAAGCCTGTTTGCCAGAGATCTGGCCTTTGATTAGGGCTCAGAAGCACAACAACAACAAGCTGAAAGGGCCCACAGGGATTTTCCTATTTCTCCCTTGGAAAATGAGGAAGAGATCTATCAGTGATGTTTGAAGCACAGCACCACCACAGAGGGGATGCGAGGGAGCCACTGATTTCAGGGCTTGTTTTTCTCCTTGCTAGCCTGGATTGTTAGCTCTATTTTGTACAACAAGCTGCTTGTGTAAGTGCCAAGCATGAAGAGAACTGGGTTTAGATCAGCATCCCAGTCTATAGTTCCTTTGTCTTAAAGTCACTGAGTAAAATCCAAAGTGCTTTTAAGTGGAAGCAGTGCCTGAAGTCACAGGGCAAGGAGTGCTCTACAAGAAACATTCCTTGAAAAAGAATTTGGGCTTTAGTTACAGGGGGGGGGGAAGACCAGTGCACTTGTTGTGTAGCTGCTGGTTGGGAAAGATCCAGGTACAGCTTGATCACTTGGCCTGGGAGGGAGGTGAAATCATTAGTTTGCATTTGCCAAAAGAGCTTTCCTCAACAGAATTCACAATTCTTTCCTCTGAGGTCCTGTGGGACCAGTTCAGCCAGGTTGATTTCTTCCAGCTAGAGTCCCACCAGACAGAGCAAAAAGGATGGGAAAAGGGGATGCCCAATGGCAATAGAATAGAATTAACCAGGTTGGAGAAGACCTTCAAGATCATCAAGTCCAACCTATCACCCAACACCATCTAATCAACTAAACCATGGCACCAAGTGAAAATGATTCCATCACCTCCCTGGGCAGCACATCCCAAGGGCCAATCTCTCTTGCTGGGAAGAACTTCTTCCTAACATCCAACCTAAACCTCCCCTGGTGCAGCTTGAGACTGTGTCCTCTTGTTCTGCTGCTGGTTGCCTGGGAGAACAGACCAACCCCCACCTGGCTACAGCCTCCCTGCAGGTAGTTGTAGAGAGCAAGAAGGTCTCCCCTGAGCCTCCTCTTCTCCAGGCTAAGCAACCCCAGCTCCCTCAGCCTCTCCTCACAGGGCTGTGCCCCAGACCCCTCCCCAGCTTTGTTGCCCTTCTCTGGACACCTTCCAGCAACTCAACACCTTTCCTAAACTGAAGGGCCCAGAGCTGGACACAGGACTCAAGGTGTGGCCTAACCAGTGCTGAGCACAGGGGCACAATGACTTCCCTGCTCCTGCTGGCCACACTATTCAGATTAGAGATGTGGTCCTGGTTATCTCCCAGCTGTTAGCTGCTCCTTGCTAGCCTGAGAGAAGAACTAGGAGTGAGCTCAAAGGGCTGCACTGCTCATTTGTTTCTTAGCATCTGCAGGGCAGTGAAGCAGCCCAGAGGAATTGTCAGTGGTTGTCACTACACACCTACTTTGCTGTTATACTCTGCTTAGGGCAGGCTGTATGCTCACTGACAGGAAGGTTGTGCTCTTTAAATCTTTGCTCCACCTCCAGGTCAATCCAGTGTCAAATTGTCCTGACGTTTCCAGCAGCTGTTTTGTTGGGCAAGGTTTTTAATGCTGTTGTTTGGATGGCTGGTTGGTTGGTTTTGTTTTGTTTTCCAAGAACACTGCTTGCTTTGACCTGGATTGTGAAGTCCCCAGAGCTCTCAATAATAAGAAGATGAAATCCTGCCTGGCTAGCATTTTTGCTCTGGTGTGTTGAGCAATTTCTGCATGTTAGACAGCAATTCAGTGACTACTTAAGAAAACTAGGTCTTGAAGTGTTTTTGGCTTGTGTTCCATGCTGGAAAATACCCCTTTGACAGTTATTTGGTAGAGTGCTCATCCCTGGAGGTTTTTAAAGCTAGGCTGGATGCGGCTCTGAGCAGCCTGATGTAGTGTGAGGCGTCCCTGGCCATGGCAGGGGGATTGGAAGTAGGTGATCCTTGAGCTCCCTTCCAATCCTAACGATTCTATGATTTCTGAAACAGTTTGGAGTAAGTGCTGCTGCAGTAAGTGGATGAGGCAGAGGAGTGGGAAAGGTATTAAAGGCATCCCTGGAGGTGTTCAAGAGGGGACTGGATGTGGCACTTGGTGCCATGGTTTAGTAGGTCATGAGGTGTTGGGTGACAGGTTGGACTTGATGATCCTTGAGGTCTTTTGTAAGCTTATCGATTCTATGATTCCCGGGGGGTGTCTTTCCTTTGCCGTTGGTCCTGACTCTAGGGGCTGAGCCTGTGTCTAATGCTGCCACCTGCTGGACAGCCGCAGAATTGCTGCCGAGTGCACAAGTGCGCGGGGCACGGAATCAGCATCGTAGAATGGTAGGGATGGGGAGGGAGCTTTCGAGATCGAGTCCAACCCCCTTGACAAAGCAGGATCATAGAACTGTTTTGATTGGAAGAGATCTTTAAGATCATCAAACCGAAGACCACCATGGCCACTAAACCACGTCCCAAAGCGCGATATTCACGCGGTTATTGAGCACCTCCAGGGATGGGGGCTCCACCATCTCCCTGGGCAGTCTGTTCCAATCCCTGACCACTCTTGCACTCCCACTCTCCACCTAAACTTCCCCTGGCACAATTTCAGACCATTTCCTCTCATCCTATCACCTGATACTAGGGAGAAGAGACCAGCCCCCACCTCACTCCAACCTCCTTTTGGATAGTTGTAGAGAAGAACCTGTAGAGATCACCTAGGGCAGGAATCATTAGGGTCTGACAAATATGCTTACTCTGAGCTTCTGTCTTATCTCACAACACACTTTAAACCTCACTTTTAAGTTAGTTCAACCTTGCTCTGCCTACCACTTCCCAGATGTTGGGAAGGCACAGCTTACTCCTAAACAATCCTGCTTCAGGAGTGGAATAAGTGAAAAATACCTTGGTGCTGTCCAGAATGCCTCTGTGCTGGATTTTTTGGAGTGAAGTTATTCCTATGGCAATCACTCTGACTTCAGAGGAGGAGCTGGCCAGGGCGTGATCCCGGACTGCTTGCACCAAGTGTCTGGCGATTCCCACACGCAGAGCGCTGGTGAAGATCCAGGCACCTGAAATTGGTTTGAAAACCATCAGAATACAGAATTAACCAGGTTGGAAAAGGCCTTTGAGGTCATCCAGTCCAACCTATCACCCAACACCATCTCATCAATTAACCATGGCACTGAGTACCTCATCCAGGCTCTTTTTAAACACTTCCAGGGATGGTGACTCCACTACCTCCCAGGGCAGCACATCCCAATGGCCAATCTCTCTTGCTGGGAAGAATTTCTTCCTAACATCCAGCCTAAACCTTCCCTGGCTCAGCTTGAGACTGTGTCCTCTCCTTCTCTCACAGGTGGTCTGGGAGAAGAGACCAACCCCCACCTGACTACAATCTCCCTTCTGGTAGTTGTAGAGAGCAAGAAGGTCTGCCCTGAGCTCCCTCTTCTCCAGGCTAAGCAACCCCAGCTCCCTCAGCCTCTCCTCACAGGGCTGTGCTCCAGACCCCTCCCCAGCTTTGTTGCCCTTCTCTGGACACATTCCAGAGAATTTCATTATAACTGAGCATGTTTGTGTGTCAGGGAACACTGCTTGCAGTGTTGGGTTTCAGTATGGCCAGCAGGCCTAGGGAGGTTCTCCTCCCCCTTCAACCTGCCCTGGTGAGACCATGCCTGGAATACTGTATCCAATTTTGGGCTCCCCAGCTCAAGAGAGACAGGGATCTGCTGGAGATAGTCCAGCAGAGAGCTAGAAGGATGATAAAGGGACCTGAACATCTCTCCTATGAAGAAAGGCTGAGACACCTGGGGCTGTTCAGTCTTGAGAAGGGATCTTATTCATGTCTATAAAAATGTGAGGGGTGGGAGTCAAGATGAAGATGCCAGCCTCTTTTTGGTGGTGCCCAGTGATAGGACAAGGACCAGTGGAACACTGCAGGTTCCACCTCAACATGAGGAGACCTTTCTTTATGGTTTTAAATGCTTTCTACTACTCTTGTCATTCTTGTGAGCAGCCAGGCAGAAAGTGAGCTGACTGGGTCTGTGTTAGTCGTTACCAAGGTCTCTTTGTTAACACCAGAGTCCCTGCCCTCTGATTCTACCAACAAAGCCTGCTCAGCTCTTAGATTTGAAGAAAACAAACTAACAGCTGTTGTGACTGGATTTTGACTGGCAGCTAAGGAGTGAGGATGGAGAAAACAAGCATTGTCATTTCTGACCTAAATTCACTCTTGGTGAAGTCAAATTGCTCAGCTCTCCTAAGAATTGTTTTGCAATAGAGGAGCCTTGAGGTGTTCAAGAAGGGATTGGATGTGGCACTTGGTGCCATGGTCTAGTCATGAGGTCTGTGGTGACAGGTTGGACTCGATGATCCTCGAGGTCTCTTCCAACCTTTGTGATACTGTGACAGTGTATTTGGCCCCATCTTGTGCTGTCTCTCTAGTGTCATCTCTCAGGGAGTAAAGACAGGGAATGTTGCCCTTCAGCAATGGTTGCCTGGAGGAATTTGGTTTGAAATAACTTATTTTTGCTGTTTCTACTGCAACAGCCAACATTCTCAAAGCTATTTAAATACAGGTTGTAGAGCAGAGCTCAGAGCCTCCAAAAGTAGTCACATGAGCAGGTGCCCTGGCATTAAAAGAGCCCTGGCTGCTAGGTGTGAGAATTCATTCAACAGGAGTATAAACTTCTCCAAAGCCTAAAGCACTGACCTGTGCTTTGAGCTGCCTTTATAAGTCCTTTTTTTAAGGTGTCCCGGAGCCAAGGCTTCATCTGGAAGTCTTCTTCTTCCCCTACTAATGAGACAACCAGATTGGGAGCAGGGAGCTTCCATTTGTTGAGCATCACCTTGAATATAATGCCAGGGTCGATGGTACTTGGGACCTTGATAAACTTCAACAAACAAAACACAGAACCACTGAGTGAGAATGGGACAGTAGGATACAGCAGGGAGATTGTTCCTGCTGTGGTGGAGGCAGAGGGAAACTTATCACCAGCTTGGTTCATTAAAAACACCCCACACATTTGAACAAGCCCTGACAGAGGACTAACTATTAGGAGGAATCTAGCAAGGCATCTGTGGAATTGTCCTCTCACTCATTGTATCATTTCCATGGGTTATAGCCTTCCAATGTTTCATAGTTTCATTCAGGGTTGGAAGGGACCACAAGGATCATCTAGTTCCAACCCCCCTGCCAGGGGCAGGGACACCCCACACTAGATCAGGCTGGACAGAGCCTCATCCAGCCTGCTCTTAAACACCCCCAGGGATGGGGCCTCGACCACCTCCCTGGACAACCCATTCCAGGGTCTCACCACTCTCATGGGGAAGAACCTCCTCCTCACATCCAGCCTGAATCTCCCCACCTCCAGCTTCATTCCATTCCCCCTAGTCCTATCACTACCTGAGATCCTGAGAAGTCCTTCCCCAGCCTTCCTGTCAGAAGGGATCCTACAGGAAGGCTGCAGAGGGGCTTCTCATAAGGGTGTCTGGTGATAGGACAAGGGGGAATGGTTTTAAGCAGGTAGAGGGTAGGTTTAGAGTGAACCTTGAGAATAATTTCTTCACTGTGAGGGTGATGAGGCTCTGGAATAGGCTGCCTGGAGAGGCTGGGGATGCCTCCTCCCTGGGGGTATTCAAGGTCAGGTTGGATGAGGCCTTGAGCAGGCAAGTCTAGTTGAGAGGCATCCCAGCCCATGGCCAGGGAGCTTGCAGCAGACAATCTCTAAAGTCCCTTCCAACCTAAGCCATTCTATGAAGTCACTCTCTCCTCTAATGCTACTGTTCCCCAACTGCCTTCAGTTCCAGGGCAGCTGGCAAAGCCAACAAATGTCTGCTTTGTTTCTTGGTTCTGCACTACCTGAAGCATTTACCTGATTGAATGCCTTTTTTCTTTTGAGGATGTTACCTGCATCTCTTGCTGCTGCCTGTTTGTGTTTTGGCTTTGTGCTTAAGGCTTTACGGTGAAACAAAATCTTAAGGCAGGCAGATTTCTGATCCCAGAAATTCCTTCTGCTCTCACACTAAGGTATCCAATGGACTAGGAAGGAGGTGAGCCTGCCTAGGTCCATCCCCTGCCTAGGTCCATCCCCTGCCTAGGTCCATCCCCTGCCTAGGTCCATCCCCTGCCTAGGTCCATCCCCTGCCTAGGTCCATCCCCTGCCTAGGTCCATCCCCTGCCTAGGTCCATCCCCTGCCTAGGTCCATCCCCTGCCTAGGTCCATCCCCTGCCTAGGTCCATCCCCTGCCTAGGTCCATCCCCTGCCTAGGTCCATCCCCTGCCTAGGTCCATCCCCTGCCTAGGTCCATCCCCTGCCTAGGTCCATCCCCTGCCTAGGTCCATCCCCTGCCTAGGTCCATCCCCTGCCTAGGTCCATCCCCTGCCTAGGTCCATCCCCTGCCTAGGTCCATCCCCTGCCTAGGTCCATCCCCTGCCTAGGTCCATCCCCTGCCTAGGTCCATCCCCTGCCTAGGTCCATCCCCTGCCTAGGTCCATCCCCTGCCTAGGTCCATCCCCTGCCTAGGTCCATCCCCTGCCTAGGTCCATCCCCTGCCTAGGTCCATCCCCTGCCTAGGTCCATCCCCTGCCTAGGTCCATCCCCTGCCTAGGTCCATCCCCTGCCTAGGTCCATCCCCTGCCTAGGTCCATCCCCTGCCTAGGTCCATCCCCTGCCTAGGTCCATCCCCTGCCTAGGTCCATCCCCTGCCTAGGTCCATCCCCTGCCTAGGTCCATCCCCTGCCTAGGTCCATCCCCTGCCTAGGTCCATCCCCTGCCTAGGTCCATCCCCTGCCTAGGTCCATCCCCTGCCTAGGTCCATCCCCTGCCTAGGTCCATCCCCTGCCTATTAGCAAAACAGAGAGAGAAACTTTTAAGTTAAAACTATTTCAATCCATAATGATTAATTTTAGGCAGAAAAGTTAAGCCCAGGTGAACCATAGAATTGTCAGGGTTGGAAGGGACCTCAAAGATCATCCAGTTCCAGTGATGCAAAGTGAAGGAAGCTGGGCATATGGTTGTGGGTTTTCTGGTTTGGGGATCAATTGTACCTTGTAGCACCTTGGTGCAAGACAAGTGAATGTTTCCTGGCCTTGTTTTAAATCACTTTCACATTCAGGAAGGTGTGGAGCCTACTTGAGTACAATGTGGTGCCTCATGCTGTGGCGCCTTGACCCCCACTGTCACAATCTCTATGCTTAATGCTGAGAAGTACCAGCTGAACAGCAGCAACACTGTTAAAAGAGCGTGAAAGCTCTTCTGGGCTCTACCTTTCCACGTTTCTTCCCAGAAGCTGTGAAGTCTATTTCTCCTGTGCAGTATGGTAGCTCTCTCTTGAAAGCTTCCTCTTTGTCGCTGCTGCAGAGCTTGGCTTCCATTTCCTCCATGGGATTTGCAAGATGATCAGCAGTAGGTCTGGGCAAGGTGTTTACTGAGGTGACCAAAAGAAGAGAAGAAAATAAGAGGCTGCTTAAACTGGAGAGGCCCCCAGATCCATTCACTTGCACCTAGCTGATGTGTTAGTCAAATCACAGAACAGTCAGGGTCAGAAGGGACCTCAAGGATCATCCAGTTCTAACCCCCCCCTGCTCAGTTTTGATGGCTGGCCTGAGGCAAGTCAGCCTTGGTGACACTTCTGGCCTTGGTGAGCCCTCGTGAGCCTTGCTCCTCCTGCAGAGCTCCATACCTGTTCTGCAAGGGTGGTGTGCTTGTTAAAGGAGCACGCTTGCTCCGTTTGTATCACTTGTTTGGACAGGCAGAGACCTGTTCCCATTGCCCCTGCAGGTTGCTACAGGAAGGCAGTGGGGCTTGCTGATGAGAGGATATTAAATCCTCTGCCCCACTAAGAGTTAACTCCCATTCTCTCTTTGTAGAGATTACTTTGTGGCAGTAATCAATTTCCCTCTCGCTCTCCCTGATGTTTCTCAACCTACTCGCTTTGTTCCCTGAGCTCCATCGCTTCATCAGCCTGCTCACCCTGCACACATCCATAGGATAGAATAGAATAGACCAGGTTAGAAGAGACCTTCAAGATCATTGCATCCAACCTATCATCCAACACCACCTAACCAACTAAACCATGCAACCAAGCACCCCATAAAGTCTCCTCCTAAACACCTCCAGTGATGGTGACTGGAGCAGCACATTCCAATGGCAAATCACTCTATCTATGAAGAATTTCTTCCTAACATCCAGCCTAAACCTCCCCTGGTGCAGCTTGAGACTGTGTCCTCTTGTTCTGGTGCTGGCTGCCTGGGAGAAGAGACCAACCCCAACCTGGCTACAACCTCCCTTCAAGTGGTTGTAGAGAGCAGGAAGGTCTCCCCTGAGCCTCCTCTCCTCCAGGCTAAGCAACCCCAGCTCCCTCAGCCTCCCCTCATAGGGCTGTGTTCCAAACCCCTCACCAACTTTCTCAGCATTGCCCCCTGTTGCCAGGGTAAGTCTGTGGCATTTTACAGCCTGTGGCCTGGATACCAATGTCCACTTTGGTGTGTGCTGGGAGCACAGTCCCCCTCTGAGCAGCCACCATCGCTCCTTCAGTAAACCTCAGCGCCTCGCATCCTGCCCTCCCACCCTGCCCATGCCAGCTGCGGAGCTGACTCAAAAGGAGCCCTTTGCTAACCAATTTGGCTATGATATTTCCCTCCCCAGTGCAGACTTACCCCACAGGAGCTGGTCACTTGTGCAAGTGGACTTCCCTTGTGCACTGGCCGAGGCTCAGCGCCAGGCCCAACGAGCTGCCGACAGCTGCGGCACAGACAGTCGCTGTTTGCTTGCCCTGTGCTGCCCTCCCAGAGCCTTCTCGCTGCCTGAACAACCATGGGTGGTGTTCTTTCTGCCCACACAGGTGGGTGGTGCTGGTTCCTCACACTCTAGCTCAGCTGCCAGCCCCTGGCACAGCCAAGCTGCTTTTCCCAGCTTCAAAAAGCCCCCCAAAAGAGCTTCCTGATCTCTCTCTTGGGTTTCAGATCCCTTGCCCAGAACAGCCTTACCTGCCCTGAAGCTGGCAATGGCTGTTTGGTGTGTTAACACCTTGATTAGGAGTGGTCAACATGGTTTTACCAAGGGCAAGTCATGTTTGACCAAGCTGATAGGCTTTGATGAGGACATAACCAGGTGGACAGATGATGGTAGAGCAGTGGCTGTGGTTTATCTTGATTGCAGTAAAGCATTTGACACTGTCTGCCACAGCATCCTCCCAGCTAAACTGAGGCAGTGTGGTCTGGATGGTCAGGGAGTGAGGTGGATGGGAACTGGTTGAAGGAAAGAAGTCAGAGAGTTGTGGTCAATGGGATGGAGCCTAGTTGGAGGCCTATATTGAGTGTGGTCCCTCAGGAGTCAGTAGTGGGACCAGTACTATGCAATATATTCATCAACAACCTGGCTGAGGGCACAGAGAGCATTGTCAGCAAGTTTGCTGAAGACACCAAACTGGAAGGAGTGGCTGACACAGAAGGGTTGTGCTGCCATTCAGCCAGACCTGGACAGGCTGAGAGTTGGACAGGGAGAAGTTGAATGAAATTCAACAAGGGCAAGGGGAGAGTCTTGCACCTGAGAAAGCACAACCCCATGGAGCAGGATAGGTTGGGGACTGCCCTGTTGGAGAGCAGTGAAGGGGAAAAGGACCTGGGGGTCCTAGTGGATGGAAGGTTGACCATGAGCCAGCAATTTGCTCTCATGGCCAAGAAGGCCAATGGCATCCTGGGGTGCATTAGGAGGGCTGTGGTTAGTATGTTGAGAGGGGTTCTCCTGCCCCTCTACTCTGCCCTGGTGAGGCTGCTTCTGGAGTGTTCTGCAGTTCTGGGCTCCTCAGTTCAAGAAGGACCTCAGGGAAATGCTTGAAAGAGTCCAGTGCAGAGCCACAAAAATGAAGAAGGGATTGGAAGATCTTCCTTATGAGGAGAGCCTGAGGGAGCTGAGGGCTCCTTAGCTTGGAGAAGGGGAGCCTGAGAGGTGACCTCATTGCTGTTGATAAAGATGTGCAGGGTGAGTGCCCAGAGGCTGGAGCCAGGCTCTGCTGGGTGCTGCCCAATGCCAGCACAAGGGGCACTGGTGGAAGCTGAGGCAGAGGAAGTGCCATGGAAACAGGAGGAAAAGTATTTTCCCTGTGAGGATGACAGAGCCCTGGACCAGGCTGCCCTGGGGGGCTGTGGAGTCTCCCTCTCTGGAGATATTCAAAACCCACCTGGATGAGTTCCTGTGTGACCTGCTCTAGGGGACCCTGCTCTGGCAGGGGGGTTGGACTGGATGAGCTTTAGAGGGCCCCTGACATCCTCTGATTCTGTGATTAGACTTTCTCCAGGTGGTGCTGGTTCCACCCCCTCTTTCTCAGCAGTCAACCCACGAGCTGCCAGGCCCTGGTGCAGTCAAGCTTCACAAAGCCCCCAGAAGAGCTTTTTGATGGCTCTTGGCTTCAGATCTCTTGCCCAGCACAGCCTTGCCTGCCCTGGAGCTGGTCTCCACAGCAAAAATATTTCACTCTTTTGAGTATGATAGAGTTCAGCTAACACTGGAGGTGTTTGTACCAACTGTTGGCTGTTCTGTACAGGAGGAGACAATTCCTCACCACAGTGGTGTACATGAAGCTATAAAAAGGTATGGAGGGGTAAGGCTCTCCAGACTCTCACTTAGCAGCCAGAAAGCTGAGTTGCAAGGTACCAGATCCTACAATGTGCCCCACGTCCTGTGGGGTGTCTCCTGGCACAAAGGTGACCACAATTCTTAGGAGAGAGTTTGTGGCTGAGGTTCCTCTTTCTGTTGCAAGCAAGAGTAGAGCTGGGCCAGTGAGTGCCTGAGTCACAGTTTCTTGATGTCAACATGTATCATGACACCAGAATTGCTATTACCCAACACCAGTACTAAATAACTAAAATGATGGCTTTGTATTTGTCTGAAGATGCTTTAGGAGAGGTTTACTCTCTCTTTGCTCTGGGAATAGGCTGTTTATTTGTAAGCTGAAGTATTTAAGGCCAGGCTGTGCTCCACAAGAACATACAGTTCAAACAGGCAGGTGGTTTTCTCTGCCCAGGGCTCCAGGGACGATGGTGAGTGAGCTGGCCTGGAGCAAAGGTCGTGTAACAGGAGTTGTTCTGCGTTCCATGGGGCAGTGCTGGGGTTAATGGTTAGACTCAAAGATCTGAAAGGTCTTTTCAAGATCTTAAAGGTCTTTTCCAGCTTGAATGATTCTATGATTTAGCTTTCTCTCAGAACAAAAGCAACAAAAGAGCTCTCTCCCCTCTGCCTTCAGCTGCATGCTCTCGTACACGTTCAGCCCTATAGGAAATCCCTGTCCTAGCAAGCCAGCAATGGCAATCAGCCCTGCTTTAAACTTCATTTCCTAGCCCACGAGATCTGCTGTGGACTTTCAAGTGGGTCAAACCACCGCGTCTCCTGTGGATCTATTAGGATGCTCCAGCAGAGGGAGCAAGCCCTCCAGTTGTTCCCTTGGGCTGGGAAGTCTTTTGGGAGCCTGAATCCTGACTGATTCCCCACTGCTGCCTCTGGGTTTGCCTCTTCTATGTTGTCTGTGAAAACGTTGTCTGGAGCTGCCTTGTTCTCAGATCTGCCTCTGAAAAGTGGTTATGAATCTCCTCAGGGTTTGTTTTTCCTACACCTATTTCCCACCTCTGTATCCACATCCCAAACTTCAGTCAGAGATCACTGCTTTAAAGATGCTGTTCTCATTCTTCCCCCTTCCTGTGCACCAGGCACCTCTGGAGGTGTTTGTTTATCCTGAACACTAGGATCCCAGGCTAGGCTAGTTAGGAGTCTTAACTTGAAAGACTGACTTTGGGGCTACCAATAAGAGTAGTAACAGCAAATCCCAGAGTTTTGAGCTCGCTTCTCCACTGGAGATGCAGCATGCATAGAATGAGTGAGGAATTTGGGGCTCTCAGTGGTAGTGAGCAAGCATAAAAGAGACAAAAATAGAGGAGATGCAGAACCAGCAGCTTTGTTCCCAAGCTTTGATAAGACTGGGAAGTGAAGGCAGCAGCTGGTAACAGGCACAGCACAGGGCACTGTCACAGTATAACTAAGGTTGGAAGAGACCTCAAGGATCATCGAGTCCAACCTATCACCACAGACCTCATGACTAGACCATGGCACCAAGTGCCATGTCCAATCCCTTCTTGAACACTTAATCCCCTCTTGAACACCTTCTGCCTCTCTTCTTCTTTCATCAAGCAGTCTCTGAAGCATGGCATTAGAGGCTGAGAGCTCGTTTTTGGGCAAGTATTACTTTATCTTTCCATCCTGGTACCACTTCATCATCCCTGCCAGCTGCTGTCTGTGATGGGATACAGAGCTAAGGGGAACTTGTTGTGATCTCCTACAGCTGTTCCTGCCCTGAGCCAAAAGCAGGAAGATGGTACTGACAGAATGACAAAACAAGCCCCAAAATTACACAGGATTCTGAGTGGGATCCATGCAAGAACATAGTGTAGCCTTATTTGGAGCTGAGAACCTGCACTAGCGAGGTCCTGGACTGCTGAGGAGTGACATTGCCTAAGTTTCTGCATGCAGCTTTCAGGACCTTTTACAGACAAAAGCAAGGAGCAACAGCACAGGGCTTGCTTGATGTCTGTTTGGGTTTGGGAGGGTGTTATTTTGGGGATTTGTTTGGCTGGTTTGGAGTTTGTTTGGGTTTTCTAAGTGAGGTTTGATACTTTGAGAGTTTCTCCTGCTTTATGTTGCATCTGTTTGACTTCCAAGGAATAAACACTGTGAATTTCAGGGTAGCTGCAGTTGGGTTGGGTTGTGTTGGGGTATTTTTTGTGGTGATTTGTTTGTTTGGCTGGCTTTGCTTTGGGTTTGTGTTTGTTGTGGGTTTTATAAGTGAGACTTGATACTTTGAAACTTTCTCCTGCTTTATGTTGCATCTGTTTGACCTCCAAGGAATAAACACTGTGAATTTCAGGATAACTGCAGTCAAGTACAGGTGCAAATGTTCCATGCAGGTGCACCCAGTGGTGCTAATGGAGCAAGGAAAGGCTGCTTTGGTATTTGAAGGAGGGGAGAAGAGGATTTTAAAGGCTGCTCTATAAATACTAAGTAGGTGGGGGGAAGAAAGCTGCACTGGGATTGCCTTACAGCATGGTGCAAAATCACCAGAACAAAAAAGCTGCTGCAGGAGATTTGCAGATGTGGGGTTTAAGGCCAAATGCTGACCCCACAAGATGTCTCAGAGCCTTGCAGGGATCTCTTCAGCTACCTCACATTCACCTTTGCCACCACTTTGCACTGCAGGGATCCCTTCAGCTACCTCACATCACCTTTGCCACCACTTTGCACTGCAGGGATCTCTTCAGCTACCTCACATCACCTTTGCCACCACTTTGCACTGCAGGGATCTCTTCAGCTACCTCACATCACCTTTGCCACCACTTTGCACTGCAGGGATCTCTTCAGCTACCTCACATCACCTTTGCCACCACTTTGCACTGCAGGGATCCCTTCAGCTACCTCACATCACCTTTGCCACCACTTTGCACTGCAGGGATCCCTTCAGCTACCTCACATCACCTTTGCCACCACTTTGCACTGCAGGGATCTCTTCAGCTACCTCACATCACCTTTGCCACCACTTTGCACTGCAGGGATCTCTTCAGCTACCTCACATCACCTTTGCCACCACTTTGCACTGCAGGGATCCCTTCAGCTACCTCACATCACCTTTGCCACCACTTTGCACTGCAGGGATCTCTTCAGCTACCTCACATCACCTTTGCCACCACTTTGCACTGCAGGGATCCCTTCAGCTACCTCACATCACCTTTGCCACCACTTTGCACTGCTGTGGAGCTTCATTACTTACTGGCCAGTCAGCCCACAGACTGCATTTTGTCCCTATGCTTTCTATATGCATCCAGAAGAGGATCTTCTCAGCTCTGTCGTCTCCTCCTGCTCTGTTCTTTGGAAGTGTGTGGGCATCTCACCTGATGTCCCCTAACAAGCACAGCAAGAGTGAGTTAACAAGCTATGTCAGAGAGCTACGGGGGTTTTGTGTTTGATTCAGTCCTGCTCTGCTTGGTTCTAGTTTTCAGCTAAGTCCCTGGTGGTTTCAGGGGCCATTGCTTTGAGACTTCAGGCTGTACTAGATTGCAAGTGTGTCAGGTCATACTAATTGGGTTGAATCTTTGCTGCCAAAGTCATGACATGCCACTACCATCAGCTTAGCCAGGGTCAGCTTTGTTCACTGTAACATCACTGAGTATTGCTGAATTGCAAGGGTCTGGAGTAAGCCAATCTCTTGGGAAAGACCAGGCAGATAGCCAGAAAGAGGACCATGGCCTAAGCACCTTTTAGATGAGAGGACAGGTAGAGAGAAAAGCAGGGACAAGTCCATCATCAAGTCCAACCTGTCACCCAAGACCTCATGACTACTAAACCATGGCACCAAATGCCACATCCAATCCCCTCTTGACCACCTCCAGGGACAAGCAATCAGACAGCACTTAAGGGATGGGGGGTGTGGAGCCACAGAACTCTTGCCTGCCCTAATATGTGAATTGCTGTTTCACATTTTGCCTTTGGATGTGTACATATTGAGCCATCTTTAGCTCTGGTTCAGAGTTCAGACTTAAGTACAGCTCTTTCTATCTAGGCTGCTGCTCCATATGTAAGTTTGTAGGTCAGATTGTGTCCTAGATGTTTCCACTGACTATAAATACAAACATCCATGGAAAGAATGTACCTCTAATGATCACCAGGTTTCAGATATAACCTAGAAAACTATCTCTCACTAGCAAAGCAAGACAATTAGGAGGAAAAGACAATTGCCAGTCCCACCTACGTGTGGAAATGTGAGTCAGTGTCATTCCCATTAGGGATGGCCTGATTAAATCATTCCAGGTGTCAGCCAGTCTGGTGAATCATTATTTGTTCAACCTCCTAAATGGGAGTGAGAGGACTGGGGGGAATGGAACAAAACTGGAAATGGATAGATTGAGATTGGATGTGAGGAAGAAGTTGTTCCCCATGAGGGTGGTGAGAGACTGGCACAGGTTGCCCAGGGAGGTGGTGGAAGCCTCATCCCTGGAGGTGTTTGCAGCCAGGCTGGATGTGGCTGTGAGCAACCTGCTGCGGTGTGAGGTGTCCCTGGCCATGGCAGGGGGGTTGGAACTGGCTGAGCCTTGAGGTCCCTTCCAACCCTGACAATTCTCTGATTCCATGAGAAGGCATTAACCAGAGTCCAGGAAGGGAAAAGATATAAAATCCTGCTGTGGGAATGTAAATATCATGAGAGAGAAAAAGAAGTATTTGGTAGGGAGAACAAACACATACTTACCTGTGAGAGACTGAGGATGCACATCCCTCTGCAAGTATACACACTTGTATTTGTGCGGCAGCTTTGGCAAGTGTTTGCCAGGAGCTGGCACATTCCAGTTCTGGTGGCACTGCACGGAATGGTTCTGCACCACAGCCTAATGACAAAGCAGAATCCTCTGCCACGATTGCCAGGGAATTGCTAAATAAAGCATAAAGACCTGAGGGTGGTGAAATGCACCAGCAGGAATCGTGGCCAGCTGTCCTGCACAGGGCTGTGTCGTGTCTGTGGCTCATAAATCTTTAAGAACTGCACAAACAGAAAAAGGGAACAAAAGAAATGTGCCTGTCATGGCAAGCAGGGCTTGAACTGCAGCAGACTACACCTCTCTCCCATTCAGACAGGGAGGTTAAGAAAAGTTAGCTGCCAGAGATGAGAGCTGAAGGCATGCCACAAGTGTACAGCAAACAACCTGTGGGGAGGTTTCTCCATACTTTGATTAGGACAGAGAGGGAGAGAGAGGCTCATTGAGGTCAGCAACCTTGGGAAGGTATTAACTAACCAGAGGTTTTATGAGCTGGCAGACACAGGGCCAGACAGGGGCAAACATTAATAGGAACAAGGAACTTAAAGCAAAAGCAGGCAAGGAAGTGAAGCATAGAAACAGCTAAGAAGATGGAAGCTTGGGTTAAGTTTTCAGCTCTATTTATGTGAGTTGGCCCCACTAGGAGCTCTCAAAACCACCAGTGGTGTTAGTGTCCTCTCTGGAGCAGCAGTTGTTGTGGAATGTTATTTCAAGCAATTCCTCTTTACTCTCTAGCTGTGCATAGTCAATAACCAGACCAAAATGTCAGAGGAGGAACAGGTTATTTTAAACCCCCCCTCAACAGCAGCAGCAAGCTGTAAAAAGAAGTGTGGGAAGGGAACCTTGTTCCTGAAGCAGCTCTGGAGTTTGTTGTATCCTCTCTGTGCTATGCCTGTGGAACCTGATCCTTCCTGCAACTGCCAGGACACAAGGATGAGAGGCAAATCAAGGGCTGTGTGTGCAGAAGTCTTCCCATCAGCTTCTGGGAGAGTGGATTGTGCTTTGCTTTAGTTTGGATAGGCTTAGTACCAAGGCTTTAACAAATGACTGTGCAAAATGCTAATGCAAATAGAGGTGCTGTGGGGGTGGTTGTTTCTGTCCTCATCTGCTTAACACAGGAAAGAGCACCAGGGGTAGCAGGGGCTATTTGAATAAGGGACTTCCAGTGAGTTTGATGAAATTTGCATAGGGATGGGATGGGATGGAATGGGTTGTCCAGGGAGGTGGTTGGGGTGCCATCCCTGGAGGTGTTCAAGACCAGGCTGAATGAGGCTCTGGCCAGCCTGATCTAGTGTGGGGTGTCCCTGCCCATGGCAGGGGGGTTGGAACTAGATGATCCTTGTGGTCCCTTCCAACCCTGACTGATACTATGATACTATGTCAGCCAGTGGATTCCATAGAGGTGGAGGAGACCTGAGAGGGTAGAGAGGTGCTAAAAGGAAAATGTAGACATCAGGGAAGCAAACAATGGCAGGAGCAGATGGGACAGATGAGAGAAACCACACAGCACCACTGCCTGCTTAAAGGAGCTGGCCATGCTTGCATAGCATGATGTATATGGGGTGCAGGGGGGAGGCTGCATTGAGCTGCAAATCCTCCTGGACCTTCACTTCTCTGTTCCTACAGCATGGCAGGCCACTTTGAAGCTGTGCCAGCAGCTCTTTGTGTGGCCTCACACTGACTCAGGCAGAGTTCACTTTAAAAAAAGGGAAGGGAGGAAAAAGAAGGCATTTTTGCCAGGTCATTTTTCAGCAGAATGGGTTCACTGATGTGGTGTAGAGCACGACACAAACTCCTGCAAATAATGGCTTGCCAAAGCCACAGCCACCCTGCATGCAGACAGAAATCACAGGAATGATGTGGGAATGGGGCCAGTTCCAAACAATGAATGCAGAATTAACCAGGTTGGAAAAGACCTTTGAGATCGAGTCCAACCTATCACCCAGCACCATCTGATCAACTAAACCATGGCACCAAATTCCTCATCTAGTCTCTTCTTAAACACTCCCAGTGATGGTGACTCCACCACCTCCCTGGGCAGCACATCCCAATGGCCAATCTCTCTTGCTGTGAAGAACTTCTTCCTAACATCCAGCCTAAACCTCCCCTGGTACAGCTTGAGACTGTGTCCTGTCCTGACTGCTTCAGCAACGTTCAGCTGAGGCAGACAAAACCACACCTGAAAATTTCACTCAAAGCTGGATTGTAGCTGGGCACTGCTAAATGAATGGTAAAGGACACAGTGAACACTGCTGGAAGCAGAAGGGACAGAATGGTCAACTCCTTCAAGCAGGCAGTGTTGCTGTGTGGTTTCTCTCATCTGCCCTTTCCATTGTTTGCTTCCCTGGTGTCTCCATTTCCCTTTTAGCATCTCTCTACCCTCTCAGGTTTTCTCCCAGACAGCCTGTTACAGAACAAGAAGGCACAGTCCAATCCCCTGCCAGAGCAGGAGCATAGAATCCAGCACAGGCCACACAGGAACACATCCAGATGGGTCTTGAAAGTCTCCAGAGAAGGAGACTCCACAACCTCTCTGGGCAGCCTGTTCCAGTGCTCTGTGAGCTTTACAGTGAAGAAGTTCCTCCTTGTGTTGAGGTGGAACCTCCTCTGCTGCAGCTTACATCCATTGCTCCTTGTCCTGTCCCAGGGAGCAAGTGAGCAGAGCCTGTGCCCTGCCTCCTGACCCCCAGCCCTCAGATATTGATAAACATTTCATCAATCCCCTCTCAGTCTTCTCTTCTCCAGACTAAAAAGCCCCAGGTCCCTCAGCCTCTCCTCACCAGGCAGTGCTCCAGACCCCTAATCCTCCTCGTTGCCTTCTGCTAGACCCTCTCCAGCAGATCCCTGTCCCTCTTCAACTGCGGAGCCCAAAACTGAATGCAGTACTCAAGATGAGGTCTCAGCAGGGCAGAGTAGAGGGGGAGGGGACAGCATTCCTGACTGTTCCCCGTGGCCCAGTCTGAATGAAAAGTCTTCAGAGGCAGTTGACTGCCTGTAGAACCTACAGACCTATCATAAACCTTCAGTGAAGAGGGCTTTTCCCACCTTCACTCCTTCAGCTAGCATTCAGATAACCTGCTGGTCTGAAGGCAGTCTTGTCAAATAAAGCCTGCAGGAAGTGTTTAGAAAAGCAAACACAAAACAGGCACAGAACTGAAAATCTAATCCATGCCCCAGGACATTGTTGGGAATTGTCTTCAGGGGCTGAGGATGAGAGCAGTGAAGAGGAGCACAGAGCAGCACAGGGCAGGGTTGTTTTAGCACATGTTCATGCCCAAAATTCATGGGGCTGGCAGAAGAATCCCACAGAACAGAAGCCAACAGTGCTGGAGAGTAGAAGTCATGGCTCCACCTCTGTACCTTGCTGCCTCAGAAGCAGCTGTACAGCTGCCTGGCTCTACTAGTTCTAGAGTCTGCTAACATCAGGCCAGAACAGTAGCTGAGGATCAGCTAGATGCAAGCCTATGAAGATTCAAAGGGTTGTTCCTAGTGCAGGCTAAAAGGTTGTCTAAACAGGAGAGCACAGTAGGAGGAGATTGCTGACACCTAATTGCAGAACAGGACAAACAGTAAGTCAGCTACTACTTGTGTAAGAAAACCAGAGTGCTGAAGAGAAAATAAACCACTGCAGAAAGTGATTTAGAACAGGGACAGGGAACAGCAACAAAGAGCTTGTGAAATCCCCAGTGCAGATAATCTGGAAGCTTTTGCCTTTATCTCTTTATTCATTATCAAAAAGGAAGAGTAGCAATGATTGGTTTATATCACTGCTGGCTACTCACAGGTGATGAAGGGGAAAGAAAATGTGGTGTAAGTAATGACCTCTTCTTGCTTGAATCACAACCATCTCTTGATATGCATAGTACAGTTAGTGATCCTACCTGCTGGCTGGGCTTTGCAACAGGCACAGTTGGATAACTGCAGGGCTGGAGTTGGACTGAAGTGGCTCTTTTCACCAGTGCTGTCTGGCTGCTGCTGCTCCCTGTTCCTCTTGGGGAAGAGGAAGATGTTACCAGGTTTCCTGACACACAGGTCCCTGTGACAAGAAAGCAAACCTTGCTGGTGGATAGTGATACCAACAGCTCTTCTCTGGGATGAAAATCAGCCTTGTGGAGCAGATGGCGATGCAAATAATAAGCAGGAGTGGTGGAGCATAGAGTTACCAGACCCTGACAACCAGCAGGAATGGGCTTCAGCTGGCAATGGTTTCTAAGTTAACTCCTGTGTGTCCTTTAAGGACTATTTAAACAGCACTATTCTGTCAGGCATTTTGGTTGGTTGGGAATTGGTTGGGGTTGGTCTGTTTGGGGGTTGGTTGGGAATTGGTTGAGGTTGGTTTGTTTGGGGTTTGGTTGGTTGGTTGGGAATTGGTTGGGGTTGGTTGGTTTGGGGTTTGGTTGGTTGCTTGAGATTTGGTTGGTTAGGGTCTGGTTGGAGTTTGGGGGTTGGTTTGTTTGGGGGTTGGGATTTAGTTGGGTTTTATTTGGTTGGTTAGGGTTTGGTTGGAGTTTGGGGGTAGGTAGGGGGTTGGTTTGTTTGGGGGTTGGTTGGTTGCTTGAGATTTGGTTGGGTTTTGTTTGGTTGGTTAGGATCTGGTTGGAGTTTGGGGGTTGGTTTGTTTGGGGTTGGTTTATTTGGGGGTTGGTTGGGATTTAGTTGGGTTTTATTTGCTTGGTTAGGGTTTGGTTGGAGTTTGGGGGTAGGTAGGGGGTTGGTTTGTTTGGGGTTGGTTTATTTGGGGATTGGTTGGGATTTAGTTGGGTTTTGTTTGGTTGGTTAGGGTTTGGTTGGAGTTTGGGGGTACGTAGGGGCTTGGTTTGTTTGGGGTTGGTTTGTTTGGGGGTTGGTTGGTTAGGATTTGGTTGGGTTTTGGTTGGTTGTCTAGGGTTTGGTTGGAGTTTGGGGGTTGGTTTGTTTGGGGTTGGTTTATTTGGGGATTGGTTGGGATTTAGTTGGGTTTTGTTTGGTTGGTTAGGGTTTGGTTGGAGTTTGGAGGTTGGTAGGGGTTGGTTTGTTTGGGGTTGGTTTGTTTGGGGGTTGGTTGGTTAGGATTTGGTTGGTTTTGGTTGGTTGTCTAGGGTTTGGTTGGAGTTTGGGGGTTGGTTTGTTTGGGGTTGGTTTATTTGGGGATTGGTTGGGATTTAGTTGGGTTTTGTTTGGTTTGTTTGGGGTTGGTTTATTTGGGGATTGGTTGGGATTTAGTTGGGTTTTGTTTGGTTGGTTAGGGTTTGGTTGGAGTTTGGGGGTTGGTTTGTTTGGGGTTGGTTTGGGGGTTTGTTGGCTGGGATTTGGTTGGGTTTTGGTTGGTTGGTTAGGGTTTGGTTGGAGTTTGGGGTTTGGGCGGGTTGGGTTGGGTGGGGTTGGTGGGGTTTGGTTGGTTGGGGGTTTGTTGGTTGGTTGGGAGTTGGTTGGTTGGGGGTTGTTTGGTTGTTTGTATGTTCTCTCTTCTGCTCAAAGCAGATCTCTTTATGATTAACCTAATTCCTAGACAGTTTCATTACCTTTTCTGGAGAGTTCTATTAAGGTTTGGTAGTCACTCTGTCTAGTCATCACAACTTGGGCATCTGTCTCCCTTCCTGGTAGCTTTCCAGCCTTCATGTCAGTCTGATAAGAGGGCAATCATTGATTGCTATCTTGCAGATGCTTGAGATGAAAAGTGTTGAAAGCTGCTGCACATGCCTGCTATGCTGCAAATTCATCACACTGTTTATTCAGCTCTTCCCACTGCCTTGCTCACTCTGCCAGTGGATGTGCAGTGACTCAGCACTTGTCTTCCTTTGTCTTACCAGGTGGAACTTCCATGTGAACGTTCATTGGGTTGAAC
This sequence comes from Melanerpes formicivorus, assembly GCF_026170545.1. NCBI lineage: Eukaryota > Metazoa > Chordata > Aves > Piciformes > Picidae > Melanerpes > Melanerpes formicivorus. The sequence goes on along the minus strand of NW_027142368.1, from coordinate 14,248,557 downwards.
TGTAACATCACATAGTAGGCTGAACATGAGCCAGCAGTGTGCCCAGGTGGCCAAGAAGGCCAATGGCATCCTGGCCTGTATCAGGAGCAGTGTGGCCAGCAGGAGCAGGGAGGTCATTCTGCCCTGTACTCAGCACTGGTTAGGCCACACCTTGAGTCCTGTGTCCACTTCTGGGCTTCTCAGTTTAGGAAAGATGTTGAGATGCTGGAAGGTGTCCAGAGAAGGGCAACAAAGCTGGGGAGGGGTCTGGAGCACAGCCCTGTGAGGAGAGGCTGAGGGAGCTGGGGTTGCTTAGCCTGCAGAAGAGGTGGATCAGAGGAGACTTTACTGCTCTCTACAACTCCCTGAAGGGAGGTTGTAGCCAGGAGGGGCTTGGTCTCTTCTCCCAGACAAGCAGCACCAGAACAAGAGGACAAAGTCTCAAGCTGCACCAGGGGAGGTTTAGGCTGGAGGTTAGGAAGATGTTCTTCCCAGCAAGAGAGATTGGCCATTGGAATGTGCTGCCCACTAGAACTCTGCACAGTGCTCCAAAGCATCCTTGCCTTTGAACTGACCCATCCAGTTCCTCCTCTTCCCCAGCAAATCCAGGTGAATGCTTAACATGTCACCGCCTTTATCATTGCAGCTGCAAAGGAGGACAGTGCTATTACCCCACTTACAAACGAACAACCTGAGGCACAGATAGGAGCAGTGACTCACCAGAGGTCACACAGGAAGTCTGTGGGAGAACTGGAAGCTGAACTCTGCTCATTCAAGTTCAAGGTTAGAGATTGGAACTTTCTTCTTTGATGGAGAGCTGAAAAGTCTGTCTTAAATTCAGTGTTCTTACAGGATTCAGGTTGGATGTCAGGAAGAAGTCCTTCCCCAGGAGGGTGGTGAGAGCCTGGCACAGGTTGCCCAGGGAGGTGGTGGAAGCCTCCTGCCTGGAGGTGTTTGCAGCCAGGCTGGATGTGGCTGTGAGCAACCTGCTGCAGTGTGAGGTGTCCCTGGCCATGGCAGAGGGGTGGGAACTGGCTGAGCCTTGAGGTCCCTTCCAACCCTGACAATTCCACGATTCTATAACTCTATTAAAACTCATAGCCTCTTGAACCAGACCAGCGAAACTTGATGCTTTAGCCACTAGAGGGACCTCCAGGAATAGAATATACAACAACACCACCAACAAAAACCACCTGCAAAGGCAATCTGAAGTGTTAGGTATCTCTAAAGAAGATTAATAACGAACCCACAAAGTCTGCAGGTCAGATGAGTTGATGATTGTTTCCAGTGGACTCTGAAATAATAGGAAATATGAATTAACTGATTATCTCCTTGGGTTTTGTCGAGGAAAAAACCCAAACCCAACAACTTCTGTTCTCCAGGTGAGCAGTTTTGAGGTGGTTTCTTCCTCTGCTGAATTAGTGAGGTGAGCACACGTGCTTTCGAGGGACTTGTAGTTCAGGAGTAAGGTTAGGCGCTGCTCTTTTGAGGAACACAAAGCAAATTTCAGTTTCCTGAGCAGAATAGGATTTGGATGTGGTTCTGTCTGAACTCAACGAGCCTGGTTTCTCACTGAAAGGTACTTCAGCAGAGCCCTGACAAATTCTAACCTCAGTTCAAACTAATAATTAACAGATAAATTAACAAATCCTAATGCCTTACTGTGCACCATGAGGGAGTCCTAGTTGATTAGATGGTGTTGGGTGATAGGTTGGACTCGATGATCTTGAAGGTTTTTTCCAGCCTGGTTTCTTCCCCCCTTCTTCCCCCCTTCTTCCCCCCTTCTTCCCCCCTTCTTCCCCCCTTCTTCCCCCCTTCTTCCCCCCTTCTTCCCCCCTTCTTCCCCCCTTCTTCCCCCCTTCTTCCCCCCTTCTTCCCCCCTTCTTCCCCCCTTCTTCCCCCCTTCTTCCCCCCTTCTTCCCCCCTTCTTCCCCCCTTCTTCCCCCCTTCTTCCCCCCTTCTTCCCCCCTTCTTCCCCCCTTCTTCCCCCCCACTCCCACTTGGATTTGTAATTGGCAACCAGTCAGGGAGATGACCAAGGGTGCTTTAACATCCCCTTTTATATTTTTTGATGCTGTAGAAGAAGTTGTGGTGCTCTTCACACCCCAAGTTTGGGCAGCTCTGCAGAGCCCAAATTCAGCTTCATCCTGGCTATTGTGAAACATGAAATCCTGCTAATATAAGCAACTGTGCTCTGAGAGACTGAAGACGAGGACACACAGACAACAGCTGCAATTAACCCAATTAGTAAAAGGTCAGGGTTGGAACGAGAGCCTGGCATGAAACCAGAATTATGGAAGAGGTTAAAAGAAGTGTTTGCAAGACCTGAAGTGCTCAGCTTTGCCTGCTAGAATGGTACTAGTGAAATCAAAACTCTTATTCTGTGAGATGGAAGCAACCTGAAATTCCAGTTTGGCAGAGCTGATTGTTGCACAGGTCTCCTGTGGTCTGCCCACGGAGTATTCTAGCTCCCATTTGGTTTGCATTGAGAGGTTATTTGCTGAGAAAAGGGGCAGGGGCAGGGACATTGCAAGCACCTTTCCCTTCATTCTTTGTGAGGGTTTGGGGCACTAAAAAGCTCCTGGATTAATTATCATGTGAGAAACCTACTCTTTGCCGTGGAGCTGAAGTTGTGTTCTTTGTGTCGCCCGTTTCCTCGTGGAGTACCTGCAATCAAAAGGCACATTCCACCGCGGTTAGGCTGAATTGGCAGACTGATGGTTCCTGACATCAAAAGTGGGTTGCCAAGCGGGCCCTGCTGAAGAACAATGTTTATCTCTCCCGTGTCATTCCATACGTGTGAAGTAGGGTATTATATGTTACAGATTAACACGGTCACGGGCAGGAAGTGTTCCCTGACCAGGAAGAGATTTCCTGATAGCTCCTAATTTCTTTCTCAGCTGCTGAGAGTGAAACCTTTCCTGAAATACCAGACCAGCCTTTCATAAAGCACAGCCTCCTCCTTGGTTAACTGTGGAACAAAAATCTGGGGAGCATGTCAGCATTTCAGTTCTTTTCTTTGGAGCTTTTTCAGCAGCGTTATTAGATACTGATCATAGCCTGACCAAGGGAAGGTTTGCAAGCAGTGCAATGAGGAGAATTGTCTTTTGATGCAAGAAGGTGATCTAAGGATCTCTTCATTTGAAGCATGCCATTAGTCACTCTGCCCTCAGACACCTTTGCATGTGTAAGAATGTGCACACTGTACCCCGTGTGGCATTAGGTGAGTAATCAAATGCCTCCTGAGTCTCACATGCTCATGAGATTAAAATACACCACGTCTGTCTTGGTGATGAAAATGAGCGTGACAGTGTTTTACCAGCACCTTTAGTTCTAGCTTTCAGTGATACTCAGAAGAGAGGCTCCAAACCTGGAGGTGTACAAAACCATCTTGGATGGGGCCTTGAGCAACCTGGTCCAGTGGAAGGTGTCCCCACCATGGCAGGGGGGGTTTGAACTCGATGATCATTAAGGTCTCTTCCAAGCCAAGCTATTCTATGACTTTCTGTGTGCACAAGTGTGTCTGGCTATCAGAAATCACAACCAGGCTCTCCTAAGGGTATCCTCCCTCAGTTTTATCAGCCTTGCACAAGTCTGAGGTCTTTATTTTTCCTCTTCACATTTTGTTCAAGATTTGCAAGTAGGTTTGGAGCAGGAAAAGAGTGTTGAGAGGGACGTTCACAAGGTGTGCTGCACCAAAACAGTTCAGCTACATTTCTATCTCCACCTTTTTTTCCTCTTAGTGCCAGTGAGCCCTGCAAGGGCTCTGCCCTGCAGTCCTGCTCATAAACAAGTAAGAACTTGAATTCTTCCAAACCATTTATTCCTGGAAGCCTTGGGCCAACAGCAGCAAATAGAGCAGGCTAACACTGTGGAGAAAAACTGGATCTTCATAAACCCAAATTCCAGTTGGCTGGTACTGCCCTTTCATGTAAATGAATCTTCATTAACAGGAAAAATGAAGTCTACCAAATGTTGTTGCAGATAAATGCTTGCTCAGCCTTACTTGGAAGGGTTTTAGTTGTTTGTTTGTTTTTACTCTTGAGGACAAGGAATGGAATGATTGTAAATAGCAGGACTTATCCTGTGGACAAATAGCATGTATATGTACTTCAGCTTGCAAGGTTCTAATGAAAGCTGCAGAGCAGTTAAGCATTCCAACATGACTGGCTGTGAACACAGGCAAGCAAAGCAAAGAAAATGGTTTGTGTGCTGTAAGGCTGAAGATAGCCTCAGAGCTTTTCCTTAAGCTTTGCTTTAGGACTGAAAACCTGAGCAGTGGTGGATAACAACATTCCTTCTCAGAACAGCACCACTATGCTGAAAAAACTTATGAAAAAGAGATTGAGGAGACCTAATTGTGGCCTTATAGTATCTTTAGAGGGCCTACAAGAAAGCTGGGGAGGGACTTTTGAGGGTGTCAGGGAGTGATAGGACTAGGGGGAGTGGATCCAAACTAGAAACAGGTAGATTCAAATTGGATGTTGGGAAGTTCTTCCCCATGAGGGTGGTGAGACACTGGCACCAGTTGCCCAGGGAAGTGGTGGGAGCCTCCTCCCTGGAGGGTTTGAAGGCCAGGCTGGATGTAGCTCTGAGCAAGCTGAGTACTGGAGGAGTCCCTGCCCATGGCAGGGGGGTTGGAACTGGCTGATGCTTGAGGTCCCTTCCAACCCTGACAATTCTATGATTCTATAACTGTAGACACCATGCAGCAAGAAAACATTCAAACAGATAATGTTAATCAGGACTGTCAGCTGCTGGACTGGCTAGCCTCCAAGCTCCAGCTATCTGGTTTATGCTGCTATCTGCTGCAGTGTTACCTCTCTCTACTGACCAGATTCCTGAACTCACTTCATCTGCAGTTAAAAATAACCCAACAACAGAGAGGGAGAATTAAAAGGCAGTTTAAACTTTTCTGAATCCAAAGTTAGCTGCTATTTTCTGCCTCATTTGTCTTGAAAGAGGCTGAGAGGAAAGCAGACAGCATAGCTCCCTCTTAAAAGTGTCTTGTTTTGGACAGCAATCAGTGGCTTTTATGAAGTGATTTGTTAATGTGGTCTCTGATTGAGGGCTGAGCAACTTCTGACTTGTTAGCCTGCTCCTGCTTTGTTAATTCATTTCAAGAGGACATATGAGGATTTCTGTTTGTTTTTCCAAGCCCTACAGACTTTTATTGTGCCACTGAAGGCAGCATTGCCCAGAATTCACATCACAAAGTCATCTCTTTCACAATTTTCTTTCATAGAATCATAGATCATAGGATCACAGAATGGCTTGAGCTGGAAAGGACCTCAATGATCATCCAGTTCCAACCCCCCTTCCATGGGCAGGGACATGCTCTTGCCCTCACCTATGCCAGACAGATGGTTTAGCATTCAGTAACATGAACTAGGTAGGAATCACCTATCCAAATCTATTTTTACTGTATCAAATAAAAGTCATTATCCATCATGTCCAGCTCTGGATCCCCCAACACAAGAAGGAGAGGGTCCAGAAGAGGCTACAAAGATGATCAGAGGGCTGGAGCTCCCCTCCTATGACAGCAGGCTGAGGGAGTTGGGTCTGTTCAGCCCAGAGAAGGCTCCAGGAGGGACCTGACAGTGACCTTGCAGTATTTGACAGGGACTACAGAACAGCTGGGGAGGAGCTGTTTACAAGGGCCTCTGGTGATAGGATAGGGGCAATGGTTTTAAACTAGAGCAGGGTAGCCTGCACATGAGGAAGAAGTTCCTTATCAGGAGGTTGGTGAAACACTGGAATGGATTGCCCAGAGAAGTTGTGGCTGCCTCAGCACTGGAAGTGTTCAAGGCTAGGCTGGATGTGCCTTTGATCAACCTGGTCTAGTGGGGGGTGTCCCTGCCCATGGCAGTGGGGTTGGAACTAGGTGACCTTTAAGGTTCTTTCCAGCTCAAGCCCCTCTACGATTCTATCATTAGTAACACATTAGAGAAATAAAACCAAAAAGGTTGATTTTAGATGAATCCCTTGACTCCAGGGGAAAGATGTTTAGAAACTGCTTAAATGCTCACTTGAACTATTGGAAAACTCTCTTCTTTGTGATGATGATTCTTTGAAAGATTTAGTCAACATGAGAAGTCTAGTCCAAAACCTTATGAAACTATCTGTGGCCTGCAAACCAGTTCAATATATTGGCCATGGAACATGTTTGAGGCTTTCCCTGTCCTGCAGTGAGAAACTGATTGAAACAAACTTTGGTTGCTTGGAGCAGTTTCTCATTGAACACTGAGGAACAAATTCATTGTTCCTGGGAACAATGAATGAATGAGCTGGGATTGTTTAGCCTGGAGAAGAGGAGGCTCAGGGGTGACCTCATTGCTCTCACAACTACCTGAAAGGTGGTTGTAGCCAGGTGGGGGTTGGTCTCTTCTCCCAGGCAACCAGCACCAGAACAAGGGGACACAGTCTCAAGCTGCGCCAGGGGAAGTTTAGGCTGGAGGTGAGGAGAAAGTTCTTCCCAGAGAGAGTTGTTAGTCCTTGGAATCTGCTGCCCAGGGAGGTGGTGGAGTCACCATCCCTGGAGGTGTTCAAGAGGGGATTGGACGTGGCACTTGTTGCCATGGTCTAGTCCTGAGGTCTGTGGTGACAGGTTGGACCTGATGATCTCTGAGGTCTCTTCCAACCTTAGTGACACTGTGAAATTCATTTCTGGACAGTTTTCTTCTGTGCTTTAGCTCTTGCATTTTCTCAAGTTCAGAGGGATTGGGGTTTCTATTCTCTGCTTTTGTTGATCAATAGATAAATAACAGCATAATTTTAGAAGATTGTGGAAAGAGCTGTGAAGAGCAATCTCAGATGTGTGTGAACACAAAGGCTTTGCAGAATTCTCTACGTTGTATTTTGTGGCTGGCTCCAGGACAAAGCCCTGTATAACCCAGACAAGATGTTGGTCTTTAAATCAAAGCGGAGCACTTACATAAAGAAACACATTTGTTAACTTTGATATCAAGCCTTTATCAGGCTAGTCCTCAAACAGTGAGCCTTCAAGGGTAGCAATGACATTCTTTCTTCCATTAGTCATTTATCTTGCTGCAGGCTTGCAGCAAGAAAAGAACAATTCTCAAAACCTGGCTCTATTTTGACCAGATGCAGGGAAAGTTTCCCTTTGAAATGCTGTTTTTTCTTGAGCTGGTTTTTCTTCTTCTTGCTCTGTGGAGGTGGGGAAAGCCTGGTTAGTACATTGTGGAGTTAGAAACAAGTTTGGCAAATGCTTTAACACTCCTGTTTCTATGTTCCTAACAGGAGCCAGGTCCTTCACACATGTAAATGACTGCTTTACAGGAGCCTATACAGTCTTGCTTGTTTACTCTAGTGAAGGATCTGACATTTGAATGGAAGTGCAATTAGCTGGGTTGCTTTCGTGCAACTTTATTTAGCACCTTATCTTTCTGCAACATTCTTGTCCCAGTACCAGTATCAACCATGAACTCCACATAGCTCTTACTAGTTCTGTTCTATTTTGAGCTGAAGGAAAAAAAACCCAGGGCTCCAGATCAAAGAGCACCCTCCTCTTTTGCTCTGGGAACAGAAATTGTTAAGTAACTGATGCACAAAACCAGGACAAATTGATCCGTACCGCAGTTAAGTCACAGCTTCCTCTGCTGCACAAGAAAGCTGTCCAAGCCCTCAAAATAACCTGTTATTAACAGCCAAACACATACACAGCCTTCCACAAAGCAGTGTTGGTGAGAGACCCAGCCTGTAGAGGATGCAAGTCTTCAGAGGTGTCTATTGCCTTCTGCAGTTTGCCCACTCACCTGCTTGCTCCCTCGTGTTACAGTAACACCAGGGACTGCAAGGCCTGGTGGCCACCTCTTTGCTTCTTGTTTCCATTGAAAAGAGTCTCTTGGAGGATCCCAGGTCTGAAAGATCTCTGCTGCTCCTAGATGCTGAAATGCTGCGAAAAGGGACAGAGCAGCAGGCCCCAAAGGCTCTGGTGGTCCTCAAGCTGAAGTAGTAGGTTGTACTTTAGAAGCTGACACCACCAACTTGGGAAACACTTACTGGTGTGCTTTGTCCCCAGAGATGCCAAGTGAGCTTGATGATTTTTGCAGATGTTTGAAGATTGTAATTAGCTTGGGCAGCTTGTGACATCTCAGCAATTTAACCACATCCTTGTTGCCTGCAACTAACAAAGAGCCTTTCCATCCTTATCACTGAAGCCTCTTTCCTTAACTGAGTGTCCTTCAAAACCAGAGAAAACCAATTAATATGGTCCAGGACCTGGCAAACGAGGTGGTGATCTAACTTGTGACCATATAAGGAAAAGGAATTCAACATTTCAAACAAAAGTTCAAGCTCAAAAGACCATCAGCGACCCTGGAGACCACACCTCCTGGCGAGAAGACTCCTGCTCAAAACAAAGCCCTCACCCTCCGAGCAGGTGGAGGCAATTGACGAGAAGCTGGACCTGTAATGCGAAGCTATTAAGGAACGCACGAGTAGAGGGCCAGCAGGTGTGGGCATGAGGTGTAACTTGCACATTTCGCTGCATAAATGTCTGCCGCTGCTGTGCTGGATTTGTGGGAATGCTCCCAGCGCCCAAACTTGTGTGCTTTTGCCTTCTCGTTACTGCGAAACCCAGCGGTAAGGAGTTGGATTCCCGATTGTGGTGACAGGCTGAGAAGGTGGCACAGCCTCTTGCAGCCGCGGGGGTGACAAGAGGACAGGTAGATGAAACAGGTCGAGGTCGGCAACGAGGAGCACGGCTGGACAGGGAGAGCAGGTGCAGGCTATAGCCAGGGCTCGCTGCCGAGCTCATCTCCTCCGGCGCTCAGGGGCCGGTCCTGCGGCAGGTGCTTGCCCGGAGGCGGCGCGCCGGGGTGAGGCCGAGCAGACCTCCCGGGGCCGCCGTGCAGTGCCTCTGGATGGGTGGCACCGGACCCGCCCCCGTCGAGGCTTCTCCTCACCTTTCCTGGCCAGAAGCCGCCCCCGAGGGGGCCGGGCCAAGCGCCGGCGGCGGGAGAGGGCGCCCGGCGCCGGCCCGCAGCTCGCTGGGGCAGCGCAGCCCTGACACCGTCTTGCCCTCCGGTTCCCTGAGCTGCCCCAGCCATGTCCTCCAGCTCTCCCCCGGGCGAGCCGAAAAGCCGGAGCCTGGGCCGGCTGTCGCTGCCCAGGAGAGGCAGCATGACGCCCAGCAAGAAGTCCTCGGCGCTGGAGCTGGCCGAGAACACCCCCAACGCCCACTACGCCCCACTCTCCGCCGCCCAGGGCGGGCAGCCGCCGGTGGGCTGCAGCCCGGAGCCGGAGCGGGAGCGGTCGCTGCGGCTGAAGAGCGAGGTGGTGGTGCTGAACGCCGACTGCCCGCGGCCGCCCGTCAGCCTGGACCCCCGCGTCTCCATCTACAGCCTCCGCAAGCCCCTGCTGAGTCGCAGCAACATCCAAGGCAGGGTCTACAACTTCTTGGAGCGGCCCACGGGCTGGAAGTGCTTCGTCTACCACTTCACCGTGTAAGTAGCCGTCCTGCTCCCCTCCGGGGCCACCTGCTCCGTGCCGGGCTCCCGTTACAGCGGCTTGTCCCGTGGCGGCTGCCCGCAGCGGGGAAACATCTCCCGGCGCGGCTAGGTAGCAGTGCGGTCTGGTTTTTAATGGTTGTTAACAGCAAGTCCTGATTTCTTAGGCTGTTTTTGCCTGGATAGGCGTGTATCAGTCTGGCATCGGGCAGACAGGTGATGTTCCTTGTCCTTTCCTCTTTTATTGTGCTTTGCTCTTACTCCTTGTCCGATGATACGAATGCCATCAGTGATATTAGGCAGGAATCAGGAGGACGACTTTTGGAGGATGTTAAAGCCACTTAGCTGCAGGCAAAGCCTTGAGCTTGGGTGCACAGCATTTCCTCTGAGCTGGTGTGTGGTAGGTTTGTTGGTGCACAAGGATCTTAGGAAGCATCTCCACCAGAAGCCGGTGTTTTTTTAACCCTGCCCAGCTGGGTGCTGTTTTGTGCAACCTGCTCTAGGTGAACCTGCTTTGGCAAAGGGGTTGGACTAGCTGATCCCCAGAGGACCCTTCTAACCCTTATTTTTCTGTGATTCTCTGTGCTTACATTCTATGTATGAGAAATCTGGAGTCCTTAGGTAATCAAGCTAAGTGGTACCAGGTTTGTTGTAGTGGAGGGAAAAGAGCTGTCACCTGACTGTGTTTAATTGGGAGATGACTGTGTGCAGCTGCTGGGATAATCGTGGGCTCCATTCTCTTCAGTGCTGTGATAATGCTATTAGATGACACAGCAGCTAATGGCCATAATTACAAAGTGTCTAATAGTTGTAGTTGAACAATGTAGAACACTTTCAGGAATAGCATTTCCTTTAGTTTTCCCTAAAAAAAAAAAAGGAAATTTAGGCAACTTTTAGAATTTCTGAGCTCTTTCAGGTGCCTCAAATGGTGTATAGAAGGGACAACAAATGTGTGGTCAATACTTTAACTGATATCCTCTCAACCCTAAGAGTGGGCCTAGGGAAATCCTGGAAGAACCTGCTGGACTTTTTGTCTCCCTAAGATTCTTGCCTAACTCTTTCTTGGTAAGTGTGGATTAGTCCTGTCTGTGCAAGAGTTAAGGTTTTGTAATTCTCCTTTAGGAAAGAGATTGTAACATGTGCAGGAAGTCATTGCTGTCTCTCCTTCCCCAGTGCACACTTATTCATGGTGTAAGCTTCAGCCCCAGCAATTCTCCTTTTGCCAGGAAAGCTCTTCTGATGCAGTGGTGAAGGGCAGTGGCAGCAAAGATTCTCAACCTCCTTAAACGTTGTGCAAATTCCTTCTTTGGAGACTCTGAAGAGACAGAAGAGGCTACGAACACCCTCCTGTTCCCTGGGCCAACCCCAGCTGGCAACTCAGCCCCACGCAGCTGCTCACCCACCCTCCACAGTAGGATGGGGCAGAGAACCTGAAAGGTAAAAGTGATAAAACCTGTGGGCTGAGAGGCAGTTTAACAGGTAAAGCAAAAGCTGCACACACAAAGCAAAGTGAAACAAGGAATTAATTCATCACTTGCCATCAGCAGCAGCAGCACAGTTTCTCACAAGGCACCCTGCAAGTGTCAGTTGTGTATTTTTAATCCTCACTCTAATTTCCACCAGCAGAGGGAATTGAGTCTGCTGTCCTCAGCCATCCCAGCTTCTCCTTATTGCTCTGGTAGATAAGCTTGCCCGTTTTGTGCCTGTTACATAGTGCTTTAAGTGACTGATCTGTGGTCCATACCTCCCCAACTCTTGCCTTTTATGCTCCCAAAGCAACCTCCTGGAGTGATGCCTTCTTTCTGCTCTTCGAGCATTGCCCTTGCCAGCCAGATACTGAGCATTGGTAGGTTATTAGATGCTGAAAAGCAGAAGCTCGTCAAGTCAGCTGACAAGGCAGGCAGTTCATCTGATCCAGGGTAGCTGTTGTGGCTTTGGCTCTACTCTGGAGGACCTGTTCTTTCACCTGGTTTGTTAGCTTTGTGTAAGCAGCTGATGAGCTGCAGAGCTATAAAGGATTCAGTTGTAAGGCACACCCCCTGCACCGGTGTCATGCATGCAATTCTCTCCCACTGGAGGAAGTGACTTGTTTGTTGTCAGCACACAAACAGACTTTCCTAGAGAGCTAAGCAGGGTTTTGCATTGTGATGTGTGAGGTCTGACAATTATCTCCCCTGCCAAATTGAACTTGAGAGCCTTATGGAATTTCCCTGTTGCTTCTTTTTATGTTCCCCCTGGGTACCCCCTGCTTTATTCTGGGGGCTTTCAGTTGCCTGGGAGGACTTAGTCGTCATCTTAAAGGTTCAGAGGGGAAGGAAAGGGAACAGGAATGGTGTTAAATCAGTGCATAATGGCCAAAAGTGATTAGAGGCTTCTGGCCAAGATCTAGCCCAAAAGATGGGAGCAAGGAGTACTTAAAACTTGGTTTCTGTCTCTTGTGCTGCTGTAGGCTGTGCAGTGTGTGTAGCTGTGTTCTTAGTTATGCACTGAAAAAATGAATTCAGAATCACCTCCTGGAACAGTCAGTGTAACTTGTTCTGTGCCTGTATCTCTGGCTGCTTGTTGAAACACTGTTAATCAAGTGATAAGAGCTACATCTACTGATTGCCTGTCACACCCTTTTCCTGCTCAGGAATCTTGCTTAGTGGTATCTGGAATGCTAATAGCTGAGAACTGATACTCAGAACTTATTTTCCTCAGTTTCCTATGGCAGTGTTCAGAAAATGGAAGCTGAACCCCAAGTTTAGTGCACACATTCTCTGTTGGTGTGTCTGCCTGTGTTGCTCTGATTCTTGTATGTTTTGGTGTGCAGCAAAGCTCATCAGGTAGCCCTTGACCTGAAGGGTAGAACCTGGGTTTATCCTTTTTCTTTTAGCATCCTTTTTATCTAAGGGATAAATCCTGTGCAGCAGCAGAGGTTTGCTGTACTAGGTCAGGCCCACGACCTGTTGACTTCTGAATTATTTCTTTCAAAAGGCAGCTGAGATACACTTTGAATCTTGGCAAACAGGTGCATTCTTGCCCTCTTGGTGGTGATTTTCATCTTCCAGGATAAGTGGGTATCACAGTTGCTGATTAGATCAGCTGAACTCCGCACAGGTCTCTTCTGAGTGTTGTTTCACTTGCTCAGACCAAAGAGCAGTAACACCTCATGTGAGGTGAATAAGAAATGAAGCATTGTACCTCATTTCTATTAGATTATTATAGGCTGTGGAAATTCTCTGTGGGGAGAATGGGTGGGGAGTTGGCTATTATCACTACAAAACCTGTCTAAAACTGCTCATGGAGGTCATAGGAACTTCAGTTTCGACTACATGAGTTGGTTTGCTGTGGTGTTAAAATTCATTTGACTATATGAAGTTTACAGCAGACTTAATTCTACCAGTGCAAGTAAATTGTGCTCAGCAGCTGAAGGCTTACAAGCATGGCTTCTGCAAACACAACGGGTGGTCCCTTGGGAGCTTGGATTTGGCAAGCAAGAACTTGCCCTGTGGGATGGATGGATGGATGGATGGTAGTGTCCTGCCAGAGCCACCAACCCTACCCCCTCCTGCCCCATGGCTGTCAGAAGTGAGGCAATGACTGAGTGCCACCATTCTCAATGACCTTCAGAGCTAGGGCATCTTATCACTCTTATCATAGTAGTGAACCACCTTGGGATAGAGGTGAAATGTTTTGTGGCTGTAATGGATCGAGCTTTCCAGCTCTGCAAAGAGAGGTGGAGGGACAAAAGAAGCTAAAATTCTGCCCTTGTAGTGGCTTGCTGAATTGCTGAGCCTGTGTTGGAAATGACTGTAAAGGATAAGTGAAGTCTACAGGTGTTTAAAAACATCATTTTAGATTGAAGTGCATGGGGGAAGGGCTGCTTCTTAATGCAGTTGTGAACAAAACATCTTCAAATGTGCCTTGAGAAGCTGAAGGTGAGCATTCTGGTGATTTCTCCTGTTCTCAGCATGGCAAATAATGACTTCTGTGTTGACTCCTCAAGTTGTTTGAAGTGTTGGCTGTTTCCAGAGGGAATGATTTGGAACCCGATGGTCCATTGGTCTGTTCCGGTGTGGCAGCTCTCCTCTGTTGCCACGCAAGATAATCAGCTTCTATCTTATCTCTGCCTGTGTGTACCTAGTTCAATTTACTTTGATTTCTGGTTTAATCAGCAATGATTGTCATTGAGTTTCTTTGACTCCCAAGATGTTTACAGAAGCTTGGACTTGACTGGTGGCTGAGATTTGGGAGGCTGGCCTGTAGAAGCGGGCAGGCTCTCGGGAGTGTGGCCACGTGTGTGCACACACAAAGATTAGAAGCACAAGGGTAGATAGAGTAGACCAGCTGAGTGTGGCAGCAGCTGGTTATTAAAGCTGATGCAGTGGGGGCATTGTGCTGTTTGTACTGTGAGGAAAAAGCAGGGCTTCAACCTAAAATCCCAGCTGTGTCCTGCTTCCAGGTCTACTGCAAACGTAATTCCCAACTTACCTGGTTTGCACTTGGTGTTGAGGAGGGAAAAAGGCCAATAAAATAATTAGTGTATGTACATGTCATAGAAGTGTTAGGGTTGGAAGGGAACTCAAGGCTCAGCCAGTTCCAACCCCCTGCCATGGGCAGGGACACCTCACACTACAGCAGGTTGCTCACAGCCACATCCAGCCTGGCTGCAAACACCTCCAGGGATGAGGCTTCCACCACCTCCCTGAGCAACCTGTGCCAGGCTCTCACCACCCTCATGGGGAACAACTTCTTCCTCACATCCAATCTGAATCTACCCATTTCTAGTTTCGCTCTATTCCCCTATCCCTCCCTGACACCCTCAAAAGTCCCTCCCCAGCTTTCTTGTAGCCCACTTCAGATACTGGAAGGCCACAATAAGGTTTCCTTGGAGCCTTCTCTTCTCCAGACTGAACAGCCCCAACTCCCTCACTCTGTCCTCATTGGAGAGGTGCTCCAGCCCTCAAAACAGGACTCAATTTTCTTTCAGACTGAGTAAACTGAGTGTGGGGGGAAAGGGGTGGGGGTGTGTGTGTGCAAAACATACAAAGCACTATGTTTTGGGCATGAACATTGAGATGTTTAGAGATTTGGTTGGGAGAGGGGTTTTTTTTTTGTGTGTGGCTTGGAGTCAGCCTTTCAGATGGTTACTCCTATTTTAAAAAAGAAGATATAAATCCTCCAAAATAAGCCTGGCTTTTCTCAGTGGAAGGAAAGAAAAATACCGTGAGCACAGCCACATTCTTTCTGCTGTAGTCATTTGCAAGACTCAGGTTTAGCTTTTTTTTCTTTTGTCAAGACTGAGGTAGTTCAGTTGAGGTCAAATTGGTCCTCTTCTCTTGGCATGTTAGAGGGAGGGATTATGCTTCTTGTCCTGCAGAGGCTGATGTGATGTTTTGTTTCTACATGGCTTTTGCCTATGAGCTCCTGTGGCTTGCAACCAGCATCTGGTGTCCCCCAGCCTTAGGGGAGCTGGGTACTGACAGTCCTCCTTCATGCTGGATAGAACAGAATAGAATAAACCGAGTTGGAAGAGACCTTCAAGGTCATTGCATCCAACCTATCACCCAACACCGTCTAATCAACTAAACGATGGCACTAAGTGCCTCATCACGTCTCCTCCTAAACACCTCCAATGACGGTGACTTCACCTCCTCCCTGGGCAGCACATTCCAAAGGGCAATCTCTCTTTCTGTGAAGAACTTCTTCCTAACATCCAGCCTGAACCTCCCTTGGTGCAGCTTGAGACTGTGTCCTTTTGTTCTGGCGCTGCTTGCCTGGGAGAAGAGACCAACCCCCACCTGGCTACAGCCTCCCTTCAGGTAGTTGCAGAGAGCAAGAAGGTCTCCCCTGAGCCTCCTCTTCTCCAGGCTAAGCAACCCCAGCTCCCTCAGCCTCTCCTCACAGGGCTGTGTTCCAAACCCCTCACCATCTTTGCCCTTCCCTGGATACAGTTGTAAGAGTAGGGATCTGCCACTTTGTCACTTCAGGTTTGTAGGAGCGTGGCATCTTACAGCTGTGCAGTGGTTTATTAAGATCTCTGAGGTCACACACATGCTCCAGGACTACAGTTGGAAAAAATGAAGTGGAAATAAGGTGATACACTTTCCACACACACACTTCCCCCCTCTACTTCACAGTCTAGGTTTTGGGTTGCAGCAGAGTGGGCATCTTTGAAACCCAGTACTGTCTGTCAGTATGCTTGCTAACAATTTTATTTGGGACAGAAAGGAATTGGAAGGCAAACTTTTATATATTTCAGGAGAGAAAGGAAGGGTTTTTGCCTCTCCCATTGTTGTAGCTGGTTGTACAATAAGACAGCATGATAATCTTTAGGAGATGCTATTGCAGAGTCAGCCCTGTTTGCTGATCAGCCAGGTATTGCAGCTTTGAGTTGGCAGATTTTGGATACAGGTGAGGTGGAGAAGTGGCTTCCAGCTTTTGCCATCCCTCTTTCCCTGCTCCTTGCCACAATGCAGCTCCTTAACTACAATATTGCATGGAAGTGCTTCTCCGGGGCTTGTGGGCCTGAGTGTTTGGCTTGGCAAGTACACAGCTTTCCACTCCTGACTTGTGCCATGTTTCTCAATCTGTAGCTTGACAGATGTTTCATTTTTGCTGGGGACTGGCTGACTGTCCTGTGACTGAGACCACTCCAAGTCTGTGCCAAGGACCTCAGGAGTGACACTGTGGTTATACGTCAGGAGGACTCCCTGTTCCTGTCTTCCAATGGGACAGCAGGATAAGAAATGCAGATACTAACACCTGCATAATTGACTAAAAATTAACTTGGACCCCCCCCTCCCCCCCCCCCCCCCCCCCCCAGTAATTATTGCAATCAGAAAGAAAAGCAGCACCAGAAACCAGATCACCTCCACAGCAGCCACTAGCTGTTAGTGTCTGTAATTCCCTCAGAGGAAACCAGCATCTTTGCATCCTTTGTCACATTACATGTCTGCTGCTTGAAGAAGATTGTGTTTTGATTGTTGAAGGGGAAGGCAGGTAGAAAGCTGGCTGTCTTCTAGTTAAAATGCTTTTTGTAGTCACACAGTATCTCTGACCTGCATAGCATGATCACAGGATGTTAGGGATTGGAAGGGACCACCAGAGATCAAGTCCAACCCCCCTGCTGTAGCAGGACCATAGAATCTATCACAGGTCACACAGGAACACATCCAGATGGGTCTTGAAAGTCTCCAGAGAAGGAGACTCCACAACCCCTCTGGGCAGCCTGTTCCAGTGCTCTGTGACCCTCACAGGGAAGAAGTTCCTCCTTGTGTTGAGGTGGAACCTCCTGTGCTGCAGCTTGCATCCATTGCACTTTTTCCTATCCCAGGGTGCAAGTGAGCAGAGCCTGTGCCCTCCCTCTTGACACCCAGCCCCCAGATATTGATAAACATTTATTAAATCCCTTCTCACTCTTCTCCAGACTAAAAAGCCCCAGGGCTCTCAGCCTCTCCTCATAGGGCAGTGCTCCAGTCCCTTAGTCATTTTCTTAGCCTTCTGTTGGACTCTCTGAAGTATATCCCTGTCCCTCTCAAACTGGGGAGCCCAAGGCTGTGAATAACTGAGTGCTAATGTCCAGTGTCCTGTTACTGTGTCCAGTTCTGGGCCCCTCAAGTTAGGAAAGATGTTGAGTTGCTGGAATGTGTCCAGAGAAGGGCAACAAAGCTGGGGAGGGATCTGGAGCACAGCCCTGTGAGGAGAGGCTGAGGGAGCTGGGGTTGCTTAGCCTGGAGAAGAGGAGGCTCAGGGGAGACCTTCTTGCTCTCTACAGCTACCTGAAGGGAGGTTGTAGCCAGGTGGAGGTTGGTCTCTTCTCCCAGGCAACCAGCACCAGAACAAGAGGACACAGTCTTAAGCTGTGCCAGGGGAGGTTTAGGCTGGATGTTAGGAAGAAGTTCTTCCCAGCAAGAGAGATTTGCTGTTGGAATGTGCTGCCCAGGGAGGTGGTGGAGTCACCATTGCTGGAGGTGTTTAGGAGGAGCCTGGATGAGGCACTTGGTTCCATGGTTTAGTTGATGGGATGGTGTTGGCTGATAGGTTGGACTCAATGATCTTGAAAGTCTTTTCCAACCTGGTTAATTCTGTCCTAAAGCTCAGTGCAGACAGGAGGTGTGCAGCAGAGAAACAGCTCTGTGGAGTGCACATCTGAAAGTTATAAATGCATTCAGTTTGGGCAGGTTTTACTGGGGGGGAAGCCTTCTCTCTTTTCCTATCATCCTTCCAGTACACTATTTCAGGTCCTACTGGGGTGTTTACTTTCCTGCAGGAGAAGAATTATTCTGCCTTTAAAAGTTGCACTTGAATGATCTTAAGCAAACCAGTAAGTGCAGTGTTCACCTTTCTGTGTATCTGGCAGATGGTTGGTTGGGCAATTCTGGCACACTTCCTTGCCTCGGCTCTTCAAGTGCCAGGGGAGGGGAAAAAAAAAACCCCAAACATGCAAGGCTGTGTAGATATAGGCCTCTTTCAAAACTTGCATTGCAGCTGAATCGAGGCTAGAGTTGAGATTCAATTGCAGTGAACTAATTAGGCTGAGCTCCAAATGCCTGAGCGCTGGACGTGTTACAGGGCGCCGCTGCCAACATATGCTGCAGGGGAACTCTGCGCCGGCACAGCGCTTTGCTGGCTTCAAGCTTGGCACCACCTCATTAATTTTGTGCCTTAATAGATTGTTTAATGTGCATTAGTGGCCTAACACAAAAGCTGTGAACACTTGCTCATTCAGTTCCAGCTGGAAAACAGTCTCTTGTTGGGGGGCAAGGTGTTTTCTGGCTGCCACCGAGAGGTCCAACACGAGTTTGAAAGGTGCTGGGAAGCTGCCAGCTGCAGAGAGGCCTGATGGGTAGGCTGAGTTACAGCAGAAGAATGTGTAGATTAGTGAGTTTTCAGGTGAAGTACTGGCTCTCCTGATACAGTCATGCTTCAGGTGGCATAATGGCCTGTGAGAACCATTATACTGCCAGCAGTGATAATGGGACATGTATTTGCTGGCTGCTTCAGGACGTGGTGACTGTGTTTTACCTCCTACCAGCAAGATAGGTATCTGTGTGTGTGTGTATATATATGCTTAAGTGTTTAATGCTTTGTTAGTCAAACTTCATGTTCATTTTACTGTATGTTTTTAGACAGTGATTTTATTCATTGATTTTTACTAGGAAGTCCTAAAGCTGCTCTGAATCAAACAGTTCTCTTTGACTCCCAGTTTGTGTGCACCTGCAGGACTGGAGAGGTGCTGGGAACCACAGAGGCTGAAATCTTTGTAGTGAAGCAGTCTTCTGCCTGCAAAGTTAGGAACTGCCATCAAAGAGTATGTTTGCTCCTGCAGCAGCTGTCCCCTTCTCAGGCCAAATGATCTCAAATTGGCTAGACTTTTCTTTTGCACATTAACCCTTGAGGGCATCACAACTGAGCTGAAGTAAAAGTGCCTCATCTCATCTCCTGTAAGGATGTTGACAAGAGCTGCAAAGGGGAATGGATGCAAGAAGCTGTTGCTGCTGCCAGTCTCATTCTTACACCAAATGCCTCTGCCCAATTATCTGTGCAGGGCAATGAAGATAAGGGGCAGAGACAAGAGGAAAGATGTTCTGTCCCCATGACTTCACAAAAAGAGAACACCCTGTCCTGATTGAGTTAAGAATCAGTGGTTCTTGTGTTCTGTGTTCTCTGACATTGAGACTCTTGAACGTGTCCAGGGAAGGGCAATGAGGCTGAGGAGATGTCTTGAGCACAGCCCTAGGAGGAGAGGCTGAGGGACCTGGGATTGTTTAGCCTGGAGTAGAGGAGGCTCAGAGGAGACCTTCTTGCTCTCTACAACTACCTGAAAGGAGGTTGTAGCCAGGTGGGGGTTGGTCTCTTCTCCCAGGCAAGCAGCACCAGAACAAGAGGACACAGTCTCAAGCTGTGCCAGGGGAGGTTTAGGCTGGATGTTAGGAAGAAGTTCTTCCCAGAAAGAGTAATTGGTCATTGGAATGTGCTGCCCAGGGAGGTGGTGGAGTCCCTGTCCCTGGAGGTGTTCAGAAAAGGCTTGAATGTGGCACTTGGAGCCATGGTTTAGTTGGCAGGAGGTGTTAGGTATTAGGTTGAACTTGATCTCTGAGGTCTTTTCCAACCTGGTTGATTCTATGATTCTATGAAAGGCTTTAAGGGAAAGTGACAATACAAACGGGTAGCCAGTCTGTGCTGCTGAGTTTGCACTGCCCTGATGTTGCACTGTTGACTTTAAGCTCTCAGTACCCCAGGATATGTGTTAATGCAGTGGCATCAGGAACTGACCAACAACTGTATCCTAGATAAGCTTTTATCCTTCTTCCTCCCTGCACCCACACACTAGGGTGAAGCCATAGGAAGTTTGTTCTAGCTATAGTGACTAACAGTCTGACTGCTTTCTCCCCTGGCATCCAACTCTAAAGCTGTAAGCAGCACTGCTGTGGCTCTGTGAAATCAGCATGGGGTTTGATTTAGGGAGAAACTGGCAGCTCTGGAATGTCTCAGTGTGTCCTTGGGGTGCAGTTGGCATCTTTCACAGCAACGAGCCCCCAGCCAGCAATCTTGATCGTGGGCAAACGGCAGCTGAGTGCACAAAAGCACTTATCTCCTGTTAGGCCTTGCATTCATAACAAGCAAAGCCATAAACCCCTTCAGTGGCTTGGCCATTCCAGAGCTGACTGTTAGACTTGAAAAGAAGTCCTGGAGAACACAGGCTTCTTATCAGTTTTAATTGCTGGGCAGTGAGAGTCGGCGTTTGTTTAACGTCATCTAGTATTAGCAACTCTGGTTTACATCATGTGGGAGAGAGAGATGTTTCTGGCAAGCAATACTCTGCTGAACGCAAAGCTAAATGCAGTGGAAATACCTTGTCTTCAGGATCTTGGGGGTCTCTTCCAACCTGTGATTCTGTGTAACTCAAGTTGAACCATTGAATTCAACAGGTAAAGGAACACACAACAGAGCCTTAAGCTAAGCTTGAGTGGAGGTGCACAGGACAGTGTTAAGATGCTGATTATTAGGCACTTTTTTTAACCTATCAATGTTGCTATGTTGTAAGTATTTTGCATTGCTGCTGCAAGTTTGATGTTGCCTGACCTTTTTCAGTCTGCATTTGAAGCACTGCATTAGTGCTGCTGCATTTAGGTAAACCTAACTGCTCCTGTGTTCATAGAATCAGTAAGAGTGGAAAAGACCTCAAAGATCATCAAGTCCGAGCTGTCACCCAGCACCTCATGACTACTAAACCATGGCTTCAAGTGCCACATCCAATCCCCTCTTGAACACCTCTAGGGATGGTGACTCCATCACCTCCCTGGGCAGCACATCCCAATGGCCAGTTACTCTCTCTGGGAAGAGCTTTCTCCTTACCTCCAGCCTAAACTTCCCCTGGCACAGCTTGAGACTGTGTCCTCTTGTTCTGGTGCTGGTTGCCTGGGAGAAGAGACCAACCTCCACCTGGCTACAACCTCCCTTCAGGGAGGTGGAGAGAGCAAGAAGGTCTCCCCTGAGCCTCCTCTTTTCCAGGCTAAGCAACCCCAGCTCCCTCAGCCTCTCCTCACAGGGCTGTGCTCCAAACCCCTCCCCAGCCTTGTTGCCCTTCTCTGGACACATTCAAGTCTCTCAATGTCCTTCTTAAACTGAGGGGCCCAGAACTGGACACAGTACTCAAGGTATGGCTTAACCAGTGCTGAGTACAGGGCAGAATGACTTCCCTGTTCCTGCTGGCCACACTATTTCTGATGCAGGCCAGGATGCCACTGGACTTGTTGGCCCTCTGGGCACACTGCTGGCTCATGTTCAGCCAGCTGTCAATCAGTACGCTCAGGTCCCTTTCTGCCTGGCTGCTCTCAGCCACTCTGACCCCAGCCTGCAGTGCCACATCTAGGGAACTGGAGACAAAGTCACTTTGAACAACTGCATCAACATTTGTATGTGAGCTGCTGCTGGGAGAGAGATTCTTGCAATTTTATTGTGTTTTTAAGTCAGCTTTCTGGAGAAAAGGTGGCTGAGGGAAGACCTTGCTCTCTCCAACTCCCTGAAAGGAGGCTGTAGCCATGTGGGGGTCAGGCTTCTTTTCCCTAGTAGCAAAAAAAAAGTGGCCTCAAGTCACTCTAGGGGAGGTTTAGGTTGGATATTAGAAGAATCTTCTGCACAGAAAGGGTTCTCAACACTGGAATAGGCTGCCCAGGGAGGTGGTTGAATCCCCACCCCGGAGGTGTTTGAAAGATGCAAAGATGTGGTGCTGAGGGACACAGTTTAGCACCAGACATAGTAGAGTTAGAGAAGGGCTGGACTCTATGATCTTCAGAGTCTTCTCCAACTAAAATGATTCTGTGATTTGAGCAGGCATGAAGTTCCAGATGGGTCTACAACTGGATCAGCAGAAACCAGGGCAGGGTTTTGAAATGCCAAGCAAGCATTTGGAATGCTTGGAAAGTGCATCTGAACTGCTTCTAAACAAAATGGTACTAAGAGACCCTGTTGGATTTCAGTTGGAGAGGTACTCTGGAACTGCAGCTTTCAGAGAGGAAGCTGATATGAATAAAAATGTGTTTATGGCAGTTGCTAAGGAGCAGATTGACAGCAGTTAGTTAATCAGGAGTAGCTGCAATGGAAGCCACTTGTCTGATTTCAGCTCTACCCTTTAAATAGCAGCTGCCTCCCAGACTAATCAGTGTGGTATGTAGGTGGGATTTTCACATGTGACTGAGGAAGATACTTTGGATTGTCCCTCAGTGGCTTGAAATGGGAGCTGCATTCAATCTGTAGCAGCTTTGGGAGACTTGACCAGAAATAACCGATCCTAGGAGTGTGAGTGTGGCTGTTAGCATTTAATGCTACATCCTTTTTTTTGTTGAGACAGTCAAAGATGCTGGTATGTTTGATAGGCAGCTGGTTTGCAGCTAGCTGTTCTGTGGCACCTTAAAAGAGGTGATGATTAGGGCATTTTTATTTTGCTGCCACACATACATGTAGAGAAGAGGTGCCACTGCTTCTTTCACTAATGTGTGTGCCTGTTAACGTGCTGTTTCCATAGCTGGTGTTTGAAGAGTCACACAGACATTGCTTCTCTGCTTCCTCTCTCTGTATCACAGTATGGCTTAGGTTGGAAGGGGCCTCAGAGATCATCTACTCCAACCTCCCCACCGTGGGCAGGGATGTCTCTCAACCAGACTTGGCTGCTCATTGAGCCTGGCCTTGAACACCTCCAGGGAGGAGGCATCCACAACCTCTCTGGGCAGCCTATTTCAGGGTCTCACCATCCTCATACCAAAGAACTTCTTCCTAAGATCCAGTCTAAACCTATTCTCCTGCATCTTAAAGCCATTCCCACTTGTCCTGTCTCTAGCCACACTTATGAAAAGTCCCTCTGCAACCTTCCTGTAGGCTCCCTTCAGGTATTAGAGGCAGCTATAAGGTCCCACTGGAGTCTTCTCAAAGCTGAACAACCCCAGCTCCCTCAGCCTGACCTCATGGTAGAGGTGTTCCAGCCTTTGGATCATCTTTGTGGCCCTCCTCTGGACTCTCTCCAACACCTTTGTGTCCTCCTTATGATGGGAACACCAGAACTGGATGCAGTATTCGAGGTGGGGGTCTCACAAGAGAAGAACAAAGGGCAGAATCTCCTCTCTTGATGCAGCCTGGAATGTGATTTGCCTTCTGGGCTGCATGAGTGCACTGCTGGCTCATGGTGAGCTTCTCCTCTTTGTATTCATTTGAAAATCTTTTCTTTCCTTCAGCTGTTTGTTTGTTTCCTTTTTGTGCATGTGTTCAAGTGTCTCAGCTTTTTTGGACTCTGAGAGAGCAGTGGTGGAGTAGATGAGAGGAAAAAAAGCAGCAATGAGAAGCTAGAACAGTTGTTTGTTTACTGCATTAAACTCTGTCCATGCTTAAAGTGGAAGGAAGCTGCTTTTCCTTGGGACTGCCAGGTGCCAGGATTTCAGTGTTGGTTGGTTGTGTTTTAGTGGTGTTTGTTTGCTTGTTTTATTGATGTATTTTTTCCTTCCTTCCTTCCCCCCACTGAAACTGACTCAGCTTGTGAGATGCTGAACTATCGGTGTGTCTTCAGCTATAGCTTGTGGAGAGGAATGCTCCTACTGGAATCAGACGTGGCCAGCAGGCTCTCTCTAGCTGGCTTACAGGCGTGGGCACAGAGGACACAGTCTCAAGCTGTGCCAGGGGAAGTTTAGACTCAAGGTGAGGTGAAAGTTCTTCACAGAGGGAGTTGTTAGCCATTGGGATGTGCTGCCCAGAGAGGTGGTGGAGTCACCATCCCTGGAGGTGGTCAAGAGGGGATTGGACGTGGCACTTGGTACCATGGTTTAGTAGTCATGAGGTGCTGGGTGACAGGTTGGACTTGGTGATCTTTGAGGTCTTTTCCAACCTTATTGATTCTATTCTATTAATAGGTGTGTGGTTAAAGAGAAGCTGGAGGTGGCATCATAGAGTCATAGAATCAAAAAGGTTGGAAAAGACCTCAGACAACCTATCACCCAACACCTCATGACTAATTAAACCATGGCTCCAAGTGCCACATCCAAGCCTTTTTTGAACACCTCCAGGGATGGTAACTCCACCACCTCCCTGGGCAGCACATCCCAATGGCCAATCTCTCTTTCTGTGAAGAACTTTCTCCTCACCTCCAGCTTAAACCACCCCTGGCACAGCTTGAGACTGTGTCCTCTTGTTCTGGGGCTGGTTAGTCGGTCTTCAAGCAGTCCCCAGTCCAAGTCTGTGTGTTCAGAGTACTCTGGCAGCACTGCCACGCTGCTGCCTTTGCTTAAAGAGATAGGGGGGGTGGATTTTTTTTCCCACTTATCTTGATTTTTTTCTTGTATTGCTTCATGGTGTGTGTTAACTTTTGTTTGGGGGGGTTGTGGGGGGTTTTGTTGGGGTTTTTTGTGTGCTTTTTTTGGGGAGAGCTTTTTTTGATATTGGTTTGTTTTGGGGTGTTTTTTTTGGTGGGTTTTGGATTAATTTTTCTGGGTTTTGTGAGTTGTCTTGATGGGGTTTGGGGGTGGGTTTGGGGGTGGTTTTGGTGGGGTTTTTTTTGGGTGGGTTTTGGGGTTTATTGAGTGGGGTTTTTTTTTTGGTGGCTTTTTGCTTGGCCCTTTTTTTTTTGGTGATGTTTGGGGATTTTGTGGTTTGTTTCTTTGTCTTCCATGAAATAGCAAATCACAGAATCGTTTAGGCCAGAAAAGGCCTTTAAGGTCTTTAAGTCCAACCATTAACCCAGTGCTACCAAGTCTGCTGCTGAACCACGTCCCTCAGCACCACCTCTGCCGTGTTTACTTTTCAAGCAGATTCTTTCTAAGCATTCACAACTCTGGCCAGGGAATGGATTTGAGTTGGGGTGGGTTTTTTTTCTGTTGTTTAGAGCAAGCAGTTCCTGTTACTCATGAAACAGGAGTGGCTTTTTAATAAAGACACCGGATCTCTGCTCTGTAATTACCATGAAGCAATCAGTGCAGCAGTTCTGTCCTGCCAGCCAACTGCTTTCTGAACTGCTCGGAAGCTCTGGTGGCAGAATAAACTCCAAGGAGCAAACTTTAATGCTCAATACATGCACTGTTTCCTAGATTGAAACCAAGTCTCTCCCTAAGCCGGTCTGTAATGCATCTATACATCAAATCTTGTTAGGCAGAAGACTTGCTGGGAGCTGAAGGGCTATGAGCTCTGCAGAAGGTATGGGACACACATCTGGGAAGATCTGAGTGTCTCTTGTGAAGATTAACTGGCTGAATGTAGACACTTTTTGACTTTACTGTCAGGTTGCCCTTTTTTTGGCATGCCTGGGGGTGTGTGCAGTGTCTACCACCAAACCACAGCACTTCGTGGTGGAGGTTGCTAGGTGCTAGGGCAATGCAAACACTAAATAACAGCGGTCATGCTGCTATCTCCTGATGAAGTGTCGCAGGGGACTGCAGTAAGTGCTCCCTTTTTTTTTGCTAGCCCCAAGCACAGCTATCTTCTCTGAGGCAGGGACACATCCTGTTCAAACTGGAGTGCAGCACATGGAATGAAAGGTGCTGTAAGTAGCCAGAGGACATTAGTGGAGATGTTTATGTTGGGGACTTTGCCAGGAGCCAGCCCAGGGAGCTGAAGCCTGTATCCTGGGGAAAGTGGGGCCCTGCACCTCAGCCAGCAGGATTTGGATTCCAAGCTACTGAATAACTTGCTTTCTGAGTTCAGCTGGGGAGTTCTGTATGTCAAATCTGCTTTTCTGTCAGTTATATTCTTTTTATATGTGTGTGTGTATATACATATGATTTTTGTTTTCCTCTTGGTACCTTGCATTTCAATTCTAATGCTGACCTGTAGGTGGGACTCTTGCTGATTTCACCATGAGGCACTGTTTGAAGTGTTGAGTATTTAAAGAAAGAACCCAAGAGCCATGGAAAGCTACTCTCTAAGTGCTCATTCAGGGAGTACTCAAACACCCTGTACTCTCTGGTGAGGTGTACTACAATTTGCTTCCCTTCTTTTTGACCCATGGGTCTTCCACGTGGGCCAGCCAAAGGCATGCTTGCTCTGTGATGGTATGAGACAGAGAAAACAAGAGGAGACAGAAAGCTGAGGAGAAATGCAGAGTGAAGAGGGGACAGAAGTTTGTGTAACACCAGCTAAAGCAGTGCTGTTAGAGGTATGGTTTTTGCTGTGGTGGCAAAGTTAACCCAACAGGAAGGCTATTAAGTCTAGAGATCCTTGTTTGAAGAGCACTTCACACTCTCTCAACCTCTGTTGGCCAGATAACTGCAGTAAGATGCTGGTGTGTACTTGCTTACCCCTGGTTCTTGCCCATCCCACTAAGGGTTTCCACAGCCTAGAAAGCCTGTTCTAGTGTGTGGCTAGAGACTGAGGCAGCTACAACCACCAGTACAGTTTAGGGGCTGCCCTGCTGGAAAGCAGCTCCATGGAGAAAGACCTTGGAGTCCTAGTGGACAGCAAGTGCAACAAGAAAAGTGCCCAGCAGGGCTAGGGAGGTTCTTCTCCCCCTCTGCTCTGCTCTACTGAGATCACAGCTGAAATCCTGTGTCCAGTTTTGGGCTCCCCAGTTCAAGAGAGACATAGACCTGCTGGAGAGAATCCAACAGAGAACCATAAGGATTGTGAAGGGACTTGAGCATCTCCCCTGTGAAGAGAGACTGAGAGCCCTGGGGCTGTTTAGTCTGGAGAAGAGAAGACTGAAAGGAGATGTGATCAATGTCTAGCAATATCTGAGGGGTGGGTGCCAAGTGGAGGGGGCCAAGTTCTTTTTGGTGGTGTGCAATAATAAGCCAAGGAACAACAGGTACAGGCTTGAACATAGATTTCACCTCACCATGAGGAGAAACTTCTTTACAGTGAGGGTGACTGAACCCTGGAGCAGGCTGCCCAGAGAGGTGGTGGAGTGTGAGGTGTCCTTCTCTGGACACCTTCAAAACCTATCTGGCTGCATTCCTGTGCAGACTACTCTAGGTAATCCTGCTTTGGCAGGGGGTTTGAACTGGATGATCTCTGGAGGTCCCTTCCCACCTCTAATGCGTAGTGATACTGTGAAGAGCTTGGAAAGAATCCTTGGTGTTTGCTGACTGGAGCTACCACACCTGATGACTGTTGTCCACGTTCTTTTATAATCCTCTAGCTCTCCAGCCATTGGAAAGCTGTGATTTCAGGTGTGTGACTAAGGCTTTTATGACTCCATTATTACTTTGTGGTTTTCAGGCAGCAGGCAGGAGCTACCTCTGTGGTAAGTCTAAAGTTTCAGTAAATAAGAGGCTCCAAAAATCAAACTAACCTCTCCTCCAAGAAAAATACTCCACCAGGGTTAAATTGAAGAAGCAGCCCAGAACCCAGCACTAGTGTTTGCTTATGCAATCTCCCAGAGCTCTTTAAAACACCTGTGTCCCTACTGTGTAGGAGCCAGCATGGATAGGCATAGAGCTAACACCTTGCCCAAGGGGCCAAGAAGGCCAATGGCATTCTGCCCTGTATCAGGAACAGTGTGGCCAGCAGGAGCAGGGAAGTCATCCTGCCCTGTACTCAGCACTGGTTAGGCCACACCTTGAGTCCTGTGTCCAGTTCTGAGCTCCTCAGTTTAGGAGAGATGTTGAATTCCTAGAAGGTGTCCAGAGAAGGGCAACAAAGCTGGGGAGGAGTTTGAAGCACAGCCCTGGGAGGAGAGGCTGAGGGAGCTGGGGTTGCTTAGCCTGGAGAAGAGGAGGCTCAGGGCAGACCTTATTGCTTCTACAACTACCTGAAGGGAGGTTGTAGCCAGGTGGGGGTTGGTCTCTTCTCCCAGGCAACCAGCAGCAGAACAAGAGGACACAGTCTCAAGCTGCACCAGGGGAGGTTTAGGCTGGATGTTAGGAAGAAGTTCTTAATGGAAAAAGAGATTGGCCATTGGAATGTGCTGCCTGGGGAGGTGGTGGAGTCGCCATCCCTGGAGGTGTTTAGGAAGAGCCTGGATGAGGCACTTGTCATGGTTTAGTTGCTTAGATGGTGTTGGGTGATAAGTTGGACTTGATGATCTCTAAGATCTTTTCCAACCTGGTCTGGTCTATTCTATATTCTCTTGCTGGCTAACATGAAGTTTCCTTAACTCAATGTGAATTTAGTGCTGTAGATTTCTGTGCTACCTAACAGATCTTCACATGCATACAACTCCCAACTCATTGCAGTGAAACTCTTCATGCACTTGATTTCCATCTTCCCTTATACACCCTGGAAAGCTTCCTAAGCTAAAATACACTTTGCTGTCTGCATCACTGCACCTTAAAATCTAAAGGCATCTTAATTCCAAATTCTTGAGCTTCTTGATGGAGTTATGTAGCACTCACTCACAGTTTATTGCAGCTGTAGAGCCTCAGCCTGTATCACCTGTCAGTGTTTTTGAATCTCTTAACCACTGGTAGTGCTATCATCAGTTCCTCCTGTGTGTAACCAGCGCCTGAGTCCCTGTGTGAACCCATCCATAGCTTTGTTTGAAAGAAAGTGCTCAGAAATTGACCCAAAAAAGGAAGCATGTTGTTTTCTTCAAACTAAAAATGGTTATGGAACCCACTCTGTGTATCTTGTACTGTTTACTCAGAGATAGTCTCCAAATATTTCACTTGGGAGCATATCAACTGAGGCCAGGATCAGCTAGATCCATAAATGTGTCATTCTCAAGGATGTATGTTTCGTGGTGCCTGAGGCAAACAGGGACCAGGGAATCAGGCTGGCCAGTGGCTCAGCTTCTGGTGTCCTGTTGGGGTCAGCAAAACTTTAAGTGGTGATAAAAGAAAATAAGAAAGAAAGAATCTTTAAGCCATTTCACTTCCCCCAGGAAGCTGTAGAGTTGTATCTGGAGTATAAATAATGCACTAAGTGTAATACACAGGTTGGGGTTCTTTAAATGGGTTTTGGAGGAGCTGTTTTCAGTGGTGCTCAGACAACACCATTGTGGCAATCAAAGGGATCTGTGCACATAGGAGTTTAAAAGGGGAAAAAAAAAAAGGCATAACATCCTAAATAACTCACAAACATCCCCAAAATACTGATGACAAGACCCAAAGCAAGCTCAAGCCAAAGCTTGTGTTCATTACTCAGTGTTACAGCTGATACAGCAAAGTAACTGCATGTGAGATTTATTAATGACTTCTCCAGTGTATATGCTAAATATTGAGCATGTTCTCATATTGCCACAGCACAGCATCACAGGATGTCAGGGATTGGAAGGGCCTCAAAGAGATCATTAAGTCCAACCCCCCTGCCAGAGCAGGACCATACAATCTATCTCAGGTCACACAGGAGCACATCCAGATGGGCCTTGAAAGTCTCCACAGAAGGAAACTCCACAACCTTTATGGGGAGTCTGTTCCAGTGGTCTGTGAGCCTTACAGCAAAGAAGTTCCCCCTTGTGTTGAGGTGGAACCTCCTGTGCTGCAGCTTACATCCATTGCTTCCAACTAATTGCAGTGAATCCCAATTAGAACTCTCGCTCCTAATCCATGCTTGGTAGACTCTTCCCTACATGCCCATAAACTCTGTTTTTTTTCCCCCCCTCTCCCTTTTAATTTCTGCAGCCTGTGAGTTAAGGACTCATGACAGTGTGGAGCAAGTCGCTTTCAACCTTTCAAATCAAACCAAGAACTTTTCTTTTGAATAAATAAGCTCTATTCTAGCAATAATGAGCAGATGCTCTCTACAACCACCTGAAAGGAGGTTGGATGAGCTGGATGTCAGGATCCTCTCAAGTAACTAGTGACAGGCCAAGAGGCTCCAGCTATCTTGGAGCTCCCTTCAGACACTGGAAGGCCACAATAAGGTCTCCTTGGAGCCTTCTCTTCTCCAGACTGAACAGCCCCAACTCCCTCAGTCTGTCCTCATAGCAGATGTGCTCCAGCCCTCTGCTCAACCTTGTGAGCCTTCTGTGGACATGTTCCAGTGCATCCTTTTTCAGCTTCATGCTGGGGTGACTTCTAGAGCCTTCAATTTGGTTTTTGCCTCTAGTACTTCCAACCCATAAATCAGGGAGAAGATGTCTTGAAGCATTTAGACCTAGCTGTTGTTTCTGGCAGAGCAGACTGGCTTAATAAGCTTGGCACTCCTCTTTTTGTGGCTGGGTTTTATTGTTTCTACATGTGCCTTTGATTACCCAGAAGACCTTTAGCTTCCTGTCCTCTCAAGGTGGAGAACTGCAACAGCTATCACCATCAGTGCAGTCTGCCATGCGAGCGGTGACCTTGGACGCGGCGGACTCGTTTCCTTGCCTTATTCGGGAACCGCTGGGAAGAAGCCACGCAGATAAGACATGAGTTTGAAAGTGGCACCTTAACAACAGCAGCAGAGTGGTCGAGGGGAAATTGTGTTGCAAGCTGCAGTTGAAATGTTCCTGGTTAATGAGTTAATGTTGCAGACGTCTTGCGGGAGAAACAAAGGCCGTTTGCGTCAAGGGTTTCCACGCTGCGCGTCTAAACGGCGTTAGGAAGAGCTCCTGTGCATGAACAATAGCCCCCTGGCAGCCCAGAGAGCCAAGCACATCCTGGGCTGCAGCAAGAGAAGCACAGCCAGCATGGCCAGGGAGGGGATTCTCCCCCTCTGCTCCACTCTGGTGAGACCCCACCTGGAGTACGGCACCCAGTTCTGGAGGAGCCTCTATCACGGGAAGGATCTGGAAGGTGTCCAGAGAAGGGCCATGAGGATGAGCAGAGGGCTGGAGCTGCTCTGCTATGAGGACAGACTGAGGGAGTTGGGGCTGGAGACAGGGTTTAGATCCCATAGTTGATTGGAAAATGCCCTAAATTTCTTGGATGGGGTTTGGCTACCTCAAAACATGGCTGAGGCATGAGGAGGGCAGATTTACACTGGGTATTAAGAAGAAATTCTTTACTCATCCTGAGTGCTGCGTTCAGTTTTGGGCTCCCCAGCTGAAGAGGGACAGGGATCTGCTGGAGAGGGTCCAGTGGAGGGCTATGAGGATGATTAGAGGACTGGAACACTGCCTGGTGAGGAGAGGCTGAGGGACCCAGGACTGGTTAGACTGGAGAAGTGAAGACTGAGAAGGAATTTAATCAATGTTTATCAATACCTGAGGGCTGGGGGTCAGGAGGGAGGGCACAGGCTCTGCTCACTTGCTCCCTGGGATAGAACAAGGAGCAATGGATGTAAGCTGCAGCACAGGAGGTTCCACTTCTACATGAGGAGGAACTTCTTCCCTGTGAGGGTCATAGAGCACTGGAACAGGCTCCCTAGGGAGGTTGTGGAGTCTCCTTCCCTGGAGATTCTCAAGCCCCATCTGGATGTGTCCCTGTGTGACCCGAGCTCGATTGTATGGCCCTGCTCTGGCAGGGGGGTTGGACTTGACAATCTCTTTGGGTCCCTTCCAACCCCTGACATCCTGTGATCCTGTGTAAAGCAGAGTTTGGTAAATTCATTTTCTTTAGTCTGAAGTGAAGTTGAACCTATTTACTTTTTGGTGGGTTTTGTTTGTTGGTTTGGGGTTTGTTTGCTTGTTTGTTTTTTGGTGCTTGTTTTTTCCTCTTGCGTGTCAGTGTAGCAGCTGTTGTCACAGGTTGCCATAAGCAAACAATGCTTTTCTTCAGGGGGGGAGAAAAATCAAGCCATTTCCTACAAAATTAATGCATATTTTCTTTTCTGGTCCCCATGTGGACTTCACAGAGGAAGAACAGGAGAGAGATTATCACTTCCTGCTCTATTTGTGTTGGGCTTGTGGGCAAAGGTAAAAGCAGCGAGGGCTTTATTCTTACACAAGCTCTAATGGACTCATCTGTGGAAGGATTTCTCTGCTGGAGGAAACAAAAGTCACTTTTCTAACCCCCTAAACCTATGGGGAACAACTGTTAGGATTTTGTTGCACCTCTACCACTTTGATTTTCAAAACCCTGCCTGGATGCATTTGTGTGTGTGCTGCCCTAGGTGACCCTGGTCTGGCGGAGGGGTCGGACTCGATCTCTGGAGGTCCCTTCCAATCCCTAGTGTGGCTCTGTGGTTCTGGCAGGTTCATCAGTCTTGCACCATGAATCCTCTGTGTCTTTTGTGCTCAAAATATTAGAAGTTGCAAAATGCCAGCAGGCTTACTCCAAGCTGACAGTCTTCCTCCTGATGGTGTGCCAGCTGATAAGTTACAGCATTCCTTCAAACCTCTGACTTGAAAGGAGCTGCATCTTTCTTTCTCCCTGGTTTTTGGATTCCCTGAGTCCTGTGTTTCACCACATCACCCCAGAGATGTGAAACAAGGGCTTTAATCCTTTTGGAAAGAAGTAGATTAAGTGGGACTGGTTGAAGGAGGATGAGGAAGGGGCTGTCTGTCTCAGCATGGAAAATTTTTTACCTCTCACTTAAATCTTCCTCTGAACTCTATCGAACCAGACAAGGATGTTCAAGTCTATTCTGGGTCAAAGCCCAGGAAACTTGTGAATCTTCTTTGCTTGGAGTTCTTTAGAAAGTATGCTGTGAACTTTATATCCTGAAGAGTCAATTTCCAGATGGTGTCAGACAGATGAATCTTGTGATGCAAGGGATTTCCTTTTTCCTGATTGCTCCATTGTTGGCTTCTTGCCCTTGTGTCTGTGGCTCTGTGGATGTAGCTTTGGAGGGTGGACTTCCAGTGGAGTTGAATGAGAGTGCTGATGGTGTGTGGCAGTCTGAGCCACAGCAGGACACTGAAAATAGTGCTGTAGGCTGTGACATACCAGCTCTAGCTGTTGCACAGAGGAAAGTCTCTCCTGTATTCTTTTTTTGGCTGTGTTTTGAAGCTGTTGTGATGTTTACCTTTCTGCAGTTGGCAGGGGACTCTTTACCTCTGTTACCCTCAGAGTGACAAATCACAGTGACATTGCCTGTCTCTCTCAGCACCCTCAGATGTCCCATGGCCTTGTATAGCATGAGTTCTCTCAAGTCATCCCTAACTCAGACCTAATTTCTTCCTGGCAGTTTATCTCATCCTGGAACCTTGCTTCTAAGCAGAGAGGTCAGGGAGACCTTGCTGGTGGAGGCTGAGGCGAAGAGGGCATTGAGTACCTTACCCTTATCTGTCTCCACTGCCACTAAATCACCCACCACAGTCAGGAGTAAGCCTGAGTTTCCCTTGTTTAGTTTTCTACTACAGATGTAGCAGCAGAAGCTTCTGGAGACCCTTGATGTTGCATTGAAATGTCAACTCCAGCCAAACTATGGCACCTAGTATTCACAAGCTGTCTCCTGTCCAAGCAGTAGCTGAGCCTGGCTCTTTCCAGCTTCCAAGATCACAGGATGTTAGGGGTTGGAAGGGACTTCCAGAGATCATCAAGTCCAATCCCCCTGCCAGAGCATGACCGTAGAATCTAATACAGGTCACACAGGAACACATCCAGATGGGGCATGAAAGTCTCCAGGGAAGGAGACTCCACAACCTCTCTGGGCAGCCTGTTCCAGTGCTCTGTGACCCTCACAGTGAAGAAGTTCCTCCTCGTGTCGAGGTGGAACCTCCTGTGCTGTGTTTATGTCCATTGCTCCTTGTCCTGTCACAGGGTACAAGTGTGCAGAGCTGGTCCCTTCCTTCCTGACACCAATCCCTCAGATATTTATAAACATTTATTTAATCTCCTCTCAGTCTTCTCCAGACTAAAAAGCCCCAGGGTTCTCAGCCCCCTCTCCTCATAGGGCAGTGCTCCAGTCCCTTCATCATCCTGGGTGATACCAAGTGGGTTCAGGGTGATGTGACAACAGACCACAAGAGAGAAAACATTAAGAGCATTCTGCTGTTTCAGAAAGTAAGATAATCTCTCATCTTCTAAAGGAAATGTGGTGTAAAATGAGTGTGCCTGCATGTGGCTGTGCTCTGGTTTCCTCCTCAAGCTCTGTGCAGCTCCAGCATCCAAGCTGTGTTTCACTTTCTAAGACTGGTAGCTTGTAGCTGAGCAAAGACAAAGTTCCTCTTTGGATTGGTAAACACTGGTTCATGGACGTGAGACAGGTTGACTTTTAACACAATTTGAGCAATGATGCCAGAGAGAAACAGTAACTTTACTCTAAAGCTTAGTCTTTGCTGGAACAAATGGTATGCTAAAGTCTTTGATCCTGCTTTCCTTCTATCCTTAAACACATAACAAATCTAGGCCTTGCACTTCATTCAAAGTGAAGACAAGTGGTTAATCATTCTTTGTTGGTACTACATGATGTTGTAGTAACTTAGAATGCTGTGCTGTCACACACTGAAGTGTTGGCATGTCAGCCACCCAGGCAGAAAGTCTCCCCTTTGAGGAGTTGCCCACCCAGAATGGATCCATTCCCTAGAGCAGAAGGAGAGAGTAGCAGGGATGTGTAAGGACTGGGTCAGGTGGTTCTTTGAGGCTAATCCCAGCTCTTCAGGCTTGCCTCCTTGACATTACTGACCAGCACTGTGCTCAGCATCAGGCACCAGGGTTGATGTCCAGAAAGCTGGTGGGTTGCTGGACTTAGTGGATGCATAATGGGCAGCCTTTGTCCCTCTCTTACAGTATTTGTGCCCAAGCTTGGTGGTGTCTGCACTGGAACTGGGGAATGGCCAGGGGCTGCTGCCTTAGATGCCTCCCATACTGGGCAAAGGCAGGAGAAGGCTGTTCTCCCCTTGCCCCTGCTGGTTTCTTTGATGCAAAGAGCTGGCCCAGCGAGTATGTGAATTCTGAAACTCACTTAGAAGCCAGGTCCTTGGGGATCTATCTTCAGCTCTGCATTAGGCTTGCTCTGTGACCTTGTGCAAGTCACTTAATCATCTCCCTGCTGTTCATTTTTCTTTGCTAGCAAGTGAAGCCAATCATTGCTACATAGGTCACTGCAGTGGACCAGGTTTAGTTTTGTGTATTGATTTATGTTCTTAAGAAACTAATATATCAAATACAAAGCCTACACTCATTTTAGCAAAAGAAGGATGCCTTCTCCAATGTCTTACTACCAGCCAGCCAAACTGGAGGTGGGGGTTCAGCTTCTTGTCACAGGGTGTAGAGGTAATAACTGGAGATGGCACTTTTTGTCCACGAGCTGCTCTGAGAAGCCTTGCTGCTGCTTTGGGGCCATCTGCTGGAATCTCCCCTCTGGAGCTTGGTTTCTCCTATGCCTGTGGTACTCCAGGCAGATTTGGTTTGTGTCTTCACTGAACTTTTTCTTCCCCTCATGAATGCTTTGCTTCTGATGCTTTCCATCCCCAAACTGTTGCTGTACTCCTGTCTCCTAATCATGACAGGAAACAGCAACAAAGTTGGTGAGGGGTTTGGAGCACAAGAACCATGAAGAGAGGCTGAGGGAGCTGGGATTGCTCAGCCTGGAGAAGAGGAGGCTCAGGAGAGACTTTATTGCTGTCTACAAGTACCTGAAGGGAGGTTGTAGCCAGGTGGGGGTTGGTCTCTTCTCCCAGGCAACCAGCACCAGAACGAGACAACTGCTGGAGAGAATCCAACAGAGAGCCATGAGGATGATTAGGGGACTTGAGTATCTCCCCTGTGAAGAGAGACTGAGAGCCCTGGGGCTGTCTAGTCTGGAGAAGAGAAGACTGAGAGGGGACCCGATCAATGTCTATCAATATCTGAGGAATGGCTGTCAAGTGAAGGGGGCCAAGCTCTTTTTGGTAGTGTGCAGTAGTAAGAAACAACAGGTACAGGCTTGAACATAGAAGATTTCACCTCACCATGAGGAGAAACTTCTTTACAGTGAGGGTGACTGAACCCCAGAGCAGCCTGCCCAGAGAGGTTGTGGAGTCTCCTTCTCTGGACACCTTCAAAACCTGTCTGGATGCAATGCCAGCCTGATCTAGTGTGGGGTGTCCCTGCCCATGGCAGAGTGGTTGGAACTAGATGATCCTTGTGGTCCCTTCCAACCCTGACTGATTCTATGAATCCTGTGCAGACTCCCCTGGGTGATCCTGGGTTGGACTGGATGATCTCTGGAGGTCCCCTCCAACCTCTAAAGTACTGTGGTATTTATTAACTTATGTCTTTAAGAGTTGTGGCCCTTTGAGCAGTAGACAGTAAGAATTTGTGTCACTATCTACTGTCTTTATCTAATAAATATTAAGAAAACTATGGATTACCAAAGAACTGTGAAAGCCCAGAGGGTTCACTGCTATCCAGCTTCCAGCATTCAGTGTTGCTTTTCAATCTCTGCTTGTGGGCCTGCTGCTTTGGTAGAGTTTGGGGTTCATGTATTGCAGAGAATTATCAGATTAATCAGTCCTCACAGTGTTTGTGTAATGTGTAGTAGTATGTATGTGTTTAAAGGTAGGTAGTGACAGAACAAGAGGGAATGGCCTCAAGCTGCCCCTGGGTAGGTTTAGACGGTGGCTCAGTTGGTAGCACATAAGACCCTTAGTGGGAAGGTCGTGAGTTCAAGCCTGCAGTGGGCAGTAGTGTCCTCCCTACTCTAGTCGTGAGGTCTGTGGTGACAGGTTGGACTTGATGATCTTGGAGGTCCCTTCCAACCTTAGGAATACTGAAATGTAACTGGCTTCATAAAGGCTACAGGCATGCTATTGGGGATGACATTTATGGCCATCAGCATACCCTTTTTCAGGGCAAGAGTGGTCAGGCATTGGCATGTGCTGCCCTGGGAGGTGGTGGAGTCCCCAAGTCTGGATGTGTTTCAAGGTGGTTTGGATGTGGTGCTTGGGGCTATGGTTTAGGGGTGAGCCTTGCGGAGCAGGGTTCTGGGTTGGACTTGGTGATCCTGTGAACATTTCTGTGCTTGTGATCCATGTGGTGGTCACATGCAGACTGCCTAGAGTCAGGTTTGCCCAGGCAGTTGCGTGGAGAGGGGAGAAAGGAGGACACAGACTAAGAGAGCTCCCTTCCACTCCTTTAATTAAGCACATCCTGTCGGCTGGGCAAGAGATTAATTCCGCTCCATCAGATGACGAAACCCACGTTGTGTGCTGTGACCATTAGAGATACTTTGTTGTTTTCCCCCAGCCTGCTGCCAAAGGGCTTTCCAGGCAGAACAATGCTTTTGTTTGTCCTGAGGAAGGTGGGACGGCGCAGCAGAGCGATCTGCGGTGGCACAGGTGCCGTTCCAATAACCTCTGTAATCAGACCGTGTCCTTCAGGCTTACGCTGTGCTGCTGCCGTGTCTGCTGCTCTCTGGCACTGCTGGGGTTCCTCGGCCTCCTGCAGCTTTTGTGTCTTGAAAAATGATGTTAATATATTTGTGGGTTGGGGATTGGGTTTTGATAAACAAAAAGAGGTAACCTCTGAGCCTCCAGTTGGTCCTGGGGACTTCAGGATCACAGAATCAGCCAGGCTGGAAGAGACTTCCAAGATCATCAAGCCCAACTGATCACCCATCTCAGTTTAATCACCTAGACCATGGTACCAAGTGCCTCATCCAGGCTTTTCTTAAACATCTCTAGGGATGTCGACCCCACTACCACCCTGGGCAGCACATTCCAATGGCCAATCTCTCTTTCTGTGAAGAACTTCTTTCTAAGATCAAGCCTAAACTTCCCTCTGCACAGCTTGAGACTGTGTCCTCTTGTTCTGATGCTGGTTGCCTGGGAGAAGAGACCAGCCCCCACCTGGCTACAACCTCCCTTCAGACAGTTGTAGAGGGTGATAAGATCTCCCCTGAGCCTCCTCTTCTCTAGATGAAAATGTTCAGACCATGAAGACTTATGTTTTTTCAAGCTGAACTAGTACCATGCTTCATCCAGAGAAGGGCAACAAAGCTGGGGAGGGGTCTGGAGCACAGCCATATGAGGAGAGGCTGAGGGAGCTGGGGTTGCTTAGCCTGAAGAAGAGGAGGTTCAGGGGAGACCTTCTTGCTCTCTCCAACTCCCTGAAGGGAGGTTGTAGCCAAGTGGGGGTTGGTCTCTTCTCCCAGGCAAGCAGCACCAGAACAAGAGGACACAGTCTCAAGCTGCACAGGGGAGGTTTAGGCTGTTGTTAGGAAGAAGTTCTTTCCAGAAAGAGAGATTTGCTATTGGGATGTGCTGCCCAGAGAGGTAGTGGAATCACCATCCCTGAAGGTGTTTAGGAGGAGCCTGGATGAGGCACTTGAAGCCATAGTTTAGTTGCTTAGATGGTGTTGGGTGATAGGTTGGACTTGATGATCTTGAAGGTCTTTTCCAACCTGGTTAATTCTATTCTATCCTTGTAGGCCTCTTTGAGGTACTGGAAGGCTGCTCTGAGGTCTCCCCGGAGCCTTCTCTTCTCCAGGCTCTCCAGCTCTCTGAGCCTGGAGAGAATTTTTTCCTCTCAGAATCTATAGCATGTAGTTCCAAACCATAAATACCCACAACTGACAGCTGAAGGGGTAGAATTAATAATTGCCACGAAGCACATAGCCGCCAGAGAGGATCTAATTGACTATTGTGAGTGGCAGCCGGTTGTGCGCACAGAAGGACACGCATCTACAGTAGTGTCTCAGGGAGTGAACTTGACCCTGCACTTTTCTGAGGGTTTTGGATGCTGCTGCAGCATTAATTCTTGACTAAAATATATAGTAGTTTAGGGCCCAGAATAGTAGCTTAAAGCATAATTTTGCCAAAAGGTCATACCTTCCTCAAATGGATGTCCTGAGTACCTCGGCGGTTCCTATCCATGCATTTTACTGCCACTTTCTAAACACACACTGGAAGTGGCAGCTTAATCTTAAGGGCACTGAACTCTGACAGAAAATCCTCCTTTTACATTTCCTGGTAGTTCAGCCATGAAACAGTGACTCCCTGGGGAGAGCTCCTCAAGGTCTGCCTCTCGTTAAGGCTGGCACCCTGCGCTTGGCTTCAGGTGTTGCACACTGCTGGTTGTGATTATTGCTCGTGGCAGAGGACCACTGATCCAACTGAAGATGAGAAGAACAAGAAGGAATTGAAATAATATGCAGGAATTGAAACAAACTGCAGTTCAGTGCCCTAGTACTTCTGGTATTTATGAAGCTCGAATGAGGTGGAATTGTTCTGAGTCCTAAATTTGACTGATGTAGTATCTTTGCCATCTTGCATGGCATCCTTTCTGCCATGCAGTCGAAACAAGTTTGTGTTCAAGCTTATGTGTAATGTCAGGCCTTGAAGCATGAACAATTAACTGGAATTTGATTTATTATTCAAGGCAATCAATGTGCCAAAGACTTCAAGTAATTTTCCCCCCTTTTTTCTGACTTGTATCACTCTGTTTTCAGAAGTAGATGCTGTGTAGTGTCTGTAGTTTGAAAGCCTTCTGAAGAGCTGTACTAGAAACCATTTTATATGTGTGTTAGCACTGGAACAGTGCAGTGGACTGTGCAGTGTGCTCTCTCCCATGCACTGGACACTTGCTTCCTCCTACTGTTTTGTGATGTTTTATCAGAATTATGAGAAGCATTGGAAGATCTTAATGAGCCTAAACTTAATGTCATAGCTAAGCTTCTTTGGGGTTCCAATGGAGACACACTTTGAAGCTGGAAATGTGCCCTGATTGAAGCCCAAATTCAGCAAGCATTTAACCAAGTGTTCATAGAATAGAAATAACCAGGTTGGAAAAGATCTTTGAGATCATCAAGTCCAATCTAACCCCCAACACCATCTAACCAACTAAACCATGGCACCAAGTGCCTCATCTAGTCTCTTCTTAAACACTTCAGTGGGTGTGATTCCACCACCTCCCTGGGCAGAACATTCCAATGGCTAATCTCTCTTTCTGGGAAGAGCTTCTTCCTAACATCCAGCCTAAACCTCCCTGGCACAGCTTGAGACTGTGTCCTCTTCTTCTGGTGCTGGCTGCCTGGGAGAAGAGACCAAGGCTCACCTGGCTACAACCTCCCAGTTCAATCCAACTAGATGTGAAAGGGAGTTGAGAGGGTGTTCCTACCCATGGATTATTCCCTTTTTTTGCTGTTCTTTCGATGGCTTTGCAGCTAGGATGCTGTCAGCATACCCCACGCAGTTGGTCTGCACGGATACACAGACCCTTTGCACTACTGCGGAGGCTGCAGGACTAGCAGCAAAGATTGGCAATCTTGAGAAGCTACATCAAAGCTTTCCCTTAGAGTTCTGGAGTTGAGGTCACACTCACAAGTGAGAAACAGCATTTACAGGTAGAGCAAAGCATCTGACCAGCTGCCTGTGGGAGGTGAGTTGGTGTTGTACCCTTGACATTAAAGAGACTGTGCTAACTTTCACCTCCTAAGGCTGGGGCCTGTCTTCAGGTGTGCCCCAAAATGCTACCATCACTCAGATATTTTCTTTTCTAATCAGTACATTTTCATAAATCTTTGCTCTTGCAGCTACCTAAGACTTTGAGGTACAAAATAAGTAGGATTTCTTTCTTCTGCTGCATCAAAAGATACCTCCCGAATCCTTAGATCCCTTCAAGCTTTCAGAGTCTTAAATGGTTTTAATGCAAGTTTGAAGGATGCAGAAGAATCTTTAGCCCAGTGGGCAGTCAGTTGGAATTTCCACACACAGCTACTTTGGCTCCTGGAATGATGGAGGGGGGAAGGAGAATCCTCATCACTTTCAGCTGGGAAAACTGTGTGACAATAGAACAGAATCAACCAGGTTGGAAGAGACCTTCAATTGCACAAGGCTCGTTCAGCACGGCATGGATTGCATTTAGGGAACTTAATCAGGGGAGGCTTTTTTTATTAAGGGAAAGGAGCATTGAGCATTTGTGTGTTTCATGGCACATGGTTACAGAAAGTTTGGTATTTACAGGAAGGTGTTGCTGCTGTA
Organism: Melanerpes formicivorus; assembly: GCF_026170545.1. Lineage (NCBI taxonomy): Eukaryota > Metazoa > Chordata > Aves > Piciformes > Picidae > Melanerpes > Melanerpes formicivorus. The sequence continues at coordinate 14,208,000 of NW_027142368.1, read as the reverse complement.
AGTGTCAAATGGCCTGTCACTTTCTGGTCTCTTTCTGTTCTTCCCCCAGGGGCACTTGAAATTTCCACCCTGCTGAAAGCAAAGAGGGGAAAGTCAAATAGCTGTGGCTTCAAGGCATTGCATCTTTCCTTCAGCAAACACCTTTCCCTCTCTGGAAATGGAAATATATCTTATCTGCTGAATTCCTCTGCTTTCACCTGAGGCATGTTAACCTGTTGTGCAGTATCTCTTACTGGTTTCTCAGCTGTGATCACATGAAGAGTGCCTCATTTCTGCCCCCAGCACCCCTGGAGATGTGGAGCAGAGAGCTGAAGGTGGAAAAGATCAGAAGGCAGAGGCAATAGTGATTTCTGTGAAAGCATCTGTCAGCCTGTACCTTTAGATAATTAAAGTAGAATCATAATGGAGATGGTGGTGAGAGCACTTTATCCCAGCTTCAGATCTTTCTCACGGTCTTCATCTTACTTGTCAGCACTGATCAAAGTGCCTTTCAGACACAGTTGTTCAGGAGGGAAGAGTTAGGCATTTAGGGGTTCAGCTGAGGGGGGGTAGTTGCTAGAGTTGTTCAGGTCTGGTGTCACTTGGGTGATGCTCGAAATAAATCACATGAAGAGTCTATCCAGGCCAGGAGCTCAAGACATGGTTGCTTCATCCCCATTTCTCTGTGTCTATCTGTGGCTTTTTAGTCCTCATCACTGTTTCACTCTACTCACAACCAAAGTTGCTCTTTTTCCCAAAGTCACTCAGTTTCAGAAGGACATTGAGACTCTTGAATGTGTCCAGAGAAGGGCAACAAGGCTGAGGAGGGGTTTGGAGCACAGACATATCAGAAGCTCGGTATGAGCCATCCCAGGAGCCCTGATGAGTCTCTTGCTGTCCATTGGCTCACATCTTTTGTATGGAATGCAGCATATACTTTTCTCAGGTTCTTTCTTCTTTCCTGTCCAATCATGCCTATTCTCAAAGGAACCACTGCCTCACTGCAGGATGCAATAACATCACTTTCTGTGAGCAGTTAACCTTTCCTCTTGAAGCATCTTGACGTCTGGTTTGCATTTCTACTGCAATCACACCCTTTGCCAAGACCTTAAAGGCTTTTCCTGCAATAATTCTGGTGCTGTATCCTAAATGAGTTTTGATTCATTGTGTGCTTTGTGCTTTGGTACACTGCCCATCACTTCAATTATTTTTGCAGGCTCTAATCTCCCAGAAGAGCCACGTAAGTGTGACAGAAGCCTTGCTTGTTTGGCTGTACAACTAACCTGTTTTTGTTAGCATCAGGCTGCCCTGTATTGAGCATGATCATTCTTGTATGTGAAGGCTGCTGCCTCACACAGGAGCTAGAAGACAGCACTGCTTTGACAAGGAGTCAAGGAGCTGGTTAAAAATGATGCCATTGTTTCCTTCAGGAAGCACCAACTGGGCTTTGCTTTACGTTTGGAACAAATACACTGTGACAGGAAGCTTCGTCTGATAGACTGAAGCTAACACAAATGGAGCATTCACACTCTGTCTGTTGAGGGTTTTTGATGGCAAGTGACAGCTGGGAACAGTGATCTATCTGCTAGCTTGATCTGGGGAGGACGTAAGAGAGGGGAAGTGTGTGCTGGTCAGGAAACTGCTGTAGCCGGTTCCTGGAGGGAACCATGCCCCTCTGCATGAATGCAAGTCCTCTTCCCTTCTGCTGGGCATCCTTGTGCCACAGAGAAGCTGTGAGATGGGAAGAGGCTGTAGCTGTCCTTCTCTCCCTTGCCTCAAAAACAAAACAGGAAAAGAGAAGACAAATCCTTAGGGGAAAACCAGGCAAAGAGCCTGTGTGGCCAGAGATTGAAACCCTCACCTCTATTTTTTGTTACCTGATATGGATTACAGAATTAACCAGGTTGGAAAAGACCTTTGAGATCAAGTCCAACCTCTCACCCACCATCATTTAATCAACTAAACCATGGCACTAAGTGCCTCATCCAGTCTCCTTTGAAACACTTCCAGTGATGGTGACTCCACCACCTCCCTGGGCAGCACATCCCAATGGCCAATCTTTCTTTCTGTAAAGAACTTCTTCCTGACATCCATCCTAAACCTCCCCTGGTGCAGCTTGAGACTGTATCCTCTTGTTCTAGTGGTGGTTGTCTGGGAGAAGAGACCAAGCCCCACCTGGCTACAACCACCCTTCAGGTAGTTGTAGATGGCAATGAGGTCTCTCCTGAGCTTCCTCTTAGTTTAGGTAAGTGTGAATGCTTCCCTGGCTGCACCATGGGAATGCCAGTGCAGTACTGCAGGAGATTGTTTTGTGTTGACGTGTCATATAAACCTGTTCAGGGTTTTTCTCATGAAAATTCATTAAGGAATAAATTCTGTGGCCTGGAATGGAAGAGAGTGTATGTCCAAGTGAAAGGGTGATCCCCTGTCTTCAGTGTGCCTCTTGCCTGAAGCTGTCTATCTAAACCCTCATTGCTATAACTCCCTTTGCTCCCTGCAAAGCTGCGTGAAAACGTCATTTTTATCACAGCATTGCCCTTTGTGTTCACAGTCAGATATGGAAGTGTCAGCATGTGTAAGTCATGGGGATGAAAGATGAAATAATGATGCTGTCATGTATTTTAATGAACCAACCTGAAGTGGGTGTGCAGCAGCATTATAGCTTGCAAATGACAATGATCACGATAAGAATCTGCTCTCATTCATTCTGCTCGCTTGCGTTGTTCCTTTTCAATGTCAGCCTCCCAGTTCTTCTTTCTGTGTGCTTAAAGGAAGTTAACCTTGCTTTGAATTGCTTTGTTTACCCAGGAATCCTATCACAGCTGAATGGCAAAAACAACAACAACAAAAATTTGTTTACTCTGTAAAAAAACAACCAGCCAAAAATCCCCACCAAGGGAAAAACCAAACCCACCCCCTGGGTTACAGGGTTGGTGAGGAAGTTCATAGAATCATAGCATTGTTAGGGTTGGAAAGGACCTCAAGGATCAGCCAGTTCCAACCCCCCTGCCATGGCCCAGGCACCCTTCACACTAGATCAGGTTGCTCAGAGCTATATCCAACCTGGCCTTAAAAACCTCCAGGGATGAGACTTCCACCCTGTTTCAGCTTAATTTAGGGTCTCCTTATGCCAACCTTTTCCAGATTCATGGCAAGAGTTCCACTGAGCATATGTAAGAGACACTGCAAAAAGGAGAGGCTGAGGGAGATGGGATTGCTTAGCCTGGAGAAGAGGAGCCTCAGGGGAGACCTTATTGCTTTCTACAACTACCTGAAAGGAGGTTGTAGACAGGCGGGAGTTGGTCTCTTTTTCCAGGCACCCATCCCCAGAACTAGAGGACACAGTCTCCAGCTGTGCCAGGGGAGGTTTAGGCTGGAGGTGAGGAGAAAGTTCTTCACAGAGAGAGTTGTTAGCCATTGGAATGTGCTGCCCAGGCAGGTGGTGGAGTCACTATCCCTGGAGGTGTTCAAAAAGGATTGGATGTGGCACTTGGAGCTGTGGTTTAGATATCAGGAGGTGTTAGGTATTGGTAATAGGTTGGACTTGATGATCTCTGAGGTCTTTTCCTACCTTTTTGATTCTATGAAAGTCCACCTATGCTTTAATACTGGATTTGAACAGTGATGGCTGCATGCACATGAGATTGTGTTAATCTGGTGAGGAAGCTCTTCCAGCTTGTCTCATGCAGTGTTTTCTCTAAATGTTCCTGGTCACATCACTGAACATATTCCATAAACCTTTATCAGTGTTCTCCTACCTGTGACATTCACTAAATGAGTGTTGTTATCTCTCGGTGAGTGGTTAATTGTTCCTTTGATCATTCCACACATAGCTTGTCCTTTTTGTGGCTTGAGGCAAATGCTCTAAACCCATAGTTAAATACAGGAAAAACAAGGGGCAGCTCAGGGCTGGAGTCTGCAAAGTGCTGATAGCTCCCTGTGATGTGGCAAGGTTTTGCAGCTGTCACTGAAGCCACTGAAAAAGCACCAAGTCTGGATCTGTTCTGAGAGTCAAAACCTATCTTATAATAGCCAGAAATCACTAAAGCCACCTTTAGCTCTTAATAGATATTGCAAAAGGCAGGGATGCCTCTCAACCAGACATGGCTGCTCAAGGCTTCGTGCAACCTGGCTTTGAACACCTCAAGGGAGGGGGCATCCACAGCCTTCCTAAGCAACCTGTTCCAGTCTCACCACCCTCATACTGAGGAATTTTTTCCTAACATCCAGTCTAAATCTACTCTCTCTCAGCTTAAAGCTCTGCTCCCTAGCTCTATTGCTAAACACCCTGATGAAAAGTCCCTCTCCAGTCTTCCTGTAGGTTCCCTTCCTTTATTGGAAGGCATCTCTAAGGTCCCCCTGGAGCCTTCTTTTCTCCAGGCTGAACAACTCTACCTCTCTCAGCCTGTCCTCATAGCAGAGGTGCTCCAGCCCTTGGATCATATTTGTGGCCCTCCTCTGGACTTGCTCTAGCAGTTCCATGTCCTGGTGTCTATAACTACCTGAAGGGAGGCTGTAGCCAGGTGGGGCTTGGTCTCTTCTCCCAGGCAACCAGCACCAGAACAAGAGGGCACAGTCTGAAGCTGTGCCAGGGGAAGTTTAGGCTGGAGGTGAGGAGAAAGTTCTTCATAGAAAGAGAGATTGGCCGTTGGAATGTGCTGCCCAGGGAGGTGGTGGAGTCCCCATCCCTGGAGGTGTTTAAAAAAAGCTTGGATGTGGCACTTGGAGCCATGGTTTAATTGTCAGGTATTAGGTAAGAGGTTGGACTTGATGGTCTCTGAGGTCTTTTCCAACCTGGTAGATTCTGTGTCTGGTGATACCAGAATTGGATGCAGGAACCAGGTCATCTTGTTTACTGAAAGCAGAGTCCATGACAGCATCTGCTGCTTTGTTAGTGTTAATGCCCATGCTGCTCTAAGGGTGGTGTCATGGTTTCGAGTTCCAGAAGCACAGAGGTGATCAGATGCTTGCAAAATTCTTGCTGTTAAAAGGAACCTAGCACTGTTAGATAGGAGCTAACTGCAAAGCTGTGTGCTTGGGAGTGTATCTGGGAGTTATCTGTGAGCAGGCAGATGCTGCTGGGTAACCCAACACAGGCAGCACGAAAGGCTTCACACACTATCACCTCATCTCCAGTGCTTGCTCAGCCCCACAATCTGAGAGTTAGATCAGAGCTGATGAGAGCCTGAACTCCTCATTGCTCTTCTTCCTTCCTTGAAGATGGTCACGTGCATAAGAGGGTAAGCTAGCATCAAGTTTCAAGAGATAAAAGATTGGTGGTTTCCCAGAGACCTGAGTGTTTTCTGACCACTAGAGTTCAAAAGAAGTGTCCATTTTCCTAGAGCCTCACTCCCTTCTCACGCTTCAGAAACAGAGGAGGAAGCCACTGGTAGTGAAACAAAAGCAGTGTGAGAGCTGAATTTTGGAAGGAAACAAGCAGCAGGCTGATGCCTGAGGAAGACCATGTATTTATTTATTTAACCTGAATTTCACACCCTTTGTGCAGTTGATGAAGTCTCAGAAGCAAACCAGTGATGCCAGTGTGACAGGGTTAGTAGCTTGGCTATGGTACTCCACTAGCACAGCTGTACTGATGGAGGGGCTCGTGAGCTTCTTGTCACTAGTGCCCCAGAAACTGATGGGAAGCAGCAGTATCTGACCAAACATCTCTGTTTCACTCGGGATGGATGTCTCTGGGGGTGTTTCATGCTTCAGTAATGTTTCAAGAGTTTTTCTCAAGGTGAGAAAGAAAGACTAAAACTCTGTAAGACTAAAAAGGATCTGTGTGCCTCAACACACAGAGAAGGGCAACGAAGTTGGTAAGGGGCTTGGAACACAAGCCCTATAAGGAGAGGCTGAGGGAGCTGGAGCTGCTTAGCCTGGAGAGGAGGAGACTCAGGGGTGACCTTATCGCTCTCTACAACTACCTGAAGGGGGGTTGTAAACAGGTGGATGTTGGTCTCTTCTTCCAGGCAGCCAGCACCAGAACAAGAGGACACAGTCTCAGGCTGCGCCAGGGGAAGTTCAGGCTGGAGGTCAGGAGGAAGTTTTACACAGAGAGAGTGATTGCCCATTCTAATGGGCTGCCCAGGGAGGTGGTGGAGTCGCTGTCACTGGAGGTGTTCAGGAGGAGACTTGACAGGGTGCTTAGTTGCATGGGTTAGTTGATTAGGTGGTGTTGGGTGATAGGTTGGACACGATGATCTTGAAGGTCTCTTACAACCTGGTTTATTCTATTCTAATTAAAACACTTGTAAAAATAAAGAGCCCAGTGGCTGGCCCTTGATGTGCTGCTTGTGTCAGCCTTCCAGCTCTCTCATGGTACAGGCAAAGAGATTTGGCAAACAGTTTACACTAGGTTTATCTTCCTGTCAGGCACACAAACCTGCACCTCTAACCCCTATTGGATTCTCCTCAGGTGTGTTTAGGAAAGTGCAAAAGTGGCACAGTCTTTGCTTTGGTGCCCTCTCCTGGTCTGTTACGTTGGCTGAGGTCTGCTTTTAACAGGTTTACTGCTATCACAGACAGACTCACTAAGGTTGGAAAAGACCTCCAAGATCATCAAGTCCAACATTCTACCCACATCACCATGACCACTACACCATGTCCCAGAGTGCCACCTCTACTCATTTCTTGAATACATCCAGGGACAGTGACTCTCCCACCCCCCTGGGCAGCCTGCTCCAATGCCTGAGCACTCTTGAAGCAAAGAGAGTTTTCCTCCTCTCCAACCTAAATCTCCCCTGGTACAATTTCAGGGCATTTCCTCTTGTCCTGTCATTGGTTACTTGGGAGAAGAGGCCAATATTGGCCTCACTCTGATCTCCTTTCAGGTCCATGTAGAGATCAATGAGGTCTCCTCTCATCAAAGGGTATAAATAGTACTGATTGTTATTGCTCAAGGTGTATTCAGACAGCTTTACACCATCCCATGCTACTCAGTGTTTGCTTTGGAACTTCTGTATATGTTGAACTATTTACCCAAGGACCTTCTAGGCTACTGAAGGTCTTTTTGTTCATGTTGTCACCTCTGTTGGACTTCAGCAGTTGTGGAAATACTGCAGCTGGAAGGGCTGGGCACTTGGGGGACATTTAAGGTTACATTTCAGATGCCTGGTTCATCTTTGTGTCTGCCTGCACACCTTACTTCTGTTTGAGAATGGCCAAAGTGAGAAGGCAAGATGAGAAGACTTTCAGAGGTAAACCAGGTATTAGGGATAACTCCACATGTTTACACCTTGTCTAGGTTAAAGTATATTCTCTTTTGTGTGTTTGTGTTGATATGTGATAGCCTCTATGCTACTAAATCCAGTTCATTACCACTGGCTTGATTTTTGTCCCTAGGAAATCTCTCCCCACAGTTTTGTAATGTGCTTGCAGAATAATTTGTGTGTGCACTGGACTTGCTGTGCTGCGCTTTGAAGCAATCATTGGGCAGCCTGGCTTATGACAATAGAATAGAATAGAATAAACCAGGTTGGAAGAGACCTTCAAGATCATCGTGTCCAACCTATCACCCAACACCACCTAATCAACTAACCCATGCAACCAAGCACCCTGTCAAGTCTCCTCCTGAACACCTCCAGTGATGGCGACTCCACCACCTCCCCGGGCAGCCCATTCCAATGGGCAATCACTCTCTCTGTGTAAAACTTCCTCCTGACCTCCAGCCTGAACTTCCCCTGGCGCAGCCTGAGACTGTGTCCTCTTGTTCTGGTGCTGGCTGCCTGGAAGAAGAGACCAACCTCTGCCTGTTTACAACCCCCCTTCAGGTAGTTGTAGAGAGCAATAAGGTCACCCCTGAGTCTCCTCCTCTCCAGGCTAAGCAGCCCCAGCTCCCTCAGTCTCTCCTCACAGGGCTGTGTTCCAAGCCCCTCACCAACTTTGTTGCTCTTCTCTGGACTCGTTCCAGCAAGTCAACCTCCTTCCTAAACTGAGGGGCCCAGAACTGGACACAGGACTCGAGGTGTGGCCTAACCAGTGCAGTGTACAGGGGCAGAATGACCTCCCTGCTCCTGCTGGCCACACTGTTCTTGATGCAGGCCAGGATGCCATTGGCCCTCTTGGCTGCCTGGGCACACTGCAGGCTCATGTTCATCCTACCATCAACCAGCACCCCCAGGTCCCTCTCTGCCTGGCTGCTCTCCAGCCACTCTGACCCCAGCCTGTAGCACTGCATGGGGTTGTTGTGGCCAATGTGCAGAACCCGGCACTTGGATGCGTTAAATCTCATGCCGTTGGACTCTGCCCATCTGTCCAGCCTGTCGAGGTCTCTCTGCAGAGCCTCTCTACCCTCTAGCAGATCAACTCCTGCTGCCAGCTTGGTGTCATCAGCAAATTTACTGATGATAGACTCAATGCCCTCATCCAGATCATCAATAAAGATGTTAAAGAAGATGGGGCCCAGCACTGATCCCTGGGGGACTCCACTACTGACTGGCCGCCAGCTGGATGTGACACCATTCACCATGTCAACCCCAACACAGTTTTGCTTTCAAAAGGTTCAGCCAGTGAAGTTCTCACATTAAAGAAGCCCCCCAGAAGAATAGATAAAGGCTCTGAGTGCCTTCAGCTGAGTCATTTCAATTTGTAGCCACTGAGGGCCAGTATTAATAATTCTCTTGAGTTCAGCTTTAATTGTTGTGTCAATTCTTTGTCGTTGTTGTTATTCTGAGGGGTGGGGAACCCCACAAACCTTTCAGAGGTCTGTGGCAGGGATGATTTAGTTGCTGGGTTTTGCAACAAGTTTCTGTCAAGTGCTAAGAACTGGTGTTGCTTGTCTCAACAGAATTGTGAAAGCATCCCTCACAGCTAGTTCTGTGTTTAATAAGTGAATGTTTTAAATCTTCTTCATTGCTTATGTCATGATTTAAGAAGAAACACACAATTGTTTGGGAGCTGGAAGCTGCCTGTGTCTAGTGTGTAGTGGAGGGCATCCAGTCTGGCTGTGGGGTTTCTGGGTGCTCCAAGCAGTTGGACAGAATCATAGAATCAATAAGGTTGGAAAAGATCTCAAAGATCATCAAGTCCAACCTGTCACCCAAGACCTCATGACTACTAAACCATGGCACCAAGTGCCTCATCCAGTCTCTTCCTAAACACCTCCAGTGATGGTGACTCCACCACCACCCTAGGCAGCACATTCCAATGGCCAATTACTCTTTCTTGGAAGAGCTTTTTCCTCACCTTGAGCCTAAACTTCTCCTGGTGCAGCTTGAGATGTGGTGCTGGGGGATGTTGTTTAGCACCAGCCACATCCAATCCCCTCTTGAATACCTCCAGGGACAGTGACTCCACCACCTCCCTGGGCTGAGTTTGCTGCAACACTCGGGCTGTCCCAAATCTTATCTTGGGGAACCAGGACCCTCTCCCTCTGAACTGGAGCGGGTGGAGATGAGGAACAAAAGTTGCATTCCCACTTTCTCTTTGATAGATGCTTCGAAATTTTTTTCTATCTCAGAACAGAGTCAGTCTGAGGTTGGGTTGCAGATGCCAAATGTCAGGTTGTATTTCTCTGTCAGGTTGTATGTATCTGGGGCTTTTGGGGGCAGGCTGTAAAAGGCAGTGTGGGCAGAGCCTGTTAAGCTCTGGCTTAGCTGGGATTTCTCTTTGCAGTTTATCAGAAGGCAGTGTGGGCAGAGCCTGTTAAGCTCTGGTTTAGCTGGGATTTCTCTTTGCAGTTTATCAGAATTTGGGATGTCAAAAAGGCAAGGATTTGAAATGTTGGGGGGGGGTTGTGTGGTGATGATTGAGCTGTAATATCCCTTACGATGGGAAAGAATGAGGAATGCTGCTTCCCTGAGGGACTGGGAAACAGCAAGTCACAGAGAGAGGCTGAAGCTAACGTTATTGTGTGGGTTCATTTGATAATGTCCAGCCCCAAACCTCAGTGGTTGAAGAGAAACAAATTATCCAGCATGGAACAGGACCAGTTGAACGCTGCCAGCTGCGTTTCAAGATAACCCAAAGCCAATGACATTTCTGTGTGTGCAGATCATTCCTAACAGCAGAAATACCTCTAGATTCTTACTGGGCTGCCTTGCATGATTTGAATTGATTGTAATTTAGTATTTATTTATTTCTTTACAGCTTCCTTATAGTGCTGATATGCCTCATCTTCAGCGTGCTTTCCACAATCGAGCAGTACGCAGCTCTTGCTACAGGGACGTTGTTCTGGATGGTATGTATGTGCATCTTTAATTAGTCACTAATGCGTGTCCTTCACGTGCAAATTCTCCTCTCCTGAGCTAATGCCACAGCAAGCAGAACGTTCCTCATGGTTTCCTTGACAGGAGGCTCTTCTGCTTTCCCCCAATGAGTCTGTAAAGCCACAGAAACACCAAAAAGTCATGGTAGCACAAACCCCAAGGCTTACCCAATATGGACTATACTCAGGTTATCCATGTTGTGTGCAATATGTGAGGCTGTTCTCCTTAAGCTTGAATCCCTCACAGGACTCACGTTAATCCATTTTCTATCCATCCTGAACACCAAACACCTGACCATGGGGAGGAAAACAGTAAGTTTCATCCTTTCTTTCACCTGATGTAAGATCAAGCTTGCTTTCACAAGCAGAATTCATGTGACTTCAGCTCCCTCTAGGGGGAGAGACTTCAGCTCCCTCTAGGGGGAGAGACTTCAGCTCCCTCTAGGGGGAGAGACTTCAGCTCCCTCTAGGGGGAGAGACCTAGAGGTGCTGGTAGATAGTAGGCTAAACATGAGCCAGCAGTGTGCCCAGGTGGCCAAGAAGGCCAGTGGCATCCTGGCCTGTATCAGGAATAGTGTGGCCAGCAGGACAAGGGAGGTTATCCTTCCCCTGTACTCATCACTGGTCAGGCCACACCTTGAGTACTGTGTCCAGTTCTGGGCTCCCCATTTCAAGAGAGATGTTGTACTGGAACGTGTCCAGAGAAAGGCAGTGAAACTGGGGAGGGGTCTGAAGCACAGCACTATGAGGAGAGGCTGAGGGAGCTGGGGGTGTTTAGCCTGGAGAAGAGGAGGCTCAGGGGAGACCTTATTGCTGTCTACAATGAGCTGAAGGGAGGTTGTAGCCAGGTGGGGGTCAGTCTGTTCTCCCAGGCAACCAATGACAGAACGAGGGGGGACAGTCTCAAGCTGTGCCAGGGAAGGTTCAGGATGAATGTTGGGAAGCTCTTCACAGAGAGAGTGATTTGCTGTTGGAATGTGCTGCCCAGGGAGGTGGTGGAGCCACCGTCCTTGGAGATCTTCAAGAAAAGCCTGGATGAGGCACTTAGTGCCATGGTCTAGTTGATTGGATAGGGCTGGGTGATAGGTTGGACTGGATAATCTTGGAGGTATCTTCTAACCTGGCTGATTCTGTGATTCTACACAACTTCAGCAGATGGCCTTTCTGAAGCCAGGGAGCCCAGTCACATTACAGTTACAGGTGGAAGCAGTGTGCCTTTTTTCATGGGCAAGAATCTGAGGCTTCAATAAGACAAGATATTAGAATTCTATGGAGAAAAAAAAAGAGCTAAAAGGTGGTTGAGGTTCTGTTTATATATTGTTTCCTTTTTACTCTGGAGCTCCTTGTCTTATAATACCACCTCCCATTACCAGAGGAGGAAATGGAATACGTTCTGTCACCAGTCATTTTAAAGCACTTAAAAATGCTTCTGGTTTTCCCAACAATGAGCAGAAATGCAAAGTTAACACGGGGCTAATAAACAAGGGAAAGTTTAGATGTGTTCCAAGTGCTTGTTCCAGGTTTAGACAAAAAGCTTAGACAATTAGCTGTTGAATCTGTCTCTGCTTGTCACCACACTTCAGGAGGCAAAGAGCCTGGATGAAAGCTATACCTAAATGCAGTTGTAATGGGAGATTAGGAGAGAATTGGCCTTTTGTTCGTTTCCAGAATGCAGTGAAAACTGATTAAATTTGCATGTGTTTATTTTATCCCTTTTTGCACTAGATGGTGCTGTTGGAGGGGTTTGACTTCAGTTACTCCTTGGCACTTGCCCAATTTGAGTGGGAGCCTGAGCCAAGACTGTGAAAGGCCCAGCACTGGGAAGGGGGAGATGTGTGTGTGCACTTGGCCCCTTTAAAGCAGTGGTGTGAGAGAGCTTTTTTGCCATGACTCATAAAGGGAAAGTGGTGCATCTGTGTAGAAATTGATTTTTGAGATGACAATATTTAAACTGGGGGGGGGGAGGAAAAGAAAAGGCAATTTGGAGATGTATGTTCCCAGAGAGGCCATATTTTTCTTTTATTTTCATAAGCAAGGGGTTTTATGGTGCCAGAACACAGCAGAATGCTGTTATCTCAGCATGATCTAACAAAATCCAAGTGCCTGATCCAAGGGAATTAAACATTCTGCTGAACCAAGGGATATTTTTTGTGCCTGAAAAAGCCATTTTCTGGTAGGAATCTCGTTTCAATATTGATTCCAAAGACCAAAAAAAAAAACCCAAACCAAAGGAATAAAAAAGAAAGAGGGAAGGGTATGGTTGGGTTTTATTGATGAGGAAAGTATAAGGGTCTTTCCACCTTTCTGAGTTCCTTTTCTACTCTAGCATACTTCTTACTGACAAGATCAAACCATTTCTTTTCCAGCATTAAAAAGGCTGTCAGTCAAAACAAGAGGCAAATGGGTTTGGGTGGTTAACATTCATGTTATTGGCATTGAAATGATTCCTGCAGTGAAGAGAATGAAGCACAGGGTTTAGGCCTAGGGGAAGTCCAGGTTGTATTAATTTGTTTTAATGTGATCTTTTGGTTTGGATAGAAGCCTTGGGTTTTGTCTGCTGGAGTGTTTTTTGGGGGGGGGGGGGCTTGTGAGGAAGGGGTTTAAAAATACCTGCAGCTTTTGATGCTGAAGTTGGCCCTCACTGAGAGAGAGAGAACAAATGTCTCAGGTAATTCAAAGTGGACTCAGTGTAATTTGTTTTTCCTGATTATCTCCTTGGTTAAGAAGGCCAAGGCAGGGACTTGCAATCTGGACATGGGTGCATTTTCAGCCTTTAGAAAAATTCAGTGAGGTTAATGTCTGTAATGGATGCCTGGTGGTAGCTCTGCAGGCTGATCTCTTCTGCAGACTCAATACTGGAGCAGACAGAAGTGTGGAATTGCTGAGGCTGCAAAGACAACTGTCCCTTGGTCTGACACAGAGAGAGGTCAGCCAGTGCAGAAGGTGGTGTGTGTGTGGTGGACTCAGGCTCTTTAATCCCTTTCTTTTGAAGGACCTGCAGATAGACCTGTCCAGGGACTTCCACTTGCTGCAGTGTTTCCTTTCAGCTTTCATTCAAAATCAGCTGCTCTGCAGTTTTGTTTGCAGCCAAGAGGCTAAATGTGAGTGACTCAAAGACTCAGGAAACATGAGTGAAAATGAAAACTGCCTTTCTCCCTTTTTCACATGATTAGGAGGTGGAACAAGGGGCTTCCTCTGGTTCTGAACCCAGGTGTTTCTCACAGTGCTTGTCTGTGGTTCTGATGGGCAGAGCTGAGCTGAGCTGTGCTGGCAGATAATGTGAGTGCTTCTGTCTGCTTCATTCCACAGTCAGCTGCCTGGGTTTGAAATGCTGCTGGTAGTAACATCCTAACTTGTTCAGCTGTTGGCAAAGCAATCCCTTGTCAACTCCACTGGTCTGTGTAGCAGGATTATGTGTGATGTAAAAGTGATGTTAAAAGGGGCTTAGTAATTTGGTTCAGAAGGTGGTGTGAAAATGCTTTTAGTCCAGCTTAAATTCTGCTTTATGTCCATTTCAAACACATCTGAGGGGAAGTTCAGGCTGGATTGTAGGAAATACTTCTCCACAGAGAGGGTTTTCAAACACTGGAATGGGCTGCCCAGGGCAGTGGTGGAGTCACCATCCCTGGAGGTATTTAAGCAGTGTGCAGACCTGGCACTTGGGGCATGGTTTAGTGTTGACTCTTGGGTGCTGGGTTGAAGGCTGGACTGGATGATCTTTGAGGTCTCTTCCAACTGGATGATTTCTGTGAAATCAGATGCTTCTGGAGTGTAAAGGAGATTGTTAGGGACAGCTGAACCAGTTTAGTGAAGTGGCTCACTAGCCTATTGGGTTTGTGTGGTGTAGATGAAGGCTGAGCTGAAGGGGAATGCCAGGAAGGAATGTAGAGGTGCTATGGGAAGTATGCTAAGGCTGGGAAGGGAAAAAGATGAGCTGCTTTTTGTTGTTCCTTGTGCTTAAAGCACAAACACTTTAGAAGGAAGAGAGAGTTTCCCTGTGAGATCTGTAGAGGGCAGCGTTGGACCATGCTGGGTCCTGACCGGGGGCTGCATCAGACCTTGGCTGGGATCCTGAGGTAGGTAAAAATATCTTCTGGAAGAAATGAACTATTAATAAAGAGATGAGGTTTTTTTTTCACATGGGCTTGGGGAGTTTTAACTGAGTGATCAACAACAACAACAAATTAGTTCTGGAACAGAGAGGTGGGGGGGGGAAAAAGGGCTGTGTAAACATTACTGCCAGAGACGAATCTGGCCACTTTGTGGTTGTAGCCACAAAATTCCTGCTGTTGGGCCTACCTCTTCATGTGGATGGCTTTCAGAAAGCAGTGAGAACAGTCAAAACATTCAGTGAAATGAATTGGACAAGTATTTGCACGGAGGAGAGAGAAAGAGATGCTAACTTGTTAACTCACTGCAAGTATCGTATGTCCTTCCAGGTATGCTCTTGCTGTTGTCTGAGATGTTTCCTATTCAGTGGGGAATAAGAGAGTAGTTTATTTGGGCAAACTTCTCAAGAGTTACCACCAAAGATGACTTTTAGATGTAGAGCCCTGGGGCTTTTCAGTCTGGACAAGAGAAGACTGAGAGGGAATTTAATGAATGTTTATAGATCTCAGAGAGGGGACAGGCTCTGCTCACTTGTGCCCAGTGACAGGACAAGGGGCAATGGATACAAACTACAACACTGAGGTTACACCTCAACACGAGGAGGAACTTCTTCACTGTGAGGGTCACAGAGCACTAGAACAGGCTCCCCACAGAGGTTGTGGAGTCTTCTCTGGAGACTTTCAAGACCCGTCTGGATGCATTACTGTGTGACCTGTGTTAGATTCTATGGTCCTGCTCTGGCAGGGCAGTTGGACTTAATGATCTCCTTGGGTCCCATCCAACCCCTGTCATCCTGTGATATGATAAGAATAAGCAGTGAATCTTATAGAAAAGTCTGTGTGTTGCATACATCTAGCAGGTTCAAAAGTTATGAATTGGAATTCCTGTTTTAATCTCCTCCACTGGAGTGTGTGTTTGGTAAAGATGAGCTGGAGATTCAGATTGGGTGTTAGGAAGAAGCTCTTCCACATGAGGGTGGTGAAACACTGGAACAGGTTGCCCAGGTAGATGGTAGAAGCCTGGAGGTTTTTAAGGCCAGGCTGGATGTGGCTGTGAGCAACCTGCTGTAGTGTGAGGGGGGGTCCCTGCCCATGGCAGGGGGTTTGGAACTGGCTGAGCCTTGAGGTCCCTTCCAACCCTGCCAATTCTGTGATTCTATGCAGAAAGTTGGTTAATTCCATTTCTGCCTTTTCTAAGAGCTCTTCCTGGAGTTCTGTACCTGGAGTTGTTGTGGTGACACACTTAGACCCTGTCTCTTAAAACAGAGTCTGCAACCATGTCACCCTGAGCAAAGCGATCACCCTTTAGCATTTATGCCCACGGGACAAGGATCTCAAGGGATGGGATGGCTGTGAAGCACCAAGCTTTTGTTTGCACTCAAACTCTGAAGATCAAGACAGAGTCTGGGCAGAGGGACCGTTGTCAGGCTCATGGTGGAGCTGGTGACAGATTGCAGCCAACCCAGAGCACCAGTGATAGATTGGTGCCGTCTGCTGGCTTCTTGGTGGCCTACATGATCTGAAATGGTGATCTCCCTTGCTGGGGGTGTTGGCCAAAGGCTGCAAAGAGCAGGTTGCCACCTTGTCCTGTTGCAGTGACCAACCTTCCCAGCTTTCCAGAGGTGAACTGTGGTGCTGTGAGAGCATTCAGAAAACACTGCTTTGATGTTGGATGCAGCGTGCTGAGAAACAGAGAGGTGAGCTTAGATTTTAGTAGTTCACCTGTTCTCAGGAGGTTGGGGTTGCTCTTGTAAGCCACACAGAAACAAAACAGCAATATACTGGGGTTTTATTATTAGTGAGGGGTCTGGAGCACAGCCCTATGAGGAGAGGCTGAGGGAGCTGGGGTTGCTTAGCCTGCAGAAGAGGAGGCTCGGGGGAGACCTTCTTGCTTTCTACAATTACCAGGAGGGAGGTTGTAGCCAGGTGAGGGTTGGTCTCTTCTCTCAGGCAAGCAGTACCAGAACAAGAGGACACAGTCTCAAGCTGTGCCAGGGGAGGTTTAGGCTGGATGTTAGGAAGAAGTTCTTCCCAGAAAGAGAGATTGGCCATTGGGATGTGCTGCCCAGGGAGGTGGTGGAGTCACCATCCCTGGAGGTGTTTAGGAGGAGGCTGGATGAGGCACTTGGTGCCATGGTTTAGTTGATCAGATGTTGTTGGATGATAGGTTGGACTTGATGATCTCTGAAGTCTTTTCCAACCTGGTTAATTCTACTCTATTATTTTTAGTATAGCTACATTCTAATCAATTCTCTTCAAAGGTGCACCTGAGAAAATGCCATCACTCAAAGCACGTTTCCTTCGCTGTCACATCTATTGTTCACTACTGTCAAGCTTTCTACTTAGGAGTTAAAGTCTGCTTAAACTTCTCTGGGCTCTAAGTCCCTGTCAAACTCACTTGATGAAACTAAAAGAAACACGATAAACACATTTTCTTTGGGTTGATAACACACTTTTCACTGGTTAATATTTTGGTAAACAAGCAGAGTAGGACAAATCCCATCTTGGAGAGAAGAGAAAAGAAAAGGGGGTGGGAGAGAAAAAGAAAAGAAGCAAAAGCTGTGAAATCCTGGTGCATAGCAGAGCCAAGCAGTGAAAAGAAAGAGTTTGAAATTTGGGGGTTATCTGGATTAGTGTGTAATGTTTGCAGTGACAGGTGTTTCCTTTATGCTTTGCCCAAATGTCTGGAAAGTAGTTTGTCATTAAGTGCTACATTCAGTGTGTATCTCAATTTCAGTATAACTGGAGGGTCTATGGCTTTGTTAGGTCCTTGTTTTCACATCTGACCTCAGCCAGCTGGAGTCTATTGTTTTAAGCGTAATGTAACAGCTGACATAACATAATGGATATCAAGCTGAAAAACTGAAGCAGGGCACTGAACTGATGCAAAGGGGAGGGGAAAGGGAGAAGTTGGGAAGGAGGGACAAGGGACAAAACTAGCTTCATGATTCAAAGTGGGAGCTTGCTGGCTTGTTTTCCCAGGGGGAATTAGCTAGGAAATAATGGGATGAGTCTGTTGAAGTTCTATTTGCAATTGATTACATATGATAGACTACTGAGACAGGTTTGAGTTTGCCAGCTGTCACTGGCTGGTGGCTTTTGAATGGCTTTAAGTGGCCCTTGGTAGGCAAAACTGGAGTAAACTCTGCAGGTGTGGTGTAATTGTGGTGCAGAAGAGCAGTGAGTGCCAGTGTCTTAGAAGAAGAAAGGAGGTTGCAGGAGTTAGTAGTGAGAAAATAACTGAAATTGAATGCATTACGAATTTTCTTTTGCAGGGTTGGATTAAATAGGTTCAATTCACTGGCTGGGGAAAAAAAAAACAACACCCCAACAAAACAAAAGCAACCAGCCTTCTGGGTGGCTTTCTTTTTCTTGGCAGATTCTAACCTAAGCTTCTCTGAGTTGTTTTCTGAAAGCTTCATTATTTCTGTTTGCTGGTAGGAAAGAGCATCTCAGCACCGAGGGCTGTTTGTGGAGGGGGGGGAAGGAGTAAATGAGCATCCTGTTAGAAACTAGTCATGAACTGGAATGGCCTGGAGGCAGGCTCTTTAGGAAGGGGAGATGAGGAGAAGGTGTCACCAGCTGGAGTGCATGGAGCTCTGCCGAGGGATGGATGGGGTGAGCCAACTGGGAGCTGCTGGGTCAGCACTAAAGACAAGGCAGGGGCAGGTGACACTATGGTGGGGGCCTGCTGCAGGCCACCCAAGCACAGACTTGAGCAGATGAGACCCTCCATAGGCAAATAGGAGCAGCTCATGTTCACAAGCCCTCACCCTCATGAGGGACCTCAACCATCCCATTATCTGTTGGAAGGCCAACACAGCAGGGAATGAGCAATCCATAAGGTTCCTGGAATGCATGGAAGATAACTTCCTTCTCCAAGTGCTAGGGGAGCCAGTGAGGAGAAGTACTATGCTGGACCTTGTTCTCACCAAGAAAGAGGGAGCTGGTGGGGAGTATGAAATTCAGGGGCAGCCTTGATTGCAATGACCATGAAATGGTGGAGTTCAAGGTCATTGGGGCAGTAAGGAAGGTGCACTGCAAGCACACAACCTTGGACTTTAGGAGAGCAGACTTTGTCCTCTCCAGGGATTTACTTGTTGGAGTAGTATGAATCACAGAGTCCCCAAGGTTGGAAGAGACCTCAAAGATCATCAAGTCCAACCTGTCACCACAGACCTCATGACTAAACCATGACACCAAGTGCGGCATATGTTCCCCTCTTGAACACCTCCAGGGATGATAACTCCACCACCTCCCTGGGCAGCACATTCCAATGGCTAACAACTCTCTCAGTGAAGAACTTTCTCCTTGCCTCCAGCCTAAACTTCTCCTGGTGCAGCTTGAGACTGTGTCCTCTTGTTCTGGTGCTGGTTGCCTGAGAGAAGAGACCAACTCCCTCCTGGCTACAACCCTTCAGGTGAGAGAAAGCCTTGTGGGGAAGAGGGTCCCAGGGCAAAGCCAAGTGGTCCATTTGGCTGACTGCAGGGGAGTTGGACTAGGTGGCCACTAGAGATCCCTTCCAACCCACTGCATTCTAGGATTCTGATATTCTGGTACTCCCCTTCTCCAAGCTCAGGCTTTATGTGGAAGGAACAAGAAGACAGAAAGATGACCCTGTTGTTTCTCCCTGCATATTTATGTGGGTGCCTCTTTCCATGTGTATGTGTATTTCTATATATAGAACTCATTTCTATTTTTAGCAGGCTTTCACTTACTAAAATACTTCTGGCTGGATTTAATTTGTACTGAGGAGAGCCTCTGGCAACTCCACCCTCCTGAGAGTTTGTTCCATGGTTTTAGGAGCAAGGGGGGAGGGAAAGGGGGGGAAATAGTCAGGACTCTGTATGCTGGAGTTTTATGTGCATGGGTATATTAGGTTCCACACTTACAAGTGAAGTTTTTAAGGCATGAGACTGGCAGTTGTGCAGCATGGTTAATGTTGTGCATGTGAGCAGTCATCATGACTTCAGCTGAGCTTCCTGTGTGCATAAATATTAAAGGGATTGGGGTGTAATAGGAAAAGTTTCTTGCACAGTGTCTGCTTGTGTTTTGGGATAACCTAGGAAGCACAAGAATTTGGATTTATGCAGAGAATAAACCAGGTTGGAAGAGACCTTCGAGATTACCACATCCAACCCATCATCCAACACCATCTAATCAACTAAACCATGGCACCAAGCACCCCATCAAGTCTCCTCCTAAACTATCTAACTGCAAGCTGCATTTACCTCACACTTAGTGTTTAAAATTCATTTTTTAATCTAACTTACTTTTATTTTGGTAGCATGAAGCCTGCCAGCAGGACCAAAGCATCATAGGGTCATAGAATCAATAAGGTTGGAAAAGACTTCAGAGATCCTCAAGTCCAACCTATCAGTGCCACATCCAATCCCCTCTTGAACACCTCCAGCAATGGTGATTCCACCACCTCCCTGGGCAGCACATTCCAATGGCCAGTCTCTCCTTCTTCGTTCTTCCTAACATCCAGCCTAAACCTCCCCTGGCACAACTTGAGACTGTCCTCTTGTTCTCATGCTGGTTGCCTGGGAGAAGAGACCAACCCCCACCTGGCTACAACCTCCCTTCAGGTAGTTGTAGACAGCAAGGTCTCCCCTGAGCCTCCTCTTCTTCAGGCTAAACAACCCCAGCTCCCTCAGCTTCAGCTCTGTTGAACTTGTCTTGCACAAGGAATTGTTCCTGTTGTAATGTGGGGCCTGATCCTACTTTAGCTCAGTAATCAGAAAGGTCTTGTGAAAGAGTTTGTTGGAGCTGTTGGTTCAGTGGCCAGTGACACACTGTGCGGGCACTTAGCTTATAAAAGAAATTCATTTTGTTGTAGAGCTTGGAACTGGGTGTTGTTACTGAGCTCTTGGAGAAGTCTTGATAGGCTAAAGAGCTTCTGTGTTCTACTCTCCTAGCACATCCCTCTGCCTTGGCTGCCAACAAGGATGGGTGCTCATGTGCCCTGGCAGCAACAGTGTCAAAGGCTGTGCCAACAAGTAAATGCTGTAGGTTTCTCAGAGATTCTAGGGACCAAACATTGGGACAAATGTCCTGAAACTCCTGCAGTGCTCAGCCATCCCAATTGCTCATTGATTTCAGGGACCTGCACTTCAGGGTATTGTTTGCATCAGGTATTTCCACCTCACCCCTTGAACATGAACATAGTTCCTACCACCGCCCTGGGCAACCTGTTCCAGTGTCTCACCACCCTTATGGTGAAGAACTTCTTCCTAAGGTCTGTCTCCCCTCCTCCAGCTTGGATCCATTCCCCTAGTCCTGTCACTCCCTGACACCCTCAAAAGTCCCTCCCCAGCTTTCTTGTAGCTCCCTTCAGATACTGGAAGGCCACAGTAAGGTCTCCTGGGAGCCTCCTCCTCTTCAACCTGAACAGCTCCAACTCTCTCGGTGTGCACAGGGAATGCATACAAAAGGAGCTCATTTACTTGTCCTTTACCCTTCTGTGGCTGTTCCTTGAGGTGAGGAGGGATGTGTGCCTTTCAGGTGATCTAACTATGATGCCCTGCAGCAGGGTGGGTGCACTGTATTTAGGTGGTGGTTTAGCTGCAGCCTTGCAGAATGGTTTTAAATCAGAAGATGTGCATATGGTGACTGACCTCCATCTGGCCTACAGGCAGGGAGCTTGACAGCTACCTGCTAGGAGTTGCTCCAACTCATTGATTTAGTGTATGAAACTTGGAACAAGTTGTACTCAGTGGCCAGGGGAGAAGGGAGGAGAGAAAATGAAGTTTTTACTAACCTTACTTGTGTAATGCCTTACAAACATGAATGTACTTAACCTTGCTGCGTTCTTGGGAGGTGAGTTTTAGCAGTTTTACGAGTAAAATTGGGTGACCTGTAGCTTTTCCACCCCAACTTGGCTTTGTGAGATAAATCCTTTGGAGAAGCCAGGCTGCACTTTCAAGAATGAGTTTCAGCCTGCATAAACTGGCACTGCCACCTGAAGAAATGGTCCTGCTGCTCCATTCCTTGTGCCAACACAAGCATCTGTGCAGCTATGTTGTAAACTGCCTCGGAGAACCCTTATGGGTTCAAACTAACCTTTTTCTTGGCCAGATGAGATTGCTTCTTTTGGCAGCAGTGCTGGCTTAAAGTGTTTGTGGAACTGTAGAGTAAGATTTGTTAGCTTTTGATAGTTAAAAGTGGGATGGAAACTTTATCTGCAGCACAATTTACAAGCAGCCTGCTCTGCCCTGCTCGCTGGAGGAGGGGGTTGCTGCTGCTGCTGTTGTTGTTGTTCACATTGCAGCCCATTCAGAGGGCCCTGACAGTAAGGTCAAGTGCAACACCTAGTAGATGAGGGCCCACATGCTCTAACAGATAGTTTCTAATCATAGTCCTTGCAGCCTAAACAGCCAATGTGGTGGAAAGGTGAGCAGAAGGTTTGATCAGCCTCCTGCACAGCCAGGCACTGAAGCAGAGGAAGAGGTTCCAGCTTTGGCCTGTGCCATTCAGGCTCAGTGATGAACCTCAACCATCCAAACACTGGAAAGAGAAACATGTTCAAGTTCTCCTTTCTTAATTTAGAACTTTGAAAGGTTTTTGTTTGGTTGTTTGCTTTTTCTTTTAGATGAAAGCTGAGATTTTTGGCCCCTGTTTTACATACTTAGCTGTTTGTGCCTCTCCTGTATTGATTCGACTGAATAATGAATTAAGCAGTGTTTCACATTTACTCTGCATCTGTTTTGCTGCAGGACAGCAGGGTATCAGCCTGACAGCTGATGGAGACCAACTTGACTGAAATTAATTTTATCCTACAGGTCTAGGCATGCCTACTGTGATCCAGAGCCAGTTCCTGAACTCAAATTGGCAGCTAGGCTGTCTCCACAAACAAAAGCTGTTTTGTTCAAACTGGGCTAGAGCAGACAGGGTGTAGATAGGGCTGCTGAAGCATGTCTCTCTGGAAAAGCTTAACCAGCAATTATCTGCTAGCTCCTTGCTGCTGCCCTTCAATGGGATTTCACTCTGCCCAGGCGTGGATGGTGCTGTGTTTGCTTTCATAGCCTGCTGCAGTGCCTAGCAGAAAGCTTTGTGTCCCACCAAAGATGGTTAAAAGTGATTTGATTAGATGGAAGAGAGCTAAGAGCACTTCCACAGCACCATTGTTCAGTTTGCTGGGTGGTAATCTCAAAGAGGAGAGGTGGAGTAGTGAGGAGTTGGGTGTGGTGTTGCCTTGGAAGTGATCACGAGCACGTGCTTGCACGCATCAGCAGAGCCCAGTCCCATAGGCTATAACTGCATTATTATGTCATTGTTATTCAGACAATAGCAGGCACACTTGGGCTTGGTTTGTTGCACTCTTTTGATTAAAAGGCAAAAAACCCCAAAACCTCAACCCCATAGGCAAGCCCCAAACCCCCCCATGTATCTCTACACCAGTACAAAATGTGTGTGTGGACTAGTCCAGAGATAGCAACTTAGAGATTCCATGTGTGTATGTGGAATCACAGAATTGTTAGGGTTGGAAGGGACCTCAAGGATCAGCCAGTTCCAATCCCCCTGCCATGGGCAGGCACCCCTCACTCTAGATCAGATTGCTCAGAGCCACATCCAGCTTGCCCTTCAAAACCTTCAGGGATGAGGCTTCCACCACCTCCCTGGGCAACCTGTGCCAGTCTCTCACCACCCTCCTAGGGAAGAACTTCTTCCTAACATCCAATCTGAATCTACCCATTTCTATTTAGGGGAGACCTTCTTGTTCTCTACAACTACCTGAAGGGTGGTTGTAGCCAGGTGGGGGTTGGTCTCTTCTCCCAGGCAACCAGCACCAGAACAAGAGGACACAGTCTCAAGCTGTGCCAGGGGAGGTTTAGGCTGGAGGTGAGGAGAAAGTTCTTCACTGAGAGAGCTGTTAGCCATTGGAATGTGCTGCCCAGGGAGGTGGTGGAGTCACCATCCCTGGAGGTGTTCAAGAAGGGATTGGATGTGGCACTTGGTGCCATGGTTTAGTCATGAGGTCTGTGGTGACAGGTTGGACTTGATGATCTTTGAGGTCTTTTCCAACCTTATTGATTCTATGATAAGGAGACAAGCAGGCTAAGCATCTCATCTTTCTGATGGCTGTTACTTCACTCTGAGTTGTCTGCTCGTGGGAAGAGCTGTCTCTTTTTCTCCTTGCTGTTCAATTTGATGTGGCATTGATAGAGTTGCTCACAGGTATTTTTTTTTTCTCTTAGTGTTTAAAGGAGTTGTTGAACTTTTTCACTTACAAAAAGTAAAGTTGGAGCAGGATGATCCAGGGGACTGGCATTGAAACCTTTCTTGCAAAGGGGTAAGAGGTGGAAGAGGAAATATTGAGTGGCTTGGATGAGAGATGACCTCTTGTCGCTTCCTTTTTTTTGCCACCTCTTAGAACAGGGACTACTTGAGTATTATAATTCTTCTGGTCACTCCTTGTGGACCTGTATCTTCTATCATTCCCTCCCTAGCCACTGGCTTCAGAGATTGCTAGCAACTGAAGCATCCTACAGAGTATGGAGAATCCAAACACAGATGAAACTTGGGTGGGATTCTGCCTTTCTAGACTTGAGTGCCCTGCAGTGCCTTCCAGAATGTGCACCTAGGCTTTCGTGCCCAATCATCACTGTGCTTGCTGCTCAGCTTTTAGAAACTAAGATGTCTTTTAATCACTTGTATGTAAATGCTCATCCTGGCCTCTACCCCAGGAGGCTTCAGGAGCAAAAGAGTTGTGACCATTTGAAGACAGAAATGCAAACTGGAGTGGAGCATTCTTTCAAGCTGCTGCTGTGTTTCTTTTGTCCAGTAGAAATCTTGGAAACAATTTTTGATTTGTTTTGTTGGGGTTCCCCCCCCCCCCCCCCCCCCTTTTTTTTTTAATTCAGTTTTATTCCCCAGTCTGATAACTTTCATGTGCTGTGGGACCAGGAAGGAAAACAATGGCATCTGACTGAGCAGCCTAGGGGAAGTGATATGCAGAACAAAAGAAGGCTTTTGATTTGTAATCTCTTAGCTTTTTTTTTTTCCACCTCAATTCATAACACAGGAAATCAATAACTTGCAGTTGCCTTGGTAAGGTAGTACTGGGTCAGAATCAGGCAGTCCTGTTAACAAATGAATTTGCTGCAGTGTTCCTGGCTGGGAGGCTAAAGTTTCAGAGCAGTGTGCTTTTTACTTCGATTTGTTTATTGTCAGTGGCTCGTGAAGCCTTTGTGTGAATTAGGAGCCATTGTGGGCAGCCAGAAATTGAACTTCATGTAATATAATCTATCTGTCACTTAGTATCACTTCCCTAACAATGATGCTAACACATTCAGACTTCAGCATCTGGACCTCACACTTGAGTTTTCAGCCACTAGGTAAGGTCTAATGTTTCAGTGCTTCCCATGTAGTTCCTTCCCAGCTATTTCCCATCTGTGTATGGCTGTCCCACTTCCCTAGGGGTCAGTCACCAGTGCAGCCAGTGTCACCAGACAAGCCTGTTCCCAAGAGAAATTTCTTTCTTTACAACTGTATCACTTGTTAAAGTCTGCTGGATGTCACCTCCAAAGACAGAAAATCCATAGTAAGGCAGAAAGTTGTGGGGTTATGCTTGAGCATCTCTCTGAGATTAACAAATATCTTTGTTTTGTGAGCTCATTCTGAAAACCAAAGTGGTTCTTCACTCTCCTTGAATGTTTTACAGCACAAAAGCTGACATTTCTGTGCAGCCATAAGGTGTGGTTGCAGAAAAGACTAAGAACAAGTGTTAGAACCCACAGCTGGCTTCTCAACCTCCCTGACAAAGTCAGTTCTTGAAAGAAAAATCTCTAATAGTGAGGATACTAAATGCTATTAAAATCTGCTACCTGCCTTCCACCTCCTCTAGTACCTTTGTGGCTCTCAGACCTTTCTGGGGGGGGGATGTGGTTGTAGATATTCCATGCTTTACCTGTCTGGGGAAGACCTTGGAGGAAAGCAGGCAAGCCTGTCTTTGAGCAAGAGAAAAAGTCACCAATCTCCACCCTGGGGTTTCCTGTGAGCTTCCAAGAACGTCCTTCTGTGATTGCTGCTGCTATTTCATGTGCTGCTTGTGGTGTTTGGGAGTTGGCTGTAAATGAAGGGCCCCTTTGTGCTTTGGGCCCAAAGATAATATGGAGGTATTGAAGAATGAAAGCAGTGGGTGGGCTGGGCTGAAGGACACTCTTCCTCACATCTGTGCTCTGTTTTGTAGGGAGCAAAGTACCTGTCAGCACTAATGACAGGGGTCTGAACCCTGGAATAAATAGGCTATGTTTGGTCATATGCTGTCTCTGTTTTCTTCTGTGGTTTGCCTTCTTATTTTAGATATTAATTCATGAGTTGGAAAGCTCTGCTGCAGCCAACAGGGGCAAAGCTCACCCTGGAGAAGTACTTATTCTGTCTCCTGAGCAAGTAGCAGGGAGGGAATGAAACCTCCTTCAAGGCATCTAGGCTGGGCTGAGCCGTGCAAGGATGCCCACCCCCAAGCAAAGACGAGCGAGTCCCAAGGTGGGGCCAGATCAAAAGGAAGGTGCAGGGAAACAGAAAGAGGGGTGGAAAAGGATGTTTAAAATAAAGCTGCAGCATCTGCCCAGTGGTCTAGCAGCTCCTGTTTGTGGAAGGAATTTTATGAAAGATGTACTTATTTATGTTAGGTTGTGATATGTGGGTCTGGACCCACCGGCATGTTTTTGAGGTTGGGAAAGAAAAGGGGGGGGAAGACCAAATTATTTTGCTTTAAGGTTATTTAGTCTAAAAAAAAATCTTTGAAGCAAAATAAACATTGTGTTTTAAGTAGCTGAGGGCCTTTGCTATGTTTGCAAAGGCCTTTGCTCTTTGCAGTCTGGTTTGAGGAGATTTGTTTTTGTCTAGGAGCAAAGAAGAAAAAGAGATAAAAATATTTATGAGCTTGCTTTTGACTCCTGGATTGCTTCTGACTCCTGGATTGCTTCTGCGTGAAGCAGAGCTGCACCAAACATCATTTTGGTAGGGGTGCAAGGGAGAGGCACGCTGCTGGTGGGTGGGCTGATCTGGAAGAGCTACGGTAAAAGTCTTTCCTTCAGTGGCTGCTTTCAAGACTGGTGAGTTGTGTTTGTTTCAGTTTCCTTCCCCCTAGTGCTGCTGGTAGGCTTGGCACAAAGAGAGGTCTTGGGGTAGAATAGAATAGAATTAACCAGGTTGGAAGAGACCTTTGAGATCGAGTCCAACCTATTACCCAACACCATCTACTCAACTAAACCATGGCACCAAGCACCCCATCCAGTGTCTTCCTAAACACTTCCAGTGATGGTGACTCCACCACCTCCCCAGGCAGCACATTCCAATGGTCAATCACTCTCTCTAGGAAGAACATCTTCCTAACATCCAGCCTAAACCTCCCATGGTGCAGCATCCGACTGTGTCCTCTTGTTCTGGTGCTGGTTGCCTGGGAGGAGAGACCAGCCCCCACCTGGCTACAATCTCCCTTCAGGTCGTTGTAGACAGCAAGAAGGTCTCCCCTGAGCCTCCTCTTCTCCAGGCTAAGCAACCCCAGCTCCCTCAACCTCCCCTCATAGGGCTGTGCTCCAAACCCCTCCCCAGCTTCGTTGCCCTTCTCTGGATATATTCCAACAAGTCAACATCTCTCCTAAACTGAGGAGCCCAGAACTGGACACAGGACTCAAGGTGTGGCCTAACCAGTGCTGAGCACAGGGCACAATGACTTCCCTGTTCCTGCTGGCCACCCTGTTCCTGATACAGGCCAGGATGCCATTTACCTTCTTGGCCACCTGGTCACACTGCTGGCTCATGTTCAGTCTACTATCAACCAGATCCCCCAGGTCCCTTTCTGCCTGGCTGCTCTCCAGCCACTCTGACCCCATCTCCCACAGATGCTCCTTGTAGGCCATGACCTTAAAACCCAAGGCACACAGAAGCCAGTGCAATCCACTCTGATGTGAAATGCTTGGGGTTTAAAATATTATATAGTTATCAAAACACTGAAGCAGAGCTCCTACATTTGTTCCAATAGCTCCTGCAATAGCAACAGTCATGCATGAAGTTCTCTCCTGTCTTCTGAAGTATTTAGAAGGAAAACTACTTCAATCCTGTTTTGCCACTAAGTCCTTGGAAAAAGTAAGAAACACACAGGAAAGGCTTGTGTACACGGCAGGATTTTGCTTGCTTATGTTGTTAGAGCTTGATTTTTGCTCTTTGAGTATAAGGTTATGTTTAAAAGCTACATTCTGCTGGCATCTGCCCAAGTTATGTTCTTCAGAACTCTTTAGCATGGGCTAAAATAAGCAGTAGTAGTAGTTAAACAAATACAGCACAGTCAAAGCAAATGCTTTGATCAAGTATCCCTGACAAATGTACTGCTGTGGCAAGCTTTAAATAACCCATTTGAGTTCTGTCTGGCTGTAGTGCGTGGGCTTGGGTGAATCAAGGCAGGTGGATTCCAGAAGTGACACCTCTATCTGGTTTAGATATGGATAGGAGTCACTGAGAATTCCAGTAGTGCAGTGTGCATGTCTTCCTGTGAGAGCACAGAAAACCACATCTTGGCTTTTAGTTGCAAACCCAACCCAGTTGCTTCAGAGAAAGGTTAAGAGAAATGCTGATGTTGTCTAACCTTTTGTATTTATGCTGAACCTAGCTACTTACATAAGTTCTGTACAGAGAGAGTGATTGCCCATTGGAATGGGCTGCCCGGGGAGGTGGTGGAGTCACCATCATTGGAGGTGTTCAGGAGGAGACTTGATGGGGTGCTTGGTGCCATGGGTTAGTTGTTTAGATGGATTAGATTGGATGATGGGTTGGACATGATGATCTTGAAGGTCTCTTCCAACCTGGTCTATTCTATTCTTCCTGTTTGGATAGAGATTCCAGCTTCTGAGGGTGTTTGTACTGTCTTGAGCACCTGTACCTTGCAACCTTCTACAGGGAAACACAAAGGCTGCAGCTTCAAGAGCCTTGTACCTTGGGTTGCTCTCTTAGACTTTGTGAGATACTGGCATGCTGCTTGTCACTTTTTACATTTGTAATGTCTGCAGTGATTATGATTCAAAATTGTCAGATTGTGGACAAAGAAAGGCATTAACTGTTGATTTTAAATAGAGAGAGCCCTTTGCCATTCAGATAAACACATCAAGGAGCCTTCTTGTGCCAAAATCCTCAAGCTATGACCTGCTAGATACGAGCCACTTGATAAATTGACACAAGAAGTGACAAGCTAGCAGTAGCAGCTTCTCCATATATGCTGCACCACAAACCATAATGCCTGAAAACAGAGACTCTCCCTGAATATTTTAGCTGTTCAAAAGCTGAGCTGCATAAATGATGAGAAGAGGCTGTAAGGTGCTGTGTTGTACTGTGAAGGTTCTGTCTGGAAAAGAAACATATGGGAGGGACCTCAAGGATCATCCAGTTCCAATCCCCCTGCCATGGGCAGGGACACCTCACACTACAGCAGGTTGCTCACAGCCACCTGCAGCCTGGCTGCAAACACCTCCAGGGGTGAGGCTTCCACCACCTCCCTGGGCAACCTGTGCCAGGCTCTCACCACCCTCATGGTGAAGAATTTCTTCCTAACATCCAATCTGAATCTATCCATTTCTAGTTTTGTTCCATTCCCCCTAGTCCTACTTGAAAGAATGGTAGTGTTGGTTGTGATATAATGTCTAAATACAATTTCCTTTAGTCTGCTGTGGGATATGTGGCCTGATGATCTCTGGAAAGACCAGCACTCTTTGGAGTTCAATTGAAGCCTCCCCCCACTCCCAAAATGGGAGCCAGCTCCATGGCCTTGTTGCAGCAGTGCTGTGCTTGGGTGTTCATCAAAAGCCTTATTCAGCATGGTGCAGACTCACTGCTCCCACGTCCTTATTGCTTTGCATTTTATCAGGGCTTAAGTGATCCTTAGACTCAAGCATCTGTAATCCTTTGCTGTGGCAGGGTAAGTACCTGAATGTAATGAGCAAACTCACCATGAAGTGGAAATTGCCACACAGATAAGGTCTGGGGAAGTTGGGTTTAAGTGGGGGAAAAAAAAAACCACAACCCAAAAAAAAAAGGCAGTAAGATATAATCTCCCAGGAGATCTGAAAGGAAATCTGATTGTGCTGGCTGATTGAGAGAGGAAAGGCTGATTTTCACTGATGTGGTTTATCCAGCTTTTACTTATCCTACACATCACCATACATTTATTGTGGTCTGTAATTGAAGTGCTGGGAAGGAAAGAAAAAAGGGGGGGGGGTGGGGGGAAGATATATGCATTTGCTTTGTTAATGCTCCATAGGTAAACCCCTATGTGTCTGGAGGTTCCTCATTACAGCCTTGTCCCTGCATAAGCCACAGGGTGGCTGTTAAATTTCTTGGTCAAACCTGTGCAATGTTCCTCTTGCAATGCCCAGCTCTGGAGACTCTGTGCTTCTTGCTAGAGAAGTTTACCTCACTTGGCATTTTAAACAAGGAAAATGTCCAGCCCTGCTTGGTTGCATGGTTTAGTTGATTAGATGGTGTTGGATAATAGATTGGATGCGATGATCTCGAAGGTCTCTTCCAACCTGGTCTGGTTCGGTCCCATTCTGTTCCATTCTGTTCCATTCTGTTCTATTCTAGTGGAGAGCAAAGGGAAGCATTGGTGGAGCTCTTGCAGGCAGCCTGAGTTTTTGGGTTCTTGTCCCCTCAGCTCACTCTGGAGGACCACCAATGGTTGCCCCTCATCTCTAACTCCTTTGCTGCCCGAACTCTGTGCTTCGTGTTTTATCAGCAGGGTAATGCCTTTACCTTCACCCTTGTCTGGGGAACACACAAAGCACTCTACCAAGTGTGTGGGGTGATGCTGACTGGCAGGTTTGCTGTCGAAGCAAGGCGAGGAGGAGCCTGGGCTGCTGCCTCCGTGTGCTGCTCCAGGCTGGGTATGCACTTACTGTTATTTCTGGCTGTGCTGATTCAGCATTGCAATGGTGTGTAGTATATACAGAGTATGAGTGTCTGCATATCTCAGATGGAAAAGTAAATGGGTCAGAGTGTGTCATCTGATGTGTATTTATAGCTCACTGACATCAGCAGGAGCCACTTACATCTGAAGGCAAAGTCAGCTTTTGTGAGCTGTGGAAACCAGCATGACTTAAGCAAGAGGAGCAAAGGCTGCTGCATCTCACGCATTTACGTGACCACCACTTGTGTCTGTCTGAACATACACCCTGCCTGCATTATGTGTCTAACCTCCTGTCAGGTATAAATGTGGTGACAAGCTGTACCTCTCTGTAGTTGTTTGAAAGTTACAAACAGCCATGACCGAGTAGTTGAAGGATGTTGAATTAAACATGTTTGAATTAATAGGGTAATGATTGGTGCTGCTCAGAGCTATAAAATAAACTCCAGCTAGAGCTCTGTGCTGTACAGCAACCAGAGAGAGCCATGGGGCTGCTGGAAGTGCTCTGAAACGACTCAACTTTGTTGTTAAGTGAGAGAGATAATCCCAAGAAAGCCCTCTACGTAGGCTCCCTGTGCAGTTAACGTTTTAACCCACCCCCACCCCCCCCTTTGGCTTGTTGTTATGACTTCAAAGATACTCCAAAGCCTTTGTTAAATTGGTCATTAACTCTGCAATGTTGTAATTAGACATTTGAACTTGGCTGCATTCAAAAAGAAAACAGAAGAATGAAAATCCTAACCGGTGGTGTTTCTCTGCAGCTCCTCGGCACGGTCAGAGGAAGATTAAAGTTCCCCAGGAGCTAAAAAGCAATGGGAATTGAAGGCATTAACCAGCTTTGCAGGAAGGATGGGGTAGCCATTAATCCACAAGGTTGTTCTGTGAAATGATGGAGCGAAAATAATGTCAGGAACCCTGAAATTTGGGTTACTGCTGGAGCTTCAGATTTAAGCTTGTGAAATCATTTAGATGGGAATGCTGGGCTAGAAGCCTGAACTGGGGAAGCCTTAAGTTTCCAGCCCAGCAATGGAACATGCTACATGAAGCAGTTGTGTGCAGCCATGGGCCTGTTAGTGGTCCGCAGCACCAAAGAGGAAGCGCCGTTCAGCAGCTTTAAACAGCAGCCACAAGCCTGAGCAGCAGCTAAGGTTGAGGGCTGTGCTTAAAGTTTATGAGGGCCAGGGCTGGGAGAAGCTCAGCCCTACGTCTCCCACTTACTTTCTGCAGTCTCTCCTGATGGAGCACGAGTCGAGACAACAGCTGGTAGCTACTATACGCCCGGCTGCAGAGTGGATGGGAAAACCCATCTCCATAGTAACAGAGAAGGCATCGCATGTGCTGCTCCTGCTCGATCTGGGAGTAGCTGGCTGAAGACATCTGGTCAGTGTAGCCAGTTCTCAGGGGAAATTAGCTCATTTCATCTGATAGTAACCACAGAAACTTGTGGGTTGGTTTAATAGTGTGATGCTGGAGGTGAGATAGAAGTGAGTGGTTCAGCAGTTTCGAGAGTCAGAGATTATCTGAGTCCTTTTAGATAAATATTTTGTTAAGGAAGGTTATTGCTTGCCCTCCTTCCCCTACCCCATGCTCTTCCCCATGGTGATGTTTTTAATACAATGGTGATTATTCAGTGTGGGGTGGGTTTTAGGAATTTAAAGGCAGTTTTCTCTCTGTAAATATTTATTTCTTTTGCTTACATGAGCTCTTTTTATTATACAGTGAAGCCTCCAAGCCTTTCATCTTAGGGGAGCTCAAGCTAGTGTGAGATACGGTCTGCATTAACATACTATGGCTTGTGCTCCAGAAAGCTCACTCCCCACCCCCCCAGACCTTGACTCGATTAACTCTTAGCTGTTTTCCAGGGAAATACTCTGAGCAGCTCACATGGGCTACAAATAACCTCCTGATAACTGGTGAATATGTGTGAAAGCCTTGAGCTGTTTTACCATCAATGAAATCAGCTGTAGATCCTCTTGCTGTGTGTAATACAGGGAAACTGCCAACTGATTTATTTTTGCCTTTAAACTTATTTTTGCAGAACATCCAATACACAGAGACTGTGCAGAAGCTTTGGTGTTTGGGTGTGCTGCTGTTTGGGGTTTTTATTTCCCCTGTTGACCATAAAATGTCTCGGCTCACACTGTCCTGTGTGACACTCAGGAAATTTGGAGGGAATCGAAGGACGAAAGCTTTTTGTTCCCTTTTGCACCTGAGCACAGCACTGTGCTTTTCATTTGCCAACAACTGAAAGTAGCTGGCAGTGGCTTTTCTGTAAGTGTAAAGCATGCAGAAAAGAGTTTTCAGAGAAGCCCGAGAGCAACACCCTAAACATGTGGGGCACAAAGAAATGCTCACACACTATGCTCACACTGTGCACACAAATCATAGTATCAGTCAGGGTTGGAAGGGAAGCGGTTGGAAGGTTGGAAGGGGGGAATGGAATGAAGCTGGAGGTGGGGAGATTCAGGCTGGATGTGAGGAGGAGGTTCTTCACCATGAGAGTGGTGAAACCCTGGAATGGGTTGTCCAGGGAGGTGGTCGAGGCCCCGTCCCTGGGGGTGTTTAAGAGCAGGCTGGATGAGGCTCTGTCCAGCCTGATCTAGTGTGGGGTGACCCTGCCCATGGCAGGGGGATTGGAACTGGCTGATCCTTGTGGTCCCTTCCAACCCTGAATGAAACTATGAAATGCTCACACTTACTCCTGCTTGCAACTCAGGGGGTCGTTGTGCCCATCATGAGCTAGAGAATGAGAATGCATCAGCCTGAAGCTCATGTCTCCCTTTATGGAAGCCCAGTAGATGTGTCAATCTTTGAGCAGTGTTTTTTTGCCCCCCCTCTTTGTTTCAGCGTGTGTGGTTGAATGAGAGAAGTGTGTCTCTGCTGGACAACAGAGCAAGTGATTACATAGGGAATAAGAGCTGCTGGCTGCTGTAGTTCTTCAGAATGATCAGGGGAATCTAAAGGTCTTAACTGAAATCTGAGAAATGCTTATAATAAACAAAGGGGCTGGAGCTTCCTAAAGCGAGGCAGGCAAGTGCAGCAGATGTTCGAGGGCCCCAGGTGGGTTACACGGATGTTAATAAACCAGATGAGCTGAAATCAGTTAATGAAAGAACTTCAATCAATCTGAGTTGATTTTTCAAGAAGTGCCTGCATGATTAATACATGATTCCTTATTGAATGGAGAGGCTCATTGGTTTGCTTTCTCTGCTGAGCTCATGCTCTGATGAAGCAGGAGTTGCATCTGTCTTTGGAGTTAGATCACTGGAACAAGGTGACATAATCCCATTCCCCCCCCCCCCCCCCCCAATGTTTGTTTCCTACCTGGAAACAATCATGTGTTAAAAAGCACCTGGGTGAGTGGGGGGTGGTAGAGATGGCAGGGGAAGGAGTCTTTCCCATTGCATTCTTCCTACTGAGTTTCATGGCAAGTGAAGTGTCCATGGAACTGGAAAATAAACCTCTTGGTGTGGTAGTTTTAAAGTAAAAATCTCTGTCTGGAAGGAAAATGATATTACAGTGGAAAGACTTATGATGCTAGGGGGCTTGGGGAGTCCTGAGGTGGGTGGTTTTCTGCCTTTCGAGTTGTTTGGGGATTTTTGCTTGTTTGTCTTTACGAAGCCAAGTGGCTTTGGTTGAAATTTGCAGTGAGTTTTCCTGAAGCTGGATGTTGATAAAATATTTAGAGGCTTTGCAGTGAGTGGGATCATTAAGGTGCAATCTTTTCTCTCAGGGTACAGAGAGGGTGTTTTCTTTCTTGCCTGCTGCTTTATTTTCACACACTGCTTTCAGGAAGTTTAAATCTCCTTAGACAGGCCTGACCTACTGATCTGTCCAGATGAACTAGGGGATTGGGAGGGGAAACTGGAGGCAGGCAAGGTAATCACAGGGACCTCTTCAGGGAGACCAGCCCCAAACCAGAGGCCCTCTCATTTACCTTTCTTTCAAGTGAGAACCCATAGTAAATTTCCTCTACTGTTTATACCATTGCTCCAGGCTGAGAATAGTTTGTTGGGCAACAATGCAGTTGTTCTAGGCCTCTTTTCCCCCCCAGCTTTTAGCTGTCTAAAAGTTAGGTTAGGTAGTATGAGCTTCAGCACATAGGCTTTCCCTCCATGGAAAAGGATAGGTCCTCCTGAAAGCACAGTTTATAAAATCTTGAGGTGCCTGGGACACTTCTGGGCTAGACAAGAAACTGGGAGAGAGGCCAGGGGAGGATCTGAAGATGCTGAGGGGTCTGGAGCATCTCTGTGAGAAGAAAAGGCTGAGAGACCTGGGGCTGTTGAGCCTGGAGAACAGCCCGAGAGGGGATCTGCTCAATGTTCAGCAAGAGCAAAAGGGTGGGGGGCAAGAGGATGGGGCCAGACTCTTTTCAGTGCTGCCCTCAATATATGTAGTGTGAGGGTCTAATCTGCCCTTTTCAACAGATGGGTTCCACTGTGCTTGTTTGTTACAAATTGCAGCTTCCTTTTAAGGGTCAGCCTTGGATGGGGATATTCCAAGATACAGGGATCTGCAGTGGAAGAGGTGTCAGAAAGCAGCTCTGTGTTATGTAGCATGGGCAGCCTAGTGTTAAAGCTCCAAACTCAAGTCTGATCCTGTGATCCAGATGAAACAAAATGTCAGTGCTACTCTTCCTGCCAAAACTCTGAATAGCTTCTTTTATCATTGAGTCCTGGGATGGGGTTGGCTCCCAGGCAGCGTTGCACAATGTACTGAGCGGCACTGAGAGGTACAACCTGAGCAAAAGAGGAGCTTCTCAGCTCTCTGAGAGGAATGAATTCTCCAGTGGGGTTCCTTTGAGCCTGAATTCTGACTGGCTTATCTTTGTGTTTATTTTAACAGTAAAACAACTTGAAGGCTGAAAAAAAAAAAGCCCCCAAAACACCAACCCTGGTTTTCTTGCTTTAAAGAGTAGAAAGAGCCACAGAACATGAAGTGAAGTTAAAAGGAGCTCCTTGAATTTTGTTAAGGATTCCAAAAGTAGTCTTTAATGGTTGCCAAAGCTAATGTGGCTGGAATTTCCACTGAAAACATCAGTGCAGTAGCCAGTTAGTACACAAATACTTCTAGTTTGCAATAGATTTTTTGGATTGGTTTGTTTCTCCTCTCAAAGCTTCTTCACCCTGTTTGCTTATGTTAAAAATCCTGTGTCCGTGTTAAACACTCTGCTTAAGGTTGAAACAGTCAAAGGTGACTTCCATAACAGCAACAGGAATCCTCTGGTGGTAATTAGTTGATGCGGTGCTGAGAACTGATGGCTTATTCTACAGCCACCACT
The DNA here is from genome assembly GCF_026170545.1 of Melanerpes formicivorus. Taxonomy (NCBI): domain Eukaryota; kingdom Metazoa; phylum Chordata; class Aves; order Piciformes; family Picidae; genus Melanerpes; species Melanerpes formicivorus. Next base: position 14,172,526 of record NW_027142368.1, on the reverse strand, counting down.
GTTTAAACATAAACATAAAGAGCAATCAAAATGGTTGAAGAGAGATTCCCCTCCCCAGCCTGCAAATAATTCACAGAGTGTTTTATAAAACAAGAGGTCTTCCTTGAGCCTTTTTCAGGGTGATTTAGCAGCTGAGACGAACACATTTCATCTCTTCATAGCACGAAATATTCATTGCTGTTACTCAAAAGGTGTGAAACCACAGATAGTATTACCAGAGGGTTTCTACCACTATTTTTTTGGGTTTGGTTTGGGTTGGGTTGGTTTTTTTTTGAGCACCATAAAGCATGCTGTTTAAACAGGCACAAGGTTTAACAGCCTGCCACTTGGGACAAGTAATATGGCTCACGATAACAGACTCCTCTGCTGTAACATGCTAGAGGCAGCTTTCTGACGAGGAAAGCTTTATTGATGGACTTATTAAAACATGCATTCATGTCATCAGCTTTGGTATCCCAAGTGCAATGGCTTATAAATATTCAAATGCTCAGTTATGGGGCACAGCTGTACCTCGCTTTCATGTCTAGTTTCCTTTGGACACCGAGCTGATAAGGAAATGCACGTTGTACACAAAGCAGTCCCTTATGTGCTTTTTTCCAGCATAATGTAATTGTTATTAATTGCACCCCGAGCAGTACAAGCCATGATACTTCTGTACAGTGTTAAATCTGCAATGTGTTATGTGTTGGGGAAAGGGGAAACAGGAGGTTGTCATTAAAGCCATTTTTAGCAGGGCTGGAAATAAGGCCCAGATCTAAGCGCACCCACTTGCTCCTTCCCCTGAGAAGGGACTCAACAAATGCATGAGTTCAGTTTTGCTGCCTTGCTCCCTTTCTCAGACAAGGGCAGCCTATGTTTCCAAATTGTAGACACCTTTACTGATGCTCTAAGGAAACTGGAGAACTATCCAAACTGAGTTTTTCCTTCTGTGAGATCTGTAAGGTTGGCCAAAACCTTTGACATGTGATTAGTTCTAGAGATCTTGGCCACCTGAGATGGTATTTCTATTGCAAAACCATTGAAGAAGGATTTAAGCCAAGCTCTTCTTATGCATGTAAAGAGGGGCCTGGAACACAGGGAGAGAGGCTGAGGGAGCTGGGCTTGTTTAGCCAGGAGAAGAGGAGGCTCAGGGAGACCTCATTGCTGTCTACAATGACCTAAAGGGAGGTTGTAGCCAGGTGGGGGTTGGTCTGTTCTCCCAGGCAACCAGTGACAAAATGAGAGGGCACAGTCTCAAGCTGTGCCAGGGGAGGTTCAGGCTGGATATTAGGAAGTAAGTAGTTCTTCACAGAGAGAGTGATTTGCCATTGGAATGGGCTGCCCAGGCAGGGGGTGGAGTTGCCATCACTGGAGATCTTCAAGAAAAGCCTGGATGAGGCACTATGGTCTAGTTGATTGGATTGGGCTGGGTGATAGGTTGGACTGGATGATCTTGGAGGCCTATTCCAACCTGGTTGATTCAATGATTCTATAATCCATGTGCCAGGATTTGGTTACTGTGCATCAGGACTCTATTTTCCTTTCCCTTAGCCCCTGATAAGAACACCATGAATCACCAGGAAGTATAGCTCACTGAAAGAGCAGATATGCCACAAGCCTCAGAAAAAAGAGCACAACAATGGCACAATAATATGAACTCCTGCTTCTCTGCTACCAGTTGGATGTTCTGATATGTTAATGCATTTAAAATACATAACCACTGCTGTGGTTGTGCTAATAACATATGTTTGAAAGTGAAATCCACATCTGCCCTGCTTTGCCCAATATTTCAGCACAGAAAAGGCTCATCTGTCTCTAAACCATGCTCCTTGTGCCCCTTCCTTTAGAATGGAATAGAATTAACCAGGTTGGAAAAGACCTTTGAGATCATCAAGTCCAACCTATCATCCAGTACTATCTAATCAACTAAACCATGGCACCAGCTGCCTCATCCAGTCTCTTCATAAACACCTCCAGTGATGGTGACTCCACCACCTCCCTGGGCAGCACATTCCAATGGCCATTCCTCACAGGGCTGTGCTCCAAACCCCTTCCCAGCTTTGTTGCCTTTCTCTGGACACCTTCCAGCAACTCAACATCTTTCCTGAACTGAGGAGCCCAGAACTGGACACAGGACTCAAGGTGTGGCCTAACCAGTGCTGAGTACAGGGCAGAATGACCTCCCTGCTCCTGCTGGCCACACTCTTCCTGATCCAGGCCAGGATGCCATTGGCCTTCTTGGCCACCTGGGCACCCTTTAAGATACAAATGTTTTGGGTTTGGCTTTTTTTTTTTCCTTTTCAAGAACCGCTCCCCAGAGAGGATTCTTCTGCTTGGGTGGCTTTTGCTTGCTCCATCAGCTGCCTGCTAGCCTCTGTACTTCTGCAGAACCTTCAGTTTATTCTTGACATGTACTGGGCACTCCTTTTCCAACGGGTTTTGGAGCACAGTGGTGCTGAATTCTGCCAAGTATCAGTTTGGATTGTATTTATTTCATTTTATTTTTCAGTTTTAAATTAATTCCATCTAATGCCTGTTAGTTTCCTGAGGTATTTGATGTCTTGAAGCTCAGACCAGCTGCCACTGAGAAGGCCATGGCTTTTTTTTTTTCTTAGGGATATTTTTTCTCCCAGCAATGAATAGTGCACTTGTCCTTTATTTGTGAAGGGAGCAGGGGAAAGGTGATAGGGAGGGAAGGGAGTTTTACAGAGCTGGAGTTCTCCTTTCCTAACTTTTGAATTCTGCAAAGAGCTGCCTCTGTTGCACCATTTATTTATGTTGGACCCCAAACAGATAGAAACATGAATCCAAGTGAAAAAAATACAGGTCTTTTTCACATAGCAGTAGCTTGGTTAATGGGGTATGCAACTTCAGAGAGATCTGGCTTATATCTTCAGCTTGCAAAGGTGAGTTCAGTTTGGTCCTTTTGGAAGGCTATCAAAGCTCTAGGGGGAGTTTGCACTGAGTTAATTGTGCGCTGTGGTTGGCTATAAACTAACTTCCCATTTCAGTGCGCTCTAATCCTGATGCGCTGAATGATCACCGCAACTGGGTAGCGCTCCCTGAGTGGAAGGGCTGCAGGAAATGGGCAACCAGGAGGACACCCCTCGCTTTCAGTGCGTGGAATGTGTTTGTCATTCAGCTGAGAACGCTGCCTTTGTTGCCTTCTGTTGGGTTTATTTTGCGTGTCACATAATTCTTCGCCGCCGCCGCAAATTTTTGGAGGCAAACTGTAAAATGCTGACTGAATGGGCTGTGTGCATATGGCATCTGAGAAGGGTTTTATTAGCTTCAGCTAGCACATGTGTTTTCCTGTGAGGAGCATTAAGTGCCTGGACTGCAGGTTTAGTGTGTGCCTGTTTTTGCAGCTGTGTGGAAGAGCATGATGTGTATTCCCTGGAGCGGGCCCAGGAGAGAGCTCAAGTATGTGGAGGCAAATGCAGGTTGTGTTTATGGGAATGTCAAACAGAAATATGACACTTGAACTCTTATCAGTGCTGAGCCCCGTTGCTATAACTGAAGGGTGGCTGCCCAGGTGTGTGAAAGGACTCCCCACAGCTAGCCAGGGGCTTGTTTCAGGAGCTGATGCCTCTGTCCTGCCAGGCTGGGGGGAAAAAAAAATGAACATTTTTGTTGTCCCTTTCTTAGCTGGAGCTGGTTGAAACCAGCTTCTGTCCATCTGAAATATAGTTCTTGTCCAATTGTTGCTGAAGAGCATGGCCTTTGCTCAGGCCAGCAGTACAGTTTTTGGAGGGTAAGTTTTGCACACATGGTGCTTCTAGAGAAAGAGGATATTAAGGTAATAATGGAATTGCTTAGGTTGGCAAAGACCTTTAAGATCATGGAGTCCAACCATTATCTAACTCTGCCAAGGCTGGTGCTAAACCACATCCCCCAGCACCACATCTCAAGCTGCACCAGGGGAAGTTTAGGCTCAAGGTGAGGAAAAAGCTCTTCCAAGAAAGAGTAATTGGCCATTGGCATGTGCTGCCCAGGGAGGTGGTGGAGTCACCATCACTGGAGGTGTTCAGAAAAGGCTTGGATGTGGCACTCAAGGCCATGGTTTAGTTGTCAGGAGGTGTTTGGCATTAGGTAATAGGTTGGACTGGATGATCTCTGAGGTCTTTTCCAACCTTACTGATTCCATGATTCTCTATCTGCATCTTTTAAACCTCTCCAGCTGTTGGTGGCATCTCACTTCAGCAGGAATATCTCACTGGCTCTGGCCAGCCTGATCTAGCGTGGGGCATCCCTGCCCATGGCAGGGGAGTTGGAACTAGATGATTCTTGTGGTCCCTTCCAACCCTGACTGATACTATGATACTTGTAGAACATACTTCCCATCCCAGACAGGATCCCATAAAGCCAAAAACCACACAGAGAAGCTGGAAAGGTAGAGCTGAGAACCCTGAAGCAAGGCTGTCCAGCACACAGTACCATTTTGTAACTCCTTCCTTGGAGGGGGGAGAAAAGGACTAGTGGGGATGCCTTGCCTACACAAGAGAGGTCAGAAGGTAGAACTTTGTCAGAAAGAGTTCCTCCTCACATACTCTGTACCTGCTTTTGCAGGAGCAAGTTGTTGAAACAGCTCATAATAGCTCACTGTTAGCTGTGGAGCAAAAGGAAGATTCATGAACTGCTCAGGGCAGGACAGGGTGGATATGAAGTAGCTTTCATGAAAATGAGTGAGGGAGATTAATAAAAAGCATGCAACAAGACATCTGACAGGAGAAAAACAGTCAGATCAGAGCAAGCAGCCACTGTGTAAACAGTGTTAATATAAAAAGTGCTGTGTAACATAGAAGTACAAACTACTTGGCTTAGAGTGGCTCTTTCAAGAGTCTGTAGCAGTTCCTTTCTACTCCTATTAGCATGTGGTAAGAACTAATGAATGAGCTTGCGTCTCTGTGAGCTGTGTATGCGTGTGCTTCATCTTAAGGAGGTGAATAGTTCTTCTGAATTCAGTGAGGGATAGAATCAAGCATATGCTGCCCTAGGAAGAAGGCAGAGCATTTATCACCTTGAAGGAGAAGGTCCTGTATGAATTTCTTGAGGCTTTTATGAAGCCCTGAATAAGAGAGTCATGAAATAAACAGAAAGGAGTGGGGGTTTCTAATGTTTTTTTTTGTGCCAGTGTTAGCATGTTGATACTTCTTTTCTCTTGCCAAATACTTCGGGTTTGAAGTCTAGTTCTTGAGCATACTTTGGGGTGGGGGAGCACTCCACACTGAACCAAATATCATAGACCAACTGTGCAAGCCCAGCTTAATTTCCTTCTGTGAATTCCTGGTGGATATCAGCAGCAGCTGAGTTCACAAGCTAGAGATGGCTGTGTTACGAAGAGCCCTGTGCAGGGGTGGTGGTGTGGAGAGCTGTTCTAACTGAGCTGTGCTCTGAGGCCATGCCTTCACGTGCAAAGTCGCACCACTGGACATCAGAGAGCTTTTGTACTTGGTGGAAAGATTTCAGCCGCCTGCTTTTGGGTTTGGCTGAAACCTCAAGTGAGAGGAGAGCTTAGGAAATCAGTTAAAGGCTTTTTAAATGCACCTAAGGGAGTTAGGTGCCTGAGATCCTATTGAAATTCAATAGGATTTAGTTGCTTTGGAGCCTTTGTACAATCTCAACCTAAAATTGGGGGCCTACAGTATTCTTTATGGGTCCCAGAACTATTGTGCTGCGCTCCCAGCACAGATTAAGGGAAAACAGAAAAGCTTTGGCACCATCAGTTGTTCTAACTCTGCCTCCTCGTAAGTGTCCATTTGGGGGGGGGGGGGGGGGGTTGGTTTGTTTTTCAGAACCTGAGCACTCAGTAAATATTATTTCATCTCAATAATAATAAAAACCGAATAAAGTGGCTTTAATGCTGTGCAGTCATTTCTTAGGACTAATTATGGGACTCAGAAAGTAGCAAAGTGATCCCAGTACCCCGGGGGTTTGTTTTCTGTTGCCTGTGTAATATTTTGGTGCCAAAGATGCTAGGTGAAGAGTTCTAGCAAATGATCCTGGTGGAAAGGAAGGAACATCAAGTGTTCTGGCCTTAAACATTTTAAACACCCCCCCCCCCCACCATTATTGGTTTTCACTTGAGATAAGGCAGTGTGCAAGATCTTTGGAAGCAAGGAGATTAAGTACAGGGAGGGAAAAAATCCTCAAGCCCTAAATAGTGCTTTTGGCACTTGCTGTTGCTCAGTGTTTGTATATATGAAAACCCATTTATCTTTTTTATTTTTGATCTGTACTTCATCAAGTTGAGGTTTTTACTGTATTGAGCTGGCTGTCTTTGTCTGTTTGCCTGGGCCATCTGATTTTGCTGTTCTGTGTCTCTTAGAGAGCACAGTAGAGCTTTCAGGAAAAAAATCCTGCCTTTCTCAACGGAACAAAGAGAGGCCTCTCTATACAAAGTGAGTGAGATTAGGAGAAACAGTTGCCTTCACTGGTGGTGATTTGCATACCCTGCTCGGGCTGTACACAAGTGCTGTCTGAAGCGTTTTGCCAGCCCTGATGTGTCAGGTGAACAGTGTGCTGTGAATGGGCTCTGGCTCTCTTTGAACTAACACACAGCCTGCAGTGGTTTGGTTTTTGCATGCCAGCCTTCCCTGAGTGTAAACACAACCTATTGCTCTACGTGAGAGACACATTCCTGCATTTTTTTGGGACCTTTTTGTGGCTATAGAGGATGTGCTACATCCCTGCTTCTGAAGATGCTAAAACTCTTTCTCTGCTGCCCGGTTGAGCTCCGAAGCCCTTGGCCAACGGCAAGTGCCCCATTCATCACTTTGCATTAGCAACAGCAGATCTATTGTCCCCTCTCTTGGCTCCTTCAGAGACCTCCTTGTCACGACTTCTGAACAGAACTTTTGGCAGTGTCCTCGCTTCGCTCCTGCTGCCTGAAATTGTGAGGAGGTCACTGTTCCACTTTGCTGCTGGAGCTCTCTAGCAGAGCTCTTGCATTGCCTCGCCTTACAAAGAGGTGTGGGTGCCAGTGGTGCCACAGGAATCTGATAGCTGAGGTAATGCTGGCTGGCATGCAGTCCCCAGATAAGCTATGGGAGAGCTTATTTCCTTGTTTAAAGAAATCTGTGGGAACTTTATCATCCTCAAAGCTAGAATCTAAAAGAAGCCAGGTTTGAAAGACTTGTGGGAATAATGTGCTTGATCCCTCCAAGGAGGACAATTCAATAGAGCTGGTGATAGGGCAGAGATGGGTAGGTAGAACATGGGGATAGGAGGAAATTCTTGCAGTGCATGAATGTGTCCTGAAGAGGCTGTCCTAGTTTTGAGCCACGGGCTGCCCAGGACAAGAGGACAGAAAAGATATTTTATACCTTCCCAAGGAGCAAGATAGAAATGCCTCACACTGGATTGGAAGCTTAAATGGAGATTCTGTTTACAAATCTATTCAGAAGGCATTCAGCTAAAAGGAATACATTCACAAGTCAAGCTCAGTTCTTCACCTGGGCCTACCACATGTAAAATATGTTTTTTACCTCCCTTATGGTTATGACATTATTGAATTAAAGAGCTTAGACTCAGAATAAAGGCATTCATCTTCATAGCACTTCTCAGATGACCTCATCTAGTCCTCCCACATCAAATGGCTTCATGAACTTCTGCAGTGCTCCATGATCAGTTACAGCTTTGAGGTCTACAGGCAGAGCCTCAGGCAACATATTCTCTAGGCAGATGCTTTCTCCACCTTCAGACAATTTCTTTATCTATTAAATAGCTGGGGTTATGATGTCATGATCCATTCCATGTCAGGGTTTTGGTGTGGGTGTTTCTTTTCCCCAAGCTATTGATCTAAGTGCTTAAAAGCACTTCCTTCAGCTAAGTTTAGGGACTCTGTCCTTCCTTTTGGAGTTTCTACTGCGCTTTATCTCGCAGTGTGAATGTCGGATGCCTCTCGGCATTGAACTGTAGCTCTTCCAATCCAGTTTGGGTGGAGCAGTAAAGGAAGGGCTTTTCAAGATGCATTTATTAGCAAAATAAACCAGATATTCATTTTGCCAATATACACTTCTGTGTTTGTGTTCATAGATGTGACTCTCCAGTCACACAGCTGAAGAAGTCTGATTCCTGCAAGTCAGTCAACAGCCCTTTCCATAAGTAGCTTGTCCCTGACCTATTGATGGAAGAGGCCTTCTTTATAATTTGGCTTAATGATATCCCAGTGTTTGACAAGGTCATAGTTGAAGTGTCTGGAACTGGACTCATGGCAGGTCCAGTTCTCTGCTGTGACTCAAACCTAATACACAGCCCTTTCATTACAGCTCCTCTTTGAGCCCTTCTCTGTGTGTCCCTTGTGTGGGCTTAGTATGAAACTGTGATTAATCCCTGGGAACTGTGGAGGTCCAGGCTGCAAAGACAGCCTGGGTGTGCTTGTCAGGGGACTGTGGATCCTGCCTAAGTTGTATCAGATTGAACAGTTCCTTACACAGTGCAGGTCTGTCTGTATTTTTAACCATAAAACCTCTTGTATTGAGCTTTAATCCCACTCCCATGAGTGTTTGGCAGGCAGTTGTTTCCCCTGTATTTTCATTTTTCCTTTGTTCTGGGTGTTGCTTCGTTTCTTACTTCATTTCTCTGTCCACTCAGCACTGGATTCTTCTGGTTTACTATATCAGCTTCTCAAAGCCATGTTTTAATCCAGATGATTCATTGATAGGTGCTGGAAGGGACCTCTGGAAACCACTTAGTCCAGTGTGAGAAGCACAGGTTTTACACAGCACAACTAGTAGGCAGGGGTTGAGGTGGCAGTCGGGAGGAAGTATGGAAGAAGCAGTGGACCAAATGACTCTGTAGTGCAACTTGGATTTGCTCTTAGATTCTGCAAGTGTGAGGCATTGCTGCTTTCTGCCAGGGCAACTCCTAGTCAGAGGAATTAGCCCTAATTACCACCGGCAGAAATGAACTGCTGGCATCCTCCTAGTTAATGTTAAGCTTCAAGTTAAGCTGTGAGTTGGGGAAAAGACAGGCAATATTTGAGTAGCTCAGGAAGGTATTATTTTCTAATGTTTTTTTTCCCTGCTGTCTGCAGATTTCTGGCCATGATGCAAGCACAAACTGACAGAAATCCATCAACCTCCCCACCCCCAGGAGCCTGCTTATTAGCCTTATGCAACACAAGATATTAAACCCACTTTTGTCTGTCACATAGCCACGGGCAGGGGAGGGGGGAATTTGCCAGTTGCTAATGGATACCTGGAGTTTTTGTGTATGACCATGAAGAACAGCTTGTGCACTTTCACCCCCGATGTTGCCTGAATAACTTGGGTCTCATTTAGGTCAATAAGCCTTTATCAAAACGTCAGGAGTGAAAAATGTGTCTTGGTGTAAGCCGACTGGTCGTTCCCTCCAGTCACCGGAGTCTATAGGACAATCAATGTTCTCTAAGCTTGTCTGCATGTCACGCAAAGCGCCGGGTGACAGTAACCATTGACTGCGTGTCTGTTGCATTGTCTTTGGGACAGCCCCCATTTGCATACTTGCCAGTGTGCCTGTTACCCATTGACCCACGGAGGGCCTCCAAACCCCGGCGCGCAGCCCCCATGCAAATTCTCCCCGCGGAGACTGCGCGCCGCTGTAAAGCACCAGCCTGCCTCTCGCCCTACCTTGGTGCCATAAAACCAACCCTCTGACCCCAGTGCACCCCAGTGCCGGCTCAGAGGGCTGTTTGTGCCTTCGTAGAATCAACAACGTTGGAAAAGACCTCAAAGATCATCAAGTCCAACCTGTCACCCAAGACCTCATGACTACTAGACCACGGCACCAAGTGCCACATCCAATCCCCTCTTGAACACCTCCAGCAATGGTGACTCCACCACCTCCCTGGGCAGCACATTCCAATGGCTAACAGCTCTCTCAGTGAAGAACTTTCTCCTCACCTCCACCCTAAGCCTCCCCTGGCACAGCTTGAGACTGTGTCTTCTTCTTCTGGTGCTGGTTGCCTGGGAGAAGAGACCAACCCCCTCCTGGCTACAACCACCCTTCAGGTAGTTGTAGAGAGCAATAAGGTATCCCCTGAGCCTTCTCTTCTCCAGACTAAACACCCCCAGCTCCCTCAGCCTGTCCTCATAGGGCTTGTGCTCAAGGCCTCTCACCAGCCTCGTTGCCCTTCTCTGGACACGTTCAAGAGTCTCAATGTCCTTCATCCTGCTACAACATATGTACTATATCCATAGGCTGGATATTAGGAAGAAATTCTTCCCAGAAAGAGAGATTGGTAATTGGAATGTGCTTTCCAGGGAGGTGGTGGAGTCACCATCATTGGAAGTGTTTGAAAAGAGCCTGGACTAGGCACTCAGTGCCATGGTTTAGTTGATGAGATGGTGCTGGGTGATAGGTTGGACTTGATGATCTCAAAGGTCTTTTCCAACCTGGTTAATTTTGTGTACCAGGCTTGGCAGAGTTAGGTAATAGCTCCTTCTCTTAATCTGTGTTATCCTGTGTAACCATGATACCTTTTAATTGGGTTTTGTGCTTTACAGTTTCCCTATGCAATGTGTTGTAGGCTTCCAATTGCAAGCCACTGTTCCCATTACAGTTAGTAGATTTTGCTGTTGTCTCTAGTAGAGAGTGTGACCAGATACTGATTGAGTTGGCCAGTAAGGAAGTGTTGAAGCTCCCTGAAACTTGAGGGAACTATACTGAGTACACCATGCTCAGCTGACCTGCAGAAAATCAAGGTTTATCTACACATTGACCAAATTCCAATTACAACATAATTGTGCCTGTGTACAATCAACAGCTGTCATAGGATCATAGAATAATATGGGTTGGCAAGGAGCTTAAAGATTATCTAATTCCAACCCCTCTATTATGGACAGGTACACCTCCTATTAGACCAGGTTGCTCAAGGTCCCATCCAACCTAGCTTTGAAGGCTTGGAGCCTTCTTTGTTCAACCAGTTCCAGTGCCTCACCACACCTGTGGGGAAGAATTTCTTTATATTGCCCAGTCTCAAGCAAATTTCTACCAGTTTGAAGCCATTATCCCATGCCCTGTTGCTCCATGCTTTTGCCAGAAGTCCCTCTCCAGCTCTCCTGAGCTTCCTTCAAATACTGGAAAGCTGGTTTTAGGTCTCCCTGGAGCCTTCTCTTCTCTGTAGATAGGTGGTTTTGACACTTCATTGTAGGCACTTCCACAGTCATACCCCCGCAGAGATCTGTGGTTAATCCCAGCAGTGCTTGGGGTGGAGCCCTCTGTTTCTGCTGGAGGCTCTAGCTGGTGACAAGTGGATGGGAAAGGCCTCTTGGAGATGTGACTCCTTTTGCAGGGCAGCTGGAGAGTGGCACGCTGGTACTGGCTGCTAGAAATCTTTTTCTGAACCTGTGTGAGATTAAAGGAAGACTCTAAGAGTATAAATGAGTGGGAGGTTAAGCTGGAATGTGAAGCACACCTCTTCCCAAAATGAAATACACCAGCTCATCTTCTGAACACAGCCTCTGCTTGTTTTCTTTGGCTCCATCAGGAAACCTTTTGTTTGAATTAACCCAAGTGAATTGCACAGAATGGTTTGCTGTTTTAGGACGTGTAGACAAGCCAAACTGCCTGCAATTAAAGCCTTTAAACATGCTCTTAATCTCCTCTCTTTGTTCTTACAGATTTTTCTTGCTACTTTAGATTTCTTTCTGTGCTACTTTAGGTTTTTCTGTGTTACTTTAGATTTTTCTGTGCCAGGGGAAGTTTAGGCTGGAGGTGAGGAGAAAGTTCTTCACTGAAAGAGTTGTTAGGCTTTGGAATGTGCTGCCCAGGGAGGTGGTGGAGTCACCATCCCTGCAGGTGTTCAGGAGGGGACTGGACGTGGCACTTGGTGCCATGGTTTAGTCATGAGGTCTGTGATGACAGGTTGGACTTGATGATCTTGGAGGTCTCTTCCAACCTTGGGGATTCTGTGCTACTTTAGATCATTTTGGGATAGTTGACGTTTTTGGTGCCTTCTGGATTTTGTGTTCTACTTTGGTGCTCCCTATTGCATTCTGGAAAAAAAAAATAAAGAGGAAAGACACAGAGCTGAGAACTAACCTGGTTCCCTGTCTGTTTCCTTTAGGAAATTGTCTTAGTGGTGTTCTTTGGGACAGAATATGTGGTTCGCTTGTGGTCAGCAGGATGCCGCAGTAAATACGTTGGGGTATGGGGAAGGCTTCGTTTCGCTAGGAAGCCCATTTCCATCATTGGTGAGTATGCACAGCGTGCAGAGGGGGTGTAAACAATGAGTAAAACTTGTCCTTGAAAGGTTTAGGAAGTGGAATTTATGCCATAGTCGAAGCCAAGTTAGAGCAAGAGCTCTTGTCATCAGCTAACGTTAATGGAGACCTGAATTTCCTTTCAGGAATCCATGGCACTGTCACTTGAGAACAAATGTAGCCTGGTTTGTTTTTCCAGAAGAGCTGAGTGTTTTCTTTTCACAAGTGATCTGAAACCTTGCCAGAAATAAGTCTTGGCTATACTTTTGTCTCCTGTGACCTCAGGATCCCAGACACTGTACAATAGCTACAACTCTTATTTTTGTAAAGATACTGAATACCTTTCTCTTTTTTTCCCTCCCCCCTCTTTCCCATTTGAATAATTTATTATGACTTTATTTTCCACTCTAATTGAGCTACACACTGCATGGTGGAGCACAGGAGATGCACAATAGTTACTTTGTTTATCTGCTGGATTAAAAATACAGTTTTTCAGTGATGCATTTGGAACTGGACACTTGAGTTCCCTTGACATTCGCTGCTCTTGGCTTCCTAACATGACTTCAGTGTTCTTAGAAATTACATCCCCAGGTCCCATATGTGCCACAGGCTGCTGTCTTTTAGAATGCTTCTCAGGCATTTAACAATTTAACTGAGGGAAGCATAATGATAATAATAATAATAATCATCCAAAAATCAGTCTGTATGTTAGCCAGTGGTGAGAGAACTATGTAAGACACTTGCCCTAAAACACCTTAAATAGAAATGGGTTAAACAAACCAGAGTTTGGAAGAGGACTGTTCCAGAAGCACAGTAAGTCTCATTTTTGCATCAGTGTTTTACACTGCTCAGAACCATTGTTTGTTGCTGACTAAAGGTTATCCATGACCTAGCTATAATGATGCTGAATGTGAATTAGCAAATGTTATCCCTGGGTATTTTTGCAGTCCTAAACCAGTTTTGTTTAGCTTCTCTGTGCATATGTATTAAAGAAAAATCTGTGTCTCAGGTGTGACTGCAACTATAAAATGGCTTTGGCTGCACCTTTGCACTCTGTCCACAATCACTTTCTCCTGAGACTTGGAAGATCAGGGGCTTTGAAACACCATCCCATTTATTTCCATTGGGAAAGCACAATAAAGTTCTGCTTTCTCAGATAGGTGCAAGAACGATTTCATTACTCCAAAAGCAGAGCTGCTTTCCAAACTTAACTAGCCCTGAGGCTCAGATTAGAGCACAGTCCTAGGGTAATGATTGACTTTAAACTAAATTAGGCTCATACTAATTCCAATTTTTCTCTCACTTTTAGACCAGGACAAGTGAGATAGTAGTAAAGCAGTTGTGCTGCACATGAAACAAACCTCAAGGCCTCTGTCAGTCAATAAAATAACAAGGCAAAGAAGGTACACAGAAGGTATAGGTAGAATAGGTAGAAGCTGCTGAAATTCCTCATTCCCCTAGTATGTGATCATCTTGGACCCAGCCCAGTAAACCACTCCTATCATGTCACACAACTGCATTTTCTTTGTGTAGCAGGAGAGATATCTTGATATATAGACAAAAGTCTTATTTTGGGGTGTCTGTTCAAGCTGTTTCTTATATATTGGCATTCTTTCTAGTCACAGTCCTGCAGGAGTGTTGCTAGATGCTGCTAACTCACTTTTTCAACTGTTTTTTCTTTTCCAGATTTAATTGTAGTTGTTGCCTCCATGATAGTTCTTTGTGTGGGCTCTAAAGGTCAAGTCTTTGCAACCTCAGCTATCAGGTAATTATATGTCTGAAAAACAATGGTGCTGAGTAAGGTGAGTTCTACCCAAATCTTTTGTTTCTTAGCTCAGTTTTATAGCAAATCCTTCATGCTCCATGTCTTTGACACCTTCAAAGTGCTTCTTCATAAAATTCCTGGAACTAGTGGTGGTGATATTCCTCCTTTCAGGTAGTTGTAGACAGCAATAAGGTCTCCCCTGAGCCTCCTCTTCTCCAGGCTGAGCAACCCCAGCTCCCTCAGCCTCTCCTCATAGGGCTGTGCTCCAGACCATCCTCAGCCTCATTGCCCTTCTCTGGACACATTCAAGAGTCTCAATATTCTTCTTAAACTGAGGAGCCCAGAACTGGACACAGGACTCAAGGTATAGCCTGACCAGTGCTGAGTACAGGGCAGGATGACTTCCCTGCTCCTGCTGGCCACATTATTCCTGATCCAGGACAGGATGCCATTGGCCTTCTTGGCCAGCTGGGCACACTTCTGGCTCATGTGCAGCCAGCTGTCAACCAGTACCAGTCTCCTCAGGCTTCACGACAAGAATGATGAAAGATGGGTGAACGGAGTGAAAAGAGACATGCTGCTAAGTCTTGTGTCTATCTTAAACTTCCCCTCTCTCTCTCTATTTCCTGTCTTGTATCTTTAGTATCTTCATTCATTTAAAAACTCGTGTTGCAGGGGCATCCGGTTCCTGCAGATCTTACGGATGCTGCACGTTGACCGTCAGGGTGGCACGTGGAGGCTGCTGGGATCAGTGGTCTTCATCCACAGACAAGTAAGTCTGAGTCCTCTGAGGAATGGCATAGTAATTGATGTTCTGATGGTGTTCAGAGCAGCATTTAGGCAGACAGGCTGATGATGTCAAGTGTATTTAGTACAGAGGCAGTCAGTCTTTTATTTCAACCAAGTAAGATTGCTCTGACTTGTTCAAGGGACAAAAAGCTCTTAATAGCTTTAAAATATTCATCTCCACTGTGGAAAACTTTAGACTTGTTGTTGAACTTTGTGGTGGGTTGAAATTTCCCCTCTACCCCCAGCCTCCAACATTAACTTTGCCAGACCAGCTCAGTATGGAGCAAATGGAAGCTGTATTTCCAAGCAAAACTACAATCTACAATGGAATGCAGTGATTATGCACAAAATATACAGGATTTACAATGTTATACAGATATTTACAATTAGCAAACAACACACCAAAACAAAAACTGGTCAAAAAGATCAGGGAAGCCATTTCACTGCCCCTCCCCACCCCCTGCCCCAAAAGGATAAAAGGGAAGAGAGAAAGCAGTCATTAGACTTAACCAAAATAATGCAGCCAAGGTGAGCTGGAAGCATAGAATCATAGAATCAATAAGGTTGGGAAAGACTTCAAAGATCATCAAGTCCAACCTGTCACCCAAGACCTCATGACTACTACACCATGGCACCAAGTGCCATGTCCAATCCCCTCCTGAACACCTCCAGTGATGGGGACTCCACCACTTCCCTGGGCAGCACATTCCGATGGCCAATTACTCTTTCTGGGAAGAACTTTCTCCTCACCTCCAGCCTAAACCTCCCCTGGCACAGTTTGAGACTGTATCCTCTTGTTCTGGTGCTGATTGCCTGGGAGAAGAGACCAACCCCCTCCTGGCTACAACCTCCCTTCAGGTAGTTGTAGAGAGCAAGAAGGTCTCCCCTGAGACTCCACTTCTCCAGGCTAAACAGATTAATCTCTCCCAGCGAAGCAAGTAGAGAAGAGCTCAGAAAAGGAAAAGAATTGTTTTGGTGCAGCCAGACTTGCACTAGATATTTTCTCCAATGAAACTGTTTAGAATAATCTTTAGTTTTCCTTTTTACACCCAACAGTGATGTACTTAGATTTTCCTACTTTTCTGCTCAAAATCTGTAACAAATTTTAAAGGCATAGCCTAAACCTCCCACAAACTTAACCACAGAAAAGGAGACTTCTGAGAAGTAGCCTGAGCATTGCCTAAAATACATAGCTGGATTCCAAAGCTGTGTGGAATGTAACACTGCCTGAAATAAAGCATACAATTCCAAGTGCTTTTTGGCCACCAAAGGGTTAAGAAGTCAAGAAAGTTGTTATTAGCCATGGTGCAACAAATTCTTTCCCCATTGAGCTCGGTGGGGGTTTGTCAGCTTGCACAGCCAACAGTCAGTGTCAGTGTTTATTGGCTGCTGAAATTACATTCTTCTGTTCCAATTATCTTTTGAAAGACATCAGTGATAGATAATTTAAGTGTCTCAATAAATGTCATAATGCCTTGATCTTGATTCTCTTTGCAGGAGCTGATAACTACGCTCTACATTGGTTTTCTGGGCCTGATTTTTTCCTCTTATTTCGTGTACCTGGCTGAAAAAGATGCTGTCAATGATTCTGGAGAGACAGAGTTTGGCAGCTACGCAGATGCCCTGTGGTGGGGAGTAGTAAGTACAGCAATTTCAAGCCTACTACAAGTAGTTAACACCTTCAAATATAAAGTTAAGCTCAAGCAAGTAGAGACAGTACTTTGAAATAGCCTGATTGCTTCGATACACCTTCTGGTTTTGTGATTCTATGAAACTAAGAGAGCACTATAGATGAGCTGCAGTTTTATGTAGTGTTTATAGTCATATGAGATCCCCAAGTGATCAAATTATGTATTCAGGTTGTAGAAACACCTATTCTTATTTCTTTATCCTGTCTTTCCTCCTGTTATTACTTCTTGCTACCTTTCTTATGATGGGATTCAGCTTTCTAAGGTGGTAAGAGTCTTCTTAAATCAAGGTTAGTGTTTTGGGGTATGTGTGTGTGTTTTCAGAGAGGACAGAGTCTCCAACTGCAGCAGGAGAGCTTTAGGCTCAAGGTGAGGAGAAAGTTCTTCACAGAGAGAGTTGTTAGCCACTGGAATGTGCTGCCCAGGGAGGTGGTGGAGTTGCCATCCCTAGAGGTGTTCAAGAGGGGACTGAACGTGGTGCCATGGCCTAATAGTCATGAGGTCTTGGGTGACAGGTTGGACTTGATGATCTTTGAGGTCTTTTCCAACCTTATTGATTCTATGATTTTTGGGTTCTAGTTTGTCTTTTGTAAACAGCTATCTGTGGTTTGCAATACAGCCTGGGACAGTTATTCCCTTTTCTTCAGCATGTATCAATTCCAGAACAAGCATCTGAAAGCCTTCAGAAATCCAGGCATAGGCCTGGGATTGAAGTGATTATATTGCTTTGGAAGCCACTTGGCATCCTTACATGGCATTTGTCTGTGCTATGTTTTAGCTCAGAGATTTCTCTAAGGTGTTCCCACACTTTGGTGTAGATTTATCTTTAGCTCTGCTAATGAAGTTCTGTTTTCTTGCTGTTCCTAGTGTCAGCTGACTCTCTATTTTCATTGATGTGCTTTCTAGTTTGGTAGCTCTGTTCTGTGTTTATATTTTAGTAAGCATTATAATGTCGTTGCTTCTACTACTAACACTTCTCTCTCTCTTTTCTCACATGATATGCAAATATTAGGCTGGCTGCTCTGCTCTGGGATTTCCCATCTCTAACCATTTCCCTTTCCTTTTCCTATTACAGTTCAGAGTTGTACTTTTTGGATCTGTGTTTCCTTATTGCCAGCATTCAAGCAGTGACTTGTTTTGATCTGCTTAATAAAAGACTCATCATTAAGTGCTGCAGGTCTTTACGCTGCACCAGGCATCACCACGGATTCCATGCTTGCATTTTCAAGCTGTGTGTGTTGATCTTCTAAGAGTCTTTGCTGCTTTAAATCAAAAGGCATTGTTTCTATATTTGTTGAAAATGAGACTACTGCTAAGTCTCATGTACTGCTGAGTCTCATGAGGGAGATGAGGTTGCTTAGCCTGGAGAAGAGGAGGCTCAGGGGAGACCTTCTTGCTGCCTACAGCTACCTGAAGGGAGGTTGTAGCCAGGTGGGGGTTGGTCTCTTCTCCCAGGCAAGCAGCACCAGAACAAAAGGACATAGTCTCAAGCTGTGCCAGGGGAGGTTTAGGCTGGAGGTGAGGAGAAAGTTCTTCCCAGAAAGAGTAATTGGCCATTGGGATGTGCTGCCCAGGGAGGTGGTGGAGTCACCATCCCTGGAGGTGTTTAGGAAGAGACTGGGTGGGACACTTGGTGTCATGGTTTAGTGATTAGATGGTGTTGGGTGATAGGTTGGACTTGATGATCTCTGAGGTCTTTTCCAACCTGGTTAATTCTATTCTAGTCTACAAGAACAAAGGTCAGACATCTCTGTTTCACTAGTAAAACACAGACTTTTTAAGCTGTACTTTTAATACACTTGTACATGTATATGGTTATGTATTGTCTCTACAAACAGTACCACTGGCTGGACTTGATGATCTTTGAGGTCTCTTCCAACCTTGGTGATTCTGTGATTCTTCAGGAAGGAAGGATCTGTTGAAGAGCAAGTCTGTGGCTGGCAAGTCTCCTGGTGCTGAAGGGCGTGTGTAGCCCTTTTTGAATCCAAGAAGTTTTGCTTAGGTTGCTGCTGAGATCTGCTGCAGAATCCTTTCCTCTTGCAGTCTGCTGCGATCAAACACAGCCTCAGTTACGCCTAGAAAGCTTCTTGTGTAGGACAAGGAAGTGGCTTTCTGTCAAGTGGCTCTGTCAGTGCTTTCATGTCATGGTGGAGTTTTTGTTTTCCAGTGCAGTGCTCAGATGACTGGGTAATTAACAGTGGCAGATGTAGCTGCATTTATAAACACATGCTGTCACTGGCGTCGGCATTAAAAATTGAGTGTGTGACAGAGCAGATTGGCTTACTGAGCATACAGTAAAGCCTTCCATACAGGCAATATGATCTGGCAGGATATTGAAATATTCTCCTTCCAGGGAATTATTCCTCAGTTAATAGGCATGCCAGTCATTTTCTCTAATTACAATAAACTCATTTGATCAATAACTTTAATTATGGCAATGCCCTGCCTCTGTTATGGCTTCTATTATCTCGCAGCAGCAGCGTGAAGTGTGAGGCTGTGTTCAACGAACCCATGATGTGATTTGTTTCATAATAAAGCTAGAACTTAGCGTCCCTGTTCTACTCTGAGCACCATGCTGGACTCCTAGCTGCTACAGGAATCTAGCAAAGCACCACTGCAATGGGTTCAGGTCCATCCACTTCTCATGTTGTGATAAAGTATTGTTTCTTCATGCTTTCTGCTAGGGAAAACAACCACCTCAGTAGTTAGGACAATAACTGTGAGGGCATGAAGTGTCAAGATAATTCCTAATGAAGGTCTCAAACTCATGTACAAACCCTTCTCCAAGTTCTCAAAAGTTCTGCTAATGTTTTAGCTAGAATTTTCACAATTGCTTAAACACCACAGATTTTGGTTACTGTAAACCTGTTGCAGCCTGGTTTGAACTGGATGTGCAGAAGAGGAGAGCAGCTCCTGGGGAGAAGGACCTGGGAGTCCTGGTGGAAAACAGGATGGCCATAAACCAGCAATGTGCCCTTGTGGCCATGGCCAATGGCATCCTGGGCTATATTAGAAGGGGTATGGTTAGTAAATGAGAGAGGTTCTCCTGCCTCTCTACTCTGCCCTGGGGAGGTCACATCTGGAATATTGTGTCCAGTTCTGGACCCTTCAGTTCAAGGAGGACCTCAGGGAACTGCTTCAAAGAGGCCAGTGCAGAGCCACAGAGATGACGAATCACAGGAAGTGATTCTGAAGGAAGGAAGTGGAACATCTCTCTTATGAGCACAGGCTGAGTGAGCTGGGTCTGTTTAGCTTGGGGAAGAGAATGAGGAGTGACCTCACTCATGTTTATAAGATGTGGAGGGCAGTATCAGGAGGATGGAACCAGGCTCTGCTCAGTGATGTCCAACGATAGGACAAGGGGCAGTGGGTGGAAGCTGGAGCAGAGGGTGTGCCATGTGAACATAAGGATGAACTTTTTCTCTGTGAGAGTGCCAGAGCCCTGGAGCAGGCTGTCCAGACAGGTTGTGGAGTCTCCTTCTCTGGAGACACTTAAAACCTACCTGGATGCATTCTTTTGTGACCTGCCCTAGGTGATCCTGCTCTAGCAGGGAGGTTGGGCTCAATGATCTTTCGAGGTTACTTCCAACCTCTACCATTCTGTGATTCTATGGGACTCAGTTCCTGTGACACAGACACAGGACTTAGCTGGCAGAGTGGCTGATCTCACTCCTCTGGACATGCATCTACTGTATGTAGTAGAGAATACTTCTAAAAGAGGAGGGCTTGCTAAGGTCTTCACACCCCAACTTGACAATTTTTGTGTTATCTCAGCATACATCCACACTGCTTGAACAAGTTCTTGGGGCAGAGACAATAGAATAGGCAGCACAGGTTAAAGCAAAGCCTATCCAAGGTCTGTGTTAGCACAACCAAACTGCATCTGGAACTGGGAACTCCGACACTGCTGTGCTTTGCTGCCTATAGACATGCCCAGAGGGTGCATAACTTTCAATTAAATGTTCTTCACTGGCATTGGTGTTATTTATAAACCTATATGACTTTCCCACTGCCATCTGTAAAGTGGCCTCCTGGGTTTTATTTGTACTTCCTTGAGAACTCGGGGCTGTAGCTATTCACCATCCCAGTTTGTGAGCTGCTTGAGGAAGCTGAAGGCTACCTTGTCTTCATGTGATGCTTTTTGAAGGCAGTGCATGGTGTAGAAATAATTCTGCTGGTGGCTGCCTATCTGGAAGTTGTGAATGACTCCTCCTTAGGGGTGTTCAAGACCAGGATGGATGAGGCCTTGAGCAGCTGAATCCAGTTGAGAAGTGTCTGCCCATGGTGGAGGGGATGGAGTAGATGATGTGTAAGGTCCTTTCCAACCTAAGCTATTCTATAGTCTACATGTCTTTCAAAAGGCAAACTTATTACTTGCAAGTAACATACAATTGGCATGAAGCATCTTTCAGCTCCCTGGTGCCAGTGTTCAACATTAATCTGCTTCTGTGGTCCTTCATGTCCAGACTAACAGTCTTAAAGCTGTCCAGTATAGATTCTGGACAAGAAAACCTAGAGTAATGTGGGAAAAAACATCCCAAAATACCCTCATAAAATAAGATGCTAAATGTTCTCACTAAATCTGTGGAAGCTGACCACCTTCAGGGAATGTCATCAGCTTCCTGTCTCTGGGGTTTTCTTGGTTTGTTTGTAGGTTTGGTTGGGTTTTTTGTTTGGTTTGTTGATTTTATCCTGCCTCCCCTCCCCCCCTCATCTCCCCCCTTAAGCATTAAATTCAATCACGCCTGAGGCAGGCCAAGGGGAGCTCTCCTTTTGATATCCCCTGAATGATACACAATTTCCAGCCTTCACATCTGAACAAACATCCTTCAGGAAAACCATTATGTGGGTTGTGCTAACAGTCCCTTTGATCACGAGCACTGTTTGCCACAAGCAAGTATTGAGTACAGCCACGTGTGGACATCACACTGTGCCTGTTCCCTTGAATTGGTTTGAACTGGATCAAGCAATTGTCTGCAAGGACCAGCTTTAGTTTCTTGTCCCTTTAATTCATCAGTATATGCTTTCTCATCAAGGATCAAATACAACAAAGCATAAATAAAACCATGTTCCCACTTAGCCAAGGCAACCACTGTGTGCTCAATTGTGGTAGCTTTAGAATCATAGAATTGTTAGGGTTGGAAGGGACCTCAAGGATCAGCCAGTTCCAACCCCCCTGCCATGGGCAGGGACACCTCACACTACAGCAGGTTGCTCACAGCCAGCCTGGCTGCAAAAACCTCCAGGGATGAGGCTTCCACCACCTCCCTGGGCAACCTGTGCCAGGCTCTCACCACCCTCACGGGGAAAAACTTCTTCCACACATCCAAGCTGAATCTGCTCATTTCTAGTTTTGCTCCATTCCCCCCAGTCCTATCATTCCCTGACACCCTCAAAAGTCCCCTCCCAGCTTTCTCGTAGCCCTCTCCAGATACTGGAAGGCCACAATTAGGTCTCCATGGAGCCTTCTCTTCTCCAGACTGAACAGCCCCAACTCCCTCAGTCTGTCCTCATCGGAGAGGCTATGCCTTTAAATTTTTTCAGTGATCTTGAACAGGTTGCCCAGAGAAGTGGAAGCTCTAAGCCTGGAAGAGTTGAAAGCCAGATTGGATGTGGCTTTGAGCAGCCTGGTGTAGTTAGGGAGGTGTCCCTGCCCATGGCAGGGGGCTTGGAACTAGACACTATTTAGAGTCCCTTCCAACCCAAACCATTCCATGATGGATTTCCTTTTCTATAGTAAATTTATTGAGCAGGTCTTCATTGTAATTAGGATGTAATGGTGTTTTGGGGCTTTTTCCCATATGACCCTTTGATGTAAGCAGGGAGATGACATCATCCCTTTGGTTCCTTAATTCCTTTCAGGCCTTGAGTCAGGCTGGTATCTCAACAACAACTTCAGCCATACAGGCAAAGGTGCTTGAGTGTTTAACTCACCTTCTTAATTCTTGCAATGCTTTTGCAGGGATGTGAAAAGGTTTTGGAAACAAGTCACATTTTAAAAGCTTGTATCAAAAATGAAATGCTAATACAGGAATGTTTTGAATGTCAGCTGCCTGCAGTCACCTTTTAACATCCTCACCTCAGGCAGCTAGAGCTGTCCTGTCGTGGTGTTTGACAGACAGGTAATGATGTTGCTGAGAAGGTCTGAGTATGGATGGATGGCTTTGTGTGCTTCTGAGATACAGCTGAGGTCAGAACTTAACACCTACAGGGTTTTCCTCTGGTGTCTTGTCTTTCAGTAGGAAGGGACTCTTATTGAAGTGGCCAACAGTCTTGCTTTTCCTGAGCCACTTGTCACAACCTTTTATTTCCCCAACCCTCCATATTTTTCATCCCTTCACTTGTCTCTGTGCCTCTCTATGTCTGCTCATCCCTTCTCTCCTCCTCTGGAGATGCTGCTCTGGGCATTGCCTGTGTTTCTGCAGTCACCAGTTAGAATACAGTACAGCAGATAGAATAGAATAGAATAAACCAGGTTGGAAGAGACCTTCAAGATCATCGCATCCAACCTATCACCCAACACCACCTAATCAACTAAACCATGCAACCAAGCACCCTGTCAAGTCTCCTCCTGAACACCTCCAGTGTTGGTGACTCCACCACCTTCCCAGGCAGTCCATTCCAATGGGCAATCACTCTCTCTCTGTAAAACTTCCTCCTGATAGGTCAGGTAGGAGTAACTGCAGGACTTGGTGGGGCTGGCCTGTGCATATTATTGTCTGGGACTAACCTCCTCTGTGTCCTGAGCAGCTGAAGCCCATACTGTCAGAAGCAAATCTGAACAGCCAGCAATTGAGGTGTCCTTCAACTGCCTGAGAGCTTTCTGTGGTTTCCCATGCTCTGCTCACCCTTCTTCAAAGTCACAGATAAAAATCTCTCTAATTCCCAAATTCAGAACCAACTTGTGACTTAGGTGAATTTAAATTGCTTCCAGGTGCCAGCTGTATCCTTCTGCTTCAAACAAATCCATGCTTTCCATCAGCTCCTGCAAAGAATGACTTATTAAGCCTTGATCTGCTACATCACTGTGGTGGTGATCTTCAGTGTTTTGAAACCCAAACTCGACAGATGTTTCCTGCATGTGTGCCTTAAATTGTCTGCTGTTGCTCTTGAAGTATTCTATGAATCAGTGATTGGTCAGACTGTGTTTGCAGCAGCTTCACTGCATGGAAAACTTTCCTCCTCTCTTGCTATTTATACCAGTGTTATTTTCTAGAGCACCTCCTATCTGACCCCAGTCACAGTCCATGGTTACAGTATGTTTCTGCTCTTTCTATGCAACAGCCCTGTAATGTTCTCAGCAAACATCTCCTGCCTATAAAGAAAATCAGCAGTTCAGAACTGCTGGCAGCTTCCCGTAAGGAAAAGGCAACCCACATCCCAGGAACAGGCTGTAAAGTTGCCTTAGGTTTAAATTAATGGCTTTACAAGATTTTTGAACATGTATTTGACTAATTCCATTTCCCATGCCTCTTTCCATCTATTACCCATGGGGAAGCAAACCTGCAGAGAACAGACACCTTCATTAATGTCACAGGTTGTTGCTGGGGGAGTTAGCAATGCCACTAAGGTTTCTTTAAAGCAAATAAAGGAGGAAAGAACACCTCCAAGCTGTCCTATTGCTACCTGCTCTAATGCTCTGTGTGTTTCTCTTTACAGGTGACTGTCACAACTATTGGCTATGGGGATAAAGTGCCTCAGACCTGGATAGGGAAGACCATTGCATCTTGCTTCTCAGTGTTTGCAATCTCTTTCTTTGCACTGCCTGCGGTAGGTTGTCCTCTGGTTTTGCTGGCAACTTGGTGTGGACCCATCAGAGCAAACTGCTGATTCTTGAACCTTTCACTCAACCTGATGTTAGGAATGCTTTGTATGAAACCTTTATGTTGTACTTAAAATACTACTTTTGTGTTGCAGTTAAAATATATATAGCTTGCAGAGGTTCTGCACCTTGGCCACAACAACCCCATGCAGTGCTACAGGCTGGGGTCAGCCAAGCTGGAGAGCAGCCAGGCAGAAAGGGACCTGGGGGTACTGGTTGACAGCAGCTGAACATGAGCCAGCAGTGTGCCCAGCTGGCCAAGAAGGCCAATGGCATCCTGGCCTGGATCAGGAATAGTGTGGCCAGCAGGAGCAGGGAGGTCATTGTGTCCCTGTGCTCAGCACTGGTTAGGCCACTCCTTGAGTCCTGTGTCCAGTTCTGGGCTACTCAGTTTAGGAAAGATGTTGAGATGCTGGAATGTGTCCAGAGAAGGGCAGCAAGGTTGGGGAGAGGCTGAGGGAGCTGGAGTTGCTTAGCCTGGACCAGAGGAGGCTCAGGGAAGACCTTGCTATCCACAACTACCTGAAGGGAGGTTGTAGCCAGGTGGGGGTTGGTCTCTTCTCCCAGGCACCCGGCATCAGAACAAGAGGACACAGTCTCAGGCTGTGCCAGGCAGGTTTAGGCTGGAGGTGAGGAGAAAGTTCTTCCCAGAAAGAGTAATTGGCCATTGGGATGTGCTGCCCAGGGAGGTGGTGGAGTCACCATCCCTGGAGGTGTTCAGAAAAGGATTGGATGTGGCACTTGGAGCCATGGTTTGGCTGTCAGGAGGTGTTAGGTAATAGGTTGGACTTGATGATCTCTGAGGTCTTTTCCAACCTGGTTGATTCTATGATTCTCTGATAAGTAGTTAAAAATGTAAATCTGCAATGTTTGTGGCATGCAACACAAGACTGGAGAGGTATGTGAGAATCTTAGAATGGTCTGAGTTGGAAGGGACCTCCAAAGGTCATCTAGTCCAACCCCCTCTGCAGTAAGCAGGGACATCCTCAGCTAGATCAGGTTGCCCAGGGATCATTAAATTACTTTTTCTGCCCGCCTCAACAGTGTAAAGGAAATTATTTCTCATGCTAATTGCTTCTGGATTCGGTGATGTTTTGGCTTTTTAAGGCATTCACTCATAGTTTACTCAACTGACTAAGTCTAGGTTGAAGTGTAGTGTTCACACACACATCCTTTTTCTAGCAAAGCTGCCCCAAAGGTGTCACTGGCAGAAAACCAGCAATAAGCAGCCAGAAACACTGCTGCAGCTCTCTGCCAAATCAACATCTGTCCATGGCCAATGTCCCATTTCCAGCAGTAACCTAAGGCTGAAATCTTTCAAAGATCTCTTTTATGGCACTTTGCTTGAAAGCAGGTTCCCAAATACTTTCTAACAAGAAACAAGGCACTTGAGTACCAAAAGTAGCCTGATCTAGTGTGGGGTGTCCCTGCCCATGGCAGGGGGGTTGGAACTAGATGATCCTTGGGGTCCCTTCCAACCCTGAATGAAACTATGAAACCTGGACTGAAACCCCCAAGTGAGGAGGCTCAGGGGAGACCTTATTGCTCTCTACAACTCCCTGAAGGGTGGTTGCAGCCAGGAGGGGGTTGGTCTCTTCTCCCAGGCAGGCACCTAGCCCCAGAACAAGAGGACACAGTGTCAAGCTGCACCAGGAGAGGTTTAGGCTTGAGGTGAGGAGAAAGTTCTTCCCAGAGAGAGTTGTTAGCCATTGGGATGTGCTGGCCAGGGAGGTGGTGGAGTCACTGTCCCTGGAGGTATTCAAGAGGGGATTGGACATGGCACTTGGTGCCATGGTTTAGTCATGAGGTCTGTGCTGACAGGTTGGACTTGATCTTTGAGGTCTCTTCCAACCTTGGTGATTCTGTGAAGTGTTCAGTGCCAAAGGTAGTTAGGAGTAATGTTTTTTCCCCCCACAAATTTACCAACAGTCCTGAATTGTGCTGTTTAAAATGTTTGTGCAACCTGAAATGTGCTGCTCAAGTGTTTATTTTTCCAACAGCTTTGTCAGTTCAGTGGCAGAAGCAGTTGTGTTAGCAGATGTGTGTGCAGTTGTGGCAGGGAAGTGGTGGGGATAAACACAGGATGGATGAGAAAAACACTTTTGTACTTCTCCTGTCCCCCAAAATCCTTCATGAGAAGAAATAGTAACTATTACAACTCCAGTGGCTTTTTAAATGGAGTCACCTACTTCAAAGAGACACAACCTTCTGCATAGGAGGGTAGGGAAGTGTGGATTTTTAGGCTCTCCAGCATCAAGCTGCATTTAAAGCATCAAATTGCCTTTAAAGCATTACTCTTCCCCCTGCTCATTGTACTCTCTTCCACATTTATTCCTGGTTTAGAAGAGAGAGCTGGTAAATTAAATTTCATGTAAGAAGAATGCCAAAAGCTTCTGTTTTGACTGAAGAGAGTTTGGTTTTTCTTGTTCAATGCCAGCAGAGATGTGTTAGAAACAATTGTGGAGCAGCCACACCTTCCCAGCAGTGCTTTTCTGTAAACCTGTCAGATTTCCCTGGTCGTTTGTAGAAGGAAAACAACAACAAACACTCCTTTATCAGTGGGATTTTATTACTGCATGAAGTTGCTCTTGTGAGTTGGCCCAAGGGGGTAATTTAGGGTTTGAAGCTCTAGCAGCATATAGCTGATAGGCAGCAACCACTGCACGCTGCCGTGCTGCTGTTTTGAATAAGAGTCGCTGGCTGAGATCACAGTCAGATGTAATTGTTGTGGCTAAACACAACTGGTGTGGGTTCTGGATCCAGCAACCATCCTTCATTTCCCCAATAAGTGATGTTTGAGCATCATTAACTCTTTGATCTTTACTAACAGAATATAATAGGAAGGGCCTTTCCTGTTCCTTTCAAAACACTCGGTGATTAATGTAGCTCTTACAGGTTGAGCCAAGATCACTGGCAGCTCTGACACCTTGACTACCATCTGTAGGAAATGATTTATGTTCCTGTTGAGTAGGTGTAGTCATGTAAGCTGATTTAGAGAAGATCTCTTTGTTATCTGTGTTACTGAAACCTCTGTTTATTATGTCTATAGCTATGCAAATGGCTAGGTAAATGACTCGCTCTGCACTTAATAGTTATACTACATTCAGAGGCTAGGCTGGGGCTGTACACCATCCAGTGCCATCAGCCCATGTGCCTTGTCCTGAGATGGCCTTGTATTGAACTCACTGGAGTGCTGACATTTTGTAATACTCCTTTTCCTCTTTGTCCTCCCTTCCCAGCATGGGTGAGCATGTAAGAATAGAAATTACCATACTGCAGTTCAAAAGTCTTCCTTGTGACCTCAGTCTTGCCACGCCGGGGCTTTCCTTCTCACAAAACCCAAGTTAAGCACATCAGGTTAATATTTCTCCCTGTTCTGTCACCCCCCTGCACATTCATGAGGCTTTTAGAGGGTATGGAATATCATTTCTGCTCCCTCTGTAGTGCTTGAGTCCAGCTGACTTAAAAATAGGCCTTGAATCAGGGCATGGTAGCATTCATAGGCTGTGAGTCTTAAAACTTAACAGTATTAAGTCATTTCCTCTAAATAATTAGTTGGGGTTTATGATGCTGAATGGAAGTTTATTAATACAACATAATTTGGCAAGCTTCTGTGTGGGTTTTTTTTGGTATCCCCTTAAAAGTAAGTTTAAAAAAAACTTAGATTGGTGTTTTCTTTCTTCCCACAGGGAATCCTTGGGTCTGGCTTTGCCCTAAAGGTACAACAGAAACAGAGACAGAAGCATTTCAACCGGCAGATTCCAGCTGCTGCCTCTCTCATACAGGTACAGAGTTCCTGCAGGTTCCACTCTATTATTTCTTTCCATTTATGAATTTTTTTCTTCCCAACACTCTTGGCAACATTTCCATGCCCCATTTCCATTAAAAATTGTGTGGGAATTAGAGATGCAAGTCTTAAGTGCTTTGGGAAATCATAGAATCATCATAGAATCAATAAGGTTGGAAGAGACCTCAGAGATCATCAAGTCCAACCTATTACCTGAGAGCTAACACCTCCTGACAACTAAACCATGGCTCCAAGTGCCACATCCAGTCCCCTCTTGAACACCTCCAGGGATGGTGACTCCACCACCTCCCTGGGCAGCACATTCCAATGGCTAACAACTCTCTCTGGGAAGAACTTTCTCCTTGCCTTGAGCCTAAACTTCCCCTGGCACAGTTGGAGATGGTGTCCTCTTGTTCTGGTGCTGGTTGCCTGGGAGGAAAAAAATATCTTGGGAGAAAAAAAAAATCCTGCCTTTAGTGTAAACTAATGAGCAGAAAAGTTCACTCCTGAATTGGTGCAGCCCTGTTTGATTCAGATAAAACCAAGTGTTAAACCCAAACCAGTTGTTCAGACCCAAGCTGAAGGCTGCCCTGTAGTCATGGAGCAGTTTACCTGGGGAAAAATGTTGTAAGATATTATGCTTGCAGTAGTGGCAAAACAGAGAGGAGGCCTACTGTGAAATTTGACTTCAGAAACCACGTTGTTGCCTGTAAAGACAAATGCCAGGTGCACTTCAATTTTCCATGAGACAAAAATCTTAAGAAATCTCCAATTTAGGAAAATGAAGTCAGAATGTTGAATGGGAAGGATCTTGTCTGAACTTTTCAGCTTCAGGACAGGTAGCTGGGATCCACTGGGATTCTACAAAGTGAGGCTTTTGATGTAGGATATCACACAGGCAGCAAAATATTGATCCTCTCTGTTTAAAACCACAGTGGAGTTTGGTGTCAGCAAGGTCAGTGAGATTTTATCCTTGACTCCAGTGGAGCCTCCTTCACCCTGGAGAAGGACTGATATTGTTTCATTCTAGGTTTTTCCAGCTTTTCCTCCCTTCCTCGGCATTGGCACATAGCTTTGGGAAGCACAGGGATCAAATTCAAAGAACTCTATCTGTCCACCTCAGCTGTATCATTTTTGTGTTCTCCTATGACTTATTACTCTTGCTTCACAAGTGAATGTGGATTTCCAGGTCGGGCTCTTTATGGCTACAGTAGCTAACTGTGAAGTTTATGCTTGAAACTGAACAGTCCCAGAGTTAATGTGAAAAAGATTTGAATTTAGGGCTCTGGTTATAGCCAGAGATTAGCTAAAAAGTCTTCAGACTCAGTGTGTTGCCTTTGGATTGCATGGTCAGAAAAAGGTGTGGTTTTGCAAAGAATGGAGTTTTAGTGCTCCTGCTGATTCTTTTGGGAAATCAACCCCAAATTATTGGGAAGCCTGAGACTGCATGTCTAGAATGTTGTCCTTGGCTCCATCTGAAATGTTTAAGGAGTGGAGAAAAGACACATTGCTGACTACTTGTTCTTAATAGTGGTGATTATGATTTACTAATAGACTTGGACTTCTGAAGGCCCAGTTTAATAAATGCTCTACAAGTAACTTACAAAAAAGATTACTCTTAAACCAAGAAGCTTGTGAAAGAAACACAACTCAAGACAACAGCTGAAATAAGTATTTCCTGTATTCCCTCTTGTTTTCTTCTGGAGGCCAGTTGTTTCTTCCAGTTTCCTATTAACCATGGTGGGAATTCTTTGGTGATTGTCTGCTCCTTTCCTTTCCAGCTGCTCTGTTTTCCTCTGTCATTCTGCCTTGCTGTGTTTCTTTCTTCTAGGGTTTGCTGGTCTTCTACACCTTAGATTTTGTGTCTGTGTGTATCCTTTTTTTCATGTACTGAGTAAGTCAGGATCTGCCTTATGAGTATGGAGAGTAATTGCTAATCAACTGGGATGTGATGTCATCACACATTCAAGAGAGAATGCAGTAGTGTTTTGTGTCTGGTTGGTCTTGTTTCCTAGCCCTGCTTTTCTCCTTTTGTCCTACAACATAGTATTTAATCACTGGTGGTTGGCAGGAGGGAGGATTGGGTTTGGGTTTGGCTCCTGGCTAACCATTGGTGTTGTTCCCTCATGCCCTCAGTTTTATTTCTTCGTATGATTGTAAGCCCTACTGACCACATCACAATTGCTCTTGTGAGGCAAGGAAGAATGATGTTTGTTTTCTAAGTAGGAGCCTGAAACACAGGGATGCAATAGGCAAAACGCTCGAAGTCAGCAGGGGGAAACTGGATCAGAGCAGGAAGTTCAACCCCAGTGTTTGGAGTCTAGTGCAGAAACCTCTCTTATTATTTGTTTGTTGCTAATGGGGATAAAAGTAGCACTTGCAAAGCCTGATCTTCCTTCCTGGTTTTCCCAGTTCAAACCATGTGATGTCTGTTTACTAAATAAGGCTTCTAAGCCATGGAGAGTTTGTTCCCAGAGGGAAATTTGAGGACTATTCATAAATAACAAATGACTAACATGCTGCTTGGAAGTTCCTTTGTAGCACAGATAGCTGCAACTCCCACTGCACTCACTGTTCTCTGCCTTAAACCATTTGTTCTAGACTGCTTGGAGGTGCTATGCAGCAGAGAACCCTGACTCCTCCACGTGGAAGATATACATCCGAAAGCATACCAGGAATTATCATCTGCTGTCACCCAGTCCAAAGCCAAAGAAATCAGTGATGGTACCAGTAACAACCTTTTCTTATGGCAGTCATTTCAAATGGGTTAATTAGCTTGTGTTTCTTTACTCTCTAGAGATTATTTGCTGTGGGGTGTTGGTTTGGGGGGCTTTGGTTTTGTTTTGTCCTGGTTTGTTTTGGTTTTTTTACAGATTATCACTTGGTTTCAGAGTTTTATTTTCATTTCAGTTATGAGATGATATTTTTTCAGTATATAAACATCTTAAACTAAGTTGTTTCAGTTCCCACACCTGATTGGTTTTTTCTAATGGAACTATGAGTTTGGAAAAGAGAAACAATAACCTAACTCAGGCACATCAATCTGTAACTGACCATTCTGTGAGCAAAGGAAAAGTACTTTCATCATTGGTTCTTGGCAGGAGGAGGGAGGACTGGGTTTGGGTTTTGGCTCCTGGTTAGCCACTGGTGCTGTTATAGAAGCAAAGGGGGTGGGTGGAGAAATCAAATACTGAAAGAGTGACTTTAAGTTGTGTAAAAATAATCAACACAACAAAACTGCTCCTTCTCCCAGCTGTAGACTTTGTGGCTTTCTAAGCTCCTGTGGTAAGGACATCTTGTACCTACATACATATGACAGTATTTTCACATCAACTGATGCCATAGCTTAAGAATATATAGAAAAGAGCAGCAAACCCCCTTTGGCAGAATCTTTAGGGTATGTAGTATCACACAATCAACCAACCAGGTTGGAAGAGACCTCAGAGATCATCAAGTTCAACCTATTACCTAATACCTAACACCTCATGACAACCAAACCATGGCTCCAAGTGCCACATCCAATCCCCTCCTGAACACCTCCAGGGATGGTGACTCCACCACTTCCTTGGTCAGTACATCCCAATGGCAAATTACTCTTTCTGGGAAGCACTTTCTCCTCAACTTCAGCCTAAATCTCCCCTGGTGCAGCTTGAGACTGTGTCATCTTGTTCTGGTACTAGTTGCCAGGGAGAAGAGACAAACTGTCTACAACCTCCTTTCAGGTACAAGTCTCAAGCTGGATGGAGAGGGTGAGCAAAACTCTTTCCTAGTAACCCAGGTTCATCTGAGTTCAGCAGCAGTCTATGCTTTTGCTTATTGCTGAAGGTTGGATTTATGGTATCCATAACATGTTAAAGACACTGTAGAACAGTTTGATTTATATAAATTGTTGCAGAGCTGGCAGATTTTTGGTTTTTTTACTGCAGGCAAGGGATTAGCTAATGACAATGTGCAGAATCCTAGTGATTAGCTGGTTATGATGGGATGGGGATGGTCTTACTGGGAAACACTGTAACTAGTCAGGGACTTTAGCCTGGTAATAGCACATTGGGGACTGCTTCATTAATGAAGATGTTGCTGAAGAGACAGCTGACTGTGGCTTGGTTTGAATAATTTGATGTATGTGCATTTCTAGGTTAAAAAGAAGAAATTTAAGTTAGAAAAGGACAATGGGCCTTCTTCTCCAGACAGGATGTTAACCGTGCCACACATCACTTACGACCACGTGGCGGAGGACAGGAAACCTGATTTCAGTTTCGACGCCTATGAAAATTCTGGTAAGAAATTGCATCATGAAATGCCAATAGCTGTAATGGCTGCTCTGGGTGGTTTACACCCAGGTGCTCTTGTTTATCTGTAGGAGACAGGATGGGGACAGAACAGATTTGTGCCGCTCTAAAGCAAGAATGCTTCGTTTTTTGGCTGGGGTTTCTGGCTTGTCTGGATGAGATTCAACCATTCCTTTACTGAGCATGCTCCACTGAGGACAAACTAAGATTGTTTGCCATTTCTGCCTGCCAGAAGTGCCACTGTCTCTGAGGCTGGTGTATGCATTTCCTAATACTCCAACTGGCTGAAAGTACAGGGATGAGCTGTCAGCTTTTCCACATGAAATTTACACGAGATGTGTTACTACTGCACTTGTGCCTCGCCCAGAAAGGATTGGCCCAGCTTGGCTGCCCTGAACATGGTCTGCTGTGTGAAACCATCACGTGCCCCTGCCATCTGCTCAGTGGAGTAGGCTGTGAATCAAAGTCTAAAAGCAGAAGTACTTAAGATAAATGTGGGTCCATCTGTATTAACTGTCACTGCACAAAATGGTACAGCGTGAGGAAAAAGAAGCAAGCACTTTGATGGTCACCTTTATAATTAATAGCTCCAGTTCTAGTTGCTTTAGCTGTAATGAACTCCCAAAATAACTCTGAGTTTACAATGTGGCTTTTTAACAAATGGACTTTTAGTAGAAGCTTTTAATGTGCATTGGCCAAATTTTGGCAGCAAGAATGAGGCTTAATTTTTAAAGTGTGTTTTACTGATTCTAGATACCTGAAGTACTTGGGGTTGTTTTTTTTCCCCCCCTCCTCCAAAATTTGGCTGGCCTGATTGAACTTAATGACCTTTAAAAATAAGAGCAATGTGGGCTGGCAGCTGCACTGCTTGAATTCAAGCAGAAAGTCTCACCCTTCAAGTGCTTTTTTTGGTACACTTCTGTCTTGTCTTGTTCTGTCCCATCCATGCTTTTCCAGTCCTTCCTGACTTCTGTTAAGGAATGTTTGCCAATCCCATCTGGTGGTGGAAATGACCTAGCTGTTAAAAGGTGGACAGGTACTAAGTTTAGTCTGTCTCAGCCTTTGAGTACAGATACTTTTCTTCCAAACAATTTGAATGGACAAATGCTTAGCATTGTCAAGTCTCCCTTTTTAATCACTAAGCTTTGAAGTAGATCAGAGGTCTTGTGTGATTTTTCAGGCTCCTTTTTGCTACTATCTCTTCAGAATCACTTGCTACTATCCCTTCTATATCTTTCAATAACAGGATTTGCCTTCATTTCTTCTGACACCTTTTTTTCCCTCTTTTTTTTCCCCCTATCTGTGTTCTGCTCTCTCTAAACTGTTACAAGTACACAGGACATAAAGGAATGTTAAAATGGCTTGGTAAGTTGAGGAAAACAATTCTGTCTGTGGCATGCCAGCTTCTGACAGTGTAATGTTTGCAGTGATGCTCATGTGTGTCCAGTGCCATGTAGTTTCTAGGAAATCACTCACAGAATCAATCACCAAGCTTGGAAGAGACCTCAAAGATCATCCAATCCAACCCATCTCCACAGACCTCATGACTAAACCATGGCACCAAGTGCCATGTCCAATCCCCTCTTGAACACCTCCAGGGATGGTCACTCCACTGCCTCCCTGGGCAGCACATTCCAATGGCTAACAACTGTCTTAGTGAAGAACTTTCTCCTCACCTGGAGCCTAAATCCTTTGCAGACAAGGAGATCTAGACCCCAAAAATAATGTGCATTTCCATGCTTGTGATGACAATTGCACTCACTTACAGAACTGGGCCACCTCTGGGTTTGTTTTCATAACAGAAATATGGCTTATGGATATATAACCAACAGAAAAAGATAATCTACTTTATAAATGAAGTATAATTGATCCCACAGCTATCTGAGTATATAGCTGAACAAACAGCACATTTCTAAACAAATGGGTTGGGGTGGAAGAAAAAATACCCAGTTTTGACCTCCAATATTGTGCACTCTGAAACACCTGCATCTGTTCCTGCAAAAATGCTCTCTGGATATTTGTGAGCAGATGGGGACCCATAAATTAAGTAATTTATTTTACTGTTTGCCTGGGTTCTGTGATCACTTAAGCAGCCATGTAGTCCTGTGATGTTTCTAATGTGCTTGCTTAGGCACTTTCTTAACAATTGAGTGTTCCCCCAAGACTCTAGGATTAGAGCTAGGGCTGGGCAAAGAAACCTCTGTGATTTAGTGAGAGCACTGCAAGCCCCATCTAAGTTTTCTACTCTTCATCCAATACACAACAGAGACTTCTTTTCAGTGACCAAGTGTGAGGATGCTCTGGCTTGGATTAAATGGTCTGAAAATACATGGTTCAGTTTCTCCTCTGAAGCCACATGGAGCAGTGGTCAATTCAGGTGCTCAAATCACAACAAACAAATGAAATCTCCTTGGCTCCTCCTGACCAATCCTTGATTTGGCCATTTTTCAATTTCCACTTTTCTGCTGCCTTCCAGGCAGTGCATCTCTGCTGGCAGGGAGCATGGTGGAACAAGCTCAGGAATATCTCAAGGGCCGTGAAGTCACCTGTTTCACATGAAAAAGGAATGACTTCATCCTGGGGAAACATTGGAAGAGCTTTGGCAGCTGCCATAGGTTCAGTTTCTATTTCCTAGCCAGGCAGTGTGAGCTCAGTGGACCTGGGAGGCTACCTAACACTCTTCTCAGTGACTCAAAGGAATAAAGAGGAGAGAGTGTATTTGTGCTTAATGCGAATAGGATTAGCTGCACAGAAAACTGAAGCTGCCAGGGCAAAAGCTCAGAAACAAGAAATCAAGAACTGCAAGACTAGAGGATGCAAATTCAGCTGTGGTTAGGCTCTCAGAGAACTTTTGGTCACATCCATATGCTGCTTTCTCATGTTCACTAAATTTCAGTTCACTTTTTGGGCTGCCTACTTATTTTTGAGCCTTCACGCTCCTAATCTCCCACCTGGCTTGATTGCCTGTATCCTTGTGCAACCAGGTTGCCACCTCCTTTCCTTCCCTCCTTCCTCTTGGCATCATCAGCTCGGCAAGGACCCACGAGCCATGGCTGCAGTGTGCCTAGCAGTGGCAGAGCACTTACAAAATGAGTGGTTTACAAGATTTAACTCCCAATGTATTTAGCTCTTGATAGTTGTTTTCCTTTTTCCCCCTCCTTCCATAAAAGTAAGGCAACAGTTCTGAAAAACATCATTCTGTGCTGGTGAGGGAGTCCTCAAGCATTTCTTATTAAAATAGTTACTAAAATGATATTCAAAAGAATTAAACAGAGCATTAAGGGTATGTTTTGCTGAGTCTCCTTCTCAGCATTGACTCCTCTTGCTTGCCCAAAACTTTTCCCCAAGAAATGCTGCTTAAGGCAAGCACTTGGCTTAAGCAGTTGGTGAGCAGCTTCAAATGCTTGTTGTGAGATCACAGAATGTGATCACAGAACTGTTTAGCTTGCAAAAGACCTCTGAAGGTCATGGTCTCTTCTCCCAGGCAAGCAGCACCAGAACAAGAGGATGCAGTCTCAAACGGCACCAGGGGAGGTTTAGGCTCGAGGTGAGGAGAAAGTTCTTCCCAGAGAGAGTTGTTAGCCATTAGAATGTGCTGCCCAGAGAGGTGGTGGAGTTGCTGTCCCTGGAGGTGTTCAGGAGGGGTTTGGACATGGCACTTAGTGCCATGGTTTAGCAGTCATGAGGTCTTGGGTGACAGGTTGGACTTGATGATCTTTGAGGATCTTGGATTCTATGATCAAGTCCAGCTATTAACCCAGCACTGCCAGGTCACCACTAAACCATGTCCCTCAGCACCACATCTACATGACTTTTAAGTCCTTCCATGGATGGGAACTCCACCACTGCCCTGGGCAAGGCTCAACAGCCCCAAAGGGGGAAAAATTGTTCCTCATATCCAACCTAAGCCTCCCGTGGTGCAACTTGAGGCTGCTTCACTGTCTTATCACTTGTTATTGGGAGAAGAGACTGACCTCCACCTGTCTCCAATCTCCTTTCAGGTAGTTGTAGTGATTGGGAAAGTCTCTTTGGTGTGCTGGGCAGCTTCAAACACGGGTGTCAGTGCTGGTCTGTCCATCTGACAGCACTGAAATCTGGGCAAGAGCTATCTACACCATGAACTGGAGCAAGAGTTGCCTAAGCTGTGTGAGGTAGCACACTTTGGAAAGGGAAACCCCAAAGTGGGGAAGGAAGGGGCAAACGTACAGGTTGCTGGGGCTGGTGGGTGGGGAAGGCTATCTTGCAGCAGGTGACACTGCCATGAGGAATGGGTTTGAAGAGACAGCAGTGCCTCCTGTAGTGGTGATTTAACATTCAGCTAACATGTAGCACACACTAAATCTCCTTGGCTGCCTGTCTGCAACTTTTTGCTTTTTACATTTTGTTTTATTTTATTATTTCTCTTCCCCCCCATCACCTCTCCTATCTCTCTTTATTTCATGTGCATCTTCACTCTAACTCAGATTGTCAGCGCTCCTGGCCCTCCTTTTCTGCAGACCAGCAGTCTTCCAGCGTTCCTTCCTCTCCAGGTAAAGCTCATAATATTTCACTGCTCCATCACCCTTATTAATTCCTTCCTTATTAATTCATTGCAATGCTCTGTCTGGAGTTGCCTGCTGTGGCTGTTAAAGAAAGCATAGGCATGGCAGTAGAATTTCCAGCCTGGAAAGTTCTTCAGGTTGTAAAATTGCCAAGTGTTTAAATAAATCCCCCCCCAAAAAAAGGTATTTTCTGCAGAAGTGGTTTCTAAATGCATTGATTAAACCTCAGAGGTTTTTATTCTCATCAGAAATACTTTAAGGTTGTTGTTGTTTTGGTTGGGGGTTTTTGTTTGTTTTGTTTTGTTGTTTTTAATCTGTGCTTGCAGAATAGGGAGTGTAGAAGATTTTCTGACCTACACTAGCAGAATACCCTACTACCAGAAAAGCATCTGTAGAGATGTCATGCTGTATACAAAGTTGTGATGTTGGCAGTACAGGGAACCCATCAGTAATTTCCTGTGATCAGCTTCAAAACTCTTCATAGAATCACAGAGTGGTTTGGTTTGGAAAGGACCCCCAAAAGTCACCTAGTCCAACCTCCCTGCAGTGAGCACGGGCATCTTCTACTGGATGAGGTTGCTCAGAGACCCAACCAACCTAACCTTGAATGGCTCCAGAATGGCTCCAGGATGTTCAGAAAGCCTGTTTTGAAGCAGGATTCTCATTGTATGTGTCATTTGTTTTCTGCTACTTTAAAGCCATGCCTGGCTCAGCATTACCAGTTGGGTAGTCATGCCTCTAACCATAGCTGCTGCTGCTTACCCATCAAAATTGGAGAACACAAAGCTTAGGCACCCCGAAGTGATAGTAAATATCTTTTGCTACACCTGTTTCCTGTTTGTCTTCACTTGTTGTCAATTGAGCCTAAGTTCCTGAAGCTTGCTTTTTTTCCCCCTTTAGCCAACTTGTTCAGAAGTTTAGTGCAGAAATCTGTGCCAAGTGCACAGGTAAAGATTTCTGCAGAGGCATCACAACCTGTCTGTGATTTCTGCAGTATTTTGTTTGGATTTATTCTCTATAGAATTCATTTATGGTCATGTACAAATGACATCTTTAGTTGCAAATGTTGTGGCTTCTCTAGCAAATGCTAAGACCATGCTGGGGGAAAAAAGACCCCTTGGGGTTCTTAATGTTGGGGTTTGAATTTGAAAATGAAATCTGTAACACTCTGCCCTAATGTCTTGGATGCATGAAAGGGTTGGTATACAACTGAATTTGCCACTGGAAGCTTTAAATATCTGAAGTTTTGTGGAATGGCCTTTCCACTAAGGAAGTCTTCTTGGATGAATCATAGAATCAACCAGAACCAATTAGCAAGAGAAATCATTTCCTTTACACTTATGAGATGAGCAGCAAAAGTATTTGAATAGTCTCTGGGCAACCTGATCTAGCTGAGGATCTCCCTGCATACTGCAGAGGGGGCTGGACTAGATGACCCTTGGAGGTCTCTTCGACTCAGACCATTCTATGATTCTCACATACATCTCCAATCTTGTGTTGCATACAACAAACACTGCAGATTTACATTTTTGGCTACTTACAGAATCAACTAGGTTGGGAAAGATCTCAGAGATGAAGTCCAACCTATTACCTAACACCTCCTGACAACTAAAACCATGGCTCCAAGTGCCACATATAATCCTTTTTTGAACACCTCCAGGGATGGTGACTCCACCACCTCCCTGGGCAGCACATTCCAATGGCCAATTACTCTTTCTGGGAAGAACTTTCTCCTCACCTCAAGCCTAAACTTCTAAATATCTTGCCACCAGTCTCATGTCTGGGCTTGAAGATGAGATATCCTTGTGCTTTAGGTCTGGGAACCAGGAGACTTGTTCACACAGTGTGTGACAGGGGCAGACTGCTCACTGGAAAAATGCCTAGGCTCCTTTATGGATCTTGGTCTTAGTTACAGTAATTACACCCCAGAAACTGGTATTGCAAACTGAAACACTAAGTAGAGATGTAGTAAGGAGCTGGCCTTGTCATTATCATTAGGTCAGGGGTTTGGAGCACAGCCCTATGAGGAGAGGCTGGAGGAGCTGGAGATGGTTAACCTGGAGAGGAAAAGGCTCAGGGGAGACCTTATTGCTGTCTACAACTACCTGAAGGGAGGTTGTAGCCAGGTGGGGCTTGGTCTCTTCTCCCAGACAGCCTGTGACAGAATGAGAGGACACAGTCTCAAGCTGTGCCAGGGGAAGTTTAGGCTGGATGTTACAACAAATTCTTCACAAAAAGAGAGATTGGCCATTGGAAAGGGC
Organism: Melanerpes formicivorus; assembly: GCF_026170545.1. Classification (NCBI taxonomy): domain Eukaryota; kingdom Metazoa; phylum Chordata; class Aves; order Piciformes; family Picidae; genus Melanerpes; species Melanerpes formicivorus. The sequence goes on along the minus strand of NW_027142368.1, from coordinate 14,133,420 downwards.
TGCCCATGGAGGTGGTGGAGTCACCATCACCGGAGTTGTTTAAAAAGAGCCTGGATGAGGCACTTGGAGCCATGGTTTAGTTGATTAGATAGTGTTGGATGATAGGTTGGACTTGATGATCTCAAAGGTGTTTTCCAGACTGGTTTCTTCTGTGTTCTGGATTGCTCTCGTACACTGTTGCTGTAGATTGGTTGTCCCTGAGTATTGTACAGTAAGTTTTATAGAGCATGAAGCAGCCCATGCTATAGGTACTCTACATTTTATTGTGTGATGTAGATACTCTTCATTTTTATTAGTGTGAAGGAAAAAAAAAGAAAAGAAAAAAAAATAGCTTTAAGTCTTCATCAGCAGTTGAAATTCTTTGGGGAGAAGAAGATTTAAAGCTTTGCTTTTCTTGACCTCTGCCTTGCATGCAATTTTTGGGTAGTAATTTCTGTTTTCAATATTCTGTAAAAACAGAGAGCATTTCAGAGGTCCCAACAAGTGGCAGACCTCTCTTGACAAAGCCCAGTGCTGTTGCTTTAACTGTTATCTGCATGTTTCCTCACAGTGAAAAAAAGCCCCACGTTTTTAGACGTGAACACAGGACCCTTCATCAGGACCAACAGCTTTGCCGATGAGCTTGACCTGGAGGGTGAGACACTGCTGACCCCAATAACTCACATCTCACAGTAAGTCAAGGCTATTGGATTGTGTGTTAGTTGACTTAGACAAGAGAAGCCAGCTCAGGTGGGAGGAGCTGAAATGGGGAGATGATAGGGGCTATCTCAGCTATTTGCCTCAAACCCTTTTTACCTTGAAGTTGGCGTACACCCTTCTGAGTGCCAGTAAATCTTCAGCTTGACCCAAAGCAAAGTTCACTTGGCTGTGACACAAGGCTTTAGTTTTGAGCTAACGTCTCTGGGCAGCTGGTGGTTGATAGCCTCAAGATTTCCACATGGAGACAGTGTGTGGGAGTCGTTGCCTGGTGAGAATTATATTGCTCCCTCCACCGTTTTCCAGTGGAATACCTGTGAAGTGCAAATATTGAAATACTACTTCTGCAATCCCAGCCCTTCCACTTCAGCAGCACCTTCTCTAATGGGCAGAGGATTGTCTGTGCTGGAAGCAAGGATCTGTTTTGCTCTTTAGTGCTGCTTTATGGTATATAAAATTGATCTGAATTAGGCCTGTCATTTTGGCTTTGCTGAGGGGTTGTGGCTTGGGTTTTTTTCCCTGATAAAAGAAAATCTTCCACATCTTTTATGCTACATTTTTGTCTCCAGGTTCTCAGATTATTCTGAAACACTGAGAATTGCAAGAGATTTCTCTTCAAATGGCTTTTAAAGAGCAAAACCTTCTGTCATTGTTTAATTCAAGCTCCTGATAAATGCTCGTTATCTACCATGAAAATTCTTGGCATGCTTGGATTTCTGAGGTACAAAACACACAGAAATGCCTGCTGCCAATTTTCAGGCCTCCTTCCTATGCAGCATATAGAGCAGAGAAGCAGAAATGTGCTTCGATGTAGCCCCTTCAGGGGGGTATTTTCAACAGAAGTAGGGTTGAGGGGAGTCTTCCCCAGCTGCAAACAAAAAGACTTGCGTTTTCAGGTGGGCCACCTAACACTGACACACATTTGTAGGCAGAGGATTTGAGAGACTTGTATTCTGGAAGATTTCTTAGTGCCACAGGCAGGAGGAGGAAGTCATAAATCTCCTCAAGCCTCAGACAAGAACAACGGGAGCAGCAAAACCTGATCTAGAAGCTTCCTTCGCGTAGCTGTTTTTAAACCTTAATTTACCACAGCACTGCAGGAGTTCCTTAAGAGAAATAAGCTTTGTGCTGGGAGGTTTTGTTGTCCTTTTTGGGATTGAGAATTATTTGGTTGTTTCTCATTGTCACCTTCATTGTTGCGCTTCAGATAAAGTGCTCCATCACTCTGAAGTCCAACTTGTGTAGCAGCTGATGTCTTTGTTTTCTGTCAAGTACTTGTGGGAGGCTTTGAGGGTATAGGTAATGTGTATCAGGTGAAGGCCAGGACCAAATGAAGACCTTCATCATTTAATAACTTATATATTTCTCTTTTACTTCCTTAAGTTTTGTTCTAAGTTCTGTTGCACTCTCCCTAGGTTGCTGTAGCCCATGAGTGATGGGATGACACAAAAATTTCCCTGTATGAAACGAACTGAGTCTCTGCTAGGGTGGAAGAAAATGGAAGTCATCTCTTTCAGGACTCTGAATTTAGATTCAAACACTGGATAAATAGAATTAAATGCAAAATTAGAGCAAATGTTAAAGATGTCTCTTTGAAGCACAGGTGCCCAAATGTTGTAGGGCCTGCATTTACTTTGTGTGCAGTTTCTTACACAGCCTGAAACGATGCCCAACCAGCCTACAGATACAGGGGGTTGGCTAAAACTTAGTGTAAACCCTATGTTTTGTAATGTCAGGTAGCAGATACTCCAAACCAGTTTGAAATTAAAGCTATTCCAGTGTTGTTTGTGCTCTTGGCTTGTGTATTCTGCTTGCATTTGAGGTAGCTGGAAAGCAAGGTGCTGGGCAAGTTTCACTGGGTGCCCACAAAGCTGGATGCTGGATTATGAATTATTTAGACAAATACTTCTTTTTCATGCTTCATTTCCAAGTCCTAGGGAGTAAATATTGATGAGCTGGTTGCACATGTTACTAGGACCTGCATGCTAGATGTGTGGGAAGGGAATTAAGGACCCAATTTAGGCTTGTGCAATAGATATCTCTCTGTGCAAAGTCGCCGACTCCATGTTCTGTGTCATGAAAGGGGTTAGTCATTGCAGGTCCGTGTCCATGTGTGCTTTTAACTCAAGCCTGAAAGTTGTGCTGTGCCTGAGAGAATCAAGGATGAATTATTTTGCTCTGATGTCCCCACTTGTGAAGCATTCTTGTATTATCTCCTTAAAGCCATCCCATATACAGTGTGGTTGCGCTGGATTTGTTGGTAAGGAAATGAGCAACCATGTACAAGCCTGAACCCAAGTACTTCACAAATATACTGCATCAGCTATGAAAACAAATTCATATGGAACAAGTCAAATTTGCAAATATATCTAGTTTCAGGTCTTAAAAGCAGTTTATACTCTATCAGAGGAACAGAAGCATGAAGACAGTTTAAGAAGTGGAAACATAATGTAAAACACTTGATGTAAGGATGGTTGGATAGAACCTGTTTCCTGGCCAACTGTGTGTTTATTGCAACATCTGAATTGGCTTATCCATAAACCACAGAGAGGTGACTCCAGAATAAACATTAATTTTTGTAAGTCATAAATAACTGAGTAAATATTGCAGTTAATTGGTGACATCCAGCTGGAAAACGACTTTTAGCTGACAGTATGAAAAACATTTCCCTTTGAGAGGTTATGTAGATCTGGCAGAAGTGTGGGTACCTCCCATGTTACTGGCAGGCAGACACTTGGCATCCTTGTGGCATGAAAAACCAATGAGGCTAAGTTTGTTTCCTCGCTTGCATTAGGTCATGGAAAGGAGATGCCATCTTTCAGCCCTTATGACAAAAGGCTTCAGGCTTCTAGGCCTGGAGTCTCCTTTAAGTTGTGTTTCAGTGCTGTGCTTATTTATCAAAAAAGTTATTCTCTTTTTGTCAATGTCAATATCTGAAGAGGGCCTCCAGGAAAGCTGGGGAAGGGCTGTTTCAAAGGGCTTGTAGTGATAGGATCAGAGAATCACAGAGTTTCAGGGGCTGGAAAGGGACCTTGGAAGATCACCTCATCCAACCCCCCTGCCAGAGCAGGATCACCTACACCAGATTACACAGGAACACATCCAGGTGGGTTTTGAATATCTCCAGGGAGGGAGACTCCACAATCCCCCTGGGCAGCCTGTGCCAGGGCTCTGTCACCCTCACAGTGAGAAAATTTTTCCTCATATTTAGGTGAAAATTCCTATGCCTCAACTTCCACCCATTGCCCCTTGCCCTGTCATTGGGCACCACCAAGAAGGTCCTGGCTCCATCCTCTCAGGACTCACCTTTTACATATTTATAAACATTGATGAGGTCACCTCTCAGTCTCCTCTTCTCTAAGCCACTGAGCCCCACCTCATATGGAAGATGTTCCATTCTCCTAATCATCCTGGTGGCTCTGCACTGGGATGAGGGGTGATGGTTTGAAATGGGAGCAGGGTAGGTTTGAGTTGGACATAAGGGAGGGAGCTCTTTACAATGAGTGGTAAAACACTGGAACAGGTTGCCCAGGGATGTGCTTGAGGCTCCATCCCTGGAGGCATTCAAGATCAGACTTGGCGTGGCCCTGGGCAGCCTGATCTGATTGGAGGTGTCCCTGCTGACTGCAGGAAGGTTGGACAAGATGGCCTTTCCAACCTGAGGCAATCTGTGAATCTGAATGTAGATCCATGTTGCCAGCACATTTAATAGGGCTGGTTTTGTGTCTAATGAAAAAATACAGGTGTGGGGTGTTTTGCAGGACCTGCTTCTGGCTGCATTTTAAATCTGTTTTGAAATAACTCTTGTGCTAAATGTATTTCTGTGGCGTTAGAGATGGGAAATCTTTCCCGTGGAAAGATTACTGCAGCAGTTAATTGTTTGTCGCTGCCACTCTGAGGAAACAAAAATAATGATAGAAGCACTTTTGAAACCTGATGTTCAAACAGGAAAGTGATTAAAATATGAGAGGGAAAACCCCAGATTTGAGCAGCTGCCTGCAGAAACACAGAATGAGGTAGCAGTGCATGGAAGAGTGACTGCGCTTCTGCGTGAGAAGTCAGAAGGTTCTGCAGATGCAAGCAGAGCAATCTGTGATTAGCTGCTCTGGGTCTCACCTATCTGGGCTGTAGCAACTTGAAGGGTGCAGTAGAGAGTGTGGTGTGTGAGGAAGCCTTGGCTCTCCAGGGGTTTGTTTAATGGTGGTTGTGGTCTGTTCTGCTGTGAAAGTGAAATGGGAAACTGGATGGGAGCAATGGCACACCTCTCCTTTGGACTTCTTGCTGTTCTTTCTCTCCCCTGTGTTCCTTGTTGTCTCCTCTCCCCTGTTTCACTTCATTGGAGCTTTTGTTCTTTTTGCACTTTAAAACAGTGGAAATTTGATGCTGCCTTTAGCTGAGCCTCAGCTACCCAGAGATTCTTTTCCCTGTGTTCATGATTGCTTCATTTCAGCACCTTTTTTGACTTCACATTGGGCATTAGCTGAAGGAGCAAAAGAAGTCAACCAAGCTTCTGACTGTACAAATAGGGGGAAGAGGGAGAAATGGATGGAATTGAGCTGAAAAGGGGACATAAGAGAATAATGAAGAGCTCTGTCTAATATATCTTTATATAAATATTTCTTATCTCTTTAAAGACCTTTAAAAAGAGCTCTGCATTCTCCAGGGCATCAGAACTGCTCCTGAGTCCGAAAGAAGTCTGTGCCATTATTTCTGCAGCTCCCCATTCTCCTTGTTCAGCAGTTCTTTACACAGTGCTTTGTTTAATCAGCTCCAGGGTGTACGTTTTGGGTATTTCTTACCGCTTCTTAGTGAGTCACTTTTTAGAGAAACACCATCTCTTAAGGTATTGTAAATTTAGTGCAGAAATAGAAACAGAAATCCAAGGCCATCTCTGGATTTAAACTCTTTATCTGTAAAAAGCAGCTCAAATTTTCTCAAAGTTTAAAGAGCCTATGGAGCCCTCTCAAACAGCTTTGTACCTAGTTCTGTCACCTTGGGTATCTCACCAAAAGGGTTCTTATTGCCACAAGCTGCCTAAACATGAGCCAGCAGTGTGCCCAGGTGGCCAAGAAGGCCAATGGCATCCTGGCCTGCATTAGGAACAGTGTGGCCAGCAGGAGCAGGGAAGTCATTGTGCCCTGTGCTCAGCACTGGTTTGACCACACCTTGAGTACTGTGCCCAGTTCTGGGCCCCTCAGTTTAGGAAGGACATCGAGACACTTGTATATGTCCAGAGAAGGGCAATGAGGCTGGTGAGAAGCCTTGAGCACAAGCCCTATGAGGAGAGGCTGAGGGAGCTGGGTTTGTTTAGCCTGGAGAAGAGGAGGCTCAGAGGAGACGTTATTGCTCTCTACAACTACCTGAAAGGTGGCTGTAGCCAGGAAGGGGTTGGTCTCTTCTCTCTAGCAATCAGCACCAGAACAAGAGGACACAGTTTCAAGCTGCACCAGGGGAGGTTTAGGCTCAACGTGAGGAGAAAGTTCTTCACTGAGAGAGTCGTTCACAGTATCACCAAGGTTGGAAGAGACCTCAAAGATCGAGTCCAACCTGTCACCACAGACCTCATGTTCGTCATTGGAATGTGCTGCCCAGGGAGGTGATGGAGTCACCATCCCTGGAGGTGTTCAAGAGAGGATTGGACGTGGCACTTGGTGTCATGGTCTAGTCATGAGGTCTGTGGTGACAGGTTGAACTCAATGAACTTTGAGGTCTCTTCCAACCTTGGTGATACTGTGATGACTTTGTGAAGCAATATTTTGCTCTGAGTATGCAGATTGCTGGCACAGTTCTTGGTCTTTAAGCTGCGAGTGTGGCATTGCTTCATATGCATCCTTCTCTCTAATTTGTTTTGAAAGAATTACTGTGGATCCAGCTGGCTTCAGGGAATGTATTTCTTGCTGAAAGCAAACATTTGTGATCCTTTTATTGTCTATATGGTCTAACTAACAATAATTCTTGATGTTTCAGTGAGTCTTCCCCACGTGCTTTGTGTACCTCTTTATTGAGGTGATGAAAATATATTTAATTAGTTAAAGATTTGTTTTGTCAGCGTAGGGCTGAAATAATTGTTCAGTGGAGGCTTTCTTGCAGTGGCACACTGCTGTGATCTTAGATTGAATACAGTTGGCTCACACTAAAATAAACCATGAGATTAAAACCAAAAAGCCCTTTTTTTCCCCACTGTTGTTAAGTATATTTCCACCTGAAAAATAAAGAGCTGTGTTGTGACATCGGCTTTATCTTCATCTCCATCAGCATCCCAGGTGTGCTGGAGAGAGGGATTGCATTGGGAGGAAATGGGAAGCTCCAGCAGTGGAGGTGTCTTAAAATTCAGCCTTTCTTTGTTAAGCAGCGTGATAGATGGAGTAATTAAATGTAGGGCTTGTTAATAATTTCCAGGTTAAGAGGAATGGGTAACAGATGGATCTGAGTGATTGAAATGAATGCTCCTGAGCACTTTGACATGTAATTGAAACGATCAACAGACAGCGCTGGTAAACTCCAAGTGCAGTGTCCATGGTGCTGCAGTTACCTGCAGTTGGCTTTTCTTGGCAATGATATTTAATTTCTTTATTTATTTGTTCAAGTTTTTTTATGAAGTGTTCTGTGTTTGGTTTAATTACCACCATATAACCTGCTGGCGTGAGGTATCACCACGTTACCTGGAGCAGACAGTGCTGAATGTGCCTCATAGCTGTCTCTTTTCTGTTGGCTTGCAAGTGAGTGGAGCCCCATTTGCTTTGATTTGCTAGCTCACATTTAAAGGATTCCTGCTTTTATCTTCCTCTTCTGCACCAAAGTGACCCTCTGAAGTCTGGGCAAATATTTCTTTTTCCCTCTGGAGTGGCCAGCTGTAACGGCTGACTTCTGCAGGCACAAGAATTCTCTCTGAAACACTGCTAACATTATTTCAACCCTGATTTGGCTGGGGTCCATTTTATCATTAATGGCGGGAGAGCAGCAGCAATAGAACTGCATGTGAGAACATGCTTGAGTTAAGACCAGAGCTTAACATTCAAGCATCACTGGTTCCTGTGCTGTTATTCCTGTCCTATCCCTTAACTCAGAGTGTTTGCTGTGTGCTGGGCAGCATCCCCTCTTCAGTCAGCACATCTCAGTATGCCATCAAACTCTCTGACAAATGTTGCCTGTAATCTCTGCTCATTTAACAGTTTGCTAAAGAAGGGAGGTCTGTTTCTTGTGAGTTATCCCCTTTGGTATGGGAAAGCATCCTCTCCTGTGCTTTCCTTATAAATTCACCATATATTTGGCCATAAAAACAGCTCTGGAACTCTGGATGTATCAGCAATTTAATTATTCTCATCTATTCACCTACTGTGTGCCACTTGAGGAGTGTCCCCAAATCTGGTTTGACAAGCAAACAGGGAAGTTCCCTTTTCAGAAGGGAACTGTAATGATTCCAGTGTCATCTTCCCATTCTGGTTTCTCACTGCAGCTTTCACAGGAGAGGAGAAGAACCATGGCAATCCAGTCCTATATATGATGAATCCCTTAAGTAAGCAATGATAAATGCAGCATAGTTATCAAAAAGCACTCAAAGTGTCTTTAAATAAAGAAATTACTCATTTGCTACTTCGTCCCAGTTTTAGGTGGCTGCAAAGCTTGTCTGCAGCTCATAAGCTAGGCTGTTGGAGTAGAACAGGACATCAGCAAGCTTGTCTCTTAAATGTTGAATGGAAAATGTGTATTTCAGTATGTTCATCATGCTTTATAAGAACTTGATTTCTGGCTTATGGGTGTTGATACTAGCTAGAACCCCACCGAAACAGCTGTGGCATACCCACTGTAGCACTGCACTGATAGTACCAGTGTGATGCATTTCTGTGTGAAGCTCTCCTTGTGCAACATCCCTGCAAAATCTTCCCTGCACCTTAGGACTGCTGCAGCCACTGCTGCGCTGAGACAGATGTGATTCCTTGTTTCTAGGTGCAATTGTTCCTATCTGTCTCTATACATTTAATCTGTCATCCCATGCCTAGACTGGAAGCCCTTGGAGTTGGGCACTGTTGTTGTTCTGTGTTTGTACAGTGTCTGACAGGTGGGATCCCAGCACACAAACTGTTTCTGCATTCTGCATACAATGGCTGCTACAGAGCTGGGTAAAGGTGGACTGATACAGGCTCTTACTGATAATCTTCAGTTTTATAGATGGATTACCTGAAATGAGCTGAAGACTTGGGCAGATCTTCACGGTGTCTGATTTCACCCTCACCGCTGCAGGAACCGAGCTGCTGCCGACAGCACAATGAGTAATGTGGCCACCATCTGTGCCAAGTGGTTACTCTTTTATCTTCAGGGAGAATTTCTTGTGTGCTGTGGTGGGTGGTTGTTTTTGCCTTAGATTAGATAGAGTGTGTAGTTTACATCTATAGATCTGAAGACCAGAAGGGATAATTAGATCATCTCCTTTGATCTCGTGACAGACAGGCTGGGAGCTCTGTGTCAAGCTGAATGCAGCGTTGCTGGGCTGTGTTCTTAATAATAGCAAAAACACAATAAAAGACTTCTACTTCACAAGCTTAGGGAGGTGAACAGGTGAAAAATTCAGACAGGAACCTACAGTTTACAGTTTCATTGCTCCTTTTGTTTTATTTCATCTTTCTATCTATTTATTTATTGGAGAGGGAAGGGCTGTCATATCCTGGTGCTGTTTGTTAGAAGGTAGTGCTGGACAAATATGGTCTGTGTTACAGTTTATGAGCCTATATAAAATAACATTCTCATGATCTTTTCTCACTTGCTCCAGGTTGTCACAGCTGTATTCAAGTACAGTGTGAAATTAGTCCTTGGCTATTTAATGTAACTGACACAGTATAAAAGTAAGGTTGACTTTTCCTAGTGTACAAACATCTAGGCAGAGGCTAAGATAGCTTAGCTATTTCTTTTGTGTCGCAGATGAACGATGCATTCCTTGGTCTCCAAGTGCTGGTTTACATCTTGATTGATGTTCACTAATTAAAGCAGACTCCAGCTGCTGAGTGATTCAGAAGTACAGGGCTCCTATGCTGTAAAAACAACAAGCAACTCCCCACTTACTAACTTTTATCATTGTTTGCTTTGGGCACTGTGCAGAATAATAAGTGCAAAAGCTTTTTTGGGGGGGAAGGGGAGACAATAAAAATGTCCCACTTTTACCTAGCATGAAAACCCCCTCATATTCATGAACACCCAGACTTAAAATTCAAAGCATTAATAAACATTTTCTTTCTGTTATGAGGATGGAGGATGGCTTTAGGTTTTGTTTAGATGTGGCAGATATCCTTAAAGAAGTTAAAGTAGTTTATAATGCGAGTGCTGCTTCTATTGGGGGTTATTTCAGCCAATAAACCAGATAGAACTTTAGTTTAGTGGTTTCTTAATTACATGAGAAATAATAGCAAAATATTATTTGTGAGGTTGTAAAGTTTAATCTTTATAAATAGCAGTTAAAGTAGCAGCCCTCAAAATCTCTGGGCAGCATCTCAGAATGTTAGGGCGAGGAAGGAACCTTGAAAGAGCATCCAGTCCAACCCTCCCCTGCTAGGGCAGGATCACCTAAAGCAGGTCACACAGGAACACGTCCAGGCAGGCTCTGAATGTCTCCAGAGAAGGAGAGCCCACAACCTCTCTGGGCAGCCTGTTGCAGAGCTCTGACGCCCTCACAGTGAAAAAGCTTTTCCATGGCACCTTCTCCGCTCCAGCTTGCACCCAATGCTCCTGTACTTCTCTGAAAACTCTTTTACAGCATTGAGACATTAAAGACTTTCCTCTGCAGCTGCTCTTTCTGACCTCTAGTGATAATCTTTTTTTCTGAAGCCACTCAAGTATCCTTAACACCCTACTGATGCAGCAAAGCTTCTGCAGTGGAAGGTTTTGTCTGAAACCTTTGCCAGCTCCAAGGCAGAGCTGTGAGGTGAGGAGCTCTGCATATCACCTTGGATACCTGGCCTTGAGAGAGAGCTGTTAGGAGGCTCTCTCTCAACAGAGAGGTCATGGAGCTGCTGCCTGTCTTTGTGTGACTGAAAATAGTTGTGATTTCACTCCTTGTCTCGGGGACCTTATGTCATTGCCATGTGCAGAAGTGTATGTTTTGTGTTACTCACTGCAGGAAGTTAAACTGGGAAAAGCTGAAGTGTTTTCATTGTGTTGTGGAGAAAACCTTAACTACCTCACAGTGGTTGTCAGTTTGTTAGGGAACTAAAGCTAACACCTGAGCTGTTGCTCATGGTTGTGTTTCAGTCTCTGTTTTTCTCAGGTTCCTGTATCACACCCATTTCTGTGGTTACTGAGTGTCTCTTGGGATAAAAGTCAAGACAGAAGCGAGTCATTGCTACGTCCTCTTACACCTCTACCTCTCTCTTTCCCAAGATGTTGTGGTTTTTCCCCAAAGTGATGTGTTTGTGTTTGGTTTTCTCCCTTTTTCTCTGCATGTAAAAGACGTTAATAAAATGCCAGAAGGGAAATGGGTCAGAAAGTGGTAACTGTTTCACCAGTCTGTCTTCATGTCCTTTGTTCAGGGACCTTACCCACAACCAAGTCCCATCTTCTGTGCAGCCAAGGGTTGCTGGAACAGAAAGCATAGAACGCTTTGGGTTGGGAGGGAACTGTAAAGGTCATCTAGTCCACAGAATAAGTGATTCAGGGGAAACAAGAAGTCAGGAGCATAATTAAACAGATGTTCTAAAACTTCATCCGTGTTCTAGCTGTGATAAATACACTAAAAAGTTGAAAGGCCAGTAATTAGTCTTCATATTCCTGGAATACCTCCAAATGTGTGGGCTTTGGGAGAAATGTCTTTATTCAGAAGGCAAGGTGAAGATGCACCCAAGAGCTTTGCGCTGGAGGATTTGCACTGTGCTGGCTGGTGTCTGTGGAGCCTGTGCTGAGCGCTGTGGGCTGTACAAGAAGCAGCTGTGCTTGAGCCCTAAAATGGCTGCTGGGATAATAAATAATGGAGGGATGCAACCACAGTGTATGTGTTCCTCGGTGAATTTAGGAAGTGTTCTCAGTCCATCTGCTTTTTATTTTGGAAACCTAATCCAGTCCTGTCTATGCACAAGTCTCAGATATGAATGTGGAATGTGTTCTTATCCACACCCTTTGTTACACTCTAGAATCTTGATCTTTTAAATATATATATACACACACACATATTTATATGCATGTATGTATTCTGTTTTTAAAAGGGTATTTGCAGTATTATTTGGTCTTTTTTTTAGGCCACCCACACAGGGGCACCTGCCAGGGCTTCAGGGGTACTTCCTTTATTCTACAGGACTCTGAGGCTCTCTGGAACTGTCTGTGCTGTCTCCCATCCATTCATCATTATTACATCTTAATGTGGGTCTCAGGTTTGCTAAATTATGGCAAATCGCTTCCAGATTGAAGCACATGAATAATTTAAAATCACTGTGTGCTGTAAACAGCAGGATCAGATTATTAGAGCTCTTAATTGTCTTGCTCTGAAGACTTTTGGTCTTTTACTGTAAATTATGAGCTGGCAAATAATGTCTACTGTAGGTCTTGCAGCGTTACCACCAATGGCATATTTGAGACATGATAGTCTAGGAGCTCTCTCTCTTTCTGAGGGGAGTACAGTTTAGAGGTATGAACTTCTCAAAATCTCTTCAATATAAATCATACCTAATGGAGCTGTAAGCATGAGAGCTTGCAGATCCCTTGAGAGAAGAATGAATCATTAGGAATAGTTGGATGGCAGGAGCCTGTCATTTGTTAATGACTTTGTTTGCAAGGTGTCCCTTGTGTCAGCACTGAAAGAGGGGGGAAAAAGAAGAGAGAGGGAAGAAAAACTAAAAGCAAGCCATGAGTCTGAAGTCTGGGTATATTCACTCGGTTGCAAGCTTTTGAGTTCAGTTCCTCTCTGATTAAGCAGGACATTTGTGCAGAATGTGGAACATGCAGTGGAGAATCAAGGTTGATTGCTGTGCTGTGGTGGAGAATGTATCCAAAGTGCTTGTGGCGGCAGTGACAGATCTAGCACAGAGACTGCATGAAGATAAGGATCCAGTTTGGATAGCAGGAGAGCAAACTGAGTTGGAAAGCCCTGCCTTAATTACTGACTTAGTCTTGTCCCATCTGTACTCGCTCATTCCAAATGCCCAAATGAGTTTTGGAGAGGAAGGGGACAAGTCTTGGAGACACTGTAGTGAAGCAGATGGGTTGTGGGAGATGGGGAGAAGAGGAAATGGAGTAATTGAAGGATGTAAGCTTCAGTGAGCAGGAAGGATAGTTGTATTAGCAGTGACAGAAGAAGGAAATGAGCTGAGGATATGGGGAAAAAAGATCTTGGTGATACCATCAAACACATTTGTGCTTGGAAGTGATGCCTTTAAATCTGTTGGTGCCTTTCAGAGACTTGGATTATTAGAGGTGGCTTGATGGCTGCACGTTTTTCAGGTATTAAATTTATAGTGCTGCATTCCAGGTACTTTGATACTTGGCACATGTCTAGGAGCTATGTGGATCTATGTTCAGAAGCAGCAACTTCCAGCAAGTTCTCTTTTCCCCACTCTACATTTCTATCCAACAGCTTCCAGTTTCCTGATGTGGAACTGTGTGATCTGCTGTGAACAAGAGTGATCCTTTATAATATGCTGCTTGCTCCCATCAGTTCAACTCCTTTATTATCTGCTTCGTTTCACTTCAGCACATTTTCCCCTTGGTGTTTTCCGTTTCCAAAGTTCAGTGGAACGCCTTGGCCCAGCATTTCTCCTCACATCAGAGCTTCATCCTGTCTCCTAACTTCTGTGTGGAGAAGACGTTGTAGTCCTGCAGATAGGAAATGATTTCTTCTGTTGGCCTTGCCCACTGTTGCTACTGACTAGTGTGTGTGCTCACACAGGGCATGTGCCAGTAGGACTGAGGGATGCTGCTTCCTGGGGAGAAAGGCGTGGGGGTTCCTGATGACTTCACAAACCATAGAGAGCACTAAGGGAAAGCTGCAGGGGAGCCCTGTGGGCTGAAGCCAGTGCTGAAGACTAAAAGGCAAGCAGTCTGCTAGTTTGGATAGCAACTCATCAAACAGTGCTTTTTGGTTTAGCTGGGCCAAAACTGATCTATGGGTGAAATGGGCATAAATGGGATGACTTCTGTGCCTGTGTCATGGCCTAGGTGTTTGAGGGGGAAAAGTTCTTGTTCAATCTTTTGACTTACTTTTTCTGCTGCTTTTCAAAGATTAGGTTCCTTGGCCAGTCAGCCTCTCTTTTCTATTTATTCAATTACATTTCCTTCACCCTAGTCATAAAGGCAGACAGTTCTCTCCTTGGTTCTTGATGGCAAACATCTAATCTAGCTCTGACCGCCTGCCATCTGCCAGCATCATTGACAGGCTCTCACTCCCTTGGCTTTGAAAAAAAACCCAAACACACCAAAACCTAAAGAGAACAAAAAAAAAAGTGCACGAAAACCTGTCCATGATTCTTTAATGACATTGCTCTCCTGTCTGGCCTGAGTCCAGAGCCTTGGTTAGCCCTTCACTGGTGCCACACTGCTGCCTGGATAAACCTCACAGACCCATCTCGACCTCTTCTTCCAAAGGACAGATCATAACATTTTGTAAACATATTTCAACTAATCTCTACGTTTCCAAACACAGGTATGGTGTGTTGATATATGTAAAACAGGAATGGAATGAAATTCTCCTTAGAAAAATCTTCCAGCCTCTGTGAATCCCTCAGAACTAGCAGGCTGAATGTGTTTTGTTTGAGCTAATCATTCTAAGTGCAAACATCTATCCTGTCGATGCCTATGTGCCCACCTGGGCCTCTGATATCCTTTGTGGGTTTTCCCCCTAGGAATAGTGTGTGTGGCACACAGGCATCCGTGCCCAGAGCTACCTAGTGGATTCTGCTGGATGTCTGACCTGAACTGAGCTAACAGTCTTGCTGTATGATTTCATGTAATTAACTTTCCAGCTGACCTACAAGAAAAAAAAACCCACAACACAAAACCAAACCTGAAAAAGCCCCAAGAATTCACCTAAAGAAGCCAGCCTTGAGAGTGCAGCAGCTTTTGCCTTTTTTTTTGTTTTGGTTCTGTTGTTGAGTAACCTGTCAGTGGTTTAGGATTATATCACTTTGGAAGCCTGTCTTGCTCTTTTCCAAACTGCTCTCTGTCACCCATACCTTACATTGTGTCTTGTCATAGTTTCAAGAACTGTGGAGCTCCAGTTTCACAGTGAGGAAACTCGATTAATCAGGGGTTGTTTTTCCACATTAAGAGAAGTGAGTGAGAGATGTGAGGAAACCCCCCCCTCTACCGAAGGAAGAGGATCTGGTTTGACACAAGGGGGCACTCATGTTATATATGAAATTGTGCCTAGTTTTGAGTTACTCAACCATGGGTTAACAGTCAACTGGATGACAAAAATCAGTGTTGTAGGGTGGCAGAAGTGCAGCCTTTGTATTTCAGTAGGATTCACTGATGCTGCAAGTAGAATGATTGCCAGAACTGTAAGAAAGATTTATTTGTAATGCTTTTTGTTTTTTTTAAGGAAGAAACAATTGTGTGTGCATGATAAACTGTTTGGTTCTTAAAGGTTAAATATATATATATGTAGGTATGTATATGATAATGTAAGTGTTAGGGGAGATAACTGTAGTGCTTTCCACACTTGTCATCTACAGGCATCTCACCCAAGTGTTAATATCTCTTCAGGGCTAGGGAATAAGAGGAAATCTAAACATAATATATCTTTTAAAAACTCTGGATACAAAGGATTTTAGTTGGAAAGGGGTCTGGGTTTAACAATTGCTGATTCTTTGAGAGGGATTTGAGTAGATGTCTCCAAATTTGTTTTGGACAGGAGATAGGAGAGTGCTGGAGAAGCCTCGTTTCCTCCTTTTGCAGCCCTGCTCCTGGCAGGGTCAGTTGGGTGATGTTCAGTACAATCAGTTAAGGCTCTATACAATGACTGTGTCCAGGGCTTGTTGGGAAGCATTACAGCTTAAAGCTGGCAGACAGCAATAGTGTTTTACCTGGGTTATGGTCCTCTTCTGGTTTTGTATGGAAGATCCACAAAAGTGAATCTGCTTGATTTGCCATGGAGGTGAAGTTGTGTGACCACAGAGCTCCAGAAGTATAGTTTGAAATTGAAGTGATTTGAATCCTAATCCATCATGACACATCACAAACCAGTCTTGCAGCTCAGGTCCCCCAGCCTTGCATACAAGTTTCAAACATAGGTCCGTGGTGTGAATAGGTCTCAGAGGAGAAAGCAGGGAGGAAATATAGTTAGCAGCCTAGCATGTTGTCTAGCTCTACATTTGGAGCCTGTTTCCCATTAAGGGAGCTCCCATAATTAAAAGCTGATAGACCTGATCATTAGTTGCTTTAGTATGCTGCTGCTGAACGAGACTACCTGGAGCATTCTGCCACTTGAGCACGTCAGAAATCTCCCTGGTTTCTGGAAACTATTGACAGAAAGGAGGAAAAACCCTTGAAAGATGAGACAAAATGTTATAAATAGTGCTGGAACCACTAAGCCTTCAGCCAGACATAAACAGGGTGTAAGTGACTCAGATGGGTGATAATCCTAAAGTTTATGTTGCCATCTCCTAGTGTGTCTCGCTCGAGGCCATTACTGTAGAATGTAGGCTTTTGCTTAGAAAACTATGGGACTTGGGAAGCTGCTTTTTTTTAATGGCTTCTTTTTCATGGCTGAGAGCATTTGGGGGTTTTATTCATATATATATATAGAGAGAGATAGATAGATATCTGGAGCTGAGTATTAGTTTCATCATGCATGGCATACTTCACTGTCACAAAAGAAAGAGATTCTGATGATCCTGCTTTGGTGGGGGGCTGGACTCCCTGATCTCTGCAGGTCCCTTCTACCCTCTGCCATTCTGTGAGTCTCCTTCATAAGTTCTCTTATTTTAACCTCTTTAGCCAAGTAAGATTAATAAACATGCAGGGCTGCACACACACTAGCTCGTTATTTTGTGCAAGGACACAAAGCCAATGTGGTTCTGTTGTCTGCATGTCACCAGTCCCCAGACAGCTTTTGAAGATCTTACCTTAATTTAATAGCAATCAAGTCTAAATGATGATTGGTTTCATTAAAGAATCAGTTGTGTAGGAGAGGAGGAAGGTGGAAAGCTCACAGGTGGTACCTCCACTGAAGGAAAAGGGTTTTAGCTGGTATTCAGTCTCTTGGACAAGTCACAATCCACCCAGGGAGCCTCAAGAAACAAAGTTTTGTAGATCCTTCTGTGCATTCAACTCTTCTGTTAGAGAAAGGGTGAGATGATGTCTAAGCTTGGAAGTTAGGAAATGCCTAGCTGAAATGAAGCCCTAGAGTAAGTATTCATGTGTACACCATGGGAGCAAGGAAGGGAGCACTGCCCATGGCAGGCTGTTTTCTCAACTACACCTGCACTTGTACTGAGACAGTATCTCTCCAGCTGTTCAATGGTTGACACCTGAGGATAACCCCTGTGACCCCCATCATTTTTTCTGTCCTTCTTGGCAAGTAGGTTCAGACTGCTTTCACACAACACTTTGATGGATGTTTTGATTCAGGAAATGAATATTTCACTCTCACTCAAAGCCTAGCAGGTGAGAGTGTGCTAACCTTGAACTAGGTGTTTTCAATTCCAGCATCCATCTGCTCCCAGTGTGAAATTGCGTATGCTCTACTCCAGGTTACAGAGGGAATAGTTGACAGAACAGCTCTGTTTGGGGCAGGTGGGGAGGAAGATACTTGCAGGAGTTCTTTGAGAGTGTTAAATCTTTGAGTATCAGTCAAAGCAATTAATTTTTTCTGCCAGTGGTATGTTTTGCTTCTCTCCACAAAAGGACAAAATGAGCAAGGTGTGCATGCCAAAACCAACCATGCTCTCTGATAGGGCTTGGAGAATTTACTATTGCTTGACATTACATCTCATAAATACCTGTGTAGAAGTCCATCTCTGACTTACTCTGACACTTGAACGTGTCCAGAGAAGGGCAACGAGGCTGGTGAGAAGCCTTGAGCACAAGCCCTATGAGGAGAGGCTGAGGGAGCTGGGGTTGCTTAGCCTGGAGAAGAGGAGGCTCAGGGGTGACCTCATTGCCCTCTACGACTACCTGAAAGGTGGTTGTAGCCAGGAAGGGGTTGGTCTCTTCTCCCAGGCAAGCAGCACCAGAACAACACAGTCTCAAGCTGCACCAGGGGAAGTTTAGGCTCAAGGTGAGGAGAAAGTTCTTCACTGAGAGAGTTCTTAGCCATTGGAATGTGCTGCCCAGGGAGGTGGTGGAGTCACCAACCCTGGAGGTGTTCAAGAGGGGATTGGACATGGCACTTGGTGCCATGGTCTAGTCATGGGTCTGTGGTGACAGGTTGGACTCGATGATCCTCGAGGTGTCTTCCAACCTTGGTGATACTGTGATACTCTAATACTTACTCCTCTAAGCTATTCCATATGAACCCCATTTTTGAAGCATTTATGAGAGTGGAAGTGCTGCTGCATTATGGGTAGGGCAGTAAGCTACAGAGCTGTGCTAATTAGTCTTGGTTAATTAAAAGTAGGTGAATATGTTCTTGTGGGCCTTGCTTTAAGATTGTTAAACTATTTCTTTTATCAAATGGAAGCCAAGTTAAAGGTTTGCTCCTCGTCTTGTCACGGGACTTGGCAAATCCAGCTCTGGATTCCTTTGTACTTTGTCCCTTTTCACCGAGTATTTCATTTCCTCATCTGCCTTGTGGCTTCAAATGGTTTTAAAAACTCGACCCAAACAAACCTCTTGTGAGTCTTTGCCATAGGATAAAATTTGTCAGTATCTGAAGGATGCAATTCAAAGCGCTGTGCATGTTACAGAAACGGAGCTCTAACACTGGGCAGAGGCTCATTTATAATCCCTGCTGGACAATGCGTTTGTTCTCCTCGACAGTTGAATAAGGGGAAAAGACATGTTGAAAAATGTGTTCCTGTCCTCCTTCTCTGTGTGCTTTTCTCTGCATCTGTGCTTAGCAGAATCCCTCAGGGTATCCTGGATTGTATTTACCAGGAAGAAAGAATACCTGACTAGACTAGCATTGCTCCTCATGATTGTGGTGTCATCAATTAACTTCTATGACTCAGAACTGAAGTTTGCCAGTCATTTTTAAAGCTTTGGATAATGAAGCTCAGGAAGTTTGTTCCTAGGGCGAATTTCTTCAACCTTTGTTTAAAATAGTATAAAATGACTTCCTTTAATTGTGGAAATACACTTTTGGCAATAGGCAAGGGCAAACTATAACTCTTTAAACACTAGAAAACACGAGTCCATCATGTCTGACAGGTTAGAACTGGTGTCCCTGCACACCCCATAGTAGACAAATAGCAACAGTGTAATAATTAAAGCTTAATCCATGTAGTCATAAGGTATTATAAGTAACTGTGACTACTGCAGTTTAGGAGTTTGTTTTTTCTTATCTTTCAGAGAAGGATTTTTACTTCCCCCCCCCCCCCCCAAGAAGGGGAAATGCCTCAGTGCTTCTGAAGGGCTGGTAGGACAGCTTGACAGTTATGTAAGCAGCTGTCTGCAGAAATTCATTAGATGTCTGGTTGTGCACAGCCGTGTCTGACCCTTGGTGCTCATGCTGAGCTTTCCCCCCGCCAGTCACCTTCCCGTCTCTGGTTGATATTGTGGATATTCATTTACAGGGATGCAGACTCCACCAGTCCACCTCACGGCAAAGTGGGCCACGGTTCCTTTAACTTTACAGGCAGAGATTCACCTTTGTCTGTGAAATGCACATGGCTTCCAAAATGATGGATGTGGTCCCACACACATGCTTTTGCTTCATACTACTTTTCTGTTTCTGAGGTGATCTCCTAAGAGATCCGAAAGGTGTTCAGGGGGTTTTCATGTCCAGCAGTACCTGATTCTACTTAGAAAAGTAGTGGTGATTACAGACCTGCTACACATCCCACCATGACTGGTGAGACACTGACAGGTTGCCCAGGGAGGTGGTGGAAGCCTCATCCCTAGAGGTTTTTAAGGCTAGCCTGGATGTGGCTGTGAGCAACCTGCTGTAGTGTGAGGTGTCCCTGGCCATGGCAGGGGGGTTGGAACTGGATGACCAGTGAGGTCCCTTCCAACCCTGACAATTCCATGGTCTCTATGATCTCCTATATTCACCTTTTTAATTTTTCAGCTTCATGGTTGCATTCAATTTTCTTCTTTAATGAAATTATATCAGGATTTCTGAAACAGATCTCACAGCTGATGTATTTCTTAGCTCGACTTATGTGATGATGCCATTTATAGCCAACAGAATATTAAGATCACTGTGAGATTCCTTCTGGCTTCTGTTAAGATTTTGAACAGTTTATTTTCATATGTTTTGGGGTTTGTTGCTGTTGTTTGGGGGTCCCTCCTCCCCCTCCCCCCCCCACTTCTTAAATGTGAGAGGCAGCATGCCAAGCCTGCAGCCACTAGGTTTAGCAGGATTAGTCAATAACCAGAATACATGCTAGAGCTGGAAGTTTTGGGGAAACATTGTCTTAGACAAGGTATAGTAGAACTGAAAGAATTGTTCTAAGGTTGCAGGAAGTGGCCAGGCTGTGCTTTCTGCTGCTTCTGCCTTAGTAGCTGCACTGGTTAGTTGTTTTTATTGCTACAACTAAATATTGTAGCGTGCTTTTTATTGGACAGTACTGACCACCCCATGCTTCCCACAAATGCCAAACACACTCAGCCGAGCTGGTAATTAACCCAAAGGAAGAATGTGCAGCTTTTGGGAATAGCTGCCTTGTGAACATGTAGCCCCTGATTTAGGTAACTGGTTAAACACACATTTTGAGTGCCTTCTGAGTCTTAGCAGCTTCACTGGAGGTAACGTTTTGTTTAACATACAGCGTGTACCTGCATGTGCTGCTGAATCCGATCCAGCTGAATCCCTGTAAAAGATTAGGGATTAGGGCTGAGATTCTCCAATTCTCTTGTTTGGACTGTGTCTGCCAGCTCTGAGTCAGGTTGTGTAATCATAGCAGTGCCAGCCTCAAAAAGGTCATAAATTGTGAGCTAGGCCTTGCTGAATCACAAGACTTAAGGAAGTACTGGCATCTCCTTTTAACCGTTTGTTTTCTTTACACTTTAGGCTACATGTAATTTCAAGCCCTTCTGTGCACTTAAAAATTGAAGATGTTCCCATAAATCCTTGAGGTTTCACTCTTTCAAGTTTTGTCTTGAATTCTTTCTCTCAATCTGTGTATCATCTTTCTCAGACACACACATCCTACACTTCTGTTTACTTCTGCCACTCAGAAAGAGGGAACCAGAGAAGCTGATGGCTTTGTGAGGTTGGAGGGTTCTGGCATCCTGGAAGATTAAGGGATAATGAAAAAAAAATGGGGCACAGAGAGGAAGGAAACCTTCATTATTTCACTAGCTAAACAACTTTTAGTATGATTTTATGTCTGCTTCAGCTGGTACATAGCTAGATTTTTAAATCTAGAATGTTTGTGAGCTTGACATGAGAAATACCTCAAGAACTGACTAGGTTTTGATTTCCTGGAATATCTGAGTAAAAGGCTTCTGTTGTTGCAGTGGTGTAGCGTGGAACAAAACAGCACCTTGGCTCTTGGAGCTGGGGGAAAAACAGAGAGACCTGAGTCCAGTGTGGAGCAGAGTCCTTGGCCCCGTGTGTGTCCAGTAAGGACACTTCACCCTGAGAGAGTGGAAGGCTGTGGGGGTGTGTGTGTATAAATGTATGTATGTTCGTTTACAAACTCATTAATTCAAGTGAGCACTCCCCTTGTTCTACACCATTTATTCCTCTCTGCTTTTAAGCTGATTTGTACTCCTTAATTGCTCTTGTACTTTTGGCAGCTGAGGTGCCTTTTGTGAGGGGAAACCTGATTCCATTTTCTGTTTAATCTATGACTCATTTTGCATTTTGTTAATGTTATGAACAGATTCTCTGCAGTGACTGATTGTCACCTCCTACCCCCAGCATTTTGTACCTCTGAAGTTTTTCTGCCAACATCCATTTTCTTTATCTAAGAAAATTAGTATGTGCCCAGTAGAGTTATCCATCCTTTCTATCGAGCTGCCATTACAAACAACCAGAGATCAGGGAATGGTGGGAGTTAGAAGGGACTTCCCTACCAGAGAGGGGTCTGATTAAAAGGAAGAATGTGCTCTTAATGCCATTACTCTCTTTGCTTGCCTGTGTTGAAGGGGTGTGCTTTGGACAGGGTGTGAAGGGAAGAAGGGCAAGAGCAGGGGAGAGGTGGAAGTGAAAGTCTGTTTGGACAGTGTTGATTGGAGTGGATGGGTGCAGGAGTTAAGTATTTTCTTGTACAATGCTGGAAAAATCTGTTGATGGTCCTCTGGAGACCCCAAACTATGTGCACAGATAGTTGATTTTGGCAAGAGTTAATGGTGGAGGGGGGTGGCAACTCTCTGTGCTGCTGGCCCCCCAAAATCACACAATGGCAGCAGTTGGAAGGGACCTTTGGAGATCATCTAGTCCAATGCTCCTTGCTAAAGCAGGGTCACCCACAGCAGCTTGCCCAGGATCACAATGTCCAGGTGGGTTTGGAATCTCTCTGGAGGAGAAGACTCCACAACCCCTCTGGGTTCAGCTGGTTCAGCACTCCAGCACCCTCACAGCAGAGAGGCTTAGCTTTTGTACTGTTGTTGTAAATGGTGACTCATCTATTGACATGTTCCGCTTACAAATCCATGTCAGCATTGCATTCCCAAAGACACTGCCCACTCTGCTCTCCTCAGGAAGGACAAAGCTGCCTTCCCAGGAGCCCCAGCAGCAGCTCCAGGCTGCAGGCAGCCTGTTTCCCGCCCAAAGGACGAGGTGGGTTCGGCATTCCGGTGCTGCGCCGGCTCTTTGCCGCCCGCCCGCAGACACATGTTCGGTCTAGCAGCTCCTCTTTCAGCCAGGGTTTGAGCAGCGGTTAAAAGAAGATGCACTCATGTGGAAAATCCTGGCAGCAGGCACCCTGGATTGTGTTACAGCAGCTGTCCTCAATGGGAAGGCATTGATGTTTACAGTGTGTGGTTTTTTTCCATGGAATTTTGTTTGTCTGCTGTATGTATACAACACAGCCTATTCTTCTCCCTGTGGCGTGGGGTTGGCTTGGGGTTTTGGGTGGTTTTTGGTTTGTTTTGGTTGTTTGGTTTCTTTTTTCCCTTCCCTTTCCTTTTCTTTTCTTTTTCTTTTTTTTTTTTTTTTTGGGGTGCTTTATATCCAAAGTATTTTCTGTGGTAATATTTATAGGCTCAGCAGGAATGCAGATGGAAAGCTTGAAAACGTTCACAGTTGAAAAGTCTGATAGGTAGTAACTCAGATTAATCAGCAGCTTTGAAGAAACATCGTTGCATGGAGTCATTTTGGTTGGAAGGGACCTTTAAGATCATCAAGATCACTTCACTAGACAATTTCACATTTTCGTGCTTGGGCACCAACATCACTTCCCTCCTCCCCCACCCCATAAGTTCCCTACACTCACACTTCTAAACACAGGCAGATATTAGCCTAAAGAATCCCATGATGGTGGCTTCTGGGGGATCATCAAATCCAAACCCCTGCTAAAGCAGGGGCACCCACGGCAGGTTGCCCAGGATCCAATGGCCAGCTGAGTTGGGAATCTCTCCAGAGAAGGAGACTCCACAACCTGCCCTGGCAGGGGAGGATTGGACTCAATGATCTTCAGAGGTCACTTTGAACCCCTAACATCCTGTGAACCTCTCTGGGCAGCCTGCTCCTGGAGTACAGCACCCTCACAACAAAGAAGTTTCTCCTCCTGTTCAGATGGAACTTCCTGGGTTGTAGTTTGTGCCCATTGCCCCTTGTCCCATCACTGGGAACCACTGAAACGGTGGTGGTGTAATCTGAATCGCAAATGGTTTAACTGTTGGGTATCTTGATATAAGATGAAAACCCCTTTTTTGCATCATTTTCCCCAACATATCAATGTAATGTGGTGTCAGATATTGGCTTGGATGGGATTTGAGCACTCTCTTGGAAGTGCTTTTTAGAGCATCAGGTGATTTGTAGCTTATGGATAAGCAGATGCTGGTTTTTTTCCCCCCTGGACTCATGCCTATAAAAACTTGAATATGAATGAAGTCAAAAGCCATTTCCACATCTATGTGACACCCCTGATCATTCCAAAGATCTGCCTGTCCCAACAGCACCAGCATGCAATGAAGCAAGGTGGGGAAAAAAAGAAGAGAGCCTCAAGGCAATCAGACCTTAATCCTTTTGGATAATTTGTGAATAAAAAGGAGCAGCACGATGCATGTATGGAATTGAATGAGTATCCTGAGGCCTGTGGTATTCTACCTGAAGATCTTTCTCTCATATGGAAAAACATGTGCCTTTGGGTTGGATCACCGGTTGCTTGGGACCAGATACAGATGGAAAGCTGCTCACTGGCAATTGTATGCTCTGAAAAAAATCTAGAACAAGGTTTTCTGGATCTTCTGAGTAAAGATGTGTGGTACTAGACACACAGTTGTCTTTGGTTTACAGAAGCAGCTTGCGTGTGTGTAGGTCAGCCAGCCTCCAGAGTGTGCCCAGAGACATACAAACTCATGCTCTGAGGCATAAACAATGAACATCAACAAAAACCCCACCCAAAAGGAACTTGTAATTTGGCTGCTTTTGTCCTTTCAGTAAAGGTCAGTGTTTCTGTACTGTGACTCCAGTCCCCTGTGCTGAGGCAGTGCACAGGAGCCCATCGCTGGGCTATGCTATGAGACAATCTCTGCCTGTGCCACAAGGAGCTGGAGGTTCCATCATTTCCTCACATCTGTCTTTGGTTACTGGGGGGGGGGGAAAGCCCCAACCTTTAATTGTACACAAAGCTCTGTTTGCAATGCAGGTGCAGCAATGTCAAGCCTTCACACCTAGTCCAACCTGTTATCAAAGACATGTATGTCAACAGGAAGCTCTTAGTGTAACAAACCAGAGTGAAAAGTGGAAGGTGTTCAGGGCTGCAGTTCAGACAGTCTTCTTTAGGCAGCAAAAATATCTCCTTTTTACTAGTACCTCACACAGTCAAGCAGCCAGAGTTAGCTTCAGCCAAGTCTGCTTTCTCTTTGATCTCTGTGCTGCCTGCTATTATAAGATACAGAATTATCACCACCTCCTCCTCCTCCCTCAGGCTGTTTCAGAAGTTTACAGATGCAAACTTTCAAATCAAACAGTTTATGTTCAGCTGCTTTCCCCTCACTCCCTACCATTTCGAGCCAGCCACAGAGAAGCTCACAAAAGAGAGGGGGAAAAAAAGAGTAGAGCAAAACCACTTAGCAGATTTTGGTTTTTTTTTTTTTTTTCTATGAAATAGTGATTTTTACTCTTTAATATGGAGCTGTGATGGTAGCAAAGTCACTTTGCAACTTGCATTTCAAATTGGGCACTTGTATCCTGGCACTGCTCACAGCAATGATTGTTCCTAAGGAATTCAGGAAGCTTAATTGGTGTGTCCGTGCTTTTAGTTGTGTGCAGGTGTATCTGCAGCCTGTGCCATCAGCTCTGGCTGAAGCACCAGCTCGACAATAGCAACGCTGTGTGGGGAAATCAGGCCTAGTATGGAATTGCATATTGACATTTTCACCAAATTACTGCTTGTTTGGGGTTTTTTTTTTAATTCTTTCACTAGAATTATTAAAGATGTAACCCACAGAGCCTCCTTTACAAAGCGCAGATCCACTCTGCTGTTGGATTTCATTACGATTCTTGAGCACGTTGTAGCCTTGCAAAGCCATGGCACTGGAAATAACTCCAACTCCAGCTTGGGAGGTTGGTATGAAAAATAATGGGAAAATAAGGCTTTAAACATTTTATTTTCAGAGGGAAGAGCTGCTGCCTTTTTCTTTGCCTGGGATTTGAAGCAAACTGATGTGATAGCCTGAAAGCTTTGTCATTTCCCAAACGCGTCTTCCATTACCGATGACACTGCTAAACTCGGCTTCTAAATCTTCTGATCTTTAAGGTTCTGTGAGTGTAGGCAACTGCCAGGGAAGCTGCATAATTCAGCAGTGAAGTCATGCCTGATTCATTGACTGTTAGTTATCACAGAATTATTTCTGCAGTTCCTAAAGATGGTAATCCTGGTGGTAAACGCTGATGGGAAGTCAGCAGCCTGGGATCAGGAATGAGGTGATCAACATTACATGCTGGAGCAAAATGTGCTAGAAGGCATTCCATTGAGGAATATCTGTTTAACACAGGCTCCCTTTAAAAGCTCTTTAAGCCAATTTTTGGAAGTATTTCTTTTAACCAATTCATTCCTTTAACAAGTGTGAGAATACTTCATAATTCCTTTCTGTTTCTCCCCCATTAGTGGATATGGGTTTTGACTGTCTTTTCCTTGTTCCTCCCTTCTCTCCTCAGCCTTCCTTATTTTGGTTGATTAGTGTAATTTAATTAAAAGATGCTCAGGAAATCCTGTGTGTGTGGTGCAGGTGGTTGATAGGGGCTTCCCACACTCAGCTCCCCTGTATCTCAGTTGTTTAACTTGTGTATTCCTGTCCTTGAACTCTTCTGAGCTGGCAGTCCTGGGCTCCAAGCAGTGACAACCTAACCTGTATTGTGGCTCTGAGAGGATGACGAATGGCAGCTGGAGCCTGGTTTGGGAACAACTGCATTTATTTTTGCTTGAAACATAATCTGTGCCTCCTCCCTCTCTCTTTCCCCCAGTGTTTTGAACAGAGCACTCAGGGAAGGAGAAAAGAGAAGTTTGGCTGCCACTTGTTCACTTTGAGTTTAATTCAGCAGTGTCGGTGGCCCTGGCAGACAGGGTAGCCCTGGTAGCTGGGTGCTGTGGAGCTCTGTGTGTGAGGTGTGCTCTGTGTGCTGCACAGAACTGGCTGTGGCAGCTCAAGCAGTGATTACATCCATACTCAGTGATGGTGTTCTTTCATTGTGAGATAGGCAGTGGGTAGTGCCTGGCTTTGTGGAAAGGGTCGTGTCAGAAATGAGAGCAGGCTTTAGATTTTTATCCCCAGCTTTCAGTGTTTCCAGGATTTGCCCTGAACTGTAGCACTATGTGCTAGAGCTGTCTTTGTACAGGGTACAGATGGCATCATCAAAACTTACTGCTGGTCTGAGGGTCTTGTGCAGTAGAAATGGTGCTAATCTGAACAGAGTCTGGGTGCCTAAGATTAAGTTTTTTACTCTGACCTGAAAACAATGTCTTGTGAATTACTTCAGTGCCAAAGCTGAAACTGAAGTTGAACATACCAGAGAAAAACCCAGCAGCTGTCAGGGTATAATGAACGGAGCTGCAGGAAGGGAGGGGGTGATTAGCACAGCAGAAGTGCAGGTAAGTATGATGGATATGTTTCTTAGGAACCAGCCTGCAGAAAGCTAGATATGAAGATGCAAACCAAACTGAGAAGCTTCATATACTCTCCTGAGAGGCATTAGAAACATCTAACACATCCACTTTTCTGAATCACTACTTGGCATGCTGTAAATCCACTCAGGGCAGGCACATGCTTTGAAGTGCATAGACACATCAGAACTGGGCAGTTGAAACGCTCTCCTCAGCAAAGCACCAATAAAAGAAGCATGCTAAACGAGGAACATATATGAACTGAGAAACACAGTAGAGGTTTTATTCTTAGTAACTCTGCCAGTGCTGGTTGACCACAATGTTTTTGCAGTTTACAGCAGTTGTACTTGCGTTTGTTCTCATGGTACCTCAATAGTGTTGTAAGCTAATAAGGGATGTTAATTTGTACTTCCAAAGTTTTCTTTGTAGGAGAGACTTGGTAAATGATCTGGGCCTGCTGAACACAAGGCTGCAAGTCTGGCTGTAACACTGACCATGCACAGAGCGTTCATTCCAGTTGCTAAGCAGGGCTGAGCTTTCGAGCACTTGAGAAGGAAGATATAAAATTAAGCTCTAACTGAAGAAATTGAATATAGCCATTCATTTGGAACATGTGCAAAAGATTATCGAGAAAAGGCTAAAAAGGAGCTTGATTTCATCTTTTAGTTAAAGTTTTGAGTGAGCAAATGCTGGAGTTCAGTTTTTAAGATGTGTGATTGAAATTTTTCTTTAAAAAATTACTGAATGAGAGCCTTAGGACAGGGAATTGTGACTGATGCCCTTGGCTGATTTTGTAGAGAATACCCATTTTTTGCTATCCTTTAGTGAAAAATGTTATACAGATTATCAAAATGCATTAAGTCCTGAGAAGGAACTGATAGCAAAGCCCAAAGCAGTCCTGGACTGCTTTACTGTGTGCTTTGATGAGCAATGTTTAATGTTCACCATTTGTTTTGTAGCAGAATCCTATTTTGTGGCCTCAGGCAGAGAACTGTACCTGAACTGTGTGCCTCTTGCTCTCGCTTTTGTCTGGCTATGAAAGAATTGTTGGGTCACCTGTGCCTCCTCCAGTGCTTCTCCTCCTTCCTTTCTACATCAGCAAGAGCTTTTCAAAGCAGTAGCCTCAAGTAAAGTAGTAATGGGCTTGATTTTTAAAGTCTTGCTTTTAAGGAAAGGGTTTGTCTGTGACTCTTTGCATACTTTCTGCTGGCATTTACCACCACCATGCTTTCTGGGTAGATGTCTGAAGCGGTATGTACATTGTGTAGGACCTATAGGTGTATGCTTAAGGTTAAGCACATTACAAATTGTATCCTTGCTGAGCAAACAGCTTATGCATCTCCTTAAATCTAATTAAAGTTAATGGGATTGGTGAGATGCTAAGAATTAAGCACATTCTTAAATACTTTTCTGAACTGAGGCTTTAATCCTTTTGAGCTGGTATTTCAGGCAGTTCTGCAAGCAGAATGGAATGAGCAACTTGTTGCTGTAAATGTCTCATAACCATGGTAAACCCTTCTGCATGAAGGGGATTGATTGAAGAGTTATGTAGCTGGTTTAGTAGAGATTAAGAGCATTTTTATTGTAGAGGTAAACTCAGGTTTGGGTTTTGTCTTTTGTTTGTTTGGTGGGGTTTTTTTTGCTGTGGAGAAAAGGTAAAAATTCAGGTTCAATTCAAAGCCTGACTTGAAATCAACAAAACCCTGTCTGCAGTGCCTGAGAAATAATTAACTTCTAATGGTTATTCTGAACTAGTGTACTGTTAGCTTTGCAATCAGAGCAGTTCACTGACTGCTGAATTGAAGACAAGCCAATCAAAGCTGCTTTCCCTGTCACACATACTTGTGTTAATCCTACTACAAGAGACCAAGCAGAGTCACAGTAGGTGTTAGGAATTGTTGAAAAGTTCAAAGTGTGCGTTCTTGGTAGGATGCAGGGACTCCAGGGTGCTCAGGCTTTGGAAGGCTGGTGGTGCAGCCTTCCAGAAGGGCTCTGTTCCTTTTGACCTGGTTCAGAGGTACTGTCATATTTGATAGGAAGAAGGCTGTGGAGAGCTAAAAGGAGCAACTAGTAGCCAATGTGTATACCTTATTTTAACTGAGTCCACTGCAGTCATTGTCATGGAAAATCCACACTTCACAGAAACTGAAGAAGGAAGAAAACCACATAGACCATCTCAGCTAATGCTCATGCCAAGGCAAGCTTGTGTCCTGCTGTGTTTTCCTCTGGTGTTAGACTGTCCATTTTTACCTGACTCAACTGATAATGCATTTCCTAAGAGTCTGTTTTACAGTCGAGTAGATTATACTGTTAGGAAACATTCTGTTGCTCTGTAAACTGAATTTAACTTTGTTTAAATTCAGGCCATTACAGTGAGACAAATCTCCAGGAACTTAAGCTAAGTAGTTCCCATCTCTGTTCTTGGCAGATTATACCATTTGGGTACCAGTCAGTCCAACAATTGGGCTATTAAAGACACAATGCTGCTGCATAATTATTTTTTTCCAATGCAAAAATAAAACCAGCCACAGCCCTGAATGCCAGTTGAGTGTTCATCAACCTGGTGGTTTTCCATTGTAACTATGTAAAAGTTTGTGTCTGAAGTCAGCCCCATGTTTTAACAGCTCTTGTGGCTCAGCTCTGCAGCCTCTACCTGCTGCATGTTTGGTTTAAAGGTTGCAGCATACACACAGTGGCAGGAATCAGAGAGAGGACATGAAGTTGCAAGCAGGAGTAGTTTGGTGATTTGGTTTGTGGCTTTGGTTTACTGAGGTTTTTCAATGCGTAGATTGGGCTGTTTAGTGTTGATCCAGGTGTTAAAAAGCATTGCAGCTCCTTTACAATAGCCTGGAACATTAAAAGAGCCATAAACCTGACTCTCTGGCATATTCCCACCTTAGGGAGATCTATGTAAACTCTGCAGCATCTCTGGCCTATAGGTATGGACGAAGTGTTGAAAGAAGAGGTAAAACAAACAGTGGTGGATATTGCTGTCACCTCAGCAGATAACCTTCAACAACTGGCCTTGCCACCAAGCTCTATCTAGGATGAAGGGATGCACTAACAAAGCCCAGAGTGTAGTTCCCAAACTGTGTTTAGTTCAGCCCCTAGCTGCAGGAGAATGGGAAGTGATTCTGTGAGGTCTGACAGATCTCTGAGACACAGGTGGCAGACACAAGGGCAGGGCTTACCTCTCATAAGCCAGTCTTACTTGCCTGAGCAAGCTGCATGGACAGCTGGAACAGGCCTGGCCACTCAGCTTTTGGAGGTGCTCTTTTGCACTATGTGACATGACTGTGAGCAGATAAAGGTGTCTGAAGTCATATTTCAAAGGTGCTTTCTTGAAGAACCCCTCCAGTGTTTGAATACCCTTGAAACCATGGCTCTGGCTTACTTTGTCTTGTGGGTGCTCATTTTCAAATGTATGCCTCCGTACCTAAGACAGACCCAGCATTGTATTTCCTTGCTAGAGAAGGGAGAGGTGATTATTGTGGAGTCAGGAAGACAGAATGAGAGCTTGATAAGAGCCCTGGAGATGGGAGGCCGGTGTCGCAGTGTGTCCTTGCTGCCTCCCTGCTGATTACTGCTTGAAGTGGCCCCATCTTAATTAGAGGCTTCCTGGCAGCTGTAGATAACCTTCAAGGTTGTAGTGCCTCATTTTTATTACCTTTGGCTCTCTAGCCTGTTATAAACAACGTGTCTCATTACAAAATGAAAGGCTTTGTCCTCCAAACTTAGACTTACATTAAATTTACCCTCCATATTCTGAAATGTCTTTGGCTGAACCTTTTCCTTTCCTTTTTGCTGTGTGTTTTTCCAGTACTTTTGGTGGAATAAGCGTGCTTGATTTAGGTATTTGTCTTTGCAAGAGCTGATTTATAACTGTGCTTTACGAGTACCGTCTTTAGATGGAAAAAAAGGTCAGCTGAGAAAGCTTCTTGCAGCTGATCTGTAAGGAGCAGAACGCTGTGGAATTGCTGGAATGTACATCTGAGCTGCTGGAGTTGGTGGCAATGCTCTGTTGTTTCTGTGGGAAGAGGAAGGTTGAATCAGCACTGCAATTACATGAAAAGGTCCATAGCCCATCCAAGGTGGTGCTATAGCAGTCTCTGAAAGCATGGCTGTAGTTAAGCATCTGCAAGCACTTCTATTATAAAGTCTGATTTTATAGCCCTGGTAGCTTGACCAGAGAAATTTGCCCTCAGCAAGAACTTGGCGCACAGACTGCTGTCAGCACAGGAGCCTAAGTTATGTATTTGTTATCTTCTCCTTCTTAAATCTAATTCATTTTAATTAGAGATGGGCTTTTGCTGCAGAGTTCAGATCCAAATCTCCAACTCTCCTCCCCCAGGTTTAGAGGATGTGTAGACTTGACACTTACTTTAGGGCCAGACTTTTGTTTAAATTCAGCTGGCAACAGTTAGGCAGTGAAGTAGTGTCAGATCCTTTTACAGTGTTCTTTCAAAGAGCAGGATTTTTGTCAGCAGTGTCCTTTCTTGCATTTAGAATGATGCCTTCAGAAATGCTCCATTTATTTGTTGAGTATTTTGTTTTGGAAAAAGAAAATCAAATGGTTTTTAGGTTTTGTTCTGTTTGAAAAGAGGATAAGTAGAATCATAGAACTGTTGGGGCTGGAAGGGACCTCAAGGATCAGCTAGTTCCACCCCGCCCCTGCCATGGGCAGGGACACTTCACACTACAGCAGGTTGCTCAGAGCCACCTCCAGTCTGGCTGCAAAAACCTCCAGGGATGAGGCTTCCACCACCTCCCTGGGCAACCTGTGCCAGTCTCTCACCACCCTCATAGGGAAGAACTTCTTCCCAGCATCCAGTCTGAATCTCCCCATTTCTAGTTTTGCTCTATTCCCCCCAGTCCTATCACTCCCTGACACCCTCAAAAGTCCCTCCCCAGCTTTTTTGTAGCCCACTTCAGATCCTGGAAGGCTACAATTAGGTCTCCTTAGAGTCTGCTCTTCTCCAGACTGAATAGCCCCAACTCCTTTAGGAGTTGGAAGGCTGATGTTGCAGCCTGGTTTGGCTTCCTGATAGAACCATAATCTGTACTGATGGTGTTTTGGCTCCTAACTCCTTGGTCTGAGTGATCCCTTTTAGCTCTGGCTATCTCTGGAAGCAAGATCAGGCTCTGCAGGATGATTACATGATTTGTATAAGCAGGGAGGAGACACAAGAAGTCCAAACTCAGAATGAAAACTGGTCCATGTTGTGTCAGGCAACAAGAAATGCTTTTTAATGTAGATTAATAGCAAGAGGAGGTCTGAAGAAAACATTGGACCAGTACTTGTTGAAGACAGTCACCTGACTAGCAGGGGTGAAGAAAAAGCAGAGGCATTCAGTGCTGCTTTTGCTTCAGTCTTTAATAATGCTGACAGACCTTGGACTGCCTGGTCCCTCCCGAGTCAGAGGACTACAAGTGCAGGGGTAGTGACTTGCCATTTGTGGACAGTGAGATTGTCAGGGACCAGCTCTATCAGCTGGTCACAAGTCCATGGGGCCTGATAGGATTCACCCCAGAGTGCTGAAAGAGCTGATGAATGTTATAGCAGGAAACATCTCCATCAGCTACCAAAGGTCTGGGGAGGCTGTATACTTGTCATATACAGCTCCTTTATTTCTTTCACTAATAAATAACCTGCTTAGAAAGTGTCTTGTATTAATCTTAGGACTTGGAGTTCCTGGAGTATCAAGCCAAGCAGGCAATGGCAAAGCACTCTGTATATTGCACTTCACCTTCTGCTTCCACCAAGGGTCATAGCATTAGCTTCACTGGCCAGTTACCAGGAGTTCACAATGCTCACTTCTCATTAAGGCATTTGTGATCCTAGTGTCCTTCCTTCCCTGTGCATTGACTGCACCAAGTTGAGCTGGTTTAGCATTAGAAGATTAATAATTGCAGCTGGAACCAAAGAGGGGTTTCTTCTGCCTACTAAGCCATTCCCGACGTGCTTTATCCATGGAATATGGCAGTGGTGTTCTTAGTCAGGATAATAGTGGTTTAAATCTGACATAAATCAGCAGTGTGCTTATTTACTAAACTCAAGCTGACTTCTCATCCCATGCCTTTCCAATTACGCCTTCATATGTGTCTTCATTTTACAGATTCTTCACTCTCCGTGCTGTCTCCATCCTTATTCCAGATTACTTTGGAGCTGGAGACAGTTTAAAGACAAAAAAGGTCTCCCTTAGATAATCCTGTGATAAGGTCTGGGTTTGCTCTCTTGTTCCTGCCTTTGTTTCCTGTCACTGCAAATACCACTAGGATGTTGTACAAAACAAAGGCAGGCAAAAATTACTAATATTCCCTGTATTGAGTAGCCCTTACATCTTTAATTACTGTATAATTGCTTAATTGCTATATAAAGGGCAGTCTTCCATAGAAGTTCAGCCCTGCTTTTAGGTCATGGCAGTGGTTGCTGTGGCTATGGGACTGGGATATTGCCCAGTCGTGTGTTTTGCTGTGGCCAAAGGC
Organism: Melanerpes formicivorus; assembly: GCF_026170545.1. Classification (NCBI taxonomy): domain Eukaryota; kingdom Metazoa; phylum Chordata; class Aves; order Piciformes; family Picidae; genus Melanerpes; species Melanerpes formicivorus. The sequence goes on along the minus strand of NW_027142368.1, from coordinate 14,099,947 downwards.
TTGAGAGCGGAGAAATCAGAAGAAATGAAGAGCCTGCTTTCTCACTATGATTCATGTTGAAGAGGAAAGTTTGTAAGTGCATACACAGAGCCAAGTGTCTTCTAAATATTTGGGGCCTGTGTTATCATTCTAATGCCGAAGGGGGTTTAGATTGATTTTGCAAAATGAAATGAGCACTTTGATGAGAGTCACATTCCAAAGCTGCTTACTCAGGCGTACTGCAAGCAGGGAATTTCTTGCCGTACATCCTCTTTACTGAATGTTCAGTCTATTCATATTAAATAGATCAGGGTGATCAGAACATGGCATGAGAAAATACTTGAGATGCACACGGCTCTTACGCTGGGAATACATCCTATTCCCAGCATAAACAGGAGCAGACCAGAGGGGTTCCTGAAGCTCTGCAGGATGGCACCATAGTGGGGGGTTGAAAGTGACCACTGGAGATCATCCAGTCCAACCTCCCTGCTAAAGCCACAATAGGTTGCCCAGGATTACAATCATAGAATCAATAAGGTTGGAAAAGACCTCAGAGATCATCAAGCCCAACCTATCACCCAACACCTCATGACTAGTAAACCATGGTACCAAGTGCCACATCCAATCCCCTCTTGAACACCTCCAGGGACTGTGACTCCACCACCTCCCTGGGCTGGACACTCCAATGGCCTACAACTCTTTCTGTGAAGATCTTCCTCCTCACCTCAAGCCTAAACTTCCCCTGGTGCAGCTTGAGACTGTGTCCTCTTGTTCTGGTGCTGGTTGCCTGGGAGAAGAGACCTGTCTACAACAAATATCCAGGTGTGTTTGGAATCTCTTCAGAGAAGGAGACTCCACAACCTCTCTGGGCAACCTTCTCCAGGCTGTTACACCAAGGAATTTTTTCCTTCTAGTGAGGTAAAGATTTGGGCTGCTAGCACTGCTGTCAAACTGCCACCTTCTCACTGTGTGCTGTGCACCCTTGTAAGGTGATGGTGGAGTTCCCATTAAATGTCTAATGTCTAAATGTCTATCCAAAATAATAAAACCTAACAAATAAGTTAAATAGTAAAACCAAATGCATAAGTAGGCATAAAGTGCCTATATGTTTGACCTCTAAAGGTGACAGTTGAATTAAACTGTTTATACTGAGCAAAGTCCTTATGATCAAAGGCAGCTGGCCTTGAGTTTCTCATAGTGGGTTGATCTTAAGGGTTGTTTTATGTTACTTGTCACTATTGCTCTTTTATTTCTGTGTTCCTTGCTACCCTGGCTATAGTAGCTTGTATTTTTCCTCTCTGGTTTCAAAATACAACATCAAGTGTGTTTGGACTTTGATACCCCATGCATATGTATTTATTAATGGAGTTCAGTCTGTGTGTGCACAAAGAATCAATATTTTTTACCTCTGCTGAGCCACTTTAAAAGCCTAAAGCTCTATGGATGGTTAGCCAAAAAAGAGGCACCTGGAGCTTTGGTGAGAGTTGTTAGCTGTTGGAATGGGCTGCCCGGGGAGGTGGTGCAGTCACGGTCCCTGGAGGTGTTCAAGAGGGGATTGGACGTGGCACTTGGTGCCATGGTTTAGTAGTCATGAGGTCTTGGGTGACAGGTTGGACTTGATGATCGTTGAGGTCTTTTCCAACCTTATTGATTCTATGACTCTATGAAATAGTCCAAAAAGCACCACAATCACTTTACAGTATTTCATTTATCTGGACATCAGAGAGCGGGGTGTAGACAGTGTTCAGTTCTCATCAATTAATTGTGCTTGATCCTCCCTGGACAGCAAAAGCTGAGGTGAAAATATTTGCCTTTGTTATTCTATTTAATTTTATTTTCCTTTTCAAGTCCTTTCTTTCTTCCCCAGCAGGGAAGTAGCACTCATTCATTAGTGGCAATGCTGCCTCAAAGCAATATGTGCTAAAACATTAAGAATCCAAAAATGTGATAATTGTCACGTTATTAATAAACATTGCCCTTAAGAGCTTTGTGGAAAAGATCTTTGTTACCAAAGCACTTGTGCTTTTTTTTTTCCCCCAGAGTGAGCTGTTCACCAGATTTCTCTCTGGTATGTTTTTTATGTTGCAGTATTTGAATATTTAGAGAAAAACCAAAACAAAATCACCACACTGGAGGTGTTTCACTGCCTTTTCAGTGCAGCTTCCCTCTGAGGAACGCCACCTTCCTGGGCTGTGCCATTCATGTCATTCCTCTGAAAGATGTTAGTGAATTTTAAAGTCATTGTGAGGTTGAGTTGGCATTAAAGAGCCTTGATTCTATGGAAGTAAGTAGTAAATGGAGTCATATTTGCTCCATGCATGCAGGAGCATTCACAGTTTTGACAGTAGCTTGTTTTAGTACAACTGAAGGTTGTAAATATTCTTTCTCTTTAGTATTAGAATAGAATAGAATAGAATAGACCAGACCAGACCAGACCAGGTTGGAAGAGACCTTTAAGATCATCGCATCCAACCCATCAACCAATCCAACCCACCTAAAGAACTAAACCATGGCACCAAGCACCCCATCCAGTCTCCTCCTGAACACCTCCAGTGATGGTGACTCCACCACCTCCCCAGGCAGCCCATTCCAATGGGCAATCACTCTCTCTGTATAGAACTTCTTCCTAACATCCAACCTAAACCTCCCCTGGTGTAGCCTGAGACTGTGTCCTCTTGTTCTGGTGCTGGCTGCCTGGGAGAAGAGACCATATGTTTTATTGAGAGGTTTATTTACTTGGAGACACAAGTTAATGATGGTGGCTGGCAAACCAGACTGGAATGGAAGGCCTTTGGGGTTTCCTGCAAGGTTTACCTTTGGTTCAGTGTCTTGGGTATATACCCTCTCTTCCCCCTCAAGTGAAAACTGCTAAATCATACAGTGAAATGAAGTGGTGAGGAACTGCTCAGCCATGTCCCATCAAGGTGGTTTCCCTTCCTGCTCGTTAGCACTGGATGCACATTAAAAGTCATGGAAAAGAATGCACAGATGAGCTTCTCAGAACAATAAATGACACCATCTTCTTTGGATTTTTCCCAGTAAAAGTAAAATTAATTACAATTTAATTTGCTCCTAATAGCCATGTATTTGCATTCAAACAGACATCCCCCTCTGCATCGTGGTTTTTGTTTGGCATAGAAGATGCCAGCTAGACGCTGCTGGGAATATTTTGATCCCCAAGGTCTATATGAATCCTTTCTTGCTAAAAGCCACATTTCTATAATATTTATGATAAACCTGCCATGCTGTTGTCACATTGTTCCTCTTGTGGTGTGAGCAGTTCTGGGACTTCTGCCAGCATTGTTCCCTCCATTCAAACAGGAAACGTGCTACGAAGTGTCCTGCTCTGGGGTGAATATCCTGCTGCTTCTTCATCAGCCTGGCTTTGGCCATCCATAACCCAGCTGTGTGATGCCATGCAAGGAGCAGTAGCCAATATGTGGCCTGTCAGGTTTACTGACATTATATTTGCAACTATAACTTTAATTGTATGTGTATGTAGAAAGTGGGGGGGAGGGGGGGGAAGGCTTGATCGTTTTAATTGTGCCTTGAACCTCATTTTAAATAGGAGCCAGACCATCAAAAGAGTTTGTGTGGCTTAAGCTCCACAAATAATTAGGTAAAAACTGAATGAGGCTGAAGCTTTGAACGTGTCCAGAGAAGGCAACAAAGCTGGGGAGGGGTTTGGAGCACAGCCCTGTGAGGAGAGGCTGAGGGAGCTGGGGTTGCTTAGCCTGGAGAAGAGGAGGCTCAGGGGAGACCTTTTTGCTGTTTACAGCTACCTGAAGGGAAGTTGTAGCCAGGTGGGGCTTGGTCTCTTCTCCCTTCTACCTGTGACAAAAGGAGGACACAATCTCAAGCTGTGCCAGGGGAGGTTTAGGCTGGATGTTAGGAAGAAGTTTTTCACAGAAAGAGAGATTTGCCATTGGAATGTGCCGCCCGGGGAGGTGGTGGAGTCACCGTCACTGGAGGTGTTTAGGAAGAGACTGGATGGGGTGCTTGGTGACATGGTTTAGTTGATTAGATAGTGTTGGGTGATAGGTTGGACTTGATGATCTCTGAGGTCTTTTCCAACCTGGTTAATTCTGTATTCTGTTCTGCAAATGTCATTAGTCTTTGAGCCTGAGTAACTGAGAAATATTTGTAGGTATGGAGAAGAGCCTTGAACTCGCAGCGTGTTTGAAATGTGTGTGGATCGCCTTGCTCAGACGAGTGTCCATTCTAGGGGTGTTTCATCTATGAAATCTCTGTTCCAATTACTAGGCTTAAAAATAATGCTCCGTCAAAGGGGATTTATGTACAGCACAAACAAATCAGTTTGCAGATTGTTTTTTCCTTGCACGCTTTTCAATTTTAATTGGTGCTGTGTTCTTGGGGGTGGGTTTTATTTTTTCACTCTAGCAAATGGCTTGAGTGCTTTACTCTTGTGTCTGTGGTTTCATTTCAAATGCAAGTTCTATTTTAGCTCTGAGTGATCTGGAGGATAGCAAGAATAATTTGATAACACTAGTCTCTGATGAGAGCATTTAAATTTTAAGTGTTTCCATTTCAGGGCTGTGAAGTACATCTGGTTAATTTACATGTTGCACTTGAATGCATCATTTATGAGCTTCTTGAACCCAACTTTAACAGCTCTCATAAAATTATGCCAAATTTGGGATTGTTTTTAGCATGTGTTAGGATCTACCTGCAGTAGTGATGGCTTTTGTATATACAAGTAAATTACTTCAGTTCATTGTGGCATCCAAGTTAAAATCATATAAATAAGGATACTGCTAATAGTAAAGCTTGCACACATCAGCATGAAGTTCAACACAACTAACAGGGAATTCTTTCAACTTCCAGTCCATGGGGCCACTGAAGTTTGTATAGTCAAGGTGCTGTGATTAGTTTAGAGATCTCAGATACTTTTGGAGCAGGCTGCCATATTCCCCAACACCAAGGGAGGTTTTGGCTGGATGTTAGGAAGGAGTTCTTCACAGAAAGAGAGATTGGCCATTGGAATGTGCTGCCCAGGGAGGTGGTGGAGTCACCATCACTGGAGGTGTTTAGGAAGGGACTGGATAGAGCACTGGGTGCCATGGTTTAGTTGATTAGATGGTGTTGGGTGATAGGTTAGACTTGATGATCTCAAAGGTCTTTTCCAACCTGGTCTAGTCTATTCTATTCTGTTCCATTCCGTTCCATTCCATTCCATTGCATCAAACACAGCTGTAGATTGTGTGTGTTGGGGGAGAGGCAGCACTTTTGTTTGAGCAGAGGAAGCCCCAAGCCACTGCATTTCTGCCAACTCTTTTGTAGTAGACCTTCCTATTTTATCTAGTCCTCCTTCCACCAGAGAGCTCCTGCTCTTCTCTGTCTTGTCCTAAAGCATCAAGAAGTGGAAAATCGTACCTTTCCCTTTTATCCCTCTTACTACAAAGTTATTTGTTCTCTAGTTTGTCATCAAATCACCTGGGATATAACCAGCATCTGCAGGTTCAGGTACAGCAGTATCAGCTTTGCTGAACTCAAAGGAGGTTGAATGATGGTGAAAGAGCTACTCTATCATTGAAACTGAGTGCAAGTTCAAATGCTTATCTGAATGTAAAAGGGTTTGGGGAAAATGCAAAGCAGGTCAACTACAGCAGGGTGTCACAGGATGCTCTGAAGTGCAAGACACTTGCTTGTAGCACGTTCAAGTTGTGCTCATAGTCCTGGAGCTCTGCCATTAGCAAAAGAAAAAAAGATAATATTCAAGGGACAACAAACTGCATGGAAAACATTTGATCTATCTTAAGAACAAAATATAATGCAGGAAGCCCTATGCTTAAAAATAAATATTTATCTACTAGCAATAATTTCTCCACACACCAACCACTTGCTGTTCTGTTGAGCACTTGTTTCACTTTATCATTTAAGATAAACCAATTGACCTGTTAGGTGTTGTATTAAATGCTGGCTTTTTCTTTTTAAATGACTCTAAAATTTCAGTCACTTTCAGTGATCCACCTCCAATAAGCAGCTCAGCTTCTTCATTGTTCATACTTCCAGATCAGTAGCACATATTTTGATCATTGAACGCTCATATGAAAAGCCTGGGAGGGTTCCAGAGTTTAACACTCTGGTGGGTCCTTATGAAATTAACTACAGAAATTAAAACACCCTTTTTTTCCACCCCCCACCCCCCCTTTTCCTGGTGTGCAGCATTATCTGCCTATTGAGAAAGAAAAAGCTTTCAGAGCAAATATGCTTAGACTTGTTTAGCCTCTATTTCGCAGCTTCTATCTAAGAAATTCAATGGGGGGAGTGGGGGGGGAGGAGTCTTATTTTTATCTTTAAATTTGTTGAAGTCGTCATTCTGTTTAGAGTCAGACAAGCCTGAGGTCTAAAGTTACATGAATTTGGTCAAACTGACCCTGAATTCTTGACTGTAAACACCATAAATCTTCCCAGCAATAATTAGTTTCACATTGTAAAGGCCATGCTGTGAAGGGTAATCCCTCATGCAACAAGTTAAGTTTCTAATTTGTTTTCCATAGCACAATGAATTCCAAAAGCTTTCACCATGTTTCTAGCGAGTCATTTATCAGCTTCATAATAAAGCAGGGAAGGGACATCGCAGATCATCTGCAGCGGGAACCAAGCGCCGCGTATCCCTACGGCAAGAGGCGGCAACAGTGCCCCAGGGCTACAGTGTGGTTGTTTGGGTTTTACTTTCATCATTTGCTTTGTTTCATAGGATTTTTTCATCTGAAAAAAAATCTCTCTGAAAAGTAATCAAAGTGTGTAAGTTGAGCCCTGAGGTTGAGTTTCTCTTGTTAATTTTCATCTAGAGAGTATATCAAACAGACCTCAGACGTGCCAGTCTCCTAAGTCTCTCCTGAAACACAACTTTGCAGTATAGACTGTGTGGACTTTTGCTTTATAGAGTGATTAAATAGTTGGTATGATTCCTCTCCAGGCAGGTTTCAGTGCTTGGTTTGACAGCATATATCTCTAGAGCAGACATTTGAACTGCAGCTTTTAAATCACCGCTAAACTCAGGGCCATTCTTCATCCCATTTTGATTCCATCGAGACCTTCTTTACCTTTTTTTTCAGTATGTCACGTTCTTTCGAGTTTGTTTTGGTTTGTTTTCAGGGGGGTGGTGTCAAAAACACTTGGCTGTGTTTAAGGATTTTTTTAAGGAAGGGGATTTGGGGGTTTTGTTTAGTTTGGTTTGTGTTTTTGTTGTTGCTCCTGGTCGTTTGAGTCTGGTTTTTGGTTGGTTTTTTGTCTGCTTTTTTGGTTGCCTTTTTGGCTTGCTGTTTTGGGTTGGGTTTTGGGTTGATTTTTTGGTTGCTTTTTGGGTTGGGTTTTGGGTTGCTTTTTGGGTTGGGTTTTGGGTTGATTTTTGGGTTGCTTTTTTGGGTTGCTTTTTCGGGTTGCTTTTTGGGTTGTGTTTTGGGTTGATTTTTGGGTTGCTTTTTTGGGTTGATTTTTGGGTTGCTTTTTTGGGTTGATTTTTGGGTTGGGTTTTTGGTAGCTTTTTTGGGTTGGGTTTTGGGTTGCTTTTTGGGTTGATTTTTGGGTTGCTTTTTTGGGTTGGTTTTTGGGTTGCTTTTTTTGGGTTGATTTTTGGGTTGCTTTTTGGGTTGGGTTTTGGGTTGCTTTTTTGGGTTGGGTTTTGGGTTGATTTTTGGGTTGGGTTTTGGGTTGCTTTTTTGGGTTGCTTTTTTGGGTTGCTTTTTTTGGGGGGGGTGTGTGTTTTGTTTTTAACTCAAGTGAATGTCCCTTTAAACGTTACTTTGCTTCTCTGGTGAAGCAAAAGTCACTTCAGCCAAACAGCTAAAAGAAGTCAGCAAAAGCCCACATTAATCATGACATAGCTTTTTTGGAGCAATTTGGTTAGGTCAAAAGGAAAATAAATCTACCTTTCTGCTTCAGCACATGTGAATCATGAATTCCAGACCTCAGTCATTTTCTGTCTCCTCTTGGAGTTTAGTTTAAGAGACAGCAGCATGTTGAAAATGTTTACAGGGGAATCCTGTGGATGCCAGCCAGGAACACAACTGTGCAGATATCTCTGCAGTGAATGGGAGCTTGTTCTGTTCCCAGTTTCACTTGGGTACAGGAACCATCTCTAAACACATGCCTCTGTGCCAGATGCTCTGCTAAACAAATATGCTGTCCTGACATAATTTGTGTTGGGGATTATTAAAGCACTCAGTGGGTTATTAAAGGTTCATCCCATTCATCCGTTCTCTGCAATTTTGAAAGGAGTTGTGCAACTAAAACCTGTGTCATGAAACAGTAAAAGGGAAGGGGAGAAAAAAGAGCAAGAAAGAAAAGCAAGAAAGGCAGGCAAGCAAAATGAGGAGTAAATTGGACAGGATGAAGTATCCAGAGACAGTGTAGTTGACAAATGCTTCATGGATTTTAGTAGAAGACATGTTCTCCAGTACAACAGACTTCCTTTGAGGGCTTTCCAGCTCAAGAGCTTTGGTTCTTGCTCAAGTGACTTGCCTGAGAAAAAAAATATTCTGCTTATTTAATAGTAACCCAGTGTCAGTGACCATTATCTTCTCACCAGTTGTCATTTCAAAAGAGAGGTGTCTCTTTAGAAATTTAGAATAGAATAAACCTTTATTTAGAATAAACCAAACCAGGTTGGAAGAGACCTTCAAGATCATCGCGTCCAACCCATCAACCAATCCAACCCACCCAAACAGCTAACCCATGGCACCAAGCACCCCATCAAGTCTCCTCCTGAACACCTCCAATGACAGCAACTCCACCACCTCCTTGGGAAGCACATTCCAATGGGCAATCACTCTTTCTGTATAGAACTTCTTCCTAACATCCAACCTAAACCTCCCCTGGCGTAGCCTGAGACTGTGTCCTCTTGTTCTAGTACTGGCTGCTTGGGAGAAGAGACCATCATCCGCCTGTCTACAACCTCCCTTCAGGGAGTTGTAGAGAGTGATAGGTTGGACTCTATGATCTCAAAAGTCTTTTCCAACCTGGTCTGGTCTATTATTCTTATTCTTTATTCTTATTCTTATTCCTATTCTATCTTATCCTATCCCTATTCTATTCCTATTCTATTCCTATTCTATTCTTCAGTCAGAAAGCCTTGAGACATTGTCCTTTATTATCTGCATATCTGTTCTTCTTTGGAAGCTTTGAATTTTGAGGAAAAGTTATTTGAACAAACTACTTAAAGAATTTTGAAGCTCACAGTCCAGGCAAAGCCCTGAAGAAGGTACACCCATGGATTTAGTGTGAGGTCTAGGTTTCTCAGGATGAAGGTCTCGTTGGAAACTTGGTCATGACTTTCCAGGAAAGAACATCTCTTCCTCCTGGCAACAATGATAATCCCTACTGTTCATAGAATGTCATTTAAATAGCTTGGAGGTTTTTGGCTTGCTTGTGGCTGACTCTTGAGGAAGATTGTCTTCAGCTATAAATTGGGGGGGAAATTTTGCAGGGAAGTTCAGTCAGTAGAGCTAGTCAGCAATTTGATGTGAATTTCTGAGAGGGGGAGCTGTCAAAAAGGAAATCTGGCTTGTCTTCAAAAAGGCTTTTTGCAACACAGTCTGTTTTGATCTATGGCTCAACTAAAAAATAAAGGAAAATAAAAGATCTGAGATAGTTAAAATGTCCCTGTTGACATTTTTTTTTCCCCAATAAAAAGATCTTTTATGTTCAGGCAATGCTTTCTAACAAGTGAACCTATCTTGGAATTTAAAAACCAACTTTCAAAGTGCTTTGATAGACCAAAAGCTGGAGCATTGTTACTGTTCTATTTGAAAATCCTCTTTTGGTTTATTTTTTTTCCCCACCCCCCTTCTCCCCTCATCTTCTGAGATGGGAATGATTTCTGAAATCATATATGTTTGCACAGAACAAAAAGACTCTCTTTCACTCAGCTCCTGAATCTGTTCACTAGCTGAGGATCTGCCCTGTGCATTCTCTGAGCCCCTTGAAGTGTTAACCTGATATTCTGCTGAAGTGTGGCTTAGCTGTATCGCTTTCAAAGGAAGCAGGGCTGGAGGGTCACAGTCTGATGTCCACGCTCAAGTTGAAGCAGTGCCTTGTGCTGCCCAGCGGTCACTCTGATCTCACAGAAGCTGTTTATGGAAGAAAAACTTCATCAGCACAGATACCAACATCTTTTAAGAGCCTGACCTACAAACAGTATTTACCATCTCTGTGGATGAGATGCTGAAGTCACTGTTATTATGCTGCTTTATTTTCAGTATCAAAAGCTGCAAGGAAATAGAGCTTTTCCTCCACCCCCCTGCTCAGACAGACATGATGTTATTTGGGGGTTTTACTGTTGATTCTTTGACTGTATCTTCCTGTTGGAAGGTTTAATTTATGTGGAGCTTAACATTATATTAACTTTCAAATCATATTGCAAATAGGAGCTTATCATCTTTTGGCTTCAGTGGCAAATGTTTGTATTAGCCTGGAGAAAAGGAAGCTCAGAGGAGACCTCATTGCTGTCTACAACTACCTGAAGAGAGGTTGTAGCTAGGTGGGGGTTGGTCTCTTCTCCCAGGCAACCAGCACCAGAACAAGAGGACACAGTCTCAAGCTGTGCCATGGGAGGTTTGGGCTGGAGGTGAGGAGAAAGTTCTTCTTGGAAAGAGAGATTGGCCTTTAGAATGTGCTGCCCAGGGAGGTGGTGGAGTCACCATCGCTGGAGGTGTTTAGGAAGACTGGATGGGGTGCTTGGTGACATGGTTTAGTTGATTAGATGGTGTTGGGTGATAGGTTGTAATCCATGATCTCCAAGGTCTCTTCCAACCTGGTTAATTCTGTTCTATTCTGTTCTGTTCTATTCTGTTCTATTCTATTCTAGCATCTTAGGGGACGTTTCAAGAAAGCTGCTGGGTTGCAGTGGGTCTGCTTCATTGTAGACTCATAGGATTGTTTCAGTTGGACAAGCTCTGTAAGATCATCAGGTCCAATAATTATGGTGTGCTTGTGCTGGTGCTGAGGACTTGTTCTTTTGGGAGTAGCCCTCCTCTGAGGAGAGGACAGTTTGTGAAGTGGAGGCTTAGCCCTGGTAGTTTTGTGTCCATTTGCCATGCCACTGGCTCCCCAAGCCTTGCTGAAAACCATCAGGCTTGTCACTGAAGGAAAGCTAATACAAGGGAGCAAGCTTGGGAGGCTTTGCAGTGAGTTTTGGGGTACTTATTCTGCATTGATACATTTTGGCTTTTCAAAATCAACCACATGATGATTTGTTAAAATCATCCACACAGGCTGTGTTTAGAGCATGACTTAGTTCACCTTATGCTGTGAATGCAGTGGGGTTTTTGGAAGTATAGCTGGAAAAACTGAACATGCTGTGGTACAGCAGCTGTTTGTAATCAAGGAAATACGTTTAAAGGAGTCCTAGGACCTTTATAAACTATGCATGCAAATTACTGCTGGAATTGCTTTACTACAGTCCGTTGTGACTGCCATTGCTCTGGGTAACTGTTCAAACCCATTGTTATGAATTAATTACAACCATAATATAGCCTTTTGGTACATTGAACTTCTCCTGCAGCAGCTGATCAAAGGCCCATGCCTGCTCCGCTGCCACAGAGCAGGGAATAACTCATTTTTCATCTCCTGTTTATTTCTCTGGTGTGTATTTTTCCCCTAAAAATAGAATGCAGACTGTTTACTGAGGAGATGTGATTGGACATCAAATGTATCTCTGTGCTCTTTGCAGCAAGAACAGCTAGTGAAGTATTTGAAATGACTTGGCAAGGAAGTGAACTTCTGGTCCGTGGGCTTCAGCTCCCTTGGGAGTGTGCTGTTCATTTGTTAATACATCCAGCACATCGTTTGTATGGACGATGCCAGTTCCTGCTGTGTCTCTCTGTTTTCCTTTCATTTGCATGCAAACATGCAGTACTGGAGTTCTACAAATTTAACTGCTGTGATCCATGGGAAAAACTGGCTGCATTTGCATGCATAAGTATGCAGGGTTTCCAACAGGCAAAGTTGATATTAAAATGTGTGTGTATGTGTGTATGTACTCAGTGAACATCAATATGTACCTGAGAAATGAAAGCCAAGGTGTGTGTAACATGCATTTCTTCCCTTTCTGCTGCTTGTCCCTGAGTTGTGTGCTCTGTGGCTAAACTGGGCTAGAGAGCTCTTTTGAAAACATTCCCAAACAGTTGACATTGTTGCTGCTATTTTTAGCCAAAGCTCTACCACATTTATTCTTTCAGGCTGTTGTTTTTAACGGGCCAGGAACTAGTCCTGTGTGGATTTATGCAGGGAACTGAACTATACACATCTCTTGCCTGTTTGTCAGCCAGAAACAGGAGACCTGTGCTTGTAGGCAAATTTGATTCAGGACTGCTTCAGACTGGAGTAAGCTAGATTGAGATTAGGCATTAGGAGGAAATTCTTCTCCATGAGGGTGGTGAGGCACTGGAACAGGTTGCCCAAAGAAGTTGTGGATGCCTCCTCCCTGGAGCTGATCAAAGCCAGGATGGGTGGGGCCTTGAGCATCCTGGTCTAGTAGGAGGTGTCCCTGCCCATGGCAAGGGAATATGGAATGAGGTGATCTTTAAACTTGAATTTATAGAGCAAATCAACCAGCAGTCATCTGCTGGTAATAGCTAGGGAAACAATTAAAACTCAAATCAAAAGTGAGCAGGCTTGCAGAGTGAACTGCTAGTTGAGGCACAAATGGCTCCCAGCTAGCCATGAGTGAATTGAGTCTGGAAAGGGAGTAAATTATCTGACTGAGTGAATTTGAGGCTGCCCTCCCACAGGAATTCGAAGTGCAGAAACCAAACTGGTACTTGCTCTTGAGTCAGTCACCCATCTCTTGAGTCAGTCACCCATTCTAAGCTTTTATATCACAGTAGTATTTTAGAGGCATCAAAGTCTTAAATAACTTAATTCCAGCATTTTCCAGACCATTCAGATATTTTCTCTGTTGTTTCTTTATTTCTTTATATTCTTTCTTTCCTCCAGTTTTACTACTGGGTTATGAAATCATAGAATTGTTAGGGTTGGAAGGGACCTCAAGGATCAGCCAGTTCCAGCCCCACTGCCATGGGCATAGACATCTCACACTACAGCAGGTTGCTCACAGCCACAGCCAGCCTGGCTGCAAAAACCTCCATGAATGAGGCTTCCACCACCTCCCTGGGGCAACCTGTTCCAGTGTCTCACCACCTTCATGGGGAAGATATTCTTCCTAACATCCAACCTGAATCTACCCATTTCTAGTTTTGTTCCATTTCCCCCAGTCCTATCACTCCCTGACACCCTCAAAAGTCCCTCTCCAGCTTTCTTGTAGGTGCCCTTCAGATACTGGAAGGCCACAATAAGGTTTCCTTGGAGCCTTCTCTTCTCCAGACTGAACAGCCCCAACTCCCTCAGTCTGTCCTCATAGGAGAGGCATTTTGTGATATTTCTTTTGTCCTAGGCTACCTATCCTACATATTAAACTTTGTCATCTATGCAATAGGTTCAAATCAGGTATATAAATAAAGGGGTCAGTGTGAGCTTTAAAAAGGGAGGGGGGAAGAACTGTATAGAAAAGCAAACTATATTTCCCCCCCCCAGGCAGTCCCCCAGTGAGTGCTGGTGTACCACCCAGGCTTAAAGAACAGCCTTGCTTATGAGAGCAAAGGCAGCACAGAATCAAACAATGGTTCAATTTCATGCCTCATTTCAGACGTCGTTAAACATATTTGGTTTCACCTCATCTTCATCAAGGTCCCAGATTGAGACAGGAGCCCTGATTAATGTACACTGCAGCAAAAGAAGAAGAGAGGAAACTTCATAAATCATTTTTCTTTTCTGATTTCTTTACTTCTTTGCCTGCTGCTATGCAGCTTTTTAGTCCTCCTCTTTTTTTTCATCCTTTCCCAGAGATACCTCTTTTCTTGTGGGGTTTTTTTTCCCCCTCTTGTTGCTGCACAGGACATCACTCAGGGGTTAGACCCCTGGCAGAAATCAGCTTGGCCTTACAAAGCTGCCTGTGGTTGGTTCTTCTTCATGTTGCTGTCCTCAGGAGAATTTCTACGCTGCCTGACCGACCCCTTGGCACTATTCCTCTTTATTTTGCTTTACAAAAGGGTTGAACATCCCAACTGGAGTAACTTTGTTTACTTTTTTCTCCAGTACAGAAGAAAATAGCAGCACTTCACTTTCTGGGTTCTTTATTGTTCTTCCCTTATCTGTGTTTATAGCCAGTGGCCAAGGAGGGAAAAAAAAATACCTCTTTGGAGCTGTTCAGCTCATGGGGAAATTTCTGCTGGCTACACTGGAGACTGAATTTCCACTCTGTAGGTATTAGATGTGAGAAAGCCAGGACTCCTGAGTTCCCCATCATCCTTCCTTCAGGAATGTGCAGGTACTGCAGGCTCCAGGATGAAGCTACTCTTGACACCATATTAAATCCAAATTGGTGATCACTAGAGTGTGGTGTCCTATCTCAGAGTGTGGCTGGCATAGAATCACAGAATGTTTTGAGGTGGGAAGGACCTTCAAAGGCCATCTAGTTCAACCCCCTGAGGTCAGCAAGTACATCTGCAACTAGAGCAGGTTCTCAGGGTCCTATCTATCTGACCTTGAATGTTTCCAGGCATGGGGCATCTGCTACCTGGGCCAGTGTTTCACCACCCTCAGTGTAAAACATTTCTTCCTTAGATCTGGTCTGAATATCCTGCCTTCCAGTTTCAAACCATCACCCTTTGTCCTGTTACCGCAGGCCCTTCTAAAAAAGTCTATTCCCATCTTTCTTATAGGCCCCCTTTAAATACTGAAAAGCCACAATAAAGTCTCATCATCTCTGCATGATGATAGCAGCTGCTGCAGAGATTTGTGAGCATTTGGGTAGCTGTATACTAAAATAAAATTGGGGAGAGAAAAATTCTACCTTTCTGCACCTTGCTCATCACTGTGGGATGTTGGCATTCTGTGACTGCCAGAAGGGAGCTTCCTTTCTGCTACACCGTTTCCATCGGTGCTTCTGATGTGTCTCTGCATCCATGAAGCAGACAGAGTAATGGCCAGAGAGCTCTTATCTCAGGGAGCAGGAAGCCACATGCTGGGACAGGCAGAGATTGCCAGCAGCCCTCACAGCATAGGCATGGCAGCCCCTCTGCTGCCAAGGGGCCTGCCCAGGAAAGATCTTGTACCTGCAAGAGTAAGAAAATCTTGGTACCAAGCACTGTCTGTGTCAGCTACTCTGACTCATCAAAGAGGCAGACCTCCAAAGAGCACAGGCTTTGTGGTCTTTAGAAATGGGCTTCTTAATCACTGGCCATAAAGCTTGAGAATTTGGGGGTGTTTACCTGTAATTCTCTTCAGTTTGATGTTAGTTTCCCCTTTCCTTTTCTCTCACTTAGCTCTGCTTATGTGATGCTTTTCTCCTTCTGCTGAACATCTATTCCCTCTCCAGCACTCTTTTTGTTGTATTTTTTCCTTTCTTGGTCCTTCTCTTTTCCCCACCCAGCAGTCACACTGCATGTGCTGCATTAGTGCCTGCTTTGGGACCTGCTGTATCCAGGGGAGATCTTGTTGTCCATTGAAACCTCATTTGTGTGCACTGCAAACAAACCCTTGGAGGCCAACGGCGCTGGCACACAGAAGAACAACATGCTAACCTAGATGATATTTTGACCTTCCCTGTTTACAAGACATACAACTAGTTCAGTGTCACCTGTACCTGCCAGTTCTGCCAACAGTATGTTTTGATGTAGTGCTTTTGTAGCTGTTGACTGTGGAAACCTTTGGAGACCTTTTCATTTCATGCTGGTGACCTGATAAAAGCTGTGGACCTGAACTTTGGTTTTGTTTACCCCAAATCCAGAGGAATGAGAGACAAGGACTTCTCTAAGGGACGTTGCATCAACAGGATATCAGGTAGTGATAGGACTAGGGGCAATGGAATGAAGCTGGAGGTGGGGAGATTCAGGCTGGGGATGAGGAGGAAGTTCTTCACTATGAGAGTGGTGAAGCCCTGGAATGGGTTGTGCAGGGAGGTGGTTGGGGTGCCGTCCCTGGGGGTGTTTAAAGCCAGGCTGGATGAGGCTCTGGCCAGGCTGATCTAGTGTGGGGTGTCCCTGCTCATGGCAGGGGGGTTGGAACTAGATGATCCTTGTGGTCCCTTCCAACCCTGAATGAAACTATGAACATGAAAAACATAAGCTAGCCTTGATGATTTGCATAAATGCTACAATATGTGATTTAAATGAAAGTTAGCAGTGCAGCCTCTTGCCTCTCTCACGTGGAGATTTGAAGCAAACCTCGCAGAGACCCTCTTAGCTCAGCAAGCTCACTCCTAGGCTAACAGCTAACACAGTGCAGAGATCAAAAGGATCAGTTCAGGGTTTTTTTGGAACCTGCACATTGAGATAAGATCTACATGAGCCTGAGCTGAATATTTTTCATGTTAGATCTGTGATTTACCAGAAGTGACAGTATCACCTAATTAGTGATGTAAGGTTTGAAGCATTTGGTGGAGTCGCATGTGGATCCAATCTTTGTGCCTAGTGGAGCTGTTATAGGGCTGTACAGACTGCAGCCTCTTTTCTCTAAGGTCTTTATAGCTCAGAGCTGATTGGAATGATGTCTGTTATCATCATTTGATACCTTAGGGTGAAATTTATTGGCCATAAATGAACTAATCTCTTGAACTAATGAACTAATATCTGATTTTGCAGCTGAGAAGGGAGAAAAAAAAGGGCTGAGAATTGTTGCCTGCTAAATCACATTCCTAGCTCAAGCAGTTAATTTCTTAACCTCTTAAAATGTCAATAGCAATATGTGGTCTTTTATGGGAAATTATGGTTGCAAAGTATAATAACTATCATTATAATATAATATATTATGAGAATTAACTGGCTAAATTGGAAGGCTCATGAATAGTGGAATTGGAAATGAATTAATTCCATTTGTAATTGCTTTTCCTTGCTTTAGTCTCACGCTGTGGATACCCTGTGGCACATTCTGAGGTGCTTGGCTTGGTATTAAGAACAGAAATTGTGTGCGTGACTCTGTTGGCTATTTCTGGTTTCACTGCGCAGCCAAAATGGGTCATGACTCACCAGGAGCAGAGATTCCTTCTCTATGTTGTGGTATGGATGGAGACACTTTGTGTGTGCTGTGGACAGTTTCCTACACTTCAGTGGTCATTAGGACCACTGAGGTGCTTGGCTTTGTATTAAGAACAGAGAAGTTGTGCATGACTCTCTTGGTTATTTCTGGTTTCACTGCACAACCAAAATGGGTCATGACTCACCAGGAGCAGAGATTCCTTCTCTATGTTGTGGTATGGGATGGAGAAACTTCTGTGTGCTGTAGAGAGTTTCCTACACTTCAGTGGCCATTGGGATCACTGAGGTGCTTGGCTTTGTATTAAGAACAGAAAAGTTGTGCATGACTCTCTTGGTTATTTCTGGTTTCACTGCACAACCAAAACAGGTCATGACTCACCAGGAGAGATTCCTTCTCTATGTTGTGGTATGGGATGGAGAAACTTCTGTGTGCTGTAGAGAGTTTCTTACACTTCAGTGGTCATTAGGGCATTGCAGGAATAACAAGAGCTGTGTTATGTATGTTCTTCTACAAAATACTTTCTTCCTCAATGGAAAGAATACTAATTTCCTAAACTCTCTCTGGAGGTCCTTCTATGGACAGAAGACATAATGAGATGTCCTCATCCCTGGCACTGCGTGGTGCAGTTGCACTGACTTGGCATTCAGCACCTGCAGCAAACCAGGTTGATCTTTTTATGTATTCAGATTGTTCTTAGCTCTTCTCTTACAGATTCCATATTTAGTGGTTGCATGCCTTGGATGTGCTCTCTTTGGCAATGTCCAGTATTTCTGGCATAAGTTTTTGCTGGTTGTCATAGAATCATAGAATGCCTCTGGTTGGAAGGGACCCTCGAGGATCCCTGCTAGTTTTGCATGTTACTGCCATTAAGAAACAGTGGTGGACAACCTGATGCTGTTTTTTGAGTGAGTGGAAGTGATGCATCTTCTTTGGAAAGTGCTTTTGCTCTCCTGGTGGATGGTTAAGACATGGGAATGTTTACTGGTAGCTGTCATCATCCTGCCAAGCTCATGACATTGGCCAACCAGCATCTGCTCACTTGGTCCTTAACATGCATCTGTTAGAGTGCTTCCTCCCATGGAGCATCATTCTGATTCACTGTTTGCTTAACATGTCTATCTCTGTGTGTATGGGTGTGTCCAGTCCAAGAAAGGAGCACACCAAATTCTCCTTCAGCTTCTCATTACAACGAGCATTTAAAACATTGGGAAAGTAGCAGCAGTGGGGTGGGAAGTTTGAAGCTGGCTGTGATGTGAAACATCAATAACTCCCAAGACTGGATTTCTGCTGCTTCTTGAGAGAAGGCCAGGCTGTGTTTTAGCTTTGTCACAGGATCACAGGGTGTCAGGGGTTGGAAGGGACCCAAAATGACTATCAAGCCCAACCCCCCTGCCAGAGCAGGACTATACAATCTCGCTCAGGTCACACAGCAATGCATCCAGACAGGCCTTGAAAGTCTCCAGAGAAGGAGATGCCACAACCTCTCTGGGCAGCCTGTTCCAGTGTTCTGTGACCTTTACAGTAAAGAAGTTCTCCCTTGTGCTGAGGTGGAACCTCCTGTGCTGCAGCTTCCATCCATTGCTCCTTGTCCTATCCCAGGGAGCCAGTGAGCAGAGCCTGTCCCCTCCCTCCTGACCCCCAGCCCTCAGATATTTATAAACATCTATTAAATCCCCACTAAGTCTTCTCTTTTCCAGAGAAGACTTAGAGGAATTTAATAAATGTCAACCATAGTTATGGGAAGTACTTGTTCAAATATCTTTGTAGGTGCCTGTAGAAAGCTCTGGCAGGATCCTTGCCCTTATTTCCCTGCATTTTTTCCCCCCAAAGCAGTGTGCTATGCCATGTACAACCAGTTCTCAGTCATTCTGGGAACAAACAAACTTCAAGATTTGTTTGGTAGTAGAAGTTGTCAGAGATCTGCAGTAACAAAAGATGACTGAAGACTTGCTTGCTTGAGGGAGGTGATTCTCCCCCTCTACTCAGCCCTGGTGAGACCCCACCTGGAGTACTGTGTCCAGTTCTGGAGCCCCTATTACAAGAGGGATGTGGAGGTGCTGGAACGTGTCCAGAGAAGGGCCACAAGGATGATCAGAGGGCTGGAGCACCTCTCCTGTGAGAACAGACTGAAGGAGTTGGGGCTGTTCAGTCTGCAGAAGAGAAGGCTCCGAGGTGACCTCATTGTGGCCTTCCAGTATCTGAAGGGGGCCTACAGGAAGGCTGGGGAAGGACTTCTCAGGCTCTCAGGTAGTGATAGGACTAGGGGGAATGGAATGAAGCTGGAGGTGGGGAGATTCAGGCTAGATGTGAGGAGGAGGTTCTTCACCATGAGAGTGGTGAGACCCTGGAATGGGTTGTCCAGGGAGATGGTGTCCCTGCCCATGGCAGGGGGGTTGGAACTAGATGATCCTTGTGGTCCCTTCCAACCCTGAATGAAACTATGAAACTGTGAAACTATGAAAGACCAGACCTTCTCTAATGACCACTTGTTGCAAAGGAGCTTTGTCACAGTGGCTGCAATGCTCACTCCTGAATATTATGAATTGTGACATGCAGCGGGACTGCTCCTGACGATAAACACCAGGCTGTTTCATAGATGTTTTGCATGCTCTGGCCCTTCCAGGTTCTTGCAGCAGTTAATGAGAGTATTTTATATGTGCAAGTGTCAGAGAAATTTAACCATGCTCTGTGACTAATACTTAGTAATAAGGGCGAGATACAATCAGGAAAGTATCAGCAGAATTGCGTGCGAGCAAGTTTGGGTTAAATAACACTTTTCTTTTTCATTCCTTGTAGTTACATGGATAGAGTCCAGAGCATACAAACCCCAAGGTTTGATCCACTGAGATGCACATGATAAAAATTAAAGGCTTTTTTTTGTTTGTTTGTTTGTTTTTAATTGGGTTTTTCTTTTGTTTAAATAACTCAGGCCTTCAGAAGGACTTTTTCGTAAGGACACTTAACCTGTGGAATGATCTCCCCAGAGCACTGTGCTTAGAGGCATTTAAAATTGAACACTGCAAAATATTCATGGGTAATGTGATTTGAACATTGGCTGAGAGAGAGACTGAGAGTTTGATTAATTTCATTCTCCCCCCCCCCCCCCCCTATTATTTTTCCAGCAAGTTGCTGCCAGTTTCTGCCTGTGCCTGTGTAAAGCTACCTGGGCTCTCTGAACTCTTCAGTGCCTGAGGAATTTCAGCTAGTATAAAATGGTAGCAAGGCAGCAAGTCCTGGTCTATTGGGGGGAGGAGGGGGATAAAAAAGAAAGGCATAATTAGATACCTTGAATCTTTCTGCACCCTGTGATTCTGGGCTAATGTGCTCAGAGAAAGAGCAGAGAGAGCCTTGGGCTGATAGGGGTGATGTGTTTGTACCACGATGTGCAGCAAGTCATCTCTCCATGATCTTTAATTAAGCAGGGTATCAGCCTGTTGGTTTTTAGTGTGGCTTACAAATCTGGTTTTAGTTACATGGCTTTACCATCTCTCTGTGGAAGTAACCTAACAATAAAATACTCTATTTTGAGGAACAGCTTGGAGCTGGAGCTGGAGGGCTGGGTTCCACCCTGCTTTTGCACCTCTGGGACAGGGCAGCAGGACGAGTGCTCAGCCAAGGACAGCTGCAGGGACGGTTTCCATTCCCTCACCAGTGCCAAAGGCAGTGTTACTAGGCTTGTCACATTCCCTAGCATGCTGAGTTACATGCAAAGAGCAGATATTTCTAAAGTGCTGCATTCATGGTTCATTTGGATGAGCAGGCATTTCTAATTTGGCACCAGCCTAATGAAAAGATGCATTCCATTCCAGATTCCAGCAGCTGCAGACTTCATTGACTCCAAAGATAATGCCTTTAGTTTTGGCTGTGGAACTCAAGGGATACTTCAGCTAGCTGCTGCTAAATCCAGTGGCTGTTATACTTTAGAGGGGAAAATAGTGAAATAAATAGTTCCACTTTAAGTTCACCCTTCTGTTAGGTTTTTGTTTGATTTACTGCTGAATTATAGATGTACTCCAGTAGATTAAGCAAGAATTTCTGGCATGTTTTATATGCAAAAAAAAAAACAACCCAACCCTAACAACCCCAAAGCATGTCTGACAGAAGAGGCAATGCAGAGGATTCTGATTTAATATATAAATGCTAAGCAGTTTTGCTAGGAGTGGGAGTGAGTGGTGTGCTTTTGTTTCTGCATTTCTTTGCATTCTGAAGGGCAGCAGCTGAGCTGAAAATTGTAGTTTCATAGTTTCATTCAGGGTTGGAAGGGACCACAAGGATCATCTAGTTCCAACTCCCCTGCCATGGGCAGGGACACCCCACACTACATCAGGCTGGCCAGAGCCTCATCCAGCCTGCTCTTAAACACCTCCAGGGATGGTGCCCCAACCACCTCCCTGGACAACACATTCCAGGGTTTCACCACTCTCATGGTGAAGAACCTCCTCCTCACATCTAGCCTGAATCTCCCCACCTCCAGCTTCATTCCATTCCCCCTAGTCCTATCACTACCTGAGATCCTGGGAAGTCCTTCCCCAGCCTTCCTGTAGGCCCCCTTCAGATACTGGAAGGCCACAATTAGGTCACCTCGGAGCCTTCTCTTCTGCAGACTGAACAGCCCCAACTCCTTCAGTCTGTCCTCACAGGAGAGGTGCTCCAGCCCTCTGATCATCCTTGTGGCCCTTCTCTGGACACGTTCCAGCACCTCCACATCCCTCTTGGAATAGGGGCTCCAGAACTGGACACAGTACTCCAGGTGGGGTCTCACCAGGGCTGAGTAGAGGGGGAGGTTTACATGTTGGGAGGTAACTAGAGGGAATGCTAGGTGTAGCCTTGGATGCTTGGGAATAAAGGTAAAATCTGGAGAAGGTAGAAAAAAGTTGAAAAAAAACCTATTTCATGTATATATTTCTCTCTGGCATTTCTTCCCTTTCAATGTTCTCTATAAACACTCTACATTGTCTGCCTTCAAACTGGTAGGAGAAGCCTGTTCCGGAGATAAATGTTCTTTTCCTAGTTAAAATACAGAGCAGAGGAGTTCCCACTTGTGACAGTTTGATAGAAGAATTTACCTGCTCTGAATTTCCTTGCTCTCCTCTTTTTGACCTAAAGTTCAGTGTTGAGCTTACTTGAATATATTAAGCTGATGGATAAATCCATTAGGCCTCTGCTGATAGCTGAAACTGACTCCTAAGTTTTAGAAATAGGAATGTGGCAATGGGACAGAATGTCCTTGCCCTGCTAATTCCAGTTTACTGCACCAGCAAGACCTATCACACTCCCAAGCAAGGTGTGACTGCTTATTAAGGAAAAGGCAGGGGCTTTAAAACAAGAGGAAAGTTGGTATCAACATGACTCCACTCACTCAAACCAATTTTTACAGACCTGGCTTTCCTGCACATTTAGCTGGAGCTTTGTAAGTCCTGTATTGTAGCAAAAGTCTGTTCCTTTCTGATTTCTTCACTTTCTACTGGCAAGAGAATTTTGGAAGATTTATAATAGTGTTGTCTGAGAATCATAGAATGGCTTAAGAGATCATAGAATTGTAGAATTGTTAGGGTTGGAAGGGACCTCAAGTATCAGCCAGCTCCAATTCCCCTGCCATGGGCAGGAACACTTCACACTAGATCAGGTTGCCCAGAGCCACATCCAGCCTGGCCTTAAAAACACCCAGGGATGAGGCTTTCACCACCTCCCTGGGCAACCTGTGCCAGCGTCTCACCACCCTCACGGGGAAGAACTTCTTTCTAACATCCAATCTGAATCTACCCATCTCCTTCCCTCCTTCCCTCCTTCCCTCCTTCCCTCCTTCCCTCCTTCCCTCCTTCCCTCCTTCCCTCCTTCCCTCCTTCCCTCCTTCCCTCCTTCCCTCCTTCCCTCCTTCCCTCCTTCCCTCCTTCCCTCCTTCCCTCCTTCCCTCCTTCCCTCCTTCCCTCCTTCCCTCCTTCCCTCCTTCCCTCCTTCCCTCCTTCCCTCCTTCCCTCCTTCCCTCCTTCCCTCCTTCCCTCCTTCCCTCCTTCCCTCCTTCCCTCCTTCCCTCCTTCCCTCCTTCCCTCCCTCCCTCCCTCCTTCCCTCCCTCCTTCCCTCCTTCCCTTTTCTCTTCTCCTGAGGTTAGCAAACCATCCTCTGCCTTAGGCACTGCCATGCCACAGTGGCTTATGAAAGTTTTTAAGTCAAAATTGCCCACCGCTGACTCTTTTCCCCTCGATAATGCCATAAGAAAACCTTGGCAGTTTATTCCTACATTATCTCTTGGAATTTACTCAAAGCCCAAGTTACTCAAAGCTTAGGCCTGATTTATAATTACGAGGTGAGTAATCTAAATTCATCTCTGTTTTTATAGGCATCCATTCAGAGTAAGCACTCTAGCCTGGAATTAAGAAAGAAGGGGGGGGGGGGGGGGGGGGGGGAGAGACAATAACAAAACACAAAAACAAGCAAAAAACCAAACTCCTAAGGAATCATAAATGTAAAACCCAGACCCAGATCTGAGAGGTGGAGAGCTATAAATGTGGTTTTTTAAAACACAGGAATGGCAGTTCCATTAAAAACCATGTGAAGCATCTCTGGTCCTGAATAGATTTCATTAAACAGCAAAAGGTTGTGCTTGGGGTTTTTTTCTTTTAGAAAAGCCTCCTTAAACCATGAAGCTGCCCCCTCTTTGGATTCAGTGACAATAATGACTCAGTAGAAGATCTGGTATCCAAAATGCTTTATGCTAAGCATGGCCCTAACAGCATTTTGGAATCAGCAGCTTGTTAATGGCACTTTGCACTGCAGACATCTATTATAAATGCATACCTAGGTGGAGTGAGTAAATACAAGCTGCAGTTTGTGGAAATCCCCCCCCCCCCAGTTAGTCCTTTATCTTCTGTTTGCTCAGCTTTTAGACAGCATTTGTTGAGTCACAACACTAAACTAGAAAAAAAACTCAGTGCTGCACTTGTTATTTGACACCTCCTTTATGTGACTCCTCCTCAAATCGCTGCTTGTAAAGCCATCCCACTTTCCCCAATATCTCCTTGTGTAAGCTTAGTCAACCTTTTGGAAGCACCAAGGCTGTTTTTGTGACAAAATGTTGCACATGTGGCTCTTATAACACTTTTACACTCATTTCTTTTTTGGTATTAGGCTAATGCTAGGGTAAAAAGTTAAACAACTGATATTGCAGTTCCCCAGGGGAGCCTTCACTGGGGTTTTTATCTCGTCTCTGTTACTGAATTCTTTTGTGGGCTGAACTCTTTTAGATATAAAACACTGCCATTTTTATTTTTTTTTTTTTTGGAGGTGGAATGTGAGATTTAAAGATCTGAATCTGAGGAAGGCTGACATTAATAGTTACAGCTGAAATCAGTGGAAGCTGTGCTTGACTCTATCAGCTCTCGTGTGATGCTAACCGCGATTGATTCATTTTCACAACGGGGAAACGCAGATCTACTGTAGGGGGATATGGAAATAGAAAATGCAGACATGCAGGGGGCTCAACATTGAAGTCACCAGTGGGGCCTGGTGCTGACTCCAGCAGAATTATCTCAAGCATCTGCAGTTGTCCTCAAATCAATTGGGTCATGAACGCTGAGAGGTGCCTTCACTTGGCAAAATATGGCTTTTACACGTGTAAAGTCAGTCGATGGTTTTGGGCCACAGTCGCACTGCCTGCCAGTTTTGATCTGCAGAGGGGAAGGGTCACACCAGCCAGCTGTTCATAACTATCTGAGGGCTGGATGTCAGGAAGGAAGGGACAGGGACAGCCTCTTCTCACTTGCACCCTGTGATAGGACAAGGGGCGGTGGATGTAAACTCCAGCACAGGAAGTTCCACCTTACCTTAACGTGGGGAAGAACTTCTTTACTGTGAGGGTCACAGAGCACTGGAACAGGCTGCCCAGAGAGGTTGTGGAGTCTCCTTCTCTGGAGACTTTCAAAACCCATCTGGATGTGTTCCTGTGCAACCTGTGCTAGATTCTATGGTCCTACTCTGGTAGGGGGGTTGGACTCAAAGATCTCCAGAGGTCCTTTCCAACCCCTAACATCCTGTGATCCAAATGTTAGTTTTTATTGCTCTCTACAGCTACCTTAAGGGAGATTGTAGACAGGCTGAGATTGGTCTCTTCTCCCAGGCAAACAGCACCAGAACAAGAGGACACAGTCTCAGGCTGCACCAGGGGAGGTTTAGGCTGGAGGTTAGGAGGAAGTTTTACAGAGAGAGAGTGATTTCCCGTTGGAATGGGCTGCCTGAGGAGGTGGTGGAGTCACCATAACTGGAGGTGTTCAGGAGGAGACTTTACAGGGTGCTTGGTTGCATGATTGAGTTGATTAGGTGGTGTTGGATGATAGGTTGGACACGATGATCTTGAGGGTCTCTTCCAACCTGGTTTATTCTGTTCTATTCTAATTCAGCAGTTGGCCAGAGTAGTTCCACCTCAGCAGCCCCAATCCGTTACTTTCAGTTGTCCCTAGTGCCTCAGGAGGAGCTGCCTTGTTTGTGCATGATCACTTTCCAAGAACAAATGCCAACCTTGAAGGCTGGTTTGTTCAGGAAACAAAATATGCCAAAGTGTTTACTTAATCTCTGAAAGAACAGTATTGGAGGGACTATATAATTGTGTTTGTTCAGCTCACATTTAACAATGGACATTGATTCTAAGAAGGGTGAAATAATGAAAGCAGCAGAATCAGCAGCGAGTGCCTTGTGTTGATTGTGATGCCACAGATAGCATGGTCAGGGATAACAGAGCTGATCCTCAGTTTTCCAAGCACTTGTCTGCACATGGATTTATTTAGGAGCAGCAATACTTGAATAACTCCATGTGCTGACACTCTTGTTTCTGTTTAGCCTAACACACTTTGATGGGCTAAATTAAACAGAAAGAGAGCAACCTTATTCTGGACTAAGTGTGTCCCCACATGGAGTTATTCAGGAAGAGCTGCTCTTGCACAGTCATTACTAAATAATTCCATGTGTAGACAGTCCTTTAATCTAGCAAGTGCTTAAGTCATTCCTGAAAACATGACTTAGTTTCCTGTGTTATTAAGGAACAATCTAAATATTTTTATCAAAAGTATTGTTTTGGAAAAAAAACACAACCAAAACCCACAACATTTAAGTCTCAGCTGGTCTTGAAAGTTGTAGGCTAGATAAGGAGTATCTGTGGGGATTTTTTTGTTTTCAGGTAATATGATGCAAAGGAGGAAAAATGTACAGTAAAGAAAGTCCAATTTGGAATACAACTGAAATGATGAGACTAGGCTGAGCAGACTCCCCAGTTTAAGAGGGACAGGGATCTGCTGGAGAGGGTCCAGTGGAGGGCAACAAGGATGATCAGGGAACTGGAGCACTGCCTGGTGAGGAGAGGCTGAGGGACCTGGGGCTTTTTAGTCTGAAGGAAACATAGAGGTGATGGTGACCCCACCACCTCCCTGGGCAGCACATTCCAATGGCCAATCACCCTTTCAATGAAGAATTTCTTTCTAATACCCAGCTTAAACCTCCCCTGGCACAGCTTGAGACTGTGTCCTTTTGTTCTGGTGCTGGTTGCCTGGGAGAAGACACCAACCCCACCTGGCTACAACCTCCCTTCAGGTAGGTGTAGAGAGCAACAAGGTCTCCCCTGAGCCTCCTCTTCTCCAGGCTGAGCAGCCCGAGCTCCCTCAGCCTCTCCTCATACTGCTTGTGTCATTGCCTTGAAACCAGGTCACACAAGAGGATGCAGAATTTACAACAGGTGTTTTGAGAAACCACCACCAGATTAGCTGTTCCTTTTAGAGAAGTTAGAAAACACTCAGAATGCCTCTACTGAGAGGTTTTCTGTAAGGACTGACAGGTGTGCTATACTGAGCACACCTTCCTTGGGAGATTGTGTAACGCTTTGTTAAACAAAACAAAACACATTCTGGGCATACAGAGGTCTTTTGGGATGCCCAAATGTAAACACAGAGCATGAGAAACCATGATTTCAGAGCTAGAGGAACAAACCTGCACGATTCAGATGAAGGAGAGGTGTTGAAACAAGCACCCAAAGCACGTGGCACAGGATTTGCTCAGTATGGAGCTGGCACTGTATTAACAGTGACGGTGCTGCTGGGTCAAGCTATTGCTTCCTGTAGCACATTTATTACAGTATGAGTAAACAAAAGAACTGTGCTCTGTTTGTTGGTTCCTTTCCCTGGCATACAAATCTCCTATTTTCTGTGTGCACACAAAAATGTGCACTTTGCTGCGTTGTTTTCTCCCACTCACATGAATCGCATTCTTAGCCACAGGCAGCCAAAGTAGCCTTCAATGTAACCCTTTCTCCTAGACACCAACGTTAAATTATCCTGCCATGAGATCATTGCTGGCTTCATTAAAGCAAGGCTAATGTGGAGCAGAGTTGCACCTGATTTGCCTGTTGGTTTCCTATTCTTTTCTCTCTTTGTCATAACGGAGCTAAGAAGAATTTGACTGCAGTTTCCCTCCCATAACTCCAGGGAACTTCAGCAAGATCAAGACACAGCATTGCTGCAAAGTCATTGGTGGAGTTTAGGTTCTACAAATACCTTATTGGAGGTGGCCAATAGGCTCCTTACTGGGCTGAGGTATTCCAGCATAGGAGATTCGATGAGTAACAGTAAAAATACCTTATTAGAGGTGGCCAACAGGCTCCTTACTGGGCTGAGGTATTCCAGCATAGGAGATTCGATGAGTAACAGTAAAAATACCTTATTAGAGGTGGCCAACAGGCTCCTTACTGGGCTGAGGTATTCCAGCATAGGAGATTTGATGAGTGACAGTAAAAATACCTTATTAGAGGTGGCCAACAGGCTCCTTACTGGGCTGAAGTATTCCAGCATAGGAGATTTGATGAGTAAGAGTAAAAATACCTTATTAGAGGTGACCAACAGGCTCCTTACTGGGCTGAGGTAATCCAGCATAAGAGACTTGATGAGTAACAGTAAAATCATTGCTGTGCTAATGTTTAGGCACAGTTCTTCTGTATTTTGCTGTATAACCATGAGTTATGAATCAGCAGTGGGAAGGGGCTTCCAAAAACCCAAGCTTTTCATAGGACACTGAGCCTGCGTGACTTTAGGCTGGAGTAGCTCTGATCCCAGCTCCTGTTCAACAGCCTTTGTGTTGTTTAAAATCGTGTGAAGTGTATTTCCCCACACGAAGGAGCCTGCAGATCTCATAAAACTGGAATTTTGGTGATCCAAGCCAAGAGGCTTGTGTTAAGAGTCTCTCGTTTATACCTCTGTCAAATGCGTATCGATCACAAGCAGCCCTGCTGCAGCCTGGGGTTTGGGCGTTGCCAGACAGACTCAGAGAGCCGCAGACACACCGATAGATCTATTGATTGGGTTGCTTCCAGCCTCTGTGATAAAACAGGGCAATTCTGGCAGGCAAGTCAAAGAGAAGAATGCTTTCTTTGTGAGGTAAAAAGACAGTGCTCCCCTCCTACCTTCTAGGGCAAGATGCATCTCTGCTTGGGGAAACGCTTGGCACCCCTTCATTTTGGTGTAGTGCTCCCCAAAAAGCAGACCTCTGAGCTCTCACCTCTTCCAAGCCAGAAGTGTTAAGATCTGCAGTTTAAACTGTGTTGAGATTTGGGCTGAATCCCACTCAGGCTGTGCACAGTTCTCATAAAATCTCCACATAGCCTTTTCAGATCTGGAGGAAGGCACCTACCAAGTGCCCTTGTAATAAAGAGGACTACATGTGATCTAGTATAGGTTATGAGGGAAAGACCTTTGTCAAGACCCATGTCAGGATTTTTTTGAGCTAGTCTCAGGCTTTCACATACTTGTATTAAATCAGAGCTGTTCAGAACATTGTTTTGCATTTAGCCCAGTACTCCTCTGTAGGCACTCAGCCTGCAAATTACTGCAGCATCTGTTTTCTTCCTCAGGTAAAGCACAAAATGCAGTTCAGTGCTTGCTCTGGGGTTGCACTGGGGTTTTTTGGATTTCATAGTGTTCCAGGGTCCCTCTGGATGAGACAGTGTTCGAGTCCACCTGTAGCTGTCCACCTGTTGGAGTTACAGGCTGCTTCTCCAAAACCTTGAGGAAGGAAGGGACCAAGTCTTAGTGAAAAAGTTTCTCCTAGGTTCATGCTTCCTGCTTAGTTCCCTCTGTCAAATTAAATTCTACATTTGCTAGAGTATCTTATTATATGAAGTGGGGGAGGGGGGGAACTGCATTCCAAGTGCTGTTGTGTTGGTTGGTTGGTTTTGTTTTTCAATTGGAAAGCTTGTTAAAAAGAAACTGAAGTCTGCATGTGTGTGCAGATCTATGTGCATTTTGTTAGCATGTCAGACTGACCCAACCTGTCTGTGTAAACAGGGTTAATGAACCTTGCCAGGCACAGGATTAACACAAAGGAAAAAGAGCTCAGGAATAGTGAAAATGGCCTCAACAGTAACTGGGGAAATGGGTTGCTCTGCAAGGCTGTCCATTTGCCAGCACTTGCGGGCAAGCAACGTGACGTTTCCTCTCTCTGTCTTTTTGCCTTCGTTTCGTTCCCCATCCCATTCTTTTCACTCTGCCAGCTATAGGAGAAATGGACTTTAACCCATCTGCACAAAAGGCAGAGTTTCCAGATGCCTCCTAATCCTCTAAGGTCATTCATTGCAGGGCAATGCAAAACTGAAATGCACATTGTGAGGTCAGCATCTTGAGGCTGTCTGTGAGCGTCTATGATGAGTATAGGTAGAACGGGCAGAAACAAGCCAAGGCAACTACTGCTCTTCAATAGTGTTTTTGCTTCCAGAGGTCTTGTGGGCAGCCTGTGTGAGAAGTCATAGTGTGAACATACAAAAAAAGCCAGCATTAAGCCACGGCTGTTGTCTTTACCAATTATTAATGGACATACACGTTTCTGGCTTGTGGTGCTGTGGGGTTGCATGCTTCATGTGAAAATTACACCACATTGTTGTTTGAAAAAGAACACTACCAGCCCCATCCCTACTGCTTCTTACCCTGCCCTCCCTCCCCCCTATTTTTTTTCCACTTTTTTTCTTTCCCCTAAAAGAAACCCTTTCTGATTAAGGATCATGTTGAAAACTCAGCAGTTTTTAATCCAGCTCTCTGCAGGCTACAGTTCATGCTTCATTTAACTGATCAGTTCCACTGCTACGTTACTAGACAAAATCACCAGGTTGAAGAGAGCAGCAATTATAGTAAGTCATAAAAATGGAAGAGTCCACGTTTTAGGGGATGAAATCCAGTTTATAAACTCTCCACTGCTCACAGAGGTGATTTGGAGGGTGGATTTGCACATGACCACGTGAAATCACCCACTTCTCAAGTGTTTTGCAGCCCTTGGTATAATGAATCCAAACCAAAACACAAAGTTCATGCTCAGCTGTGCAGCAGAGACTGTTAAAAAGATTATTCTGCATGCACTGAAGTAAGCTGGGATGCATGTGAAAATGCTTCAACAAAGTAATGCAGAAATGCTGGTGTGAGCTGCCAGGGCCAGACTTCAGCAGTGAATGTTCATATGCATCTTGGGGTTAGCATGAATAGGGCTTCAAATCAGCACCAATGATGCTTGTTATTTTGAGGGATGACCTTGTGAACAGATGCTTTGGCAGGGACAACAAATCAGCCACTGAGAGGAGATGGTATTGGAAAACAAATTTCATGTCCTAGTAGCAAAGAAGCAGGTGTGGGGCCAGATGTGGGGCTCTAGATATTCCTATGTGGATGCCCACATAGGAATGTTTAACATCAGAATAATGGAATAGTTTATGTTGGAAAAGACCTTTAAGATCATCAAGTTCAACCACGAACCTAACCTACCAAGCCCACTGCTAAATCGTGTCTCTCAGCAGCAAATGTAAATGGCTTTGAAATCCCTCTAGGGATGGGGACTCTACCACTGCCCTGTTCCAGAGTCTGACAATCCTTTTGGTGAAGAAATTTTTCCTCATGTCCAACCTCAACTTCCCCTGAGGAGGCTCGAGGCTGTTTCCTCTTGTCCTGTCACTTGTTACAAGGAAAAAGAGATCAGCCCCCACCTGGCTCCAACCTCCTTTCAGGGAGTTGTAGAGAGCAAGGAGGTCTCTTCAGCCTCCTTTTCTCTAGGCTGAACAACCCCAGTTCCCTCAGTTGCTCCTCACAAGACTTTTGCTCTAGACCCTTCACCAGCTTTGTTGCCCTTCTCTGGATCCATTCCAGCATGCCAGAATCCTAGAGGAGCCCTTGCTAGTGTGTATTCTTGACCTGAATCCTCACAGGTTCAATACACTTCAGCATCTGCTTTGAAAGTTCAGAAAGAAGCATCTCTGTCTTTAACAAAATGCTGCCTAAGTGACTGACTTGTTTGAGACTTGTCCTCTGTGTGGATGGATGTGGAGAGGGATGCACATGCATTGGTGCAAAATCCATACTCAGTCTTTCTTTACACTGTGTTGTTGTTGTTGTCATTATTGTTTTTTATTGCTATTATTCTTTTTGCTTATTCATCCTGGGATTTTTGGTGTGTGTGTGAACAGCTGCCATGACAAGGTCACGTCGGCTCCTCCTTTAGCACAACACTGTTTAAACATGAAACAACACTCACCAGTGCAGGTTTCCCCTTCTCCATTCTCCCCTCATTCACATTTTTCTGTGCTGTGTCAGTTTCTGTTCATCATCAATCCTCCCACTGCCAAAACTCTCAGGTGAGGTACTTGATTAGGGCTGAAGTGGTAGTGATTCAGGATTTCCAATGGCATCCTGGCCTGTATCAGGAATAGTGTGGCCAGCAGGAGCAGGGAAGTCATTCTGCCCCTGTACTCAGCTCTTGAGTACTATGTCCAGTTCTGGACTCCTTAATTTAAGAAGGACATTGAGACACTTCAATGTGTCCAGGGAAGGGCAATGAGGCTGGGGAGAGGTCTTGAGCACAGCCCTGTGAGGAGAGGCTGAGGGAGCTGGGGCTGTTTAGCCTGGAGAAGAGGCTCAGGAGAGACCTTATTGCGCTCTTCAACTCCCTGAAAGGAGGTTGCAGACAGGTTGGGGTTGGTCTCTTCTCCCAGGCAATCAGCACCAGAACAAGAGGACACAATCTCAAGCTGTGCCAAGGGAGGTTTAGGCTGGAGGTGAGGAGAAAGTTCTTCCCAGAAAGAGTGATTGGCCATTGGGATGTGCTGTCCAGGGAGGTGGTGGAGTCACCATCCCCAGAAGTGTTCAGAAAAGGATTGGACGTGGCACTTGGAGCCATGGTGTAGTTGTCTTCAGGTGTTAGGTGTTGGGTAATAGGTTGGACTTGATGATCTCTGAGGTCTTTTCCAACCTTGTTGGGTCCATGTTTGATTCTGTGGTTGGTCTCCTACAACAGACACCTCAAATGTGGATGTTAGAAATGGGCTTTTTTTGTTTGGGGTCTCTTGGTTTGTTGTTGGGTTGGTTGGTTGGTTGTGGGGGCTTGTTTGGGGTTTTTGTTTTGGGTCTTTTGGTTTGTTGTTGCTGGGTTGGTTGGTTGGTTGTGGGGTTTTGTTTGGGTTTATTTTGGGGGGGCTTGGGGGTTTTTGTTTGGTTTGTCATTGTTGGGTTTGTTGGTTGTGAGGTTTTGTTTGGGTTTGTTTTGGGGGGAGTTTGTTTGGGGGAGGTTGTTTTGTCATTGTTGGGTTGGTTGGTTGTGGGGTTTTGTTTGGGGGTTTTTGTTAGGTTTATCATTGTTGGGTTGGTTGGTTGTGGGGTTTTGTTTGGGGGTTTTTGTTAGGTTTATCATTGTTGGGTTGGTTGGTTGTGGGGTTTTGTTTGGGGGTTTTTGTTAGGTTTATCATTGTTGGGTTGGTTGGTTGTGGGGTTTTGTTTGGGTTTGTTTTTTGGGGGGCTTGGGGGTTTTTGTTTGGTTTGTCATTGTTGGGTTGGTTGGTTGTGAGGGTTTGTTTGGGGATTTTTGTTAGGTTTGTCATTGTTGGGTTGGTTGGTTGGTTGTGGGGTTTTGTTTGAGGGTTTTTGTTGGGTTGGTTGGTTGTGGGGTTTAGTTTGGGTTTGGTTTTGGGGGGTTTGTTTGTGGGAGGTTGTTTTGTCATTGTTGGGTTGGTTGGTTGGTTGTGGGGTTATGTTTGGGTTTGTTTGGGGTTTTTTGTTAGGTTTGTCATTGTTGGGTTGGTTGGTTGTGAGGTTTTGTTTGGGTTTGGTTTTTGGGGGGTTTGTTTGGGGGAGGTTGTTTTGTCATTGTTGGGTTGGTTGGTTGGTTGTGGTTTTTTTTTTGTTTGGCTTTTTTTCTTATTTGCTTGGCTTTTTGTGTTTGGTTTGTCGTTGGTTGGTCGGTTGATCTTTTTTTCTGTGTGTGTGTTGTGTGATTTCATTTTCCCCAACCAATCCTACGCTACCAAAATAACAGAAGACGACAGGGCATATGGCTTTGCTGTGTGTTAGTCATTAAAGCAAATACCTCATTATGAGGTATTTTTTTCAGGAAGACAGAATCTGGGCACATCTAAAGACAGCTCTCTCCAGCAAGCAGCACCAGGTAGCCAGAATAAGGCTGAGGAATTTGTGAGCTGTTACAACTGTTTGCTTTCTCTCTCCTCGGTAAGGCCGCACCGATTTAAGCTGAGCAGGATATGCTGACGTTTTGAATGTGTTTGACTACAGAGAGCAGCATTTCAGGTTCAGTGCTTAGAGATCACTGAAAGCATGGGGGGGGGGTTGGATATTTTAATGTTCTTACACTGCAAATAGGTGACAGCAGGCTCTGTGTTAGCATATAGCATTTCCTTTAATAGTAGCACTACAGTCAAGGAAAGATTACTACTAAATCCAGGAAATATCATTTGACCATCTAACTAATCCCCATATTTTCAGAGGCAGAGGGAGAAGCTGCTATGGGTTTGGGTTGGGTTTTTATTTATGAAAAGATACCTTAGGTTAATCCATTTTGAATGTCAAGAGGATAAATCTGACAGGAGTCAGCAGAGCTCCAGCGCGACTAGCGCTACGAGCTACAAAACAGCTAACATCACCCAAGACTAATTTCTTTCCCCTGTTTGTCCTACTGTGGAGGGAGAGTTAAAAGGCAATTCTTGGGGAGTTGAAAGGCTCCATAATAGGGCTCCTCTCTCTAAGGGAGCAAAACTGCTTTGTGGCCTTTGTCTTCAGGCTGCTAATAAACCATCCCATGCTGTGAAGCTTTGAGTTCACTCTTAATTCAACTTCAGTTCAGCTTCCATCAGCTTTGGTTTCCCTGTCTTTGTGAGTTGTTTTGTTGTTTTTTTTCCCCCTTAAATACATGGTGTATCTAACTCACATTTGGGCTTTTCATTCATTGCCTGAGTTTATAAATGTCCCAGCTTCATAACACCCTGTTGGCAATTTTTGTTAGAGCACAGAAATCGCCAGAAGCATTTCAGCAGCTGAGAATTGTGATGATCAGTGCTACCTCTCTTTCTCTTTCTCTCTTAAAGCATTTTACAGATACATTTACCCATGTGAATCTGCATCAGAGCTTCTGAACATGTCATGAGGGTAGGGTTTGGCTGATCCATCTCCTTCCCCCCCCCCCCCCCCCCCCCAAGTCCCCAACTAAGTGGCCAATCCTTTAGAATTTTTTTTGTATCTAATATGTGACTGTTACTGCTCCTGATTTTCCAGATGAGACCAAAATACAGTACCTGGGCTTGCAAATGCCAAGGAAATTGCACTTGACAAATTGCAGGTTTGCAGGGATGTTTGGGTGGTTTGGTGATCCATGATGTCTGGCACTGGGGGAACAGCTGCACTGGGCCAGGTCCACTCTTGTCAGCCCACTAAGGTACTGTTTGCAGCTTTTGTACCTAGAAGGATCTTAGAGGCTGGTGGGAGGGAAGGGGGAGGGAAAAAGAAGGATCTCCTGCCTTCTGATGGGAAGCAACCACATCCTTTGGATTGTGGCAGTGCTGGGCAGGCAGCACTGTGCCAGGCTTTGGTCCATGTGAGCAGATCTGAGAGTCAGTAATAGAGATGGTGGTATTCTGTGCTGCTTAACCCTTAAACTGCCATGCTTGTAGCACAGCAGTAGACATGCACAGTCAGTGCACCTAAGCTTCAGAACAGCTGTTGGTATGCTCCTGTCTAGAACCAGAGGGAGCTCTTAAAATAACATTGAAACAGACAAAGCAAAGGTTCCACAAAACATGCTTTGTTTGGAGTTTACTCAGCTCTGGTGAGGCTACACCTTGAGTATTGTGTCCAGTTTTAGGCACCACAATACAAGAGAGATGTTGAGGTGCTGGAGCAAGTGCAGAAGAGGGCAATGAAGCTGGGAAAAAAAGGGCCAGAAGAATAAATCTCATGAAGAGTGACTGAAGGAGCTGGGGACGGTTAGTTTGATAGAGGAGGCTGAAGGAGACCTCTTTGTTGTCTACAAATACCTGAAAGGACATTGCAGAGAGGCTGCTGCTAGTCTCTTCTCAGAGGTAATGCCTCAAGCTGCCACTGGGTAGGTTTAGACTGGACATCAGGAAACATTTTTTCATGGCAAGAGTGGTCAGGCATTGGAATGTGCTGCCCAGGGAGGTGGTGGAGTCACCAACCCTGGAGGTGCTCATAAAAGGCTTGGATGTGGCACTTGAAGCCATGGTTTAGTTAGTCATGAGGTGTTAGGTATTAGGTAATAGATTGTACTTGATGATTTCTGAGTCTTTTCCAATCTGGTTGATTATATATGACATGTGATTAAGTCTTGCCAAGGAAAAAAAGTCAGGAGGCTGATGGATATATGCTGCTGCCTTCTCAAAATTCTACCTGTAAGCAATCAACCCAGCGTGGAAACCAAGCAAGCAGTAGGAATTCAGCAGCTCTGTGTCTTCACAAACATCTGGAAAGGTGTTCTTTCTTGATGTTAATTGTAAAGTAAGTGAACTAGTCTTACACAAGGGATTGGGGAACTTAGTCACACAAATTTCACTTGCCTTCTGACTGAAGGACTGCTTTTGAACAAATAGCTACACACATTTGGAACTAGCTCCCACTTTTACCTCAAAGGATGACTGAAGGACTGCTTTTGAATAAATAGCTACACACATTTGGAACTAACTCCCACTTTTACCTCAAAGGATGAATTCTGCTCCATCATTATTATGTTAGCAATTGTTATTTCCTGAGTGCTGAGTCTTTATTTGTCTGCAGAATGGTTTGGGGGGGGTTTTGTTAGGTTCTTGGTTTGCAGCTTTATTCTTATCCAATATCTAACAAATCATAATGTAACTCAGTTACATTTCAAGAGGTGAGATTCAGAGTAAAATGTGGGAGTGGGAAGTAATTAGTTCAAGAACTGGAAGCTGAAATGGGAAGGGGTAGTAGAGAATTCAAGGCTTTGGAATAAGAGATAAGGGGGGGGGAGGCAGATCAAAGGAAGGGAAAATAGGAAAAAGAGGACACATAACAGATGGAAGATTAGATTGAGAGTCCTTTATGCTTAGAATGGACTGTGATGCAGAAAGGGAAATAAGATCCAACCAAGCACAAGAGGAGCTGTTGTATGAAACTAGCACATAGCCTGACTAAACATTGAGATTTTGCATGTATTTGAGAGGTGATGTTTTAAAATGAAAGCGTCAAAGACGTGCTCCTGTTCAATGTCAGACTTTTTTCCCCCCTTTCTTTTCTTTCTGGCTGTTGAAACCCCCAATCCTGTTTGTTATTGAGTGATGTTTCTAAATGATTTCTTCCTCCAAACCCTCATTACTGAAAGGTGAATGGAGGGAGGGGAAATGCTGCCTTTTAAAATGTTATTACCTGCCACATTTCTACCATCCCTCTCTGCTTTTGGAACTGAAAATCAAACCGAGCTTTGCCAGCTCCTCTTGATGTAGCAGAGGACACATGTTGAGAGGGCAAAGGCTTGCACACGTAAATGTGATTTTGTACCCTTGGTTCATGCCAAAAGAAAGTACAATTATTCTCTCCTCAAAAGTCTCAGTGGGAACCCTGGCCATTGTCAGATGGGTGCTTTGTGCACATCTGCTGCATTGCCCAATGCTTGACTTGACTGCTCACCCTTTCATTGAGGATAAACAAGGAAATAGAAACTCCTGCTTGTGTAACTAAAAGGATATGAAAGGGAGCGTCCTCGGTCGGAGCTTTCTAGCAAAGAGTAGCCTGGCTTGGAGAAAATGCAGGGAAACAAAAATCTATCTGTGCTTTAGCAGGT
This sequence comes from Melanerpes formicivorus, assembly GCF_026170545.1. Taxonomy (NCBI): domain Eukaryota; kingdom Metazoa; phylum Chordata; class Aves; order Piciformes; family Picidae; genus Melanerpes; species Melanerpes formicivorus. The sequence goes on along the minus strand of NW_027142368.1, from coordinate 14,062,809 downwards.
CAGGCTGCTCCTTCACACTTAGAGCTGTGCTATCATGGATAAATAATTCTCCTTAAGACTTTCAAAAATGTGTTTATTCAAGCTCTGAAGTACACAAGTAGATCTCTGAGCAAACATGTCAAGTGTGGTTAGCGCTGTGTGCAAATGCTCTCTCTCTCATACACTTCTTTCTGTCCCTATCTGCCCCCTGTTTAAGTTCCACTCAATGAGAGATGCTGTCAAATGCCAGAAAAGCAGTTTCCCAAGTTTCAGTTGACTTATGCAAGATGGGGAATAACCAACAGGCTTCAAAGCACTTAGAATTTGTTGTTCTGAAGAGAGCTTGCTTTTTCTTTTGTCCCAGAAATCAGCATCCTAGTAGATGCAAGCAGTGTTACTTAGTTACCTGCCTGACTTTATTTTGGTGGCTCCATTCCTGGAGCATAATTTCTGACCAGAATTGTTTGCTATGAAACTATTCTGATCCAAGAATAACTGTAAGTGTAAACTCGTTGTAATTGTGTTTATGGCTTCAAAACAGTGCTCACAGGGGGGGAAAAAGGGACAAAACTAACCTGAGTGAAGAAAAGAGATCTGTGAGTAGCAGAAAGTTTAGGTAAGGTGGACAAATGCTGCTTTGTGCAATGATTCCAATGGAGTTTAAAGTTGTAGGAGCCTCTTCCCCTTTACAGTTTTAAATGCAGACCTTCTTTTCTGCTCAGAGATCTTGGATAGTCTAGTCACACCTCAACAAAGCCCCTGGAGCAGAGGGATATCTATATGCTGCGTGAAATAAACCATCAGGCAGGAGGAGAGTTACAGAGCACCTTCCAAAAAAACTCCTTGGTTTCTCACCTAGACAAAAGATGGGCAGAGCACAAGTAGGAAGTGAGGACACCTCAAACAAACCTCAGCTAGGACTTTGCAAGATAAAATGCAAACTTATAGCCAGCCAGTATCTGGTGTAAGGCAAGAGCAGGCCAATAGACAAGAGAGAAAGTCCTTGTTTTTCATTTCTGCTACACCCTTTTACTTCAGTCTCCCTCAGAACAGCTCCCACCAGCCTCTGATATGGTCATTTCCTACCTCAAAAGTCCATTTGCCCACAATTTCAAGAGATCCTTCTTTCTTGGCAGCCAGTGCCCTGTAATTATTTCCCAAAGAGGGGAAATTAAAACATGTGGACTGTCACCCTTTCCTCTTGGCATCACACATAGAGCGCACACATGTTGTGAGGAAAGCATGTGTGCTCTTTTGCCTTATGAGTAAACTTTCTTCTATGTTTTTCATGCACTGTTACCTTAATTCCTTCAAACTGAAGGAAGGAAGCCACTTTACTCCCACTGCTGCCAGCATCTTTCAGCTTCCTTTTCCCTGCTTCAGCCCCTATCCCCCCCTTTATACCCTCACTGCTATGTGCAGAGAGGACTGCATGACAGTCCCTGCTGGTGCCTCTCACTTCAGGCAAGTGGTAAGCCCATCTACTTTTTTAGACTCAAGATTCAGTACTTTAAAAAGAACTGTATTTAACAATGTGCTTGCAGAAAGCAGCAAGGAATGCAGAGTTATAGCAAGCTGCCCTTTATGTGAGTCAGACTCTTCTCCCAGGTAACAAGCATGAGGATAAGAGGAAATGGCCTCAAGTTGCACCAAGGGAGGTTTAGGTTGGACATTAGGATCCAGAAGGATGGTTGTAGCCAGATTGGGGTTAGTCTCTTCTCCCAGGCAACCTGTGACAGAACAAGAGGACACAATCTCAAGCTGTGCCAGGGGAGGTTTAGGCTGGATGTTAGGAAGGAATTCTTCACACAAAGAGAGATTGGTGATTGGAATGGGCTGCCCCAGGGAGGTGGTGGAGTCACCATCACTGGAGGTGTTTAAAAAGAGCCTGGATGAGGCACTTACTGCCATGGTTTAGTTGATTAGATGGCTCTGGGTGATAGGTTGAACTTGATGATCACAAAGGTCTTTTCCAACCTGGTTAATTCTGTATTCTGTAACTTATAGCTGCCTTCCAGTACCTGAACAGTTTCTTCCTGAAAAGGTTTTTCAAGCCCTGGAACAGGCTTCCCAGGGCAGTGGTGAAGTCCCCATCTCTGGAGGGATTAAAAATCCGTGTAGATATGGTGCTGAGGAACATGATTTAGTGGTGGACTCAGCAGTGCTGGTTGGTTTTGATGATCTTAAAGGTCATTTCCAACTTAAACTGTTCCATGATTCTATAGGCAGGGATTAGCCTTTCAGGCACTGGCAAAATACTTACAAAACAAATAACTGAGCAAAGCTTTCTATGAGCAGCAGCCAATCATCCTCATGGAAAACTCAAATCAGGATTTACACTTTAAAGAGCTTAATAGCAGCCTTGATGGCTTTGTAGAAGATGACTCTACTGGGAGAGATTCAAGTGTCAACACCTAGTGCTGTTTTAGGTGACCTAACTTACCATGTCTGATCTACAACTATCTCCCCAGAAGGACAGGGGTCTGATGTCATATCTGCCAACCCCATGCAGGTGTCTTGGAACAGAAGTGCCTAAAATAGCAAAGCATGCCTCTGTGCTTGCATCTAAGTCCCATGCTGGCTTAGCTCCTGCTCTGATGCATGGCAAAAGGCACTGAGCTGTTCCATCTCTCATTACTGGGTGAAGCATTAAGTGAAATTCTGACAGCTTACAAGCTTTGTAAGTGTCAGAGATGGTTTTCAACAGAGACAGAGCTGAATGTTCGTATTTCAACTTAAAAGCATCACCTCCAATCATTCCTTTGGTCAACATGACCTTTCTGTAATGTTTTAATCTTGTTAGCTTTCCTTGCAGCAGAGGCTGTGTGAATCAGCAGGTGTTCTCCAATGCTCAGAATATAGTCATAGGCAGGTACAAATGCAGTTGGGGTTTGTGAAGTAGTTGTAGTGGTGATTTGGTAACAACAGAAGCGGTCCTTGCTGTGACAGGCTGCACCCTGTATGGCTGCCTGAGGCATCACCTTAGCCAGGGGTCACCTGGAGCATCCAGTGCATGGCTGCAACTCAGAAACCACCATTTGCTGTAAGCTCAAATAACGAGACAACTACTGAATAGTTTCCACTTCACTTGACTATGACCAACTTCATCTGAATTGATCCTAAACCCATCTTTCTTCTGAGATAACATCTTCTCACTTGGCAAGTCCCAAACCAGCAAGTCATTCAGCGATCTAGAGGAGACATGTCTCTATCGGCTTGTTTCTCTCAACTCAGAGAGGCCTGAGGAGCATGAGAGAAAACTGATTACCTCAAACCATGTTGTTCCTGGCACAAAGTGTCAAGCATGTTTGCATGTGAGGTGTGTTGTGATGGATCCACTGCCATGCAGCCTTTCACTTCTCTAGCAGCGACTTAGGTTAGCAAACTCTCAGAGCAAAATATTTCTTCTCATCTATTGAGGAAGCAATGAAAACAGACATAAAGACCTCATTGCCATCATGGGAGCTGAAGGATATGATGTCTTTTGAATGAGGTGCTTTACTTAAAAATCTTGCTGGATTTAGTGTCTGGCTGAGGTAAATGTTTCCATACAAACACACTGGTAAAAACCCAAAGATCCTCACTCCAGACTTGGAGGGAGCAGGACTGGTAATTTTTTAATGCTCAGTTGCTTGTGGATAACAGATAATAGAACAGAAAAATGCTTCTAGGCTTTGAGAATGAGGGCTCCAAACAGCAAAGCAGTGTACCAAGTCCTCAGCAGGGCAGTGTCGTGTATGAGTTAGAATATGAAGAAGCCAGGGAGAAAGCTTCAGCGTGCCAAGTGCCTTCATTCACTGTTTCAACTACATGAGGCATTTGGAGGGTTTGTTTTGTTATAAACATTGGTTTGGGTTAGCTACAGGAGGCAACTCATACTTCTTCCTGAAGACTGAAGTAATTTTCAGGTTTGTTTGACACATTTAGACTAATCAGCCCAAATGACGTCATGGACACGAAATTGCACTGGCACACATCCTGAAAATGATCCTGTTGGAAACTTCCAGCTAAAATTCCATCAGTGGAAAGTGCACTTTCAGCAAAAGCAAGACTTTGTGAGATCATGATAAGGTTAAGGTTTTCTGTCAGAAAAATTGTCCTGTATGGGTCTCCCATCCTACCTTGAGAGCCTTTTAGGTTGGATAGGTACTTCTTTTGTACAATGCGTTGCTCAGTCACTGCACTCATTTTCCTCCTCATCCTTCAGGAGAAAACCAAGACTGATTTTTGTCATAGAAAACTACTGGATTTTCATGTCAGTGAAGGAGGGAGTTTGCTGTCTCTTGTGTGGTGGATTCTCAAAAGGATCACTGCCAGCTTTTGGCTGGAAGGCTGCTATCACCTCACCTGGTTTTCTAAGGCACATCAGAAAGAAAACAGTCAAGCTGGGGCTTGGAGTCTTGTGTGAGCTGTGAATGTGGGAAGGAGAGGACTTTTTAGAGCCTCTCTGCTTTTCAGAGGGAGTTTTGGAAGTTTAAAGCAACATCTAAAGAAATACTTGTCACCTGTTGAGCTGTTCCTTCTATTAGCCAAAATCAAATGCAGAACTGTGACAGCGTTCTTAAGAGGTTCATTTCTTCTAGAGGATACCAATTTCCACACCTTATTTTCCCTTACCTTTGCAACAACTTGTCTCCAAGACTCATCTAACAGAGCTTATCTCCTGTTGGTCCCAGGCCATCACTTTATTTTGTTTTCACCAACAAATCAGAATTGTTGTTGGTAGCATTGTGTTTGAGTTACCAAATTTCATGTAGTGTAGCAGGGCTTGGCTTGTACTTTCAGAAGAAGAGGAGTGTAGTGTCTGAGTACTGAGCTGAACTGGAAATCTGTATCAATTACAGATTCCATGATTTATAAAACCCTAGGAGTATAATGCTTTATGCTTTAAGGAATTATAGAATTGTAGAATGGTTTGGGTTGGGAGGGACCTTAAAGATTATCTAGTTCCAAGCCCCTGCCATGGACAAGGACACCTTCTGCTATACCAATTACCAGACAAGTGTGGAGCCTTGGAGTACACCAGCTCTTGTTAAGTGTCCTGGTCAAAACTGCCTGGAAATTGGATTACTTTCTTTGAAGCACCTGGCCCTGGCTACCCTGCAGACCTATTTGATCCAGAGTCACATTCCTCCTCCTAAAAGTAAAAGCTTGTACATTGCTAACAAGAAGAGAGGCTTAAAATGTATTTATCAATATAGTAGAGTGAAATAACTTTGGTATATTGATACAAGAATATTGGTGACTGCTGGTACTGCTAATCAGAGCAATTCTAAAACTTCTTCTAGGAATGGGGTTATGATTCCATATACCAGCACCAAAAAGACTTTGGATAACACAGGCTTTTGGTTCTTGGAATTCTGCTGAGTTTTGCACCTTCAGTTACAACCATCCTAAACTTTTTCCAGTAGCTTTATGTGCCATTTAATCACTAGGACAAGATGCATCGTCTAAGGATACAGTTGCCAACATTTAAATCTAGTCTATTACACCAGAACTTTCCTGAAGTCGAAGTTTGAACTCCCCAGAACTGTTTGTTTGATCTTGGAGAAGATATCTCAGTGATTAATGTTAACGATAAGGTGTTGACTGGTGCTTGGGAAAACGTATTCATGAAAACAATAGACTATTATTCTCTCCTTTAACTACTGTGTAACAATATTTAAGCTTTACTCTGTAGGAACAACAGTCTTATTTATACATCCCTGTCTGCCTCTAAACCTTCACTGCACTTTCTGGCTTCCTATTAGGTGGAAAGTGCCTATTAGCATTTTCAGCCCTGTACCATTTTCACTTCTGTACCAAGGTGCAGGAAAAAAACAAGTGGGAATTTTCAGCCTGATTGTCATCTGAAGCTTACAGTAAAAAAAAGCTGAGCACTAGACCTGCTAGCTGTATTTTGTAATCCATCTGAGAGGTGTATTAAGATTTGAGACATCCCAGGCTAAATCCTCCTTTCTGAGCCAGACCACACAAGCCTCTTTCAGTGCTTGCTACTGCTGCCAAGGCTAAGAGTATCAGGTGCACCACCGTCATCCAAGATCAAATTTACTAGACCTCAAAATAAGTAGAGCATCTGCTCTTCTCAGAGGTGAATGTTTGGTCCCAGAAGTCTAACAGTCAGAAGTCTGGTGTAGTAACTTAATATTTTTGTTGTTACACTGGTTTAAGTTGTTTAAGTTGAGCTGTGCACTGGAGAGCTTGCAGGTTGTGGGAATGCTTACGGGCACCGAACTTAAGGACTGAGCTGATCTGATTGTGTCTGATTTAAGAAAGCTGAAATGCTTCCTTCCCTAGCTAACATGTCAATGACTCTAAGTCATCAGCAAAACTGATTTTCAAGCAGTCACAGTGTCATCCACATGCAGATATGAGGGGGGAAAATGAAATTACCACAGGGGTGGTGCAGAACCTGCATCTGAAACTCTGCTGTCTTAGATCTTGATGTATTTCTTGAAGCAGGGATCTTTTCTGCTTGAACTAAAGCTGTGTTCCTTTGCTTATGCATAATGAATAGTAATAATCTTTTAAAGCCAAAGCCATAACTACTGCTTTTTGCTCTGATAACACACTTGTGTAAACTGAAATGTGACTGTGATCAGCAGGACCGGGGCAGGAATTGTGCCCATGTGCTCAGCACTCTTGAGGCCACTGGTAAAATCAGTCCTCCAATAAGGATGTTGAGTTGCTGGTGTGTGTCCAGAGAAGGGCAATAAAGCTGGTGAAAGGTCTAGAGCACAAGTCTTCTGAGCAGTAGCTAAGGAAACTGGACTTGTCCAGCCTGGAGAAAAGGAGTGTGAGGGGGGACCTTCTGGCTCTCTACAACTCCCTGAAAAGAAGTTGGAGAAAGGTGGAGTTTGGTCCCTTCTCCCAAGTAGCAAGTGACAGGATGAGAGAAAAGAGTTTCTGGTTGTGCCAGAAGAAGTTTAGATTGGACATTAGGAAGAGTTTTTGAGCTGAAAGAGTAGTTCAGCCCTTGAAAAGGCTGCCTGGGGCAGTGGCAGAATTGCTGTCCCTGGAAGCATTCAAAAAAAATCCTGTAGGTGTAGCACTTAGGAACATAGTTTAGAGGTGACTTGGCAGTGCTGACTTAACAGTTGGACTCAACGGTCTCAGAGGTCTTTCCCAAGCCTAATGATTCTATGACTCTCTAGACAAATATTATTGATGCTAGTGTTATTTCATTAGTAATGGATTTTGGCACACTCAGATCATCTGGCATTATATTAAAATTAGACACAGGTACACAATTTTGTTTTTCAGTACCCCCAGCACTTAGTCCTGTGCTGGTCTCACTCTTGCACAGAGGCACACCATCAGAGGGAAGAAAGATGGTTCTTCATGCTGTGTACAAGGTGAAATGGTCTCAGTGATTTAGACTGGGATAATAATTTCACCATGTAACCTCAGTGGTTGTCACTTTGTCAGGTTGTAATTATGATACCATAGTGGAGCCACCGCAATAGGTAGCTTTTTCTTTACTTACAACACACACCCCAAGCTCTAGAGAGTTCATTAGGGACCACATTCTGTACTGTGGAGGCTGAGCTATGCCCAGCTAACTTTTAAAGTAAACCTTGATTCTGAATAGCCTTTCTCTGTGTAGTAGTACAGATCATCTTTTAAAGCAGACTCTGTAGAAGGAAGGACAAGGGAGACCTTATCGCTGTCTACAGTTACCTGAAGGGAAGTTGTAGCCAGGTGGGGGTTGGTCTCTTCTCCCAGGCAACTAGCACCAGAACAAGAGGACACAGTCTCAAGCTGTGCCAGGGGAGGTTTAGGCTGGAGGTGAGGAGAAAGTTCTTCCCAGAGAGAGTTGTTAGCCATTGGAATGTGCTGCCCAGGGAGGTGGTGGAGTCACCATCCCTGGAGGTGTTCAGGAGGGGATTGGGCATGGCACTTGGTGCCATGGTTTAGTAGTCATGAGGTCTCGGGTGACAGGTTGGACTTGATGATCTCTGAGGTCTTTTCCAACCTTATTGATTCTGTGATTAGCTTTTTGGACTTAAAGAATGTGTCAATTTGACAAAGATGCATAAGAGATTCTGGTAGCTATCAAGGCCTGTGGTTTTGCTCGTTAGTAAGGCTTAGGTAGGACAGTGAGCTCAAGGAATGTAAAAATCAGGGTCTGGCATAAAAGCTGTCCTGTTTCAAGGCTGAGGGAAGGCTCAGACCTGGGATCAGTGACAGGGTGTAGTCAACTGCAGGTGCTGTGGAAACAGAGAAAGACCACGCAATCACAGACCTGCTGAAGGTGGATGGGGAAATGAGGGACAGGAATTATCATGACAGTGGGAAGAGAAAGCTGCAAATCCAAGCAAATTGTATGGATTTTCTCCTTTGAAGCAACTGACTGGGGCTTTGAGGAAAAGGCCCTACTATGAGTAGAGACAAGAGTGATTAGAAGCAAGGACAACAGGCTTGTGTTGGCTTAAGCGCAGGCTGATTTTTGAGCAGCTTTGTGTCATGATTCGTGGGCGTAGGGTGAGAGGGAGGACTACCAAGCAAGGACATTGTTACAGTGGAATCTAGCTCAGAAGAGGAGGATTGTTTTCTATATGCCAAAAACCAGCAGCTGGACAAAAAAAAAATAGAAAAGAAAATGTAAATAAGGCTGGACCTTTATGACTGTATGCATTTGAATTTATTAGCTGCCAGCGTTGACAAACAGAAATGGAATTTGATACCTGATATTCCTAGCTATACGTCTTTCACTCCTACTGGAGTTCCTCTGAAAGATGGTGTGTGTGTGAATGGAGGTCTGGTTTAGAGTCTCTCTTTTCAGAAAGCAGAGCATGGAAGAAAGCACAAAGATGTTTCTTGTAGCAGAGAGAGCAGGTGTCCTGCCCGCTGTCCCTGACCAGCGTTAGAGTAACAAGTGCTAAAGCCTCATGGAGACACCAGCCTGGCAGTACCTGTGCAAACTGTCCTGCTATCTGAAAGTACATTTTGGAAACAACGCAGATTTTTGCATTTAGGAGAAAAATTAAAACCCTGTTCAGTTTAAGAAGGACATCGAAACACTTGAAGGTGTCCAGAGAAGGGCAACAAGGCTGGGGAGAGGCCTTGAGCACAGCCCTGTGAGGAGAGGCTGAGGGAGCTGGGGTTGTTTAGCCTGGAGAAGAGGAGGCTCAGGGGTGACCTCATTGCCCTCTACTACTACCTGAAAGGTGGTTGTAGCCGGGAAGGGGTGGAAGGGTTTGGTCTCTTCTCCCAGGTAACCAGCACCAGAAGAAGAGGACACAGTCTCAAGCTGTGCCATGGGAGGTTTAGACTCAAGGTGAGGAGAAAGTTCTTCACCGAGCGAGTCATTTGTCATTGGAATGTGCTGCCCAGGGAGGTGGTGGAGTCACTGTCCCTGGAGGTGTTCAAGAGGGGATTGGACGTGGCACTTGGTGCCATAGTCTAGTCATGAGGTCTGTGTTGATAGGTTGGACTCGATGATCCTCGAGGTCTCTTCCAGCCATGGTTATACTGTGATACTGTAACTGTCACAACTTGGCAGCAGTTTGCAGTTGCTCCTGTTTCTTTCCACGGGCAGCTGGATCACCTTGGATCTGTTGACTGGGAAATCAGTTCAGTCCATTCTTCTGAAGTCTGTCAGGCTTTATAACAAAGTCATGATACAGACTCACCCTTCATGGCTTTACTTGGTGCATCATCCTCTTTCCCCTGCACAACTCCCCTTTTGGAGTTGAGATTAGGATCCTTTCTTGCAGATCCCAGTTCCTACAGGCTTGAATTATACACAGGAGCTTCCTCAACCAGGAAGGCACTATGGAATATGTTTAACATCACTTAATACCACCTTAAATATATTCAGAGTTATGTTATTCTTCATCCAGGAGCAGATTTCATTATATCCTTGCCCCTTCCACTTCTTTCTCACTTCTATACTTCCTTGTATGTAAAAAAGTGATTAACTAATCAATGGTTTCAGATGCAGAAGTTCTGCATATGATGATTCTCTTCTCAAAGACTTTTTTTTGTCCAAAGAACCACACTGCAATCAAAGGAATTATTTGCACATTGCAGTGCATTAAACCAGTAAGCTGGGGAGGGACTTTTGAGGGTGTCAGGGAGTGATAGAACCAAGGGGAATGGAAAAAACAATAGAAATGGGTAGATTGAGATTGGATGTGAGGAAGAAGTTCTTCCCCATGAGGGTGGTGAGAGCCTGGCACAGGTTGCCCAGGGAGGTGGTGGAAGCCTCATCCCTGGAGGTTTTGAAGGCCAGGCTGGATGTGGCTGTGAGCAACCTGCTGTAGTGTGAGGTGTCCCTGCCCATGGCAGGAGGGTTGGAACTGGATGATCCTTGAGGTCTCTTCCAACACTAACAATTCTATGATTGATTCTATGAGTATGGAACTATCTCCTTAAATCCACCCAATACTCAGACTTGGAACTCAAGTTGTTTCTTGCATATCATCGCTGGGGTACCTGAAAGAGGTTTCATCCATTCCTCCATTTGATTTTATTTTCTGTTATTTGGCTGTATTAGAATGGGTAGATGAGATACCTGTGACCCTTGTATATTGAATTTTTTTGGGGGGTGTGGGGTATGGAGATTTTGGAAGGGCTTTTAACACATGCTTCCTGTGGGTCACTTTTGCTGTGTATGATCCATCACCCTTTTTTTTTTCCCCTTTAGAACATATTTCAAAGGTGTTGGAGTGGTGTGCTCATTTCCTGTCTCTTTTTTTAAAGTTCAGGCACATTCTTTTTTATCTTGGGAACTTCATTTAGTAACCCAGGGTCTCTTAAGATCAGACAATGAAAGGCTCCACCACATTTTCTTGCTAAAGAGGTGGTGTGAGGATGACATCATTCATCTGTGCTAGACACTGACTCATAGGCATTTGACCCGAGGGTGGAACCCAGGAACAGGGGTTAACATGAAGTCATCTGTGGTTGCACAATGCTTTTCACAGTTGTTCCCCCCTCTCCCTTTTTGAAGCCATCTAAATAATTGCAGAGTGCACAACATAACGAAGTACTGCACGAAGGGCAAACATTGCTTTTGGGGCTCTTCCAGGGCGCTTTGTAGACCACAATGAAAGAGAGCAGGACCAAAAAAAAAACCGTTGTGAGAGAGTATTGGATTTTACTTTTGGATGCAGAAAGAACTTTGTGCAGTGGCCAGAAAATGGAAAACAAATTTGTCCTGGGATTGTATCACATGCAACCTACTGTATTCATTTTGCCTGGGAAATGCTAGACCTGATTGATATTAGACTTGCAGGATGGTCAAAAATATGATACCTATGAGGCATTGTTGGCATTTATATCCAAGACATGTTTTGAGTTGTTCTTTGGGTTTCTTCCTTGGTGTTTTTTGGCTGTGTTTTCAGGTTGTCCACAAATGAGAATTCTTTGCTTCATATTCTGGCACGGGGTGGGGGTCTGATCTCCTTGTGAAGCACAGCCTGAGCGTACACCGAGGGGCTGAAAGTCACCGGTGATGTAACTTGCAAGAATATCTCTAAGATCAAGAGGTTCAGAAAGCAAATTACCTGTTGGGGCTCTCCAGTTTCTTACATTGTTTGAAACTTGGCAGAATTTGTCAGGCAGTAATATTTTGGGATGTGAGAAAACCCAAGGCTTTCCCTTGTTCAATCAGTGGACCAGGGATTACTTTCTGCTTTTATTATTAATGCTGAGCAGGAGCATGGTCCTTTTTTTTTGTGGGGGGGGGGGAGAGGGGAAAAGTGATCTAGCAGGCATTCAGCTGGTGTCACTGGATGTGGTGGGGAGTGTGGCTGCCCCTTCCCCACTGATTGCTCAGGCCTGTTTCTAAGATCTCCCTTTCAGTTAGCTAGAGTTGGCTCGATGTAGGCTCATCTTATCCTTTTATTTATGGCAGATGGTAAATTTACTGAGTTTCACTGGGGAGGGGGGAGAAAAAAAAAAAAGAGGGGAGGGAAGGAAATAAAATAAATAAAACCAAAAAATTGGTAAATAAAAATAAGTCAAAATAAAGAAAAATGAAATAAATAAAAATAAGTAAAAATAAAATCTTTAAAAGTAAACAAACATAAATTAAATCAAATAAGAAAAGAAATCAAAAATAAGTCAAAATAAAAGAAAGAAAATTGAACCAAAAGAATATGAGTCAAAAGAAATTAAATAAAAATGAGTTAAAATAAAAATAAAATGAAATGAAATAAAATAGAAATAAGTCAAAAGAAAAGAAATAAAAGTCAGTTAAAATAAAAATAAAAATAAATTAAAGTGAAATAAAATAGAAATAAGTCAAAAGAAAAGAAATAAAAATAAGTTAAAATAAAAATAAAAATAAATAAAAATGAAATAAAATAGAAATAAGTCAAAAGAAAATAAATAAAAGTCAGTTAAAATAAAAATAAAAATCAATTAAAATGAAATAAAATGGAAATAAGTCAAAAGAAAAGAAATAAAAGTCAGTTAAAATAAAATAAAATAAAAATTAAACCAAAATAAAATAACTCAAAAGAAAAGAAATAAACTTAAACCAAAATAAAATGTCAAAAGAAAAGGAATAAAAATAAGTTAAAATTAAATAAAAACGAAATGAAAATTAAATAAAATAAAAATAAGTCAACATAAAAATTAAAATGAAACCAAAATAATGGAAGTAAAAATAACTGAAATAAAAATAACTTACAAGAAAAATGAAAAAATAAAGAATAAGTTAAAAATTAAATAGAATAAATAAAAATAAGTCTAAATTAAAAATAAGTCTAAATAAAATGAAACCAAAATAAAAGAAGTAAAAATAACTGAAATAAAAATAACTTAAAAGAAAATAAAAATTACTTAAAATGAAATGAATAAAAATAAGATTTAACACACCCCCCCCCAGAATTAAATAAATAACAATAAAAGTTAAATTGAAATGAAATAAACAAAAATGAGTTGCAAATTAAATTCAATGACATTAAATTCAGATCCAGAAACAGGGAACCTTGCAAACTGCCAGGGCTTTTTTCTGACTGTCCCAACAAGAGAACCGTCCACAGAATAAGGATGGAAAGTTTGTTTGGCTTTCTTTGCTTCTGCCTGAAGAAAACACAAACCATAGCCTAGGCCCTGCAAGCCAGGGCTTGGTTTTGGTGTTTTCTTTCAGATTTCGTCTTGGAATTCTGTATTATTGAAAAACAAGTTTATAAAGGAGAGTCTGTCCGAGCCCTCGCTGCAGTGGTGCTCCTGGTGCCACTGCAGTTTTATGTGTTTCATTATGCCTTGTACATAATTTCCGTGTATGATGTCCACATTCCTCAACATTAAGTATATCCTATGAAATAATGGCACCTCATAAAGAGGGATCATTTTCATACTAATGATATCCTTAAGCTGCTCAGAACCTATGCGAGCTCCCAGCTTATTTCCTGAGGCAGGATTTGGGGATATATTTAATTTGAATGGGGCAGCCCTGGTGAGTTATGAATTGTGAAGTGACCACTGTGTTTACCGCTGAGGAGGTGAGAAATTGTTAATTGATAGATGAAGTCACCCTTACCGAGGAAAATCTCCTGTGATGCTTGTCTGTGTTCTGATAGAGCCAAAAAAAAGAAGCGACCTGCACGTGTTTAGAAACACTCAAACATCATCTACTGAAAGCTTTGCTCAGCTCTTTAAGAAGAAAGCAAGGCTGATTTTTCCATTTCAGTGGCCCAAATTCACTCGTCGTTGAAAATGAACATATTTGGCTTAAGGTAAAATGTGACTCTGAATCACTTCTTTAGGTTACTCAGATTTCTGCTTCTCTGCTTCTCTCTGCCTTGGTTTTCCTTGGAATTGTGGAATTAGAAGGGGAAGAGACAGCAAGGCTGGTGAGAGGCTTTGAGCACAAGCCCTATGAGGAGAGGCTGAGGGAACTGGGGATGTTCAGCCTGGAGAAGAAAAGGCTCAGGGGAGACCTTATTGCTCTTTACAGCTACCAGAAGGGTAGTTGTAGCCAGGAGGAGGTTGGTCTCTTCTCCCAGGCAATCAGTACCAGAACAAGAGGACACAGCCTCAAGATGCACCAGGGGAAGTTTAGGCTGGAGGTGAAGAGAAAGTTTTTCACAGAGAGAATTGTTGGCCATTGGAATGTGCTGCCCAGAGAGGTGGTGGAGTCACCATCCCTGGAGGTGTTCAAAAAAGGCTTGGATGTGGCACTTGGAGCCATGGTTTAGTAGTCATGAGGTGTTGGGTGACAGGTTGGACTTGATGATTCTTGAGGTCTTTTCCAACCTTATTGAATCTGTGATTCTGTGAAGAATCAGGGAAGGCTGGAGGTACCTCCCATGTCATGTGTCTTGTTTTTCTTTGCAGTTATGGAGTTAGAAGGGGAAGAATTCCTACCAAAAGTTAAAGAACAGGGAAGGCTGGAGATACCTTCTGTGTATTGCTCCACAACCATGTGTCATTTGTTGTCTGCTTTTCTTTTTCATCATTTCATGTGTTTGTAGTGTTCAGGTGGCTTTATGCTGCACATAAAAATTTTCAGTTTAGGGTACAGGAATCCCAGGTCAAACAGTGCTGGAGCTTTCTGTTCTTGCTGAGCAGCTCCATTTGTGTACACACAGGTGTCAGAGCCTTGAAGTTCTCAATCTGGGACAGAAGCTTACATCTCAGCTCCAGCTCAGACCTTCCATTTCCTATGCTTTTACTGTAAATTTTCACAGCATTTAGTTTTTCCTTTTTGTTTTCCCTTGAGACCTAATTCTGAATCCAAGGATCATTAGGAATCTCTTAGTGGTTTTTTTCCCATGAAAAGCTTTTTGCTATGGACAGCTTGGAGGACAGTCAGGAAATGAGTGTGAGTTGCCAGGTTTCCTCTGTCATATCACTATCAAAACTGAGGCTAAAAAAGTAAAAAGGCCCTGCAAGTGTTGTTACACTCAGGTAAAGGATGAAAATGAGACTTTTTTCTTCTGAGAGTTTCCCCTCAGCTTTGCCTTACTGAATTTGCAACGCACGACTGGAGCTAGGAGTCTGGCGTGAGAGCAAATTGCTTGTTTGACCTTTTCCAAGCATTTGAAGTTTGTGGGGTTTTGTAATAACTGCCCTGTAATTTATGGGATTGTGGAAGAGATAGAGATAGTGCATGCTGAAGAACTTCTGGCTGTATGTGAAAGAATAATGGTTAAGGAAAGTGACCTGTGTTGTTGCACCCCTTGAGAGAATGTAATGAAACTTAATGACAATAAAATAATCAAGGAAATTCTCAGCTAAGCTTAAACTGTTTATGAGGTGTGCTCTAGTGATTGTATGAAATATCAGATTTACATTCACCAGAAGCTGAATTTGCTGCCTTTTATTGTTGCTTTTCTTGGGGGTGTGTGAAGGCCCTGTGAGTCAAGACTCTGTGAGCAAATACGCTTCAAGAAGATGTATTTCTTGTACTCCACTTCCATGTGTCTGAGGTGCATGGGCAGTTGCTGTACACCTTGTATTTTTAAGAGGGTAAGGGTGGTTTCTCAATATCTCTTATGCTCCTCCACCCATGTATTTAAGGGTTCCAAGAACAGTGAGAAGTATGTTCCATTGTGCACAGCAGGATTCCTGTCTGCTTTAAATGGCAGTTTTAAATTAGACCTCCTCTCATTTTGCTGTGTTCCCTTCCATCATCCTTTGCAGCAGTGAAACCTGACTTGCTGTGTATTGAGCCCTAATAATGACTTGCCTTAGGAGCTGTCTGGCCTTGTGCCACCAGCAATCAGTGTGTCATTACTCGATCATAATATGTGAGTTGCTGTATCTCAGTGCAGCAATAAGGACATTTCAGAAGGTAAGGAAGCACGAAAGGGATTGTACAGTGAGAGAGATGTGCCCTGAAAGAGAAGTAACTGTACTGGGTTTGAAATTAGGCATTTGGACAGAAATAGCTCATAATAACTCAGAAAGGTTAACAATGCACTTTTTTACTTTATCAAGGTGATTTGAGATAGTTAAGAGTGATTTGTTTACCAAAGAGGGTATGTGACCCTCTCAGCCCAAACCTTTGAGCAGAGCAGGATTTGGAATGCTGGTGCAGCCCTAGGGAATGGATTCCCACACTGACAAGTCACTACCTTCTTTAGCAGGAGTCTTACAGTCAGAAAATTAATTGGAACACCAAACTGTCATGCAGAGTCACTCTAAAGCTGATTGTGCTTGGGAAGCACCAGAAAAAAATTAGGAACCTGTCTTGCTGAAGTGGTTTTGTAAGCCCTATCCGTCTGTCTAATTCTGAATCTGTGAGCACACAATTAGTCTTAATGTGGCCCAGACTAACAGTTTATTGCACAAACCACCACATAACATGTCTGCCTCACACTTGAAGAAGAAATATGTGGGTAAGTAAATCTCTGTAACTCGTGCAAACATTGTTTTTGTCTTTTGCCTCAGTGAAAAAGACTTTGCACAGCAGTAGATGAGGGTACAGGGCCAGGAGCACAGAATATGATTTCTCAGAAAGTCCCTTTAACTAACATCATGCCCATTGAGTTAATGGAATCTTGTCATCACCTGTAAGGCTTCTGTCAGCAAACATCTGGGTTGGATTGAGCTCCCCAATAAACTGTGTTAAAATTGACAGGGCACAAAGGGGTTCGTGTGTGAAACGCTGAGGCGAGAGCTCTGAGCATCGTCGTGTTCTCCAGACTGTCTTCTCAGAGGATTAACATCTCCTCAAGAGGGAGATGGGCTCTCTCTGTAGGACATCTGCGACTCTGCATGCTTTTAAAAAACTTCTAAATACAGTCAAATCACTGCCACAAAATGCCAAAGTCTTGACTTCAGCACAAGAGAAAAGGGTAGGAACTTGTCCCTTGGTTTCCATAAGCGTATGCAGCATGCTGAGCATAGCATGCTGCATCTATGCAGAGAGAGCTGTGTCACTGTAAATGTAGTTAACCTTTTTGGTCTTTTTTCATGCTATAAACTTACTACTAGTGTAGAAGCTGTGAATGGATTGCTGGTCTGGGCTCTCACTTAGGTAGCACAATGGTACTGCAGCTAAGTGATGCCAGAGCACAGACCTACAGATAAATTACAAGGAGCTCTTTTTCACAAGGAGCAGTTGCCCCACTCTGTATTTTGCTGTATTTTTATGGACATGAATAATTATCAAGAAAGACAGGAAATTCCACTTAAAGCTTAACAAAAAGAAGCATTGTTTTTGCTGGTGAGGATGTCCAAACACTGGCAGAATTTGCCCAGGCTGGTCGTGGAGTCTCCCTCTTTGGAGATACTCAAAACCTGACTAGGCACAACCCTGAGCAACCTGCTCCAGCTGACCCTCCTTTGAGCAGCAGGCTTGAACTTGAAAATCTCTGAAGGACCCTTCTGACCTCAACTATTCTGTGAGGTCATGAAAAAGTATGCTAGAGACTTCATCTCCCCATCCTTTTCTTTTAGCACCTCTCTGTACTGTGAAGTTAAGCTGAGGATCTGCACTGTCAACCCTCTGTTGTTCCTGTATCACCAGTTTTGTGACATGGTTTGCTGGTGATTCAGAAGTGGTTGTGTGTCTGCTGCCCATCATTACTGTCATGGAGATGGAGGCCTGGCTTATTGGGATTGGGAACACCAGTAGGGTTTACTGGAAGGGCACAGTCTCTGGAAAGGACTAAGATGTGACACTGGAATGTCACTGAAACATCAAGAGGATGGCAATGATAGGACCAGGGGGAATGGAACAAAAATAGGAATGGGTAGATTGAGATTGGATGTGAGGAAGAAGTTCTTCCCCATGTGGGTGGTGAGACACTGGAACAGGTTGCCCCAGGAGGTGGTGGAAGCCTCATCCCTGGAGGTTTTGTAGGCCAGGCTGGATGTGGCTGTGAGCAACCTGCTGTAGTGTGAGGTGTCCCTGCCCATGGCAGGGGGATTGGAACTAGATGATCCTTGAGGTGCCTTCCAACCCTAACAATTCTATGATACTATGATCTATGGTTCTTATTCCAGTCTTCTGGCCATTCTCAGAGGCGATGGCCAGGGCCAGGCTGTCTCCTCTTTGCTCTAGCCCTTCTGCTCCATCCCTCCCCAGTATTTAGCTAGGTATTTGCTTCAACATGCCAATGTTTAAAACTCAGTGCATTTTATTTTGCAAATACCAGCTTAGATGAGGAAGACCAGAAACTAAAGCATCAGCAGCTGTCTGTTGTAGGACCGGGGGGTGTAACTGTGCCTGGATACAGAGTCGCTTTTGCCCTCCCCCTCTGGACACACATTTTTTCAGCCCCCTGAATGTCATTTCTGGCTGTGCATGGAGCAGGTGTCTCTTGTGAACTCCTTAAATAAACTGCGTTTAGAAAGAGCTCCTGCTGTCAGTTTGCCCAGGTGCAGACATCATTCAGGAGAATGCTATTTGCACACAAGCACACTACTGTTTACTGTCTGCGCTGCAATCAGAGCCGTGCCAGAAGGGCACTGAAGCAAGATGGAGCAGGGTTTGCTTTGCTGCTGCTGCTGTCGAGTGATGTGAACTTTCATAAGGTTCCGTCTCGGTGGGCAGGGTCAGTTTTGCTCCTTGAAGCATTCAAAAGTGCTCTTTCACAGAGTGACTCAGAGGGAAGCAGAAGCCGTTGCTAATTGTGAGATGTGAAATGGAATAAAACTGTCTCTCATGGCACTCTTTGGTTTGCTTGGTAGCTTAGCAGGAAATTTGTGTTTGATTCTGTTTGGTTTCTTCTCCCCACCCCATCTCACAACTTATCCAGGCAGCCCCAGCAAGGGAGAATTCAGTTAGCTGGCAAGCATCTCTCACTATGTGACAATGTCTTCTTCGAGACAGCCCTGTCAGTGCTGAAAACAACAGCAAATTACAGCTGGCCCTTGGGCAAAGGAGCACAGAGGTGGGTGACAGTCACATCTTCACAGCCCTCCTGAGCTGATCAGAGACTCAGGCAGTCCCCAGTGTAGTGATGAGCACAGCTCATGTGTTGGAACTGGGTGAGCAAGTAGGGGCAAAGCTGCCCATGGATAAATGCCACTCTGGGTTATCACAGCACAGGATGGATTTATTAATACAGCTTCAGAGAGTTTAGTTTTCAGCAGATTCCCCAGCATTGCTTATGGTCTGCACAGCTGCCCAAAGGCCATAGCAGCTGGAGGTGCAGGATCCCTACCTTCCCTTGGGAGCTTTGCTGGACCAAACCTGCTGCCACATGCTGTCTGTGGTATGTGTGCAAGGACAAGAGCTGCGTGGGTCCCAAATATCTTGCTCATCACATACTTAAATAAGAGCAACAGTGGGATTCCCAGCATGAACCTCTTCCTTTGTGTGTATGTATTTCAACTTCTGAGTAAAGAATGTCCACAGACATGACAGGCACTTCTCTGTCAGGAAAGGCCACAAGCTCTTAATATCAGCCATGAATTAGGCTTTCTGACCAAAGGCACACTTGCCTCACCCTTTGAACTGCATTGGCCTAGGTCATTTATTTTTTTCCCCCAGGCAGAGTCTTTAGGAATATTTGTTTCACTGAAAATAGTGCATTTAAATGACAATTTTTGTAAACCCCCAAACAAAACACCCCCAACAACCCCAAAGAAAACCCCCAGCAAACTCCTACAAAAGCAAATGAAGAACAGATGTAGCTGAGCAATACTTTTTAACCCAGGAGTAATAAATGTTTGGAGTGGACTGCTGTGAAGGTTATTAAGAGTAAAACACTGGGGTCATTCAAATAAGAGTTGAGAGCATCCAAGGGGATGGAATTGGAGGAGAAAAGAAGTGGATGACTGAACATTATCCACTGTGTTCTTGATGATGCATAACACCCTGTGCACTTGTTTTATGTTGTATGACTTGAAAATCTATCTGCGTTGGTTAAGCTTAGAGTGAGGATTATGCCTTGGTAACAGCTATGGAAAGTTGATTGTAATAACAAATGCCAACAAGTTAGTCTCTGGACTACATCACTTGGAAAAGCTGCCTCAGGAGAAGAGCTGTTTGACTTTATTCCTTCTCCAATCTCGTGGAGGACATCAGTGTGACAGCTTGAAACATTTAAAAATCATTTAAAATGTGCACTGCCTGTGGTTACTGTGGAGAGATTTAATACACTGGGAGGAACATTGAATTTTGAGGGAAAAGTAATATTCTGAATGGAGTTTAAGTCCATATTGAACAGATCATTGCAAAGATAGGAAGTAGAGACTGGAGATGTTCACAGTTGATGCAAATAGCAAGAAAAGCACTGCACTGTGCTTGTGTCTGGTGTTCTGGGGTTAGTGTCAGGTGGTTGTCTAATCAAAGAGCTGGGAAAGGACCACAGAAATGATGCAAGGGCAGGAGCTCCTCTACTGTGAGGCCAGGTTGAAAGAGTTGTGGTTGTTCAGCCTGAGGAAGAGAAGGCTCCAGAGAAACCTTCTGGTGGACTTTTCAGTACTTAAAGAGGCCAATAAGAAAGCTAGGGGAAGGCTTTTTAGCAGACTCTGTTGTGACAGGACAAGGGGTGATGATTTAAACTAAAAAGGAGATTCAGACCAGGTAGAAGGAAGAAATGTTTTCCTCTGAGTGTGATGAGACCTGGCCCAGGTTTCCCAGAGAGTTGGTAAACATTCCAACCCTGGAACCGTTCCAGGTGAGGTTGTTTGGGGCTCTGAGCAACCTGCTCTAGTTGCAGATGCCCCTGCTGACTGTAGGGAGGTTGGACTAGGTGACCTTTAAAGATCCCTTCCAACCCAAAGCAGCCTGTGATTCTATAAAATCCATGACACATGAATGCTGCAGCCAGCTGGCACTGTTACACCAACATCTGTCTTGACTTTGCCAGGGCTGTGCCTAGAACTTCATTGTAGTACTGCTTTGCTCTCACTTAGTTCCATCGAGAAGGTGGCTACACAGTGTTATTTCTATAAACACTGTATTCATTTGCATGTCTAGAGCTTTAGAGACACTTGTTGGGTACCCATTTCAAAACTCAAGTGCTTAGTAGATGTCAAGTGCATCGTGGTCTACACTGGGTCCCCTTCCTCAGTGCCCCAAAATGGTCAGCTCTGAAGAGACATCCACGAAACTGAAGCTGGAAACAGGAGCTGGGGTTTTAATTCTTCTGGACCTGTGGCATGCTGCTAGGTGTGTTTTAGTCTGCCAGGGAAATAATATAGCTCAGTGTCTAGATTCATGTCTGGAGTTATTACCTGTGACTTTATAAACCCCGAGAGAGTAACAAGGTGAGGAACGCCATGGCTTAAGTTAGTAAATCCTCTGGACAGTTTCAGTGTTGGGTTTTTTGTTTGTTTTGGTTGGTTGGTTTGGTGTTTTGGTTTGTGCTTTGAGGGCTTAATTTCATGCTTTGAAAGACAGAATAACCTGGTGATAAAGATTTTTACCTGTAATAAATAATAACATTTGGTAATTAGCAGCCCAGGGCTTTCAGATTCTGCATTCTGGGCATGAATTAAGCTTCACAGAACTGTGGGTCAGATGTCTCCTTTTATCTCCAATTTAAATCCAGTGAGACTGCAAGAACCCAAATGCCACAATCTGCTTTCCTCTAACTGTCCTTCTCTCTGGGGCTATGTACAGTAGAAGAAACGAAGCAAATATTTCTATGAACCCGAGCAGCGGTCACTAGAGGAAAGGACATTTGCTTTCTGAGCCATGCACTACGTCCCTGTTGAGTACCTGACATGGATCTAAATCCTGAGGATGCTCAGAAACACTGAACAGCTTTCCTGCTGCAAACATCATTTATCAAACTGTAATAAGGGCAACTGGCACAACTGACTGGAGTACAATGGTGGGTCTGTGAGCGTCCACCGCCTCGGCGGAGTTGTTTCTAAAGTTGTTGTAAAACAAAGGGGAGCTTTCCCTTTCATTGTCTTGCAAGGATCTCGTTGACTACTACAGACCTGCCCTTTAACCCCGGAGGCCATTGTTCTTACCAAATTATAAAATATTTATGAGTGGCTAAAGGACACAGCCTGTTTTGTTGCCTCGTAGGATTCTCCCAAGCAGAGCGAAGCGCTCAAATTTTGATCCTAAATCTTCCGCGAGGCTTTATGACGTGAGGCTGCACTCTGCAGCTGATGGCTGCACTTGGAAAAACAACAAAGGCAAAGCCATAAAGAACAAGATTTGCAAATCACGTGAGGCCTCATCGAGTAGCACATATCTTTGGAGGCGACTTTTAGCAATGAGAGGAGTCAGAGTGCCCTGACAACTTGCCGCCTTTGTTCCCGTGACAGTCTAATGCCCATCCATTAGAGCTCTGTTAGCCAATCTCTCTCTCAAGCGGGTACCATCCACATGTGCCTTGGCCACGGTGAAAACAAAGCCTATGTGACACGACCTCTTTTCCTGTGCGCATTTTAGCCCGGAGCCATTGGTCCAGCCTGTCTTAACTGATGACAGCCTTCCAGGTGCTGTTCTGATCTTAATCTTCTGGCTGAACCACAGGCCGAACGTGGTAAGCTATAAATCTCCCCAGGTCACTGAGAAGTCTGCTGGTGTCATTTCTAATTGACCTCAGGGAAAAGAGACCAGCTTAGTTCATGATTTCCCAGGTTTACAGATTCACAGGCTGGCATTTCCAAAGCAGGGCTCGTGACTTTTCAGTAATAAATTACACTGAGAAGCCTCCAGCCAGGATAATTTACGATCTGTCTGCTGCTCTTACAACACATGTTAATTGGAGGAAAAAAATATTTATAGAAAGTTTTCAATGGAGTATAGGGAGGGAAAAAAAAGAAAGGGGGGCATTGGAAAGCCAAGGTTCTCCACTGAGTAAATTTTTTGATGTAAACATGTTTAGCATTTTCTCTACAGTAGTGAGAAATAGTGTGTGGTATGGGAGGGAAAAGGCAGAAGCTGCCTAGCGGTGCACTTTGCAGGGTATTTGATGGTGCCTGGTGCTGAGCAGCTCCGTGTTTCTACCCTGTGGGTTGAGCACAGGGGCTGGACCTTTGGCTATGTAGACCTGCCCAGCTCTAGCAGCTCTTGTAGCCTCCTTACCACCACCAGTTCCAGCTCTCCCTAGTAATCTGGGCTTCTGCTTCTTCTGAATTTAGGCCATTTCAAAAGTACTAAGACCCCCAAGTAAGTGCATACTTAGTTGGATTACCAAAAATAGTCAACTGTGAGTTGTGGTAGAGCAACTTCAGGTCTCCCAGAGGTTTCTCTCTAGGTTTAATAACATAAAAAGATATGAGGAAATGTTGAAACATTAAAAACAAAAGTTGTCAGTTAGTTTTACAGGAACTGAGGTCTGTGGTGATGGGTTGGACTTGGTGATCTTTGAGGTCTCTTCCATGCTTGGTGATTCTGTGTGTGTGTGATTGGCCATTGGAATGGGCTGCCCAGGGAGGTGGTGGAGTCACCATCACTGGAAGTGTTTAGGAAGAGACTGGATGGGGTGCTTGGTGCCATGGTTGAGTTGATTAGATAGTGTTGGATGATAGGTTGGACTTGATGATCACAAAGGTCTCTCCCAACCTGGTCTATTCCATTCCATTCCATTCCATTCCATTCCATTCCATTCCATTCCATTCCATTCCATTCCATTCCATTCCATTCCATTCCATTCCCATCTTCTGGCAGAATAAGAAAACCTTTTGCTCAGTCTGTTGCTTAAAAGATAATCAGGATTTTGGAACCACTCTAAAGCTCATTTCAAGGCTCCTGGTGACCTTGCTGTTAGCAAAACAGAGTTGTTTAGTTGCTAAGTTTGATTTTTCATTGCATTGCTCAGAGTTTTTTGCAAAGGGAGCACGCAATATCAGTTAAGGCACAAGTGATTAACATGAATTTACTGTTGGAGTCCTTTAATATAAGCCTTTGCTTTCCTTCGAGCAGACAAGCACTTAAAATGAGTCAATATAGCATTCCTTTAAATCTGAACAACAATTTCATACTTAGTCACAATTCCTGGAATTCCTGAGAAAATCAAAATGGTTGCCTCTGATTCTTATCAAACTTGATTTCCAGTTAGTGCTGCATAATGAATATCTTACTCTGTGCCCATTTTCCAGCGACGTTCTGGGCTCGGTTACCGCTTCAGAGCTAATCCACCATTACATGATGTTACAATCTTTCCCAAATCCTTTGGAAACCTTTCCAGAGGGCTTCTTGGGAAAGCTGTGCTGTGTAAACATTTCAGTAATGAAACAAAAAGATTTTCTACCCATCTTTGAAGACTGAAATATTGAGCATAAACACGATACTTTTACCTATTAAGTAGGAGTGAAGCAATTTGGAAAGCTGCCTTCTACCTGTTCTGGTTTTCAATATCAGCTTTGAGATATCTTGAAAAAGCAATTTAGCACCATTCAAAAGCACAGCACTAATTTCCTCATAGACAAATGAACTTTACTATTAGGTTTGTTTTGGGAAGAATGATTCATTTATTCAGCTCGCTGCTACTGACTGGTTTTAATTTGTTATTGATTCCTTACAGCTTGTCCAAGTCACAAGTTATTTCTAAAGGGCTGTGCCACTATTTAACTTGGCATTTCTGACCCAAGCTTAGCTCATACACGAAGCTGTGGATGTTAAGACACTTCTATTAATCAGCATTCAGTCTAGTCTCATACTTGTGGATTACATTTATATTCCAAAGACATTACCGGAATGGTCTAAGCCATGCGAAAAAAAATATCCCACGCTGAGCCTGGAAAGAAATTTCATCTTCCAGCCTTCTTCCTTCTGTCTATGGTCACCTTTCTTTTACCTAGTTAATTCTGTAACTGGCTTGTGTTGGAAGAAAGTGCAGTGAGGTCAAGTCTTGGTGTCCCCTGGGGCCAGGAAGGTGGTGTGGAACCATCACAGACCTGAGAGCTGTGGAACTAGATCTCAGTTCTGCAGGCTGGAACCCAGTCATGCTCTGAGGTAAAAGTCTAGCTCCTTCCAAAGTCTGCTCAGAGGGTTTGTCCTATCCCTTCTGTGCAGTTGGAGTTTTCCAAAGCTAATTTCCTCTAGTAATTGCTGTAAAGACCTGCTTCAATGTTAATACACTTACAGTATGCCTTTATCTGAAGGACACAGAAATTTGTCCTGCGATGCTTTATAGAGGACACAGTCTCAGGCTGCACCAGGGGAGTTTCAGGCTGGAGGTCAGGAGGAAGTTTTACACAGAGAGAGTGATTGCCCATTGGAATGGGCTTCCTAGGGAGGTGGTGGAGTTGCCATCACTGGAGGTGTTCAGGAGGAGACTTGACAGGGTGCTTGGTTGCATGTTTGAGTTGCTTGGGTGGTGTTGGGTGATAGGTTGGACGCGATGATCTTGAAGGTCTCTTCCAACCTGGTCTGGTCTGGTCTGGTCTGGTCTGGTCTGGTCTGGTCTGGTCTGGTCTATTCTATTCTATTCTATTCTATTCTATTCTATTCTATTCTATTCTATTCTATTCTATTCTATTCTATTCTATTCTATTCTATTCTATTCTATTCCCCATGTGGAATCCTTGGCTATAGCTACTCAGGCTGCTTTTCTATTATGCCCTCTGACACCTGGATGTTCAATATCAAGTAACGATGCAGGAAGTAATTAGGAAGATTGCAGGCAGTCCCTTGCCTAATCTAAAATTCAGTAAGGTGATTTAGCAAATGAGCATAATGAAAAGAAAATGTAGGTGTCACACAGGCAAAGCCTGGTAGAAGGTGAGAAATAATGTGGATCTTAACTAGCAAAATCAACAGTTAACTCCAAACATAGAACAAGGAAAAGGTTCTAGGAGTCAAGTGGTTTCACCTACAGCTGTTTTCCAGGTAAGAAAGCTGTTCCTTATTTCTCAGTGCTTGATGATTCTCATACATGTGTATGTAGGAACGACACACACCTCCTTACCACCACCAGTTCCAGCTCTCCCTAGTAATCTGGGCTTCTGCTTCTTCTGGATTTAGACCATTTCAAAAGTATTAAGACCCCTGAGTAAGTGTATACTTAGTTGGATTACCAAAAATAGTCAATCTGTTTAGATAGTCAGCTTGCCTAGAAACAGGTCATTGCAGGCAGCTTTGTCTGCTGTCCACACAAGCTGAAGTCTGCCTCCTGGAGTCCAACATGCCACAAACCCCAGGAGCCTCACCTGACAGTGCAGCTTATGTGGCTTCCTATGGCTAAATCCCAGTTAGAAAGAAAAAGACGTTTCCCCATGAAAAGCAAAAATGAGCATTGAGTTGCATCACTGAGGTTATTAATTTAGTTCTGTGAAAAAATGCCCCAGAAAGGACCTGAGTTTCTGTGTTAATTTGGTGAGAGGATCAGTTAAAAAGGGAGAGAGTTGCTGGAATCTCCTCTGTGCCTGTTGCTTTGCACTCAAACCCACTTTGGTTTTGTGGGTTGAGCTCAAGGCTACAATCCTTGAAGGTCTACATCATGGCTGTTGCTGTACTTAGCTACCCAGCTGAAAACACACATGTTGGTGTATGTGCAGATGCTTGCAAGCGGGCTGGAGGTCTGACCTCTCCTCTCAGAAGATTTAAGGGCTGAGAAGAAAATTCCCTCTAAGGAGTAAACGTAATGACATTTTGATCCCTTGAGAAATGCTGCCGTAACCCTGCCTGGATTCTCACACTGTTTGGGTTTTATTTTTAGCTCTGGCATTCTTGAAGATTAATAAGCATAATGTTGGTGAAATTACCCTGCCCGTGTAATGTTACCTGGCCGGTGTTACGTAGAGTTGAGTAATGAAGCTGGGATGATGGCTCGGGGAGAAGCGTGTGCTGCACATTGCACAATGCTTTAGAAAGAGGCCTTTATTAGAATAAACAAACCTTTATTAGAATAAACCAAACCAGGTTGGAAGAGACCTTCAAGATCATCGCGTCCAACCCATCAACCAATCCAACCCACCCAAACAGCTAACCCATGGCACCAAGCACCCCATCAACTCTCCTGCTGAACACCTTCAATGATGGCGACTCCACCACCTCCCCGGGCAACCCATTCCAATGGGCAATCACTCTTTCTGTATAGAACTTCTTCCTAACATCCAACCTGAACCTCCCCTGGCGCAGCCTGAGACTGTGTCCTCTTGTTCTGGTACTGGGTGCCTGGGAGAAGAGACCATCATCAGCCTGTCTACAACCTCCCTTCAGGTAGTTGTAGAGAGTGATAAGGTCACCCCTGAGTCTCCTCTTCTCCAGGCTAAGCAGCCCCAGCTCCCTCAGCCTCTCTTCATAGGGCTTGTGTTCCAAACCCCTCACCAGGCCTGCTTCAGTGCTGTGCTGCCAGTGGGCTTTTGACTTGTTCAAAGCACTAAATAGCCAGGGAGGCACAGAGCAGCACCTAACAAAAAACCAAACAGGGTGTTTCGGGGCAATGGGACAGAACAGGGAGTTACAACAGAGCGGCAGATGGCAGGTGGACATCTCTGTCCATGAACAGACATAGCTCTGTGTGTATGGAAAAGCAAAGAGGCATCTCTTGAAGCTAAAGGAGAAAAATAGCATGTCTCTCAAGCTCAGAATACTGAGTTCTAGCTTTTATGAGGGCTTTTAGTAAGCATGTCAACCTGCAGTAGGCCACTGGGGTTACCCTGGACCTAAAATGCCAGAGCACTTTAAAAGAAGACTTTTTAGCTGTAACACCTACTGCAGAAATTGGTGGCTTGGGTTTTTTAAACATCTGATAGTGCTTGCCTGAAAAAAAAACAAAGTGGGGGGTGTGGAAATATCTCTGCACACACATTGGTTAGCTTGGTGACATTTTCTCTTTACTCCCATCTCCTGGTTTTGAAGATCTGAAAATGGTCAATCTCCCACTTCCTTTATTCTTAGTAAGTCATGTTGAGATTTTTTGTGGTGGTGTTAGTTTTTATTGGTTGGGTTTTGGTTTGGTGTTTTGGTTGTGTGGGGGTTTTTTTTTGGTCATAGTATTGCATAGGTACACCTCCAAAAGAAAAAAAAAGGAAAATCTGGTTGTGTAAAACTGAATCTGCCAATTATTGCTGAGAAATTTAACACAAGAGGCTTGTTTGTAAATGTTATGAATGGTCCTCAATGCAAACTTTGTTTGATTTCTCTTATGTTTGGTATAATTTGTTCTGCTCTAGGGCATCCTGCGAATAGGAGCTTGTAGGCAAGTGAATACTGAGTGAAGCAAAGATCATTAAGAGAGGAACTGGGGGGGAACCACACATGCTGGACACAATTATGTGTGTGTGTTATATTATGCTATCTTGGACACATCAGCACTGACTGCTTTGTTCCTTAGAATGACCTTTGATCAAGAGAGACTGCATGTGTCTTTGGTCATTCCCACATCCTAGGCTACTGTAGATGAAGGGAATTTCTGTGGTGTCTTAACTATAATCTCACTGGGAGCTGCCTCATTGTGTGCAAACACTCTGGTAGATGTCTGCCTTGTTGGGAGTTTACAATTGGAGGAAAGGATGGTGGCATTACCTCAAGCATACTAGGCATTGTGCCAGTGTAACTGAGCAGATGGTGACCCGTGGGTCATGGGACTATATTTCTGAGATAGATGGGAAAGGAAATTCTACAGTTTGCAGACCAGATGGAGAGTTCTCACAGAGCTGACTCTAAGGAGTGTAGCTACACGTGTGTGTTTGTGCGTGTAAGAGAATGTCGAATCAGGGTAAAATAGCAAGTGGATATTATTAAATGTAGGAAGAAAAACTTATCAATGGCTTTTAGGCAAGGGGGTGTCAAGCAGTAAAGGTATTTTACATGGCTGTTAAATGCAGCATTCACAAGTTTCCTGCTAGTCTCTGTACTTCCCTCTTGTTTTCACCACATAGCGTTTGAATTACTTCTGTATAAAATACCTGTAATTAAAAAGCCCTATTGTCCTTGTTCCAATAAGATAAGTGATTTACTGTCTCTCTAGTATTCACTTTATCCAGATTTTTCTTTCAAAGTGGGATTTATTTCCAGATAAATGACTTTATTTTTACAAAGAGGGTACCAGGTGCAAAGTTTCTGTACCTAAACCGATATTCTCTGTCTGCCAGCATTGCTGCCTTTCTCCCATTATTATTGCTTGAAGGCTTTTGGGGGCTCTTAGTTGTGTCACTTGAAGGGTGCTTGCAAAGCAAAGCAGATAATCCTCAAGCAGCACAGAGAGCTGAGGCTGCCAAGTGTCAGCATTTGTGTAGGTTTAATTTGCAGGTTGTTTGGACATTGAGAAAAGTTGCTGCTGTATTGGTCTGAAAATACCGAAAGCGTTTGATCTCTGCCAATTGAGTACATACTAGGACTAGTAAGTGCCTGGCAGATTTTGTATGTCACAAAACAATATATGCATCCCTCAAACAAGGAGGAGAGGGGTTTCTTTTTTTCTGAGAAGTTTCCTTTGGTTCTCTTTCAGTGAGTCCTTGTGCCAGTACATAATCCATAAGCCATTCCGGGAAGGAAAATGTAGTTGTACAGTCTCTCTCTCTCTCAGGATGGCAATTGCACAGAAATCAGTGGAAAGACCCTCCCCCTGGTCTCTCCTCAACAGGAAAGGGCAGTCATTGTGCATTGTGCAGGGTGAAAAAAAAAACAACCCTGATAAGTCTTCAGCTTGTGTTTTGGGGTTTTGGGTTTTGCTTTGTGATTTGTTTTCCACCTTGAATTTAACCTTTAAAGAAAACAGTTCCAGAGGAGCCCAAGTGACCCTTTAGAGAATGAAGAGCATGAAAGTAATAAATATCTTCAGAAACATAAACTATAGGATAGGCCATAAAGTTCTGTTATACTTCACCTGACATCTAGACAAACGAGGTAAGTGCAGGTAGTATTCAAGTCAGCAAGTGTGCACGTGATAACAGAGCTGCAAAAGCAGTGTTTGCAATGGGAACTGCTAAAATACTGTCTGGAATATTTTGTGCTCCCTTCAGTTTCCTTAACAGGAACTCAGGAATGGATACACTAACATCTCCCACTTGAAGAACTTAACGATAAATTGTCCCTACTGGTTTTGCTTGTCTCCTGAATTTTAATGGTGTTTAACCTGCTGCCCCCAAGGTTGTTCTGAACCCTCTAAACTCAACGCAGTGGTTAAAACCTGTATAGGAAGATGTAAGAGTGGATTCATCTCCATTCTGTGAAGCAAAGTTGGGAGAGGCAAATTTGGAGTTGTTCTTGCCAACAGCAAGTGGTAGGGGTTGATACTTCCAAAGCCAGGGTCTGGGCAAGGTTTTATCCAGTAGTCACAGTCTTAACACTAGACCCTTGTAGAGAAGTCTACATGAGAATCTGTAGATGCCTGCTTGTGGGGCAAAATCGAGACATACTGGCACTGCCCATGGCTTTTTGGCATGGAGGTGATGCTTGTGGGTAGCAGCTTCGGTATCTAGGGAGTTATGTAATGATAGGACTAGGGGGAATGGAACAAAAACTAGAAATGGGTAGATTCAGATTGGATGGGAGGAAGAAGTTTTTCAGCATGAGGGTGGTGAGACACTGGAACAGGTTGCCCAAGGAGGTGGTAGAGACCCCGTCCTGGAGGTTTTGAAGGCCAGGCTGGATGTAGCTGTGAGCAACCTGCTGTAGTGTGAGCTGTCCCTGCCTATGGCAGGGGCATTGGAACTGGATGATCCTTGAGGTCCCTTCCACCCTACCAATTCTATTCTTTATGTCTCTCTGAGCTAAGAAAACACATCACAGATGCTTAAAGACACGTAGGGTACCTGCCTCTGATCCCAAGATCCCAAGCAGTGAAGCACCTGCCTAACTTTTAAGCAGGAGAGGTCTCATTAACCGAAATGGGACAACTCATGTGCTTATAAGTTAGACACACATTAAAATGCTTGGTTGAACTGGGGCCCAGGTTTCTGTTTTTGCAGAAAACTCTGCTATGCAAACAGTAATAGTGTCATTGATCTCTTTTCATGAAGTGTTGATTTTAATAATTCAACTCAAGGCTTGTTGTGCATGATGCTTTTTATCTCCAAGGCCTTCCACAAACCTCAGTGCAGGGATTCATGTTAGGTGTATGGCTGTGGAAGCTGTGCCGTCTTACACCTGACTTTGCAGTTCTGTACCTCCACAGTCTTGGCAGGAGGCTCTTACCATGCAGCTGGGTTGGCTGAACCAGGAACTTTGGCTTTGTCTCCACTTAGCACCTTGGCAAAGTATCTTCCAGGTGGAAATTTGGAGGCTGTAAGTGCTTCCAAAGTCTCTTCCAGACCCAGCTTTCGAAGGTAATGACTTCATCCACCACTGAATGAAGCAGAGGTGGTGATGTAGGCTGCATTTGGCATGCTTGGCTCTTATCCCTTCCTCCTCTTCACCGCAAGCTGCTCAGAAATGGAAGGACCAGAAACTGGCCAAAGTTATATATAAAATACAGGCATAATTCTTACTGGCTTCAGAAATGCTGGACATATGTGCTCAGAGCTCAGTGCTGCCTGTTTAATCACAGCACTGACGTCAACATGCAGGATCTCAGCATCTGATGATGGAGGGCTAATTCCCAACATGCTTCCAAGGCACAAAGCAGCATTTGGGATACAGTGATGCTGAGCAGTGATTTAACTCATGACGCTGCCAGGCACATATTTTACTGTACAAAAGGCCTAAATTACAGAGATCCTTTACTTTTCCTCGTGGATTGAAGAAAGGCCAATTGTTCTTCAGGTTGGCTGGCTTGCTTGGAGGGAGGTTTCTCATTCTTCCATATATGTATATATGCACAATGAAGTCCAAGCTGTGCTGTTGATATGACCATGGTTTGCTCTCAGGATGTCAGTAGTAGCAACTAGGTGAGAAGAATCAAACATTTGTTTTCTTTTTTCCCCCCCTCTGGGAGGAAAAATTCCTTAAAATATGCTTTTTCTCACAGTGCTTCCAGCAAATAGATTTCTCCTGCTTGTTGCAGTTTCTGTTTCAGAGGCAGATATTCCAGGCATTTATTTCTGTCCCTCGCAGAGTGAAAACTCACAGAATCGCAGGAGTTGGAAGGGACCTCTGGAGATCATCTAATCCAACCTCCCTGCCAGAGCAGGTTCACCTAGAGCAGGTGAACCTAGAGTTCACGTTGCAGAAGAGTAATTGCTGTCTTTTTCCATTTCCTGGTCCTGACAGGAAAGAAAAAAAGTTATGTTTTACAGAAAAGGAGCCTTTTGTGTGTGTGTGTGTGTCTCTAAACACTTGGGTGGATTGCTGTCTGTGAAACTGGCCTCCTTACTGGGTTGTGTATTTATTGGTGTTTCCCTTTAAAGACACAGAAATCTGTTAGAATAGAGGGGAAAGGACTTGGGAGTCCTGGTGGACAACAGAATGACCATAAGCCAGCAATGTGCTCTTGTGGCCAAGACGACCAATGGCATCCTGGAGTGTATTAGAAGGGGTGTGGTGAGTTGGTCCAGAGAGGCTCTCCTCCCCGTCTGTTCTGCCCTGGTGAAGCCACATCTGGAATATTGTGTCCAGTTCTGCTCTCCTCAGTTCAAGAAGAACCTCAGGGAACTGCTTGAAAGACTCCAGCACAGAGCCACAGAGATGCTGAAGGGGGAGAGAGCTAAATCTCTTTGGCTTGGAGAAGAAGAGACTGAGGGGTGACCTCATTCATGTTTATAAAGAAGTGCAGAACAGTGTCAGGAGGACAGAGCCAGGCTCTGCTCAGTGATGTCCAGTGACAGAACAAGGGGCAGTGGGTGCAAGCTGGAGCAGAGGAGGTTCCACATTGGGTGCGGCACTTGGTGCCATGGTCTAGTAGTCATGAGGTCTTGGGTGACAGGTTGGACTTGATGATCTTTGAGGTCTTTTCCAACCTTGTTGATTCTATGATTCTATGATAAACAGAAGGATAAACCTTTTTGCTGTGAGCATGACAGGGCACTGCAGCAGGCTGCCCAGAGAGGTTGTGGAGTCTCCTTCCCTGGAAACATTCAAAACCTCTCTGGATGCATTCCTGTGTGACCTGCCCTGGGTCATCTTGCTTTGACAGGGGGGAATTGGACTGGATGAGCTTTCAAGGTCTCTTCCAACCCCCAACATTCTGTGATTCTGTGTGTGAAAACTCTCTTTTCAGCCCAATGGTCTTCATAGGTGACGACAGTGCCCTGCCTTTCCCCTTCACCTTTCCCAGATGTAAAGATGTTTAACCAGTGCTGCGGTCAAGCAAACACATTTTAGCTGCATGAAATGAATGAGAATATCATATGGGGGAAGGGAGCAATTAGAGACCTGCAGTTCCAGACAGGCTGGTCCTGTAAAGAGATGAACTCCAGGTTGTAGGAGGTCTTGGCTTTAATGGTGTTCCTGGCTAATGTGTGTGCCGCTGCGCTTAAGCGATATACGTGGGAACTCCTGAAAGATCCTCTTCACATAACTAATAAGCCACTAGAAATTCTTTAAAGGATCACACCCCTTAAATAAAAGTATTGCCTCATTAGGAATATCAGAAAATAAAGAGGCTGAAGAGAGATGAAAATGGAGCTTGTGACTTAACAGTGGAAATGCAAATCTAATTAGTCTGCTGTTTTAAGGTGTTAACAGGGAGCCATTAAGGGGAAAAAAAAAAAGAATGGATTGGAATGAAGAAATTTCTTGTAAAGAAAATACTGGATAGTGACAAAAGCCCAATCTATTAACACTCCATGATGTGGAAACAATGAAAAGGGCATTAATTGCTTTACCAGTACTTACTTTGCGCCGTTGCCCAAAGTAATTGGTTTATTGACCTCTCTTTCATCCTGAATAGCTCCAAGAAAAATTAATTTCAATGGTGAAAATGAAGTTCTGTGAAGGAATGTGGGCCTGTTTGTTCTGTCCTGTCTTAGCTTGAGCATAAGTGTTACAGTGCTTCAAACATATCTGACTCTATGTGGAGGGTGGGATGCCTGTACATTGTCTGTGTCCTACCCCTGTGCATGCAGGCCGTGGTTTTCCATCTGTGCCAGATGTATTTATTTTGAAAAGAATTGGCCATAATAAGATGTAATTACTGTGCTCCCCCATACTCAGTTTCATTTCAAGTGTGTCTAAGTGCATACTGCTAATAATTCATGCCTGGAAGGTAGTCCCTCGCTTCTATAAAAAGTCCCTTCTGCATCTCCAGACCACTCCAAGGCAGCGCACACAGCACTTTGAAAACACACAGAGTTGGTTTTCAGATGTATTCCTTTCTGTAAACAGTTTGCCTCTTTCACACTTGGGCTATTTATTATATACATATGGTATTTATAAAACATTTTTCTCACTCCCTACCTAAATGGAGGTTGTATTGTGGTGGGGTCAGTCCCTTCCCCTTATTATCAAGAAGAAATTACCTCAAATATTACCAGGAGAAGTTTAGGTTGGATATTAGGAAAAAAAATCTTTACTGAAGGAGTGGTCAAACATTGGAACAGGCTGCCCAGGGAGATTGTGGATGCTCCATTCCTTGAGGTGTTCAAGGCCAGGAGGGTGAGGCCTTGAGCAGTATGATCTAGTTGGAAGGTGTCCCTGCCCATGGCAGGGGGGTTGGAACTAGATGATCTTTAAGGTACCTTCCAACCCAAACTATCCTATGAATCCGTGATGAATAGCAAACAAGTAATTTTGGCTTCTGTTTCGTTTGGAATACATGAAGGCCAGGAAAGTTCATGATTAACAGCTGGAAGTATGCAAAACCTCTCTGGAAATAGATGTAATTACAGTAGACAAGTGGTCAGAAAATCCTCCATGAATATGCCCAAGCAGAAAGGCAGTATGTACAATGCAGGGTGAGACACCACTGTATGCAAGGCTATACTTTGATCTACAAAGTCAGTAGGGCTCAGCATACTCACTGTTTCCACCAGAGGCAAAACCAGTGCATATCAGAGCAGCAATATTATGGTTGTTTGAATATTGGTTTCTTTTCTGCAGTATCTTTCACTGAAAGTAAGACACTTTATTCAGGCTTTTCAAAACTTGTTTCCTCAAAGAAATTTACTATATAACCAGTAAGTCTATTTATGTGCTCAACTATCTTCCTGAATTATTCTCCCTGGACTCAAGCAGCTCTTAGTTACCTTTTTTCTGCTCCTTCCCTTCTCACCCTCTTTCCCTGCCTTTCATTGCTTGTGGCTGGGCTTTGGGCTCCCATCTCTCCTGCCGATGGGGCTGCAGCATCTCATTCCCTCTCTACTTCAAGTTACTCAATAACTCTTATTCTTCCCCTTCATCAGGACACTCCTGCCTTCAGGCTTCTGTTTACTTTTTCTGGTTTATA
The DNA here is from genome assembly GCF_026170545.1 of Melanerpes formicivorus. Lineage (NCBI taxonomy): Eukaryota > Metazoa > Chordata > Aves > Piciformes > Picidae > Melanerpes > Melanerpes formicivorus. Next base: position 14,027,791 of record NW_027142368.1, on the reverse strand, counting down.
GTATCCATATATAGCAGGGATGTCAATTTATCACGAGAAAGATGAAGGGTCCTCACCTCTGTCAAGGTTTATAACACTTGGCTGCTTAGAAGATTTGCCTAAATTTAAAGTGTAATCCATAAGTGTTCAGAAAAGTTCACTGAGAGGATGAGACTGCAAAATCTCAACTGCTGCTGGGTTTGCAGAGCCTTGTCATACATGTTTTATTTAATTTACTTTAGACGTTTAGAGAAGACCATCAGAAGGTACTTAGTGTTTCAGGTCTCTTGAGGTGTGTTTGCTGACCAGGGCCCTGTTTGCATTACTTGGATGTATTAATGAGATATGTTGGTATAAATCTGTAGTATGTAAAGTGTATAATCTTTATACAATGGGAGATTATTAAGTCTCCTTATCCACTTAAAAAGTTACAAGGGGAGTGTGTGTGTGGGGGGGGGGAGAATTGTTTTCTGGCATTATTTGATGAGTAGGAAAAACTGCCAGTTGATATTTGCTTGGGGGTTTTATTACTTAGTGGTTTTAGTCATTAAATTGACATTTAGCATCACATTGAAACAAAAAAAAGGTGAAAGTTGTTCAAAAGCTAAAGCAGCTTTATTTTTGAGTGGGGGGGATGTGTGATCTCTAGTCTTCAGGACAACTAGCTGTTCATTCCAGATGCCTTCTCTCTAGCTTCTGGCCTGCAGGGTGCTTAGACAAGCAACAATCAACTCTGTTTTCTGTTCAAACTAAACACTTGGGTGAAGCATTCAGCTATGATCCTCATGTATCCCTTCCTGAAGGGTGGAGGGGACCCTATGCAGAAATGCTGTTCTTAGTGTAAGTAAATTGGTTATCATGTTTCAGAGTAGCTAAGCACTAAATTTTCCTGGTGAGTGTTCCTCCAGAACTACTCACGCTGCATGTTATTGTCCACAGGAGGTAAGCTCCTCTTGAACAGCATTAAAAATGAAAAGTGCTTTCAAGTGGGGCAGGGTTTGAGGGGAGGGAAGTGAAAATAATAGTGTTAGATGCAGAATAGCCACCCTGTGTGTAATGGATGCAGTGAATTGAGGTGGTGTGTTGTTTTTTTCAGTGTCCCTAACTCTTCACATGGGCAGCACAGCATCAGAACCTGACTGAAGTCCTACAGTCTGATGTATTCGTGCCCCAGATCCCCAGTGAAAGTAGTGCGTGGTACTGCATTAATGCATTAGTGTTTTCTTTCACATTTAGCTCAGCTGGTTGTTGGAGACAGGCTTTTCTATGCAGAAGTTTTTAAAGCATAATAAAGCTTTCATTCATAAGGAGGGAACCTGATGTTTACTTTTTTTGGCAGAATTCACCACTCACTCACCAGTGAATCTAAAGTAAAAGCAGACGCAGACAGATATTGAAGTGCCTCCTGTACCCACTGTGGCTGGGTGCCTGGGGAAATTGGTCATATCATGAGTGAAGGTAGTTGGACTCAATTTGGACTGAGTTACTCAGGAGTAAAAGTCACTCCCCTGCGATGCTGACAAGGGGTCTATCAGATGTTAATCCAGTTTACACGGTGGCAGGTGCTCTTACCTAAGCAGCTCCTGCCTTTGCCCTTGACAGAGCAGCTGAGGCCAAAACACACATAGAAACTGGCCTAATTTTCCTTTCAAATGTGTTCCTGAGAAACAATGAGAGGACAAAGAAAGAATTAATTAAGTAAACAGTGGAGTTCCTGCTCTCATTTTATGCAGACGAAATAGGGCTGCTGCTTTTTTTGATGCTGTGGATCACACCTGTTTCAGCAAACCTCTCCAGGGGAAGAATGAATAGGTTGAATTTGATGGTCTCTGGGGTCTTTTCCTACCTTATTGATTCTGTGATGAAAGAACAGGCAGTGGACTTCAGAGCAGAGAGACACCTACCTATATGTACATACACAAAAGCAGTTCCTGGCCATTGGGGTGTTTGAAATATCAACTTGAACTTGGCAGATCTCAGTGCCTAAGTAAGCCCCAGGATTTTGAACCCACATACAGTTTGAGTCCCTTGGTATAAATTCAGGGGACAATCTAGTCTCTTTAGTTCAAGCCTGTTTACCACTTAGAAATCTAAGGTAAGAAAAATGTCTTACCATGCACACCTCATTGTCCAAAGAGAAATATCTCTTTGGCACAGCCTTCAGAATTTTGTCTCCTCTGGTCACTCAGGAAACTGGCATCTCCTGAGTCTACTGATTCCTGTTCTCTGCCCTGCCTAGGTACTGCTACTCTTCTGCTCTCCTGGCTCTGAAAACACTCCACAGCATTTCAGCCTAAAATAGTATAACCCTCTCCTATTAGCATCACAGCACATCGCCACCTCTCACTGAACCGCTGGTTTCATGGCATCTTTTAAAGGGATTCAGAGACCCAACAAAGAGAAGAATTCTCTCTCTGTTAATGAGTTTAGTGGTAGCTAAGCTTGTTACGAGGACTTTTAAGTGATTTTGTAAATAGTAAGGCTTTAAAAGGAAAATCTCTACAAAGCTGTTCTAGATTCCCCCCAACAAAGAGACTGTATCGTTCGTTTCAAAATGTTAATGTTTTTTGTCTCCTCGCCTTCATTTCGGTGAAGCAATCCCATATAAGTCATCTCAGTGCAGCCATTATTTATAGCTAATAATCTCCTTTAGCTGCCAAACCGAAACTAGATCTCCTTCACTCTCGAGCTGAAAGCGCTTTTCTTTCTACAATGTGCTGGAAATGTGCCAATTTACCAGTTCCATTAACTTAATGAGGTCTGACAGCCTGCAGCAAATTTTCTCATAATCTCTCCTGGATTTAAATTTGGTGCTGCACAAACAACTGAGCAGGACCAAGCAGTCGCTTTTTAACTCTATGCACTCTAAGCACAATTCTTTGCACATCTGAAGCACAAAAGCCACCTCGAGTCTTTCCCTTTTTTTTGCCTGTGTGTCGTTTTTCGATCGCAAGGAATAATCAGATTTATTGATTAACTTACTTCTGGATCTTAACAATCATCTGAATGCTGGGTTTGTGTTGATCTGTTAAGCATCAGTATTACAACTTGAAGTGATTTAAGTGCAAGTGATTTTCAAGAGTAGTGCTGGTGGGGGTGGGAGAAGGATGGTATTTATTTATTTTTATAATACACCTGAATAGTTATATGAGCTGTGAGGTTATGTCATGATTTTCACAGACTAATAAATAATCACTGCTAGAAGGTCAACAGTAGTTTTAATGCAAGGCTAATCCTTAGCTTCTGTTTCCTAATACTTCCAATGATTTCTGTTCACTAAAGGCTGTAGTATGTTACTAAATTCACAAGAAACAGAATTGCTTGGCAAATGAAGCAAGGCAAAAGTAAAACCTTGCTTTCTCTTGCTTGGGTTCTACCTTCCTGCTGGTTACAGCAATATGCTGAGAGAACAAAAGCCCCACCACATGATTATTACTCGTTGCATGAACAGTGGGTCCTTACTTGGTTTGGGGTTTTCTAAGCACATCAGATTGCCTTGAATCTGGTAAACCTCTTTAAATGTAACAGCATGGCATTGTAATAGAAAATTGCTGGTGACATCCTGCACCTTGCAAAGGAGCTTGCGACAAAGGATTGAGCTGAGTTAATGCAGTTTCTGCTGTGAAGCTTTGAGTTGCACCAGCGTTTCCCACAAAGCTGTAGATTTTGTCTTGGAGTGCTTTGGACATTACAAGACCCTTGGTACTTGTGGTAGAAGGTATGTCAGAGGAATCTTGAATTTGAAAGCACCTCAAGTAGAAGTACACCATCTCGCACTGCCTCTTTCCCTGGAGGGTCTCCTTGCATGGGCTTTGTGTGCTTTGTATTCTGTTGCCATGTTTGTGAGCATGAACCTCACTACATGAATATTATTGGGCTGAATATTTGTACCTCAGCCAAGTCCACAGCCTTTTGGATGACATCAAGTTCTGCAAAATTACTGTGCTACTTTAATCTGCTCTCCAAAAAGAATCTTTTGGTGAGCTGTTCCTGGTTTAGAATCATGGAATCATAGAATGGTTAGGGTTGGAAGGACCTCAGGGATCACCTAGTTCCAGTCCCCCTGCCATGGGAGGAGGGTTTACAAGAGGGAAAACCCCTTAGGCCTCATCATTACAAAATGTTGCAAGGGTGTTTGACCTCGTGGGAGTCTTCCTATCTTCATAGCAATGTGGAATTACACCTATGAGATCTCTTCAGTTAAACCAGAATATCTCTGGTTTCTGACTCCTGGGGAGACTCTCAGAGAAATGCATCAAGTTTTTGTGTGTGCAGACTCCATGGAATATTTCATATCTAGGTGACAAGGCAGTCCTAAACAAGTCAAAAATTCAATGTACTTGCACAGGGTTGTACGGAATAAGTATTAACATCTTGCTCTCATCCTGGGAGCCATGTGTGAATGAAAGGAGCAGGGAAACCACCTGTCTGCAATTCCCCAGCAGTTAGCCTGCATTTCCTCAGCCAGTGCTAAATGCATTGCTAAAAGATATCTTGGGATCTGTTTTTCTATCAACATAGGTCAACTCTCATGATTGTTTTTATGACCAGTCTCATCATGTCTCTATTGGGTCACTTTATCAAGTCCCAGCTCCTCAAGACAATTGATTTGGAATTTCCCCTGAAGAAGTAGTTGAAAGAGAACGCTGACTTTGACCTCATGTTTTAAATGCTGGAAACACAGGCTAGAAAAATGTTAGGTCACCAGTCTGTGCTTTCCCTCTTTTTTTTTCCCCTCATGTTTTCATTCTTGATTGGTATTGGTGTTTGGGGGGGTTTGTTTAGAAAAAAATAAGGTGTTCAAATAATTTCAGAGGTCTCAGTTTTTGGCTTTGCCACAGTCTTCCTATGTAACCTAGGATAAGTTGCTTAATACACCACGTTCTGGCAGGGACCTGGGGAAAAAGGTGGTTATAGGAAGCAAGAAAATATTTGATTATGTTTTCCTCCAACAAGAGGTCACCATAATAAATCTACCAAACCAGTCAGGCACAGCAGCTTCTAATGAGCCCTTCATTTTGTAAGTGGCTTTTGATGGGCTGAAACTATCCTCACCAGCAAGTCTGAGTATTGCTTAGCAAAGCTGCACTTTGACATTTTGGAGACAACCTCAGCAGATGTCCAGGCAGCTGTCCAGGTATCTAAAGATAGTCGAAGGAATTCCAACCCACTGATGTCAATAGCGAAACATTTATTGACTTTGGCGGGCCGGAGTTTACCCTGTGGCAGCTCTCTGCTAACCCTCATGCAAGAAAGGCTCTCCACAAGTGGAAGGAGATGAGAAATCATTTTTTTTAGAATAGAATAGAATAAACCAGGTTGGAAGAGACCTTCAAGATCATCGCATCCAACCTATCATCCAACACCACCTAATCAACTAACCCATGGCACCAAGCACCCTGTCAAGTCTCCTCCTGAACACCTCCAATGATGGTGACTCCACCACCTCCCCGGGCAGTCCATTCCAATGGGCAATCACTCTCTCTGTGTAAAACTTCCTCCTGACCTCCAGCCTGAACTTCCCCTGGCGCAGCCTGAGACTGTGTCCTCTTGTTCTGGTGCTGGCTGCCTGGGAGAAGAGACCAACCTCTGCCTCTTTACAACCCCCCTTCAGGTAGTTGCAGAGAGCAATAAGGTCACCCCTGAGTCTCCTCTTCTCCAGGCTAAGCAGCCCCAGCTCCTTCAGTCTCTCCTCATAGGGCTTGTGTTCCAAGCCCCTCACTAACTTCGTTGCCCTTCTCTGGACTCGTTCCAGCAAGTCAACCTCCTTCCTAAACTGAGAGGCCCAGAACTGGACACAGTACTCGAGGGGTGGCCTAACCAGTGCAGTGTACAGGGGCAGAATGACCTCCCTGCTCCTGCTGGCCACACTGTTCCTAATGCAGGCCAGGATGCCATTGGCCCTCTTGGCCGCCTGGGCACACTGCAGGCTCATGTTCATCCTACCATCAACCAGCACCCCCAGGTCCCTCTCTGCCTGGCTTCTCTCCAACCACTCTGACCCCAGCCTGTAGCACTGCCTGGGGTTGTTGTGGCCAATGTGCAGAACCCGGCACTTGGATGTGTTAAATCTCATGCCGTTGGACTCTGCCCATCTGTCCAGCCTGTCGAGGTCTCTCTGCAGAGCCTCTCTGCACATCCTCTTGTATTGTGAACCTCTCTGCCTTTTATTTTCTCTTCAAGGACTGGTGTGAATGGGAAGCTGAGCACTTAGCTTTAGGATGTGTGAGGAGAACAAAGCAGGAATGCTCTTGCCATGGGTTAGCTGTTTGGGTGGGTTGGATTGGTTGATGGGTTGGACGCGATGATCTTGAAGTTCTCTTCCAACCTGGTTTGGTTTATTCTAAAACAAAGGTTTATTCTCGCCCTTCCCTTGGTTCTCTTTTCACTCACAGGTGACTCTAACCTTTGATACAACCTGAGCACTGATTTGAGCACTGGCAGTGCCAGCACCTATGTCATCATTTTCCCTCTTTAAAGAGAGACAGCTTTCGTGAGCACTCAAGCAAAGATAGATACCTTTCCTGAGCACCCAGTCTTTCCTAAGCACATTTTCTTAATAATAAAGGCCAAAAAAATCCATTACCATTACCATTGTAAATAGTTTGAAGTCTTGAGGAAAAAAAAAGAGAGAGAGAGTGCATGTTCTGGTGAATTCAGCAAAAAACTATGTGCTTTCAGGTCAAAAGTTCTCATGTTCAGTCCTCATTGCCAATTATCTACTTAGGTGAGAGTACATTACAAAAACTAAACAATTATATGTTGTTATATAATCCACATGTTTTTATTTAAGGCTGTCTTAGTAACTGAGTAACACAGATGAGTAACACATAATAGGGCAGGTTTTGTATTCCAGTGGACTCATACCAGTTGTTTTAGCTATCTCACTTGAATTCTCTGAGTTGCCATGGACTAAACAGGATACTTGGACTTCTCTCTTTTGGGCCTTGGAGCCAGATGCATGTTGGCCTCATTTTTAGTTGGAAAAGTACCTTACATTTTGGTCTTGTATATAAAATCTCTTCAAGAATCAATGAACTTAAAGGGGCCTGACCTCACTTAGGGGATGCAGCATTTCCTTTGCTTTGTATTCCACTTTTTCTTTCAAAGCAACTGTTTTAATGTTTTCCTTACCTCTAAAGTAACCACACTAAACCTGTAGCTCAGTAGAATCATAGAATTGTTAGGGTTGGAAGGGACCTCAAGGATCATCTAGTTCCAAGCCCCCTGCCATGGGCAGGGGCACCTCACACTACAGCAGGTTGCTCACAGCCACATCCATCCTGCCCTTAAAAACCTCCAGGAATGAGGCTTCCACCAGTTCCCTGGGCAACCTGTGCCAGTGTCTCACCACCCTCATGGGGAAGAACTTCTTCCTCACATCCAATCTCAATCTACCCATTTCTATTTTTTTTTTTCCATTCCCCTTGGTCCTATCACTCCCTGACACCCTCAAAAGTCCCTCCCCAGCTTACTGGTTTAATGCACTGCAATGTGTAAATAATTCCTTTGATTGCAGTGTGGTTCTCTGGTCAAAAAACAGTCTTTGGGAAGAGAATCTTCATATGCACCTCCCTTGACCTGCTGGCTATGCTTCAGAGAGAAACACTCCACCAATAATGAAGCATACACACACACACACACATATTTACATACACAGGGGAAGGAAATTAAGCTATATTTCTGCTAAAACTGTAAGGATTGTGCTACTGCCAAGTCTCATTGTGGTACATTGTTTAACTTGAAAGGAAGTGAGGTTCCATTTTTTTTATCTAGCAGGTCATGTTTATGACATTCAAAATTACAACCCCCCCCTGTATTAGACAAAAAAAATAGTTGGGGGTTTTAGCCTTATTGGAAAGATTTATTTTGTTAGAAATCAATATGTTAAAGGCCTGCCCCAGATATATCTTAGGCATAATTTAATTTGTGATGCAGCTATATTTAGCTAAGAAATGTAAGGAAGGGTGAATTTTTACAGGGCTTCACTTTAATAATTTCAAGTATTAGAATAAAACCACATTTTGGGACAGCTCTTTGTACTATACTATGTCTTTGGCCCGTCAGCACTTCAGTTGGATGTGACTGAATCTTCAGCTTCAAGTATTGTTTAAAGACCCTGCAGCTGCTGTTCAGTAAGACACAGCAGAACATCACCAGAACAAGAGGACACAGTCTCAAGCTGCACCAGGGGAAGTTTAGGTTTGAGGTGAGGAGAAAGTTCTTCCCAGAGAGAGTTGTTAGCCCTTGGAATGCGCTGCCCAGGGAGGTGGTGGTGGCACCATCCCTGGGGGTGTTCAAGAGGGGACTGGACGTGGCACTTGGTGCCATGGTTTAGTCACGAGGTCTGTGGTGACAGGTTGGACTTGAAGATCTTTGAAGTCTCTTCCAACCTTGGTGATTCTGTGATCATTAGCTCCAGCCCAGAAAGCATTCTAATGTGAAAACTCTAGGATTTCATCTGGCCTTTATCTTAGGCCTGACTACAACCAAATAATTGTCCTTATGGCTTGGTATTACTGTGTGCTTGGGAAGCAGTAGCTAGAGGTGTAAGCACAGGCTGCTGTGGAGGATAAAACATTTCAGGACATCCTGTACTGCTGAGGGACAAAGGACACACACAGGCCACACATGTCAACACCGTTCAAAAGAGAGCAGTATTTCAACCCAGAAAATAGAGAGGGGAGTTTACTTAGGTACATGTAGGCTTGCACTTAAACCCAGGCAGAGGCCATCTGGTTACAGGACAGACAGTACTCATTTGATGATCCATTCAAGGGAGCAATGTCATCTTAGACTCCTCAATAAATCAGCAGTGGATAAACATTGGGAGATTTAAGTAAAGATTGCCCCATATGGAGACTCTCAGACTCATCCAAATCCCACGAGTTTTACATCTGGGTCATGAAAGTCTTTGGGAAAAGAGTTTGAGCTGATTTTTTGTTTGTTTGTTTGCTTTTATCCTGCCTCCACTTCAGACTGGAAATTCTGTGGAAAATGCTCTCTATTGTGTGGCATTTCATCATGGGTGCTTTAGGTCTTGGCATGCAAACAGGAAAAAAAAGAATATGAAGGAAGGATATTTAAGCCTTTTTCAATGTGAAAAATCCAAGAGTTTTCTAAAGACCAAGCCATTTGTTTCTGGTTTGGTCTGAGATGAAATGACATGATTTCTGATTCAATTAAGAGCTGGGCTTTAACAGGTGTAAGACAGACAGGTAGGATTTGCCTAACTGTTTTAGAGTTAGCTGTCTGCCTGCATCTTTAGCAATGTATTTAATGTGTTTAAAACATCTAGCATTACTGAGAAGTGCTGGAGTCTGAAATCTTCAGTCTCTTGCAGAAAGCACTTTTGCTTTGTGCATTAAACTCTGCTGTAACTTTTCAGAGGTCTCACAGTAGGCTCTGAAGGGCTGTGAAAATGAGGGATTCACTTATGGCTGATAGAACAGAGAGGATGAACCCTGTGGAACATGCACTAAAGGTGAAGGGCAGGAAAAGGTAGTTAGAAAGTGTAGGAAAGTCAGAGAAGGAGAAGAGAGGGGCCAAGAGCTGCTGTGAAGGAAGGTGGATGGAGAAGAGAGCTGACTCAGAGCCACAGAGAGAAGAACCAGGTGCCGTGCCTTCTTAAATGAGCCTTTTAGGATTGCTCAGGCAATCAAATCAGTGGAGATCTGATATGAACTAGCTGAGGGGTGTGCTAATGGCTGCTGCTGCTGCTTCCTTTTTTGCAGGTAAGAGAGTTGAGTGAGGTGTGTGTTTGTCTCATCTCTCTCCCCTAAAAGAGGAGGAAATTATCACAGTAGCTTTAATGCTTTCTTGCCTTTCTAAGTCACCTTTGCCACGTGTTTTATGGTAAAATGGATGGTGTTAATCTAGAGTTGGAAATTCCATGACTCTCAGGCAGATATAAGACAGCAGTACTTACCCCTTCTTAATTCCACTACAAGTATGTTCCCTCAAATGACTGTCCATCCTGGAACACAGTCACTCCTCTGGAAGTTGGTAGTTCAGTTTTCATTTCCATTTAACTTCCTCTGTGCTGCTACTTCCAGGAGAAATGCAGGGTCATCTTAGTTCTTTCAGTGCTGGAATCTTTGAGTGCAGTGGAGCTGCAAAGCTGGCTGATATTTGTAACAAAGTGCTGGGTTGCAAATCGTTCTGTAAACACCATTGAATCATAGAATCAAACAGGTTGGAAGAGACCTCCAAGGTCATCCAGTCCAACTGATCGCCCAGCCCTATCCAATCAACTGGACCATGGCACTAAGTGCCTCATCCAGGCTTTTCTTCAAGATCTTCAGGGACAGTGATTCTACCACCTCCCTGGGCAGCACATTCCAATGGCAAATCACTCTCTCTGTGAAGAGCTTCTTCCTAATATTCAGCCTGAACCTCCCCTGGCACAGTTTGAGACTATGTCCTCTTTTTGTGTTGCTGCTTGCCTGGGAGAACAGACCAAGCCCCACCTGGCTGCAACCTCCCTTCAGGTAGCTGTAGACAGCAATAAGGTCTCCCCTGAGCCTCCTCTTCTCCAGGCTAAACAACCCCAGCTCCCTCAGCCTCTCCTCATAGGGCTGTGTTCCAGGCCCCTCACCAGTTTTGTCAGCTTCCTCTGGACATGTTCCAGTACCTCAACATCTCTCTTGAATTGAGGTGCAACTCAATCATCACGTATTTACACAACAAGATGGGAATATTAAGATCTTTTTCTTCTTTTTTGGTTTTTTTTTTCCTGTGTAACAGAACCTAAGTTGAAGTGTGCTGCAGGTTTGTTAACAGTTTCTGAGTTGGGAAGAAGAAAGTCATTAAAACACACCCCATTTCCCATAGCTAATTTGCTAGAGAACAATTCTAGGCCAAAACCCTTCTTGTTGATCTGTGCTTATGCTTTGAAGCCACAGGAAGAAATGGAGTTCACATACCAGAGTAGTTAGCCCCAGCCAGTTTCTGTCTCCAGCATATCAGCTCATAAAATTTCCCCTCTTTTTGCAGCAGTAATAACACAGCATATTCTTTAACTATTAGACTGAGCAGGACTCAGAGGTTTCAGGTCAGATTTTCCCCAGAAAAGATATGAACCTAGAATTCTCCTCAATCTATAATCTATCTTTGCTATCTTAAGTGGTTTATTGAAAATTTTCAAGTTCCTACTGCTCCCTCAATGTGCTAAGCAAGTGTGTAAGTTCAGGTGTGTGCTCTCCCCTTCGCTTCACTAACTCTGCCCTTGCACATAGCTGTCCTCCTGCTTGGGTGGGATGGGACTTCAAAGCCTCCTAGTACATTAGGCAGGACCTTTTACAGAGGATGTGCTTTAGAGAAGGCTTTATCTAGCCACCTGTTTTGTACACAGGATGTGATACAGTCCATATTTACAGTGGCTTTCACACTGCAAAGTGTCTCTTCCTTCATACTCATGCAATTTGTACACACCTGGGGAACAGGTGAGAGTCTCAGAGTTGTTTACACACCTCATGAGGTTTTCCACCTGTAACCCAGCCTAATTAGAAGGGCTAATAGACACCTTTGGAAATCCCAGTGGGGACATCTCTAAGTGTTGGCATGCAAGCATCACCTGGGGCTCACAAGAGACAGAGATGAGATCTGGGTCAGAGCATCTGCAGGACTGAAGTGGAACAAGGGGCATTGGTTTTAGAAAGCTGTACTGATACTAGGATGAAAGAGAAGCAGTTGAGGGTCTGATCTGAAATATTCTATGACTTATGAGTTCATGGACAAGTCTCTGGTTTGCAATGATTAATTTTTGTTGAAGCCTGTTTTCCCCAAATCCTTTCTTTGTTGGTTTGTTTGTTTGTTTTCTGTTTGTTTGGGGTTTTTTTGCAGGTACAATTCCATAAAAGTTTTAGCAAACCATTTGAAAAAGGCTCTGATTGTTATTTTTTTTCAGATTGTCACTCTGCAGCACAACATTTTAGCCATGATTGCAGTTTTTGGATGCTCCCACAGTAGCTAAGACTGAAAATCCTTTTCTGGCTATGTTTTTTTCTAACAGTCTCACTTAGTTTCCTCTTTGCTTGAAAAAACATTCAGGTGCCCATTGTTGCCACTTCTGAGGCATCTTTCCTTTACAGTAGTACAGAAATGCATCAGCATTTAATCAGAAGGCTGGAACAAAAATACCACTTCACAGACTCATAGAATTGCTTGGGTTGGACTGGACCTTAAGGATCATCTAGCTCCAACACCCTCCACTAAACCAGATTGCTCAAGGCCTCATCCAGCCTGGCCTTAAACACCTCCAGGGAGGGGGCATCCATGATCTCCCTGTGGGCAACCTGTTCTAGTGTCTCACCTCCCTCCCTGTAAAGAATTTCTTCCTAATATCCAGCCTAAGTGTCCCCTCCTCAAGCTTCAAACCTCACTAAACTGCAGGCAGTAATGGGGAAGGGGTTGGATTGCCATGGGCAGATACAGAGCAATCCTGCAGTAAGCTTAAAATGATCTTTCCTCCTTTCCTTTCAGCTGTCCCAGGTTGGTGGGTTCAGGCTTTACTCTAATGCATCACATTGGTGTAGAGATTTAACATGACGTGCCATCATACTTTATTTCAATCCAAGCCCGTTTCTGGTTTTAATCATTCCTTTGTGACACGTATGTGAGGGAATTTCTGGAGATAGTGGAACCCTGACAAGGTATAGCCTAACGCCTCCTGGCACTGCTGCTGTTCCAATCTCTTCTTCTAAACTGTGGGGTTTTATTTAAAACAAAAGAGGAGAAAGGCTGTGACTCTGGGATTCAAGTTCGAACAGACTGTGCTGAGTTGGGAGGTTTTTATTGTCTGGTGAGACATAAGAGAGGCTAAAATGATAGAGGAAAGGTGTGGGGGGGGGGGAAGTGGTGTCTTAAAAGACAATAAATAAATGCCCTTTATATCATCTTAATGCTCTTACATATTTCTGAAGAGAAATGACCACTAATGTGTTAGCATTAGTTCTTCTGTTGCCTGATTAAGGAGTTTATAACCTTATGGTGAGACGACAGGCTGCTAGCGACTTCTTTGCCAGTGAAATATAGCCTGATATCCAACACCAGAGGCCTGTGTTTGCCAGGTTTTGCTCTAGAAGAGATCCTAATCTCAGCAAGATAAACTGCTTAAATAAAAGTTGATGAAAGAGCAGCCTGAATAGTGGATTATGTTCTAACAGTTTTACAGTGCTTTGCTTTAGGACAGCTCGGTGCTTGTGTCCTTAGGGAAAGCCAGTCAAAGGTGGGGGTGGTGTTGGGGGGTGGTGTTTGTGGTGTTTACAGAGTTTGTGTTTATCTTTTATCAGGCTGATTTCTGTGCAGTGCTTGCATATTCATTTTCATTTTGTGCTGGGGAGGAATTACAGGGAAAGGGTTAAGGGCATGCATGCTCTTCATCTGGTTTAAATCCATAAATGTGAGCCCCTGCGCTGTTCCTGGGTTTCAGATTACACTCTGTGATTTATAGGAAAAGGCTGTTCTCCACAAGCTGAAATCCCATGTGTTTCTCCACCATTGTAAAATAACAAATCCTTGAGAACGCTTCCAGTTGCAAAACCTGCAGTTTTGAGCTACATTAAGGACTCATTTTTTTGATATGGTGGGGTTTTTTTTCCCCCTGAAGTGATGGCATTGCCGTGGGAAGTGAAGTTCCCTTGTCCTGGTGCTGTCTGTCCAGGGTTTGTTTGCCAGGCTTTTCGTGACAGCTTACACAAACTGCAGCACCAGCCTCATGTTTACAGCCTTCTATCACTTGATTTTTGGAAGTGTGGTGGGTTGAAAATTCCCTCCAACGTTAAATTTGCCAGGCCAGCCCAGTTGGAAGCAAATGGAGCTGTGTTTACAAGCAAAACTACAATCTACAATGAAAAGCAAAGAATATGTATAAAACCAACAGTGTTTACAATATTTACAGGTCTTTACAATTTATAAACAGCACAAGAACCAACCCCCCTGGCCAAAAAGCAGGGCAGCTTATAGCTTCTCTGCTCCCTGTCCCCCTCCTCCTCCTTAGCCCCCTGGTCACAAAGGAACAAATGAAAGAGCAGAGAGTTGTTAGAACTTAGCCAAAACAATGCAGCCAAGGTCAAGCAGAAGCCAGCACAGCACAAAGTTAATATCTCCCAGAGCAAAGAAGCCAAAAGAGAGACAGAAAGTTTACCAAATCAGTTCTTAGGGTAGATCTCTCTCAACTGGGATTGTTTAGAGCTATCATTATTTTCCTTTTTACACCCAATAATGATTTATTTACGTTCTACCACTTTCTGTTCAAGAGCTGTGGAAGATTTGAAAGGTACAGCCTAAAACTACCACAGGAGGATACACCCACTGAAGCGCAGCTGCAAGCAGGCACTTATATCACTCTGCATGCATCACATCCAGAGCCCCTGCAGAGATGGCAGGCCTGAAGCCACAGTGACTTCACAGGCCATCAGCTTCTAGTGTCTCCTGGTGGAAATCATAAAGCTGTTTTTGTTGGAAGAGGCCTTTAAGATCATTGAGTCCAACCATTAGGCTAGCACTAACCAAGTTATCACTAAACCATGTCCCTCAGCACCACATCTACACAGCTTTTAAACCCCTCCAGGGATGGGGACTCCACCACCACCTCTCTGGGCTATGCAGGATTTGGCCTCATGTTTTTCAGTTGGTTTCTGTGGCCAGTGATGGGGGAGAGCCTGATACCTCCTGATTTCAGAATACAGTGCTTGGAAACAACTTCACAGCCACAACTTCCAGCTTCTCTTTTCAGTTATTCAATGGCAGGAGAATACTCCAATCACTGCTTTGGGGCATTATCACTGCTTTGGGGCATTATCACTGCTTTGGGGTATTATCACTGCTCTTTGGTAATGTCAATATTGCTGCTCAGGTCAAGGGCCTTTTCCTTTCAGATATTTTTTTCCTGCTGTAATTCCTGTCTGTGCAGCAGAGAGCTGCTTTATTTTGTCCATCACAACTGTGGAATGACTTTTATTTGCATTGAACAGCAGAGATATTATCTCAATTGGCCTATTTTGTCTTGGTAGAATAGGCTGAACATGTGAAGGTGTGTCTCTTGCCTGTGATTTGTTTTGCAAAGGAAAACAGCTAATTTTTTTTGTCTCTATTCACCATTATCTAAAAATACAAATAGTACTGAGAAGTGGGGGGAAATTGAAGGAGGTTTTAGCTAAAGTCATTGTGTGAGGTTAAATAAGTAACAATGCAATATTGTTTTGACCTTCCACAGATCCCCTATGAACTGCATTCAGGAGTTGACCTAAGAAACAAGAAAGCTTATTTCCTTTGTCTCAAAAGAAAAGGTTAAATGGGATGCTATTAGTGGTATTACATGCTGAGTCTCAATTACGATGTGGGAGACCACATATATTAAATTAGCATGTTAAAGTATTACCTAAAGTGGAAGAAGACCAATGAAATTCTTAATGAGCTGACCATAGTTTTTATGCTTTCACATCTCACAGTCAGCATCAGGTGTTTTTTGGGTGCAGGTTGTATCTGGTGTGTAATCTGAGGAATGGGGTTTAAGCCAAACAGAAAAGCCTACCTCAGCCTTGAGTAGCTCCCTACAACAAAGAGTTACCATGTAGTGTCAGCAACCTTTTTTTTAGAATAGAATAGAATTAACCAGGTTGGAAGAGACCTTTGAGATCTTCTTTTCCAACCTATCACCCAACACCATCTAATCAACTAAACCATGGCACCAAGCACCCTATCAAGTCTCCTCCTAAACACCCCCAGTGATGATGACTCCACCACCTCCCTGGGCAGCACATTCCAATGGGCAATCACTCTCTCTATGAAGAATTTCTTCCTAACATCCAGCCTAAACCTCCCCTGGTGCAGCTTGAGACTGTGTCCTCTTGTTCTGGTGCTGGTTGCCAGGGAGAAGAGACCAACCCTCACCTGGCTACAACCTCCCTTCAGGTAGCTGTAGAGAGCAATAAGGTCTCCCCTGAGCCTCCTCTTCTCCAGGCTAAGCAACCCCAGCTCCCTCAGCTTCTCCTCACAGGGCTGTGCTCCAGCTTTTTTTCCCTTCTTTGGACACGTTCCAGCAACTCAACATCTTTCCTAAACTGAGGGGCCCAGAACTGGACACAGGACTCAAGGTGTAGCCTTACCAGTGCTGAGTACAGGGCACAATGACTTCCCTGCTCCTGCTGGCCACACTGTTCCTGATGCAGGCCAGGATGCCATTTGCCTTCTTGGCCACCTGGGCATACTGTTGGCTCATGTTCAGCCTACTCTTAACCAGATCCCCCAGGTCCCTTTCTGCCTGGCTGCTCTCCAGCCACTCTGACCCCAGCCTGTAGCACTGCCTGGGGTTGTTGTGGCCAATATGTAGAACCCAGCACTTGGATGTGTTAAATCTCATGCCGTTGGACTCTGCCTATCTCTTCAGCCTGTCAAGGTCCCTCTGCAGAGCCCTTCTACACTCTAACAGCTCAACACCTTCTAGAGCGTAAAGAAGTAGTAGAACATCAGATGGTTTAATATTCAAAGGTTATGGTAAGCTTAATAGACCAACAATAGAGAGGCAAGTGACCATAGGCAGTATGATTATTCTATACTAGTGTCACTGATTGTGGCCCTGCAGTTCCTTGTGTAGTTCAGAGCCATGAATGACAAGCTCTGTAAAAAACACATTTCCTTAATCTGAAAAGATTGTTGAGAACAATCAGAACTCAAAAGAATAATACCCATGGTTTCCTGTGTGAACTCGACTACAGCTCCATTGTATTGTTTCAGCTCTGTTGTGTTCTGTTTTCAGCTTCTCTAGAAAGGGAGTTTAAGGTGTCAGACAAGACAGTGCTGGACATTATTTACTTATCTGTGATCTCATTTGTGTCTAGTTACTTGCAAATTGCTTGGCCTTGAAACTGCATAAACAAAAAAGAGGCAGCTACCTTCTGACTCAAGAAGGTGCAGAGAGTGAAGAGCTGGATAAAGGTTTACTGTGACTTGATACAGGTGTCAATGTCCATTGATAGGTGGTGATGATGATATCACCAAAGCTGGGGAACAGCCACCAGTTCTGATAAAATGGGAGCTCACTTTTCTGTTTTTCCTGCTTTCTGTATAGTATATTTCAGTCTCCCACTTCGAAAAATAATTTCATCTTCCTCTTCCCCCCCATGTCTTTTGTGCAACTTTTCATACCCTGGCAGCAGACATAAGTAAAAACAGAATTGTGAAAACATACAGCAAAGGCAGTTTAGGGAGTACAAGTGATCTACTGCTCTTGCCTGTTTCCAGCAAGAACTTTGGTACGACCATTGTGGGCAGACCACAAAGGAAATCTCTGATGCTCCCTCTGTTTGCCCCAGCACACCACTAGCTCTGACAACACATGCATGAGCTTTATTCTGGCTACAGAATTTTCTCTTGGTTCTAGACACTCCTATATGTTGGACCACTACTCTCAAGAGAAGATGAACATTTTTTCAGTGCTGCACTCCAAAATCCTATGCAGTTTAGCTGTTCCGGATCCTCTTTTGCTTAGGTGGAAACAAGTTTTTGTTTTGCTTCTCAGAGCATGCTGAGGAATAGAGGAACAGCTGGAGAAAGAAGGTCAGCAGGCTTGAAAACTGCTTTGCATAGTGTGTTCATCTGCCTTACCCTGTGTGCAGTCTCCAGGTACCACACAGATGCTTTGCAGAGAGCTGGTCCTGAAGATTCAGTTGTAAGCCAATCCACCCTGAGTTAGAGCAATGTAGTGGTGGTGCAGTAGTATAGATGTTGGAGAGTTTGTGCTGCAGGTGAGTTGGGAAGCCAAGCCCTTGTGAGACTTGTGTTCCCTAGCAGAGAAACAGCTTCCAGAAGCTCCTGTGTTTCATGCTCTCGTGCTGATCCACATGGCAGTAATGCTTCTTTCCCTGCTCAGGCTTGTACTTAAGAATTCACTTCAGATTGCCTTGACACAAGCATATTGTAAAGGGCTAGACTGATGAGCTGTATTTCCCTGAGTGGCTCTGAATCTCAAGTTGCTACTAGTGCCTAAAGCAAGTAATCATAGGATCATAGAATGGTTTTGGTTGGAAGGAACCTTAAAGATCATCTAGGTCCAATTTTCTGGCATGACCAGAGACACCTTCCACTAGATCATGTTGCTCAAAGTCCCATCCTACCTGGCCTTGAGCTTGTTTTCCCCTTTCACTGCGTGCTTCCCCACCGCCCCTCAGACACCTCTCCTAAGGCACTGTTGCAGAACTCAGTTTTTTTTCCTGACCTGCTGAAGTTGATCAGGTTTCCCACCAATGCAGGAGAAAAGCCTCAGCACCATGCTGAAGCCAGGCTGTGTGCCTTTCTCCAGCTGTATGCCAACACTTCATCTCTGCTGAGATGCAGCTGGAGAGATCACACCGCACTACAAGCTGTGGTTGTGGAGCTGCCCAGCCCACAGGGCTGCTGCCTTTTTCTGACAGCTTCCCCTCTCTATATGCCATGCTTCAGCAGCAGGACTATGAAAAGCCTACATCATTCCCCCCCCCCCCCCCCCCCCCCCCCCGCCTTTTTACTCATTTCCTATCATAGTAGGCCACTTTTATTATTAGTTGAAGATATTAAAATGTTAAAGTTCTCCAAAGAGAATGTTATTTCTAAAATGAGTTCTCTTTTTGTGCATGTCTCTTACAAATCCACAAAACCAGCTAAGCCAGGCTATCTGCAGAGAAAAGAGGATTTCTGTAACTACATGAAAGTATTTCTGAGTTAAGCCCATGACTTTTGGGAAGGGAGACATGAAAGCTGCTGTCAAAGAAAACCCAAATCCATTAAAAGATGGCTGTGGATTTAAAATTACATATTTCAAATAATAAAAAAAGACCAAGCATAGATAGCTGGGTGAATACACAGTGGGGAGAGGAGCTTACAAATGTTAAGTCAGCTTATAGCTAATTCCCCTGGAGCTATGTTCATGCTCAGTAAATAATAACCAAGATGTTTACTGGCTGAGAGGTTCATTGGAAGAGTGAATGATACAGGCTGGGGTCAGAGTGGCTGGACAGCAGCCAGCAAAAAGGGACCTGGGGGTACTGGTAGATAGTAGGCTGAACATGAGCCAGCAGTGTGTCCAGGTGGCCAAGAAGGTCAATGGCATCCTGGCCTGTATCAGGAATAGTGTGGCCAGCAGGAGCAGGGAAGTCATTCTGCCCTGTACTCAGCACTGGTTAGGCCACTCCTTGAGCCCTGTGTCCAGTTCTGGGCTCCTCAATTTAGGAAAGATGTTGACTTGCTGGAAGGTGTCCACAGAAGGGCAACAAGGCTTGGGAGGGGTTTGGAGCACAGCCCTGTGAGGAGAGGCTGAGGGAGCTGGGGTTGCTTAGCCTGGAGAAGAGGAGGCTCAGGGGAGACCTTCTTGCTCTCTACAACTACCTGAAGCGAGGTTGTAGCCAGGTGGGGGCTGGTCTGTTCTCCCAGGCAAACAGCCCCAGAACAAGAGGACAAAGTCTCAAGCTGCACCAGGGGAGGTTTAGGATGGATGTTAGGAAGATTTTCTTCCTAGAGGGAGTGATTGGCCATTGGAATGTGCTGCCTGGGGAGGTGGTGGAGTCGCCATCACTGGAGGTGTTCAGGAAGAGACTGGATGGGGTGCTTGATGCCATGGTTTAGTTGATTAGATTGTGTTGGGTGATAGGTTGGACTCGATGATCTTGAAGGTCTTTTCCAACCTGGTTAATTCTGTATTCTGAAATTGGCAGTGCTCTTACAGAGTGTTGTTGCAGAGCACTCACACTCCTTTGGGAAGCCAGCCTCTGCGTTCCCAACATAGGGAACAGATTTAACCTTCTGAGACACATGCATTTAAGTCAAAGCAACCTGTGATTTTAAAACCAAACACTCAATGTTCAGTGGAAATTATCAATTGACTATCTTCATAGAAATAATTGGCTGCTGGTATTGAATTATTCACTGTTGAGGTGAGCAAATGCATTGGATGTCATCTTAACTGTTCATGACCAATTTGGAAGCATGAATAAAAGCCAAGTAGATGCAGACCATAACCAGATTGCTTGTTTGCTAGTAATTATTAGAATGCCTTCATCTCCTAAGACCAATGAAGGTCTAAAGCCTACCTGCTGTTTGTTCTACCTCTATCTGTTATTTCTGTATTCCCATTGCATTGAAACCTGTGAAGACCCTGGAGGTGAGAGCTGTGGGGAATAGCTGAATCAATTTCATTTAGAATCATAGAATTGTTTCATTTGGAAAAGACTTTTAAGAATGAGTCCAACCACAATCTGACTCTACAATCTTGTCACTAATTTCTGGCTTTTTACTGTCACAAAAATGGGTGTGAAGTCCAGAGGGGCAAGGTCTAGCAAAGAATGCTTGCCCATTAGACATAAACACATTAATACACTGAAAATGTTTGGGGACCTTTCATGTAAACACCAAGCTTGGCTGAAGCCCACGTAACCAAACTTCAGTTTCATAACTGGTTTGCTCTTGAAGAGTCATCAGACTTTTCCAGCACTTCTGGGCAGCTTTTCCTGGTTTCTCCTTAAGATGGGTTTTCTGAATCATTTCTGGGACAGGGTATATCTCGAGGGCCCCTGATAAGCAAATCATAATGATGGCAAACAGCAGTTGCCAAGCTCTAGCATCAAGTGAAGGGAAAAGCTGGATAGCCCTCGTTATGTGAAATAATCAGGTCCTGATTTTGCTTCTGGGTAGAGGGATCAAGCATTTCCTATTACAGGATACACAGCAATGCAACCTAATCCCTTCCACTTTATCGCATCTAAAACACTGCCCAGTACAGAGAGGCTCCCATCAAGTGTAATGGGCAGGGAATGACAGGATGTGTGAAAAGACAAGAATAACCCTGAGCCATAGCAAATTCTGTACCAAAAGTGCCTGGAGGACTAACAATGAAAGATCTCATTAGACTTAAATGCTCTAATGAAATGGTTTAATGTAGCGGCTCTGAGTCTTCTCTGCCTGTGACAAGGAAGCTATTTCTGTGCCTGAATGGAAAAAAGTATGTCAGTTCACATGCACAACATATTAAAAACTGATGTGTTAGGGATGAAGTCTAAATAATGATTAGTGCCAAAAGCTTCAGGCCAACCAACTTCAGCTTTCTTTCTTAATACCTTGGTGTTGTCCTTAGTCAGAAATTTAAGACGACTGCAGAGAATTTAAATATGTTTGAAAAACTGAGCTTGACTCCAGATCAATGTTAGTTTTACTGAGAAAGGGGCACTTTGTAAAAGATATTAGAAATCTCTGGCTCTCTCCTATTGTGGTTTCATTCTCATTAAACTCATTCTGAATAGACAGCACTGACCTCTAACGTGGATAATACCGGGGTCCGGGTACGTTGGGAATTCTGTGCTAGACATTACACTCCTGATAGTGAAATGTTCTACAAATGAACAGGAAAGCAAGTGTTCTAAATAGGAAATTAACACCACCTCTCCTCTGTCTTGTTGCTTTAATCTTTCTGTTAACACTAAACCAATATGTAGAACACCTTCCTGAGAGGAAAAGGGGAACCAACTTCTACTGCCATGTCAGTAAGGATCCGACATAAAATCCAGCAGCTTTGTGAGGGCAGGCAATATTTCTAAGCAATGACTGCTTCACCTTTCTTGTTCTATTAGTGAAAGAACTCTGTGTTTCAGAAGAGGGATTAGTCTTGTAAAACTGGCTGATGCCACTGACACTCACTGTGGCTTTCAGTGACTGAGCTACACTTCGGGAAACCCACTGAGGTGCTGGCTGTGTTGTGGGAAATTAATCATATTGCAGTCAAATGTGCAAATGGCTTCATTGCAATCACTGGGGGCATCTGTAAATGCATGACAACTTCCCAACTGAATGAGAATGTCTGTGGAAGTAGATGAAGTTCTTCAGCATGCTGGTCTTCCCAGTCACAGAAATTCTAGTCCAGATTTCTGATGGACTAATGAAGAGGTCAGGTTTCCACCAGAGGACTTGTTGTACGTTAAGTATCCTAACAACAAAAGGAGGCTGTTGGAAGCAGCCATCTGTAGCTTTGTTTTTATGGCTATACAACCTACTTCAGATTATTTTTGAAGGTAATATGTTCATAGTTATTCAAATCACACAAATGGTGATTGGCAAGCCCCTTTGGTTGTTAGGTTTTAATGGGTCTGAGGGCTTGAAGCCTGATGGATGTTCCGGAGGGGAAGAGAACTTCATTGGCAAAATCATTGTCTGCTGCTTGTGTTGGTCATGCTCTTACCAAAGTTAGGCAAACTAAATGTGTGAAACCAAGGGATTTCAGCTGCAGGAGAGCTGCTCAAGCAGATGAGCTCTCTGGAGCACCCGTATAGTCCCTAGAATCCCCCACAGAGGGGCTGGGGGAGGCTCTACAACCCCTTTGCAGAGGGGTGAGGAAGGCTACACAATCCCCTTGCAGAGCAGCTGTAGGAGGGCAGTTGCTGTCAGGACCTTGCACCGCTCCCAAAGGCTTCTCCAGCCCTCCCTCAGGATGGACACACCATGAATGGCTCTTGCTGCTGTCCCTGAGCACTCTCAGATGATGTAATTTGCCAACACACTCCTAAAAATGAAATATTCATTGAACTCCTGCCCTGCAGATGGTGATGTATCAAGTGGCTCTCTGGCTCTAAGCACGCTGTGTGTGTGTCCCCCGCAAGGTGCAGCCTTGTAACCAGAATTCAGAGATGTCACAAGTGGCTGAACAAACAAATATCCCCAGTTAATGGTTAAACTCTCAATTCACTAAAGCATTTGTTACCAGTTTACAAAAGAGATCAAACAACCATGAATCATAACCTTGGCTACTAATTAAATCCTTTATTCCCTTCCCTCATCGCAGAAGCATTTAATCTGGGGAATCGGGACAGCCTGTGGTACAGAATTAGATTTTACAGCATAAGCAGAAACAAGCTTACTGTAAGGCTTCCTACTGGAGCTGGAAAGGGGAAGGGATAAAATGAGAATATTAACTTTCCCTGCTGGCGTGGAAGCTCGTGTTAGCACTGCACAGTGATCGATGTAGAATGGATGCATTGGAAAATCATTTTGGTGCTATCATTTTGTTGTTTCTCTGACTGGTGGATGTAGTTTTTATTATCCAGCTGTCTTGCTTATGGATGAGGCTCATCATCTGGACAGAGTGAGGGATTTGGTGTGCTTTACTAGTGGCCACCTGTCCCAAGGAAAAATCATTTTGCCCAGGAATAATGGGCTGTGAAAAACACCCTCAGGAAATAAGGGCCTAAACCAAAAGACTACAAGCAGTTTTATTGCAAGTGAAATCTATTTCTAGCTGTCCTAAGATGGTTTTGTGTGTGTTTCTGTGTAGGATGTGTAGCTGCATGACAGTTCCACTTTCACATCTTTGCTATTTAATAGAAAATTAAGCAGCAGAGTGAGAGGTGACCTCATTAATGTTTATGAATATGCAAAGGGTGAGTGCCAGGAGGATGGAGCCAGGCTCTGCTTGGTGATGTCCAATGACTGGGCAATGGGCAATGGATGGAAGTTGAGGCATAGGAAGTTCCATGGAAACATGAGGGTGACAGAGCACTGGAACAGTCTGACCAGGTGGGTTGGGGAGTCCCCTTCTCTGGAGATGTTCAAAAGCTGCCTGGATGTATTCCTGTGTGATCTGGTATAGGTGATCCTGCTCTGGCAGGGGGGTTGGACTGGATGATATTTTAAGGTCCTTTCTAGCCCCTAACATTCTGTGATTTATATTTTTGGCTTTTATTTCTGTGAAGCAGAACTTCAAAACCATGAATGCTTTATTTCCTGTGATTTTGGGGGTTGTCATCTTTGTCCCTAGGACAGAGCAGTGCAGGGATACTGCCAATTGCCATAACTCAGGATTCCATCCAAACAGGCAGCCATCCCAGTTAGCAAATGTACATCTTCACCAAGAGAGTCATTCATCATTGGAATGTGCTGTCCAGGGAGGTGGTGGAGTCACCATCCCTGGAGGTGTTCAAGAGGAGATTGGACGTTGCACTTGGTGCCATGGTCTAGTCAAGAGGTCTGTGGTGACAGGTTGGATCCTTGAGGTCTCTTCCAACCTTAGTGATACTGTGATCTCTATATGAGCCATCATCTTGCAGCCAGATCTGAGGGAGCAGGGACCTAGAGAGCCTCTTGGAGACTCCTCAGTGTGGCATCAAGAGGGAAGGACCTCCCTGTACAGATCCAACTGCAGATCTCTGGACTGTGGGGCCCAGTTGCTTTATATAAGTGCCCCTCCAGTCTCAGCAAGCTGTTGAGCTGTGGTGAAAATCTGTGTGGTGTTAGACAGAAAAGCAACTGTGCTTTACACTGTATGTGGAGAGGGCAATCTGTTCTGTGATTGCTAAACCTGCACCATTTCTGTAACAGAAAGCAAGCACCCAAGAGACAGTGCCTGTGAGGAGAGCTTACTTGGGTTGTGGTCTTGGCTTTGCAGAAGGCTATTTCCCTAGTAAAAAGAGTGACTTTTCAGTAAGGGAAGGCCCCAGCTACACCTGCCAGGCTGCTCAGGGGATGGACATCCATTGTTTGCACATGCAGAACTTGTGTTTCCTGGGAGAAGTTTGTCCCAGGTTAAATTTAGCTGGGGTAATATTGTGCTATATCGTACCAGACCCAAACCTGTACAGAACTGCAATGTGGGTGTTGCATCCCACAGTGAGTATGAATGCTGTCAGGTTCAGTATGGCCAGAATGCTCTGCCAAGGGACATCTCCATGATTGCTAACAATCATTTTATAAAGAGAACACATCTGGAATATCTAACTCTGCTTTTACTGCTGCTTCCCCAAAACTATGACTAGAAGTCTGTTTAGGGTTAGAGTTGGAAGCACAAATGTTGGTGCATTTAAAAGGAAATAGAGGTTGTGCTATAATGTCATTCAAATGTATCTTCTTATGAGGGTAGCAGAATAAATCACTGATTCCCCTTAAATCAGTGATTCAGTATTTTAATGTTAAGAAGGAAAAGGGCATTGTTTTTGCAAGCTTTGGAAGACTTAAAATGTCTCTTGCTCTTGATGCTCTGTTTTATAAATAAGTCAGTCTGAAAATCTATTAGAATGCAGGGAGCAAATTATTGTGCTTTAATTCTGTTTTCAGTTCATCTGCCTGTGCATGAAGAGGGGGATGTATTAGTTTCAAGACCTTTATACAGAGTTACAGCTCAGTTTGGGGATACATATGTGTGTTGATGATGAATCCAGCTACCACAAGATCATTTGTATTGCTTAGCAGTCAACGACCCAGAAATCTTTAGTGTGGGGTTAAGGAACTTTTATTAAGAAAAAAAATCATGTAAGTGAAGAAACAGCTTGGACAGGACTTAGGGGGGAAATAAAGCCCACCCCCAAAAGCTGGTGTTCTAGAGTGACCAGGTTTAAAAGCTGCACAAACCTGAGTGTGCAAAAACCTCACAACTTTTGTGTGTGTGCATAAATGAAACTGGGAAAGGTGAGTGGAGGTTTGCTTGGACACTGGAGGAGGTTATTGCTGCAAACTGCATGCAAGCCTAGCACAGGTCAGATAAAAACCTGGACTTTTTATAGCCTTGAAAGGTGGGGAAGATCAACATAAAGTGTGTCGTGCTGCCAGGCTGAGTCACAGCTCAGTCCATTACACATTCACGCCCCGGTGAAGCGTTTAGTGCAGCCTGTTGTATTTCTTGTCGGGGTGGAGATGCTCTGTCACCCCCCACTCACCTTCCTGGGCTTTTTTTTCCCACAGGCTGCGAGAACACCACCGCGCTGCAATTAAGGTGATTCGCAGGATGCAGTACTTTGTGGCAAAGAAAAAGTTTCAGGTGAGTTGTGAATAGAAAGCTCCTTTTCTAAAGAAACCCTTTCATTCTCCTGATGCTTTGTTTCCTTTGGAAGCTTAAGAGAGACTGGCACAATTCATTTCGGTAATGGTGAGCGACACCCACTATTCTCTCCCTCCTTCAATGGGGTGGTTGTTCAGCAGCAGGTTAGTCAACTGTGGATGCTCTGGAAATGGGCTCAAATCCTGAAATGCAGCCTGAATTAAAATGTTCTTTTCTGCTAATGGACTTGACCCTTAACCCTCTGTTATCGCCATCTCTTTTTCCCAGTGCAAACATTCTCATATGTCTCCATTAATTCTGAGCTGTATGTTACTGTCATGGCAAGTCAGGAGGATTAGGGATTAAAATACTACCTCAGCCTTGGTTCTGTCTCTTACTCAATGATAATGAAGTCCTGATAAGAGACCAGGGTGGAAATTTGTTAGCGTATTGGAAGGTTTCTCCTTCCTTTTCCCTATGGTAGGTTGTGAGAGTTCTGTTCTCTTCACCCCTCCAGCCCTCACTGACACACATTTCCTGTGTGCCACTTCCCTCACTGTGATGCTGCCCTACCAGAAGCATTTAACAGGAGCTAACTAACCTTGTTGCCTAGTCTGAATCAAACATTCTGACTGCAAGCTTCCTGTGAATGCCATTTCTAAACCCATTTCAGTAATCCAGTAAAAACCTGCCAACAGCCTTCAGCTTGATTTAAACCAGGTGAAAATATATATATATAAGAAATATATTGCTTTGTTTAAAATTAATTAATGAGGCACAATCTCTGGAGAACAGGCTTGACAACTGAACACACAGAGAAAGAGTTTAGCTGCCTGCCCACATCCATTTTCATGCATGACCTCGCCACTACTGCTTACAATAGGCTAAAAAACCTTCCTGCCCTTAATCTAGATGCCCCTACAGGAAAAAAAAAGGGAAGGGTGTCCTTTTTCCTTCAGATTTGAAGAGCACACATTTTGAGGGTCAAAAGATGCTGATGACCAAAAGCCCACTGTTCCTGTCAGGCAATGCTTACTGCTGCTTCAAAACCATTATTCTGACTTCCTCTTGGAAAATTTAGAAGCACTGCCTGAATTCTTTAGCAGTTTCCTTCTCTGGGTCTTTTTATTTTCACTTAAAGTTAGGAGCTAATTTGTAGCTCAGGTTGCCTGAGCTTTTCAGGAGTATGCT
The DNA here is from genome assembly GCF_026170545.1 of Melanerpes formicivorus. Classification (NCBI taxonomy): domain Eukaryota; kingdom Metazoa; phylum Chordata; class Aves; order Piciformes; family Picidae; genus Melanerpes; species Melanerpes formicivorus. The sequence goes on along the minus strand of NW_027142368.1, from coordinate 14,000,856 downwards.
TCAGTGAGGAGAGGCTGAGGGAGCTGGGGTTGTTTAGCCTGGAGAAGAGGAGGCTCAGAGGAGACCTTATTGCTGTCTACAATTACCTGAAGGGAGGTTGTAGTCAGGTGGGGGCTGGTCTCTTCTCCCAGGCAACCAGCACCAGAACAAGAGGACACAGTCTCAAGCTGCACCAGGGGAGGTTTAGGCTGGAGGTGAGGAGAAAGTTCTTCCCAGAAAGAGTTGTTGCCCATTAGAATGTGCTGCCTAGGGAGGTGGTGAAGTCACCATCCCTGGAGGTGTTCAAGAGGGAATTGGACATGGCACTTGGTGCCATGGTTTAGTCATGAAGTCTGTGGTGATAGGTTGGACTTGATGATCTTTGAGGTCTCTTCCAACCTTGGTGATTCTGTGTGATTCTGTGTGTGATGTATCCAGACTGTCACCATTTAGGCTGGAATCTCCCATACCTGGGGAGCTCTTGGAGAGAGCACTTTCAGAAAGTTTCTGCTAGCACATTTCACACGTTATTTCATTTGACTGAACCTGAGGAAGGCATAATGTCTGGACTACTGGGAAATAATTCTTATAGCCACTTTGTGGAGAAGCTCCTCAATGCTTGCTGGCCAGGATTTGTAACCTAGCAAGGAATGTGGCCCATTCCGGTGATGTGTCCGCTGCTCCTCTGTGAAAATCTGCCTAAATGTGGCCAATTCCATTAAAGGGAATTTATTCTCGTTCTGCAACCTGATTGTGATCCTTTTGCTTCATGGTAATTACAGCGTCCTTGCTCTCATAAATCTAGATCATAAAATATTCGCCACGATGTTGACTAAACTGCTTAGAAACAAGAAATCCACACACGATATATCTACCTCCCAAGTGGTGGCTGTCAAAAACCAGAGTTTGAAAATGCTTGAACACTGTGTGCAACATTATCCACCTGGCAACTAAACCAAACTCCCCTGCGGCAGGATGATTTGATAGAAGCTGAAAAAAAGCATTTGAGAGAGTAGAATGGGACTATTCAGTTGCTACTTAAAGCTTGTTCCAACTCAGTATCCTGGTTGCTAATCTGGCTTCTCAGTTGTACATCTGCAAAAGGCCTGGTCCTGGCCATCTACAAAGTCCCTCAGCAAGGCTGTCTCACATCCTTCTTTAGAGTCATAGAATCAATGAGGTTGGAAAAGACCTCAAAGATCATCAAGTCCAACCTGTCACCCAACACCTCATGACTACTAAACCACGGCACCAAGTGCTACATCCAATCCCCTCTTGAACACCTCCAGGGACGGTGACTCCACCACCTCCCTGGGCAGCACATTCCAATGGCTAACAACTCTCTCTGGGAAGAACTTTCTCCTCACCTCCAGCCTGAACTTCCCCTGGTGCAGCTTGAGACTGTGTCCTCTTGCTCTGGTGCTGGTTGCCTGGGAGAAGAGACCAACCCCCTCCTGGCTAGCCTTTCTTCTTCCTAAATGATCAATATTAGCTGTTACCCAAGAAATAAAAATGTCCTTTTTGGCTGAAGTGAAACATATCTGCAGTCACTCCTGCACACAAGTATCATAGTATCAGTCAGGGTTAGAAGGGACCACAAGGATCATCTATTTCCAACCCCCCCACCATGGTGATCTGCTGCTCTTCGTAACAGAGCAGTCTCCCAATAGGAACATATGGAGACACCTGATACTTCTCCATAATTTCTGAACACAAGGTTATGACTGAGTTTAAATATTTGGAAAGCACCAAAAGTGTAGCACTCAAAAGCATCTCAGTAACTTAATGCACAAAGCCACCTTGAAATTCGAGCCACAAGGTGCTTTTAAATCTCTCCTGTAATTAAGAGATAACCACTGTCATTATTCTTTCCTCAAGAGTATGTTGTAAATCTGCTTGGTTCTCGTGTGTGCACATAAAATAGTCATAAGGAATTACAATGCTTAAGCATGTGCCAGGCAATGACTTTGCAGTTCCTAATAACCTGTCCAGTGCACTGTCTGAAATTATGGCAAAGAAGAATCACCAAGGTTGGAAAAGACCTCAAAGATCATCAAGTCCAACCTGTCACCACAGACCTCATGACTAAACCATGGCACCAAGTGCCACGTCCAATCCCCTCTTGAACACCTCCAGGGATGGTGACTCCACCACCTCCCTGGGCAGCACATTCCAATGGTGAACAACTCTCTCAGTGAAGATGCATTAAAAATGTATCTTTCAGCATTTAAGAGGCCTGTGTAGCTGTTTGCTGGTAGAGATTTCCCTTCTAAGGGTTTTTTGTGTGTGTGTTTGTGAAATATGTCTTTCTGAAAGAAAATTCAGATTATTTTCTTTTCCCCCTGTGTCTGCTGAAAAAAGACACTTCATGCTAAAATAAGCTGCAACAGAAGCAATTGCAAGGCCAGCACTTAAAAGGAATGCTTTTTAGAGAAGCCTCTGAAGCTTTTGGGGTGAGAAAACATAGGAAGAGGTGGAGGAAGAGGAAAATTTTGCAAAATAGGTCCCAGCATGAACCCAGCATGGTTCTTAAACTCTACCAGCTGCTTGCAGGATACACCTGTATGCCTAAATTTGCCTAGATACATTTGTTTAAGAGCTCACTTAATAACAGGGGTGTGATGGCTATACAAGGACAAAAGTCAGTCAGAAACCAGAGCCTTCCTGTTTAAAAAAGAGAGAGAGAGAAGCTCACCAGGGATACAAGGAAACTTATTTGGGGGAAATTTAAACTTACTTAAGAAGATTGTTGCCATGAGTAATGGTTAATTAGCAGAGGGACAAGTGTAATGAAGTAAAGAAGGAAAGCAGTGGGACTGTCTCCTACTTGTGGTTCTCCGGCACTCATCCACTGCCTGCTGCAGTTTTGTTTCTCCTTTTTACAACGCCCGTGCTGTCAGCATCACAAGCATTTTCCCCTGCCAGATCAGCTTTCAGTATGGGTTACAGGACAGTTCAAAACTTCATGCATGCATTCTGTTTACTCCAGGTTTTCAGCTTTAAAGAGAAAGCAGCAGCACAGTGAACAAAGCCAGGCAGGGATATACCTGCTCTTTCTGCTGTCTGACACCTGCAGCAGAGAACAACAAAGAGCAGGAGGAAGCTCTGCACTTTTATTCTTCCTGAACAGCTTTTCTGAACCTGGGGGTTTCAAATCTGGCAGATTTCTCTTTTCCTTATTTATAGTGCAAAAAATAATCCAGAAATTCTTTTTCTCTTTCTTTCTTTCTTTTTTTCTCCCCTCTAATATCATCTTGTTTACAGTACAAGTCCATGAAAAGACTTATGGGCTTGTGCCACGGTTGAGTCGTATTTCTGTCTTTGTGGCTGTTAGTTCTGATTTATATGTGTGTAAGCAGTCAGGGTTCTTGGGAATCCTTCTGTGAGCTCTTTGGTTCAATGGAAGCAATTCCCATTCCTGTTCAGCCTTCCACTGGAGCGTACCTCACATTCAGGCAAGGTCTGTAGATACCTTTGGAGAATCTGGCAGACCAGAAATCTCATTTGTTTGATGAAGTGATACTATCAAAGTAGTGATTTCTAAGACATGGGAGGTCCCAAGCCTAGTGTAGGGGATTGCATGAAGGTGCCACAGCCTGGGTTTTATGGCTTTCCTTTGTCATAAAAGAAGAAAGTGCTTGTGGCATGGAATTGAGGAAAACCTGCAGCACGTGAAATGCAGAGCAGAGACCTCTCCTGCATTTGAAGTACAAGTGGAATATGACTCTTTATTTCCAGGACAAACTGGAGTGACCACAAACTTCTGAGCAAAGTGCCAAGTTCTTTTGGCCTCAAGTTCAGTGGATAATCTCTTGACAGGTATGCTTAGAGGTGCAGTAACAAAAAGAGAGATGAAATCAGAACTGTCATAATTATTCCACACAAAAAAAAGTGTGATCATGGCAACAATCGAAGTATCTCAAATGTTCAAAGCAGCTGAAAGAACTTACCCTTGATAAAAATCTGTTACCATAGACCATTCCTACATCCCTGTAGATTAAAGGCATGGGTTTTGTGCTTCTTATTTTACAGCAAGCTAGAAAGCCCTATGATGTCCGAGATGTTATTGAGCAGTATTCACAGGGCCACCTCAACCTGATGGTGCGAATCAAGGAGTTACAGAGGAGGTATGTCCATCAAATTCAGTATCTGCAGAGCAGCAGAGGGATGTTTGTAAAGAAGTCAGTGATTTGGGCTGGGGATCAAAACCTGACAGGGTCACAGGTGCTGTAGCAGTAGGGCTGTGCAAAGGTACAGAGTATAAAATGGCACACAAGCTTTCTTTTCATACAGGAAGGAAAAGGTAGAGCTTAATCTGATGATTGGATCCTTAAGTTTTCATTATACTCACAAGTGTTGTCTCAGTCACTGCTAGCTCTGAATGTACACTGTAAAACCTGTATGTTAGGGGCTGTATTATATGTTCAGAGTGAAATACTGGCATAGAAACCTATTGGTTTGAGCTTGAAGGGCCCTCTGAAGCTCATATAGTTCACCCACCCTGTACTCAGCAGGGATATCTTCAACTAAAGCAGGTCACTCGAAGCCCCATCCAACCTGACCTGGAATGGTTCAAGGTGTGGGGTATCTGCCACCTCTCTTTGCAACTTGGGCCAATGTCTCCCCACCCTCAGTGTTAAAAATGTCTTCCTTTTATCTAGTCCAAAACTCCCTTTTAAGTTTAAAACCATCACCCTTTGTCCTATCACTATAGGTCCTGCTAAAATGCCTGTCCCTATCTGTCTGATAGGCCACAAGAAGGTCTCCCTGGAGCCTAAGGTCTCTTCTGTCACCCGCTCTGGTAGAATTATACTGAAGAGCAAACTAAAATACACCAGATAGATGCAACAAGTCATCTGTGGAAGAAGGATAAGATGAACAATATTGTTCACAAGGAAAAGTGGTGGGCATAGTAAAACTTTACAGAGGTTAAAGAAGTTGAAGACCAATCTCAAATCTCATCCCATTTTGTAGTATTCTTATAATTTCAAGGTATTCTTAGCCCAAAGCAAGTGCTTCCCTTGCAGTACAAACCAGCACTATTTGAACTTCCCTTTGCTTCTTCCTGAAGGTCTCCCTTAAACCTGAAACTCTTTTTGTTTTACAGATTGGACCAGTCCATAGGGAAGCCATCTCTTTTTATCTCTGTCTCAGGTAAATTAATATGAAGGATGTGTCTAAAATTAATCTGATGAAGAGACAATTAGAGGAAAATGTTGGTTAAAACACTTTGTATTTTTTGTTGCCAAAGTTTTTAAGAGTGCCAACAAATTGTGCTCTGAATTTCAGGCACCTGCAATGATAGTCATCTTGAAAATAGGGTTGTTCTTGTTTAGGTATTTAAAGGACCTACCTGCACTAAAGTCTGCAACATATTGGCTCTAAAACTTTCCATGTATCACAGTATCACAGTATCACTTAGGTTGGAAAGGACCTCGAGGATCATCGAGTCCAACCTATCAACACAGACCTCATGACTAGACCATGGCACCAAGTGCCACGTCCAATCTCCCCTTGAACGCCTCCAGGGTCGATGACTCAACCACCTCCCTGGGCAACCCGTTCCAATGACTAATTACTCGCTCGGTGAAGAACTTCCTCCTCACCTAGAGTCTAAACCTCCCCTGGCGCAGCTTGAGACTGTGTCCTCTTCTTCTGGTGCTGGTTGCCTGGGAGAAGAGGCCAACCCCTTCCTGGCTACAACCACCCTTCAGGTAGTTGTAGAGGGCAATGAGGTCACCCCTGAGCCTCCTCTTCTCCAGGCTAAACAATCCCAGCTCCCTCAGCCTCTCCTCATAGGGCTTGTGTTCAAGGCCTCTCCCCAGCCTTGTTGCCCTTCTCTGGACATGTTCAAGTGTTTCGATGTCCTTCTTAAACTGAGGAGCCCAGAACTGGACACAAGACTCAAGGTGCGGCCTGACCAAAGCAGAGTCCAGGGGCACTATGACCTCCCTGCTCCTGCTGGCCACACTATTCCTAATGCAGGCCAGGATGCTATTGGCCCTCCTGGCCACCTGGGCACACTGCTGGCTCATATTCAGGTGGCTGTCGATCAGCACACCCAGGTCCCTCTCTGTTTGGCAGCTCTCCAGCCACTCTGACCCCAGCCTATAGCTCTGCATGGGATTGCCGTAGCCAAAGTGCAGCACTCGGCACTTGGACTTGTTGAATGCCATCCCATTGGACTCTGCCCATCTGTCCAGTCGGTCGAGGTCCCTCTGCAGAGCCTTTCTGCCCTCTAACTGACTATAAAATGTGTGCTATGACTGCAGAGTTCCTATGAAATCAGTAATATTCACATAGACTTTTGATAGCCATGGAAAGAGACTGGAAAAAGAAGCAGGAAGTGCTAAGTTTGTTTTGTTTGTGACAAGTCTGACCACTGAAAACTCCAGTAATGTTATTTTCAAACTCATGTTTCTCTATAGCTGGGGGGGGGGGGGGGGGGGAGGGAAAGATGAAATGCTACCAAACACATGGTTTGGGTTGGCAGTGGAGTCTTTTGTGTCAGATCGGTTTGAAGTGGCAATTAAAACATTAATTAAACTGGAAATAATTTTGTCCTCCTAAGTTAAAGCCTAAAGCTAAGGTCAAAAATGGCTTAAACTTAAGGGCTATCAATAGCCATGGTGTGGGCTACCACTAGAAAAAGGAACAAAACCTGCTTTTAAGGGCTAGGAGTAGCCTGGCAAAGGTGTTCAGTTACACTGCATTGGTGGGCTAGTTAAACACACCCTGTTGTGGCTTGCTGCTCTTTTGTTGTACCACCAGCTAGCCATCTGAAAATGTGGGGTTTTTTTGTTCCACAGAAAAAAGCAAAGACCGAGGGAACAACACCATTGGTGCCAGGCTGAACAGAGTGGAGGACAAGGTAAGGCTCAGGGAGGCTGGCGGTGAATGAGGACACGGTCTGTGACCGGTCAGTGCGTGCTTCGTGGGATGTGGGGGGAAATTCAGCTTGAAATAGGGTTGAATGCCTGCTTTTGCCAGGTGATGGTGTGTCATTTGTTTGTGGTGGATTCCATTTTTGGTTCTTTTGTGATATTTTAACTGGATAAGAAAAACAACAACCCACCACCAGAATATATTTGATTTTTGGTCTCTTTTGGAACTCGCTTGGGGGTTTGGTTTTCAATTGTGTGTGCTGCACGTGTCTCAATGCTCTGCTTGCTTCCCTCACAATAGATAAAAGGCTCTGTTCCTTTAATACCTTGGTATATTGTGGTCCCCAAGATTTCCCTTTGATCATTGCTCTGTTTATATAACTCCACCTACAATTCCTTAGAGAGGGCCATAGCAAACCTTGTTCTGTCCTGGTTTTCATTCCTTCTGACAAATGGAGTTTCACCTTTTAAGTGACATGAAGCCAGGGAAAAAAATCAGGCTTGCTCTATGATCTCAAATTAACAGCTAAGTGCTCTGTAACCCTTTATTTCAATGCTGGCTGTGCTTGAAGGCTTAGATGACAGGTTGAGGCTATGTCATTGTCAAAAAATATGTTTTCCTATGCTGGTAGTAAGGAAAGAAAGGGAGAGTTAAGAGAAATGGTTTGAAACCTTGCCTGTTCTTTTATGGTGATGTGGTGAGGAGGTTAAATGTCATTACCTGAGGATTCACTCATGTAGCTGAATTCTTTGTTTGGTATTAAGGAGTCAACATTTTTCCTTCAGGAAAAGAGCTTTCAGAGTGTTTCTTTCACAACTGAAAGGATGTTATAACCTCAGGAAGGGTTTGTTGTGGAGAAATACCCAGCAAATACTCTGCAAACCAAGAGGTGTGAGCATCACATCCCAAAGGGGGCCAGCTGGGCACCCTGAGCTGTACTGATTCACTCGTGGCATATCTGCTGCTTGCATGTTTGCCCTTAAATACTGAAGATGAGCTTGATGGTTCCCAGAACTGTACTGCAATAGACCAGAACTAAATAGTGTTTTAGAGGGAACAGGTGTCTTGTGGTATATAGGATGACACACAGAGAGGGTGAAACAGAAGGTTGGAGGGCACAGAGCATCTTGCACACAGAAGAATCCCTGCACAGCGTGCACTTGCTGGCTCGCATCCCTGCTTGGTGAGTGCTCTTACACATGGAAGCCCTTTCCAGAGAGTTTGGATTACATGTATTTATTTTTCTCTCTCTAATGTCAACTGAAAGTGTGGAACACTAAAAAATGTCTCCTGACTTGTGACAAAGAGCAACGACTTTTCGGTTTGGACAAATAACTCTCCATCGACAGCTAAAATAGCTGCTCGCTGCCATTTGTGAAATCTCCAGCCAGCCTGGGAAAGCTTTGGTGCTGGACTGGCTCAGAGATAAGCTCTTTTGGGGTTATTAATTACGTTTTTTACATCCTTACAAATAAGTACACCACGAATTTATAGCGACTGTTGGTTTATGTCTTGTAATGGGACTGTAAAACACTCCCTGTTTAATTTTAGTATAGCCGGGTTAAATTTTAGCCTTGTTCTGAGTAACAGACCCTTCTTTCTTTGCAGTTGCATGAGGTCATTTGTGGTTTCAGAGCTGTATGTTATCTGCCCTATACAGCTAGTCCTATCTGCAGGAATTTTATCTGAAAGTAGCTGAAAGGCTAAAAATAGAGAATTTCAGTTGGGCTGGGCAAACAGTGGGACACATGACAACACGCTGGCAACACTGAGATCACATTTGTGCTGCAGCTGCAGGCGGTGGCCAAAGCTGGCTTTTTGGCATTTTTGCTCTCAGAGATTGGTCTTTTCTTCCCCATAAAGTATATGGTATGCTTTCAACATACAATTAAAGCCTTCCTGAGCTGAGTACAAATATAAAGGATCTCTCTCTCAGCTGGTTTTTAAGGCGACCGCGCATCTTAAACGGTTACAAACCCTCTTGTTTGTGGATTGGTTTTGAGCCCTGGTCTTCTGAAGGGAAGATTTTCAGTGCTGTAGGCTAGCGTTAGCATCTAACCACCTTCTGTGCATTTGAAAAAAAACCTGCTTTAAGTCATTTCAAAATGAGCTGTAGCCTTCTGAAATGATTTGGACACTCCTGCTGCAGCAAGAAATTCCATGGTACTTCCTGTGCCACAGGAGTAAGTTGAGATCTTCTGAGTGAGCCTTCTCAATGATCATGGGTATGCTCCTTGCAGCAAAAGGCTACTGTGCAGTTATCAGAAAGTCTGAGTTAAAGCAGAAAGAGATGAAACCCTGAACTTTCATTTCCTATACTTTTGGTCATTTCTACTTCTGGGTGTCTGCTGTCAGCACAGGATCTGCTACTTGCACATCAGAGGCCTATAGGCTTCTGTGGAGGTGGATTTTTAACTCAAGAAGCATTTATAGATAAAGATAATTCTGTCTGGAGCAGTACTGAATTCTGTTCCTGGGACACTGGGTTACTCTTGCAGCTCTTGTACTTGTGGCACGTGCTCTAGAGGCACATGTATGGCTGGCAGTGAGGAAGGGATGGCACATCAAAGGGGTGCTTTAAAATGCTTAGAGTGAGACAGCAGTGGCTTGGCAGGAATTGTGATCCTTTGTGGCACAACTGTGAATTTCCAAGCGTTGAAATCAGGAAAAAATAAAGCATCCTTTCTTTTAAGTTTGGGAACATATTCATTTGAGGAAAGAGTCCCTGTAGCATCTGTTCACTTTGTGCACTGAGTGAAACTCTGACCTTGTTATCTACACAGTTTGTGATAACAGAACTGAAGGTTGTTTCTTCATATGCAGAAGCCCAGGGCATGAATCACACCTGAAGGAACCTTCCTGAAGATTCCTTCCCATGGAACTTTGTAGTTTTGGCAAGAAAGTGATAAGGTAGTTCTGTAAATGTAACTAGAAACTGCATCACCTGATAGGCCTTCATGAATAAAATAAAATAGATGCTGCTGTGCTGCTTGAGTTGCCTGCTGGGAATCTGAACTGATCTTGGAAACAACACTGCAAGCAATTCTCTTCTCTGCACAGTTATCTTGAGTTCTGGATATGGTGATTTCGTTTTCTGCCTTCCACCTACAATGTCTTTGATTGTTAAGTGTGCAGATCCCACGTTCAGTAAAACTGTTAGGATGTGACATAAACTTGATACTGTGAGAGCTGAGTATGGAGCTTTTAAAGAGAAGTAAGTGCAAAGGCTTGATCTGGGCTGGCTTTCAGAAAGTGGTGGAGACCTGGATGTTACAACATTTAACCACGTGGTATGACATTTTCTTCTGGCTAAATAGCTTTCTGTGATTGTTTCACCAGAGCATTGATTCTCTCCATATGTGTGTTAGAAATCACTTTGGCTAGAAATCAGTTTGGCTAGAACCCTGTTAAACACAACCCCAGATGAGCAGAATGACCACTGAGAAGTCTACAACCAGTTTCTGATTTTACTCTTCCTCTTTCCTGCTCTAACTTTCTAATCAGCTGATATTTCCCCATTGCAAAAGGTTTTGTATCCAACTTGTTGTTTTGCTCAAATATATATAACCTGAGTTAGAATAGAATAGAAGAAACCAGGTTGGACGAGACCTTCAAGATCATTGTGTCCAACCTATCACCCAACACCATCTGATCAACTAAACCATGGCACCAAGTGCCTCATCCAGTCTCTTTTTAAACACCTCCAGTGATGGTGAGACTCCACCACCTCCCTGGGCAGTACATTCCAATGGCCAATCACTCCCTCTAGGAAGAACATCTTCCTAACATCCATCCTAAACCTCCCCTGGTGCAGCTTGAGACTGTGTCCTGTTCTGGTGCTGGTTGCCCGGGAGAAGAGACCAACTCCCACCTGGCTACAACCTCCCTTCAGGGAGTTGTAGACAGCAATAAGGTCTCCCCTGAGCCACCTCTTCTCCAGGCTAAGCAACCCCAGCTCCCTCAGCCTCTCCTCATAGTGCAGAGCAATTTCACTGTGATGTTAATACATTAGCTGTTCTATTGTATCAGAAGGTAAATTGTAACCATGCCATTTCTTGCAATGAACTCCCAGCCCATCCAGTGCAGGGAGGTTTCAAATGTGCTCCAGAGCCCACTTAAGGTGGTGGGAGTCTTTCTTTTGAGCTGGCAAGGCTGTGAAGCAAGCCTTTGAATCAAAGCATAAGGTAGTCTTCATGAGCCAGCATTTCAGCCTCTTGTCATTGGGGCAGGCAGAAGCATTATGCCTTATCCAAGCTGTGTGCCTTTGAGAGGAGGTTTTCTTATGGTCATTGGGATACAGTTTTGCTTGGTGTGACTTAGGTGACAGCATTTCCATCAGAGACAGAAGTAGAGATCTCTGCAGGTGTCCTGCTGGATGCTCCATATTTGCAGTCCTAACAGCATACATTAGGAATTTCAACATTTTATTGAGGAAAGTATCATCTTGCCTACCTCTTCCTGGCTTCACAAATACTGGATTCCATGCAGACAGCTTGTTCACCTAAAACAATTCGTCGTGTGTGGCCAGGCTTCCAATCTGATGTGGAATAGCTGCATTATCTAAACACAGGATCAAACCTTGGTGGGTTGGTTTTTTTGTCTGTTTTTAATGACATTCTGTAGCCTGTGGGAACAGTCACTGTGCCTCCTGGTGTAACATAGCAATTAGTGCAAGTTTCCAAATGGGCTTTGACTGACGATGGCCTTCTTCCCCATCAGTATGCAATGGACAGGAACAGTTAGGCTTTACTTTTTAATTGACTAATGATGCTGTAAAATTGATGCTAAAAGACTTACAACCAACCATCTGACTTTCTGCTTAGTGCTGGATAGCATGGGTAGAGCCCAAAGTCATCAGAGATGGTTTCAGAAAGCATCTGGCATGGAAATACTCATCTCTTTGTAGGCTGAAGGACATGGACCTGATGGAGCAGGTCCAAGGAGGGCTGTGAGAACAAGGGGTTGGAGCACCTCTGCTACTAGGACAGGTTGAGGGAGCTGGGGGTATTCAGACTGGAGAAGAGGAGGGTCCAGGTAGACCCAATAGCAGCCTTCCAGTACCTCAAGGGGGCCTACAGGAAGGATGGGGAGAGTCTGTTTACAAAGGCTTGCAGTAACAGGACAAGGGGCAGTGGCTTTAAGCTGGAGAAGAGCAGATTTAGATGGGATGTTAGGAACAAGCTCTTTACTATGAGGGTGGTGGAACACTGGAACAGTTTGTGCAGAGAGGTGGTTGAGGCCCCTTCCCTGGAGATATTCAGGGTTAGGCTGGATGATGCCCTGAGCAGCCTGATCTAGTTGGGGATGTCTCTGCTGGTTGCAGGGAGGTCGGACTGGATGAGCTTTGGAGGTCCCTTCCAACCCAGACCATCCTGTGATTCTGTGATCCTATGAATGTGCACCAGGCAGTTCAGGTATTGGCTATTGGCAGCTTCTGCGAGGATTTGCCTCCCTGAGACCTAGAAACAGAACTGAATACTGGAGGTTTGGATGGGACCCTTTTGAAAGATATGTGAAATCAATAGGAATCAGAAGATCCACTGCCAAGCAGTTACTCATCCTGCATGTAGCTGTTACAATAATGCAGAAGTAATAACCTGGGGGATGTGGAGGAATATTAAAAGGCATGTGGAAGATTAAGTATCCCTATTTATTTAATCCTTAGTCCTTTTCCAGATGCTGAAGTACAAGCATACGGAAGCAATTTCAGTGCTGAACTCTGTGATGGAGGATGCTCATTTTCTATAAATGGGACTACAACTAAGCACATCCTTCATCAATCTAGGTCATTAGGCAGCCCTACTCTTTTAATTGCTTTTCTCTCACCAATCTGATAGTATTTCAGGGGGCAAATAAGAAAAGCCTGCAGGTTTCTATTTCCAGCATCCTATGCTTCCCATCTGCCCAACTCCAGCAAGTAAAATTACCAGGCATGCATGGGGAAAATGAAAACACAAAATAATTATTGTAGGATTCACTGCTGCCAGAAGCTTTGGTGGCCAGAACAGAAACAGAGAGAGAACAGAAACAAACTGGGCTCGCTTGAGGATCATTAAACAGGATGTCTGTGTGTTAAGTCCAATTTAGCAAGGACTTTACACAGTAGTAAGTGATGAGTTGGTAAAAATAAAGAGAAAAGCATGATTTTATGTGTATGTACTTTCTTACACTTCTGCCTTGCAGCAGCACCAAGACAGCTGAGGCAGGGAGATGTTAGCCTTGTTCAATATAGCCCTTTTAATGCCAAGCTGGTATACATGGCTGCTCGCTCCTGGATTTGGTCACCAGCACACCCCCATGCAGCTGATTGTGGCTGTATGGTGTGGGCAGACTCCCTGTGCCTGTCTAGAGGACATCCATGTAAGTTTTACAGCACCATACTTTGAAGAGAAGCTTTGGAAAATCATTCACTTACATACTTTTGTCTGCACTAATTTTGTCTGTTTGAAGATCTTGCATCATAGAATCATAGAATGGTCTGGGTTGGAAGGGGCAACCAAAGCTCATCTAGCCCTACCCACAGCACAAATTAAAAACAATCTATTTTTGTGTCAACTTTGAAATCATTTAATATAGACAGTGTTAAGTACTATCTATAACTATCAATAACAGGGAACTCTCTAAGTGCAGTAGTTTAGATATAGAATCATGGAATCATAGAATGGTTTTGTAGGCACAGAGCAGTGTCAGAAGCTATGGTGATGTCATAGAACCACAGAATCAATAAGGTTGGAAAAGACCTCAAAGATCATCAAGTCCAACCTGTCACCCAAGACTTCGTGACTACTAAACCATGGCACCAAGTGCCACATCCAATCCCCTCTTGAACACCTCCAGCGATGGTGACTCCACCACCTCCCTGGACAGCACATTCCAATGGCCAACAACTCTCTCTGTGAAGAACTTTCTCCTCACACCCAGCCTAAACCTCCCCTGGCACAGCTTGAGACTCTGTCCTCCTGTTCTGGTGCTGGTTGCCTGGGAGAAGAGACCAACCCCCTCCTGGCTGCAACCAGCTTTCAGGTAGCTGTAGAGAGCAATAAGATCTCCCTGAGCCTCCTCATCTCATGGATCAGAGGAAATGAGAGATTAAAAAAAACCCACAACCAAATCACAGAATTGTCAGGGTTGGAAGGGACTTCAAGGATCATCTACTTCCAATACTTTCCACTAGGTCAGGTTGCCCAGAGCCACATCCAGCCAGGCCTCAAAAACCTCCAGGGATGCGGCTTCCATCACCTCCCTGGGCAACCTGTGCCAGTCTCTCACCACCCTCATGGGGAAGAACAACTTCTTAATGTCTAATCTAATCTACCCTCCTCTGGCTTGGATCCATTTCCCCCAGTCCTATCACTATCTGGCACCCTTAAAAGTCCTGGTGACACACAATATATCCTATCATATCTAGGAATCTGGGGGGAAGAAATGGAAGAAGACAATGGGCCATATTAGTAATGGGGGAAAGGGGAAGTAATGCTTTGCTAGTTAATGTCTGTGGTGACAGGTTGGACTCGATGATCTTTGAGGTCCCTTCCAACCTTAGGCATACTGAATACTGAATAAAGAGATTAAACAAACTAAACAGAGAAAGAAAAGGGGAAAGCAAGTCTTGTTTCCTTCTTTTACAGCTGAGGTGCAGGAAGTGACTTGCCAGGGGTGTCATAGGGGCACCTGTGGCACAGCAGGAATTTAACTTCAGCCATGTCTGGGACTTAACCACACATCAGCATACCTTCTTTTTTTTTGTTATTGTGTTTAAAAGCCCCCCTAGTTTGGAACAGTTATATTGGCCAGTGCAGTGTTCAACATAATCATAGCCCATTAATACTTAAAACCATGCAGCACTTGAGAACAGCATGTGTAAACACATAAACCTCCCCAACCCAGCCAATATAAATGTCCTGGGATGATTTTAGACACTATATTTTAAACCATCTAGAAATTAATCTGCTAACATAATTGTGTAGCCCAGGAGCCTAAGAGTGGAGAGGACTGAACATGCAGGTCACAAAAAAACCTCTCCCATGTACAGATAATTATGCATGTAGCATTTCAAGCAAAACAAATCAGATTAGATGCTTTATTTGCACAAGCAAGCAGAGGGAGGTTTTGCAAGTGAGTTCAAATACTCATCTAAGCTTCTATTTTAAAAGTCTTGGATCCAGCCTTGCTTGCCATTGACCCTTCTGTGACATCTGTTCATCTTGGGCTTATGTCAATTTCTTTCTCTTTTCTTCTTCTTTTTGGTTGGTTGTGTTTTTGGGGTGTTTTTCTTTCTTTCTTTTTTTTTAGCCAGATGACTCCACTTAAATCAACACTTGGTTTCCATTAGGCAGATAGAAGGTGATTCACTTAGTAACATGTGCATCTTTATCTAGTTAAGTCCTAATGGCCTTAATATATCAAGGAAGCTGCAGTGATTAACAGCGCTAAAGGCTTTGTCAGACACTTCACCTAATAAATACTGCCCTTTGTGCAGCCAATAGAGAGGGCTTGAATAAATACATTGTGTTTCCAAGCTGAAAAAGTGCACAGCTTTACAAATAGTCTAAAAATATCCCTATAATATATATATAGAGAGAGAGATGTTGACAATAGAGACTATATCTGCATAAGTGTCTGTGTTTGTACGTATCTTCCAGTCCAAGTGTGGGCTGGCTCTCTGCCCCATCTGGGCTCTCCTTTTTCTGTTCCATCATTTCATGGTGGAGCCACCATTCATGTGTGATTTTTCTTCCTGTTCACTTGAGCTTTGTGCAAATTCTTTGGTGGTTCCTTGTCTCAGCTTGTCACAGCTTATCTGTCCTGGGGTAGCTGGATGTGTATTAATCGTGCCACTGTAGTTAATATTGGCAACAGAGAGATCTGACTTGGCTTGGTGATCACATATGATAATCCTGCCAGATGAGGCAGTCAAAACAAAAGCCCTGAGAGTAAAATATATTCAGAATGTCAGCTTGAATGGAGATGGGGTCCTGGCTTCATCATAGCTGAAGTTTTTCTGCCACCCATGTCTATGTTTGCAGGCTGTGGTCATCAGGAAACTGAAGGAAGCCTTTGTTTTGCTATTCCTAAGCTTCTGGAGGGTTTCAGCCAGAGGAGTTTTATAGGAGAACACCTCAGAAGGAAAATGGGCAAGGATGATTTTTGCTGCTTCTCCAAAAGAGACTGGCTGAGCCATAGTCATGGATCTTCTGTCTCTGTGTTTGCTCGTGTTACATAAGGGAGTTTTGGCCAAGCTTTGAGGTCAAATAATCAGAGGGGTTGCCATAAACTCTCAGGAGACTTTTGGTAGCAGAAGTAGCTGGGGAGGAGCATGATGCCTTTGTGCTGATGCAAAGGAGCAGTGGTTTCCACTACAGCACAAACTCCATGCTCTTCCATCTAGCACGGTGCTCTGCAGCCATAGTGGAGATCCATCTAGCAGCACTCAGGCGACACTGCACCCATGCTGGGATTATTAGCTTGGCCAGAATGCTTTGCAAAGGTCCAGCTGTTTCTGGTGGTAACACAGGCAGCACTGGTTCAGCTCTCTTTGCAGCAGGCTTTTGATCGTAGCTGACTTCACAAGAGGCTCACAATGAATGGGTCCCTCATGGGCTGCTCCTAGACAGTGGTTGACAAAGCTGGTTTTGAAGCTCTCTGAATCTCTGTGCAGAGGAATTCCTGAATTTCAGGGCAGCTAGAGAAGGCAGTGGAAAGTAATTTGTGCTGCATAGAGGAAGGGGAGGAGTATTTTGAGTCATTTAGATGACTTCCTTAATGACACAGAAGTATTTCTGTGGAGTAGGGGACATACTGGTCACTCTTAAATGCTTTCTTTTTAGGCCATAGGTTTAAAAGTGTAGGAACAATACTAATATTTCAGTCAGCAAAGCATCCAGGAAGCCTTTAGAAGAATTTGGTGCACAGCAGTTTCAGACAGCTAGACAGCTTAATGGTATCTTAATACAAATTGAAGGTGCTATGAAGGTAAGGGCTGAGACTGCTTTAATTAAGAAGTTTGATTGAGAGTGAAACTGTATTAGGTGAGCTCAGCTGGCAATTATCAGCAATAACTCCTGGAACAGGGATCTCCTCTACTTCCTCTGCCATTTCTACATCCTCCTCTCACTGCTTAGTAACTCTGCCTAGCACGGGGCTGAGGGAGCTGGGGCCAGAGCAGGTCTCCTCACTGTGCTAGTGAGCGCTTGCATTGAGTCCTGTGTCATCTGCAAACATGCAGCAGCTTGAGCCTTGCTTCTAGCCTGGATCCCAGAGCAGCTGGAGGACATTGTAAAAAAAAAAGGAATTAAAAAATATTGAATAAAATAGTGCCAACAAATACAAATTTCTTTCCAGTTTCAAAAAGATTGTCTCAGAGCACATCCAAAAACTCCTTGGGTGTTGCCCTCACTCTCAGCAATGCAAAAGGTAGAAGGCAATGCTGGAAGCGTGAGAGGGCTGTCTCTGGCAGGACAATGTGTGTACATGTCCATACAAACTCCTGGCATATCCATATAGACTCTACCTCTAGCAAGCCTTGAGCTCAGAAGAAGGTTGGCTGTTCTGAGCCCTCTTTGAAACCCAAAAGATGAAGTCCCTTTTACATGCAGGCTCCCTTCTGCTTCTGCTTCACCACAGAAAACTCTCCTCTCCATGAGAAGGCTGCACTCCCTAGTAAATAATAATGAGGATTGTTAGAAAAGGCTCAAGCTCTTTCCAGCCTTCTCCTACAGTTCCTTTCACTTCATCACAGCTTTGTTTTGTACTGAGATGAAGCTGTGAGACGCACGTTGAACAGAACTCAAAGTGGTGCTTTCAAGGCAGTTCTGAAGCTGATGGTTGGCTTGCTGCTGCAGGCATCTGCAGGCACCTCGGGCTGTGGGACAGTAGTGTTATGACTTTGGAAGCCCAGCTTTTTTGTTGTTGTTGTTTTAAATCACAATAGTGACACAGTGTGCATGCTTTCCTTCAAAAAGCCTGGGCAGGCCACACTGAGCTGGTTTTTCTTGGCACACTCTAACTTTGTCTTTTATTTTGTAGTGAAGGTATCTGGGCATCAAATCAAAAAGCTCTGCTGGATACATGAGAGAAAAATGCCCCAACAAACACATCATTTGCTTTCAGATTGATCATATTCCTTGAACAGCTCTAGATGTTGAAGCACAAAGAAAGTTACTGGGGAATTAAAGGGGAAAAAAGAAGCATGATTCAGGGAATGTTTTGAGGGAGGTTGGGCACTGTTTTCCAGGTATTTTGTTAGTGGATTTTTCCATCATGGTTTTGGTCTTCTGCTATTGTGCTTACAAGGACTGGGCCACTCAGGACAGCTAGAAATCAGTGATAACTTGTCATGAAACACCTGAAAAGCCATGTGTGTGCTGGCATGGTAGTCAGCTGGACGGACACCAGAAGAACTGTCTAAGGGACACGGTTTATTCTGTGTCTATTTCCATTGTTCATGCTCCTAAAGGAAGTAAAGTCACAATAGAGAGGTCGAGTTCTGTGCTCCCCATTTCCTCTCCCAACAGTCTGCCTTTCAGAGGTGGGGGCTGACACTGCTGGGTGCTCATATCAGTTTAAAAAACAGCCCATAGCTCTCCTCTGGAAAGGAGTGTAATGCAACTTTGCCTGCACAGAGTGGAGGAGAGACAGCTGCTCCTCACCCTCAGGACACTGAGCATCAGCCTTGCTCATCTCTATGAAAACAGAAAAGGTGGAATTCAACAAGGTTCCTAAATGATCCTTACTGCTTCTATGATTCTATTGAGACTCTTGATCATGTCCAGAGAAGGGCAACGAGGCTGGTGAGAGGCCTCAAGCACAAGCCCTACGAGGAGAGGCTGAGGGAGCTGGGATTGCTTAGCCTGGAGAAGAGGAGGCTCAGGGGAGACCTTATTGCTCTCTACACCTACCTGAAGGGAGCTGTAGCCAGGAGGAAGTTGGTCTCTCCTCCCAGGCAAACAGCACCAGAACAAGAGGACACAGTCTCAAGCAGTGCCAGGGGAGGTTTAGGCTGGATGTTAGGAAGAAGTTCTTCACAGAAACGAGTTGGAATGTGCTGCCCAGGGAGGTGGTGGAGTCACCATCACTGGAGGTGTTTAGGAAGAGACTGGATGGGGTGCTTGGTGCCATGGTTTAGTTGATTAGATTGTATTGGATGATAAGTTGGACTCAATGATCTCAAAGGTCTCTTCCAACCTGGTCTGGTCTATTCTATTCTATTCTATTCTATTCTATTCTATTCTATTCTATTCTATTCTATTCTATTCTATTCTATTCTACTCTACTCTACTCTACTCTACTCTACTCTACTCTACTCTACTCTACTCTACTCTATGACCTGAATTCATTTCATGCAATTTTAGACATGTAGAAGCATACCACTGACATCTCTTCCCAGGCAGCTGAGAAAGACTTTGTCCTCCAGACAGCTTCTGCAGAGCGTGGGATGAAGCCAGGGCTGCTGCAAAGTGCAGTGCTGAGCTGTCTTTGCCAGATGTCTGCGAGGTCCTGGCAATGTCCTGCTTTTGCTCCTGTTAGAAGCTGGTCCATTCTGAGCTGGATCTTTGCAGGGACAGCCAGAAGTGGTAGGTCTTGCAATGAAACCTTTCCAGAAGTAAGCATTTCTTGGGGTTTTATCTCTCAGTTCCTGGTTTTCTAAAAGTGCATCTGACAGAAAGGTGTTCAAATGCTTGTCTTCAAAGAAGCAGGCTGGAGAAGTGCTAACCACTGGGGAGAGAGTGCTGTGGTTTTCCTGGTATTGACTGGTGCCTGGTTTGCTTTGATTTTTTTTTTCCTCTGGGTTACTAATTTGTTCTTTGTTTTAGCTAAGCAAAAAAAGGGTATAGAGTGTAGCTCCCAACAGTACAAGGTGATGCTAAGCAGTGCCAAGCAGTCCTCTCCTGGCAACAAAGAGCTCTTGTTCAGTATCCTCACACAGGTTAACCACAGAGTTGGTCCTGAGAATCCTTCTGATTTATGGTGACATTGCTGGCAATGACCAAAAGCTCTCTAGCAGGGCTCTCCACAGTGCTGTGTCGGCAGTTTCTTATATACACACACACACAGCCTTAGTATACATATTTATAGCAGAGGGTTCTGACCCATTTCTAGCATTCATCCTGCTTTCCTTTGCACTTCAGTGGTGTTTATTCAGCAATAATGTATCTCCCCCCATCTCTGGTTGCACATTTAGCGTCTGTTCCAATTACAAACCCCTGCTAGTCAGAACAGCCCCAGGAAATGAATTCTTATTGATCTTGTGCTGCAAGTGGCCTTGCTAGGAGAAATTCCCTGGGAGAGGAAGAGACAAGTAATTCAGTTTCTGGGATGATACAGCTTGTCTCCATAAAGCACATCAAATGGCATCAGAGCAGCAGCTCTGCAATCACACAGTAATTATGATACAGTTAGAAATATAATCTGTCATCAGAACAGTTTCTGCTGTTTGAAAGGTAAGTCTTAACTCAAATTTAAAAGAAATGAACCTTTTATCTGCATAGAGCAGGATCTGCATTAAAAGGTTTCTATCTTGTAGTCTCATTCTTGAAGCCTCCTTTCTACCTTTCCCTCCATCCCTCAGGAGTTACAGAAGCTCTGCTGTGCCCTGCCTTGACTTGCATCAAGGTTGTGCTTCATCTATTTCTTATTCTTGTTCCCATGTTGGGCAAAAATCCAGGTGAAAACTATACAGTTGTGGAACTCTTGAGATTTGTATCTTCAGCCTCTAGCTGAAGGTTTGGGGTTTTCTTCTGACTGACTTTGGTAGGTCTCCACTCTTCGGTTTGTCCAGCTCAAGCTGCAGTTTTGTCTGGTTTGAGGCAGTAGAATAGAATAGAATTAACCAGGTTGGAAAAGACCTTTGACATCATCAAGTCCAACCTATCGTCCAACCTATCATCCAACACCCTTTAAACAACTAAACCATGGCACCAAGTGCCTCATCCAGTCTCTTCCTAAACACCTCCAGTGATGGTGACTCCACCACCTCCCTGGGCAGCACATCCCAATGGCCAATCTCTCTTTCTATGAAGAACTTCTTCCTATCACCCAGCTTAAACCTCCCCTTTTATCTTCTGAAGCCCTGATGCCTGGAGGGTGATTTCCCTTGCTCTCTCCAGTCTTCACTAATGTTTATCATCTCATTTTCCCCAGTGTTCCCAGACTCACCTCTGCCATAACTTCTCTCCAGGTGTTTCCTGCTCTATCTATATATCTGGGTTTTCTCCTGTTTGCATTTGAATCTGAGAGGCTTTTATTTTCTGTGTTGTCTTGGCTCTGACAGGATTAATTGGCTGGCAGTGCTGGGAAAGGCTCCTGCACTCCCTTGTGATCTTAGTCTTGGCATAACCTGCATCAGACCTGATTATCTGTCAAAGTCCTGGTGTCTTGCTGCTTGGGAGCATGGACTAAGATTGTTCAGGGGTATCTGATAGCGGAATGGCTGTACTGGAAAGGTAAAACTGGCAATTTTTCAAACAGCAATACTGTGCTTTTCACATCATTGGCAAGAAAGTACATCCTTTGTCCAAAACATCATCCTACCAAACCACAGTTTCTGTTTCAGAAGAAGGAGGGCCAAAGCTTTGCCGAATTTTTTCCCCCTTCTTGCTTCCCCCCCTTCCCTCCTGCTTGCTTTCCCCCCCTCCTGCCTTCTTGCTTTCCCCCCCTCCTGCCTGCTTGCTTTCCCCCCCTCCTGCCTGCTTGCTTTCCCCCCCTCCTGCCTGCTTGCTTTCCACCCCTCCTGCCTGCTTGCTTTCCCCCCCTCCTGCCTGCTTGCTTTCCACCCCTCCTGCCTGCTTGCTTTCCACCCCTCCTGCCTGCTTGCTTTCCCCCCCTCCTGCCTGCTTGCTTTCCACCCCTCCTGCCTGCTTGCTTTCCACCCCTCCTGCCTGCTTGCTTCCCCCTTCCTGCCTTCTTGCTTTCCCCCTCTCCTGCCTTCTTGCCCAAGAATTGTGCTTTGGCAGAATTACTCAGGAGTTATCCTCTAACAGGAAGCATGGGATAGACTATACAACTGCTTACATGTCAGTTACAACTCTTCTTATTACCTGAGTGAATGTCTGACCCACTTTACAGTTCTAAATGCATGTTTTGATGATGATTATAAAACCTTTTTACAGCTGAGCACGTGTCAAGCACTAACTGAAGGAAGGCATGCAATGCCCTCTTAAGGATTTGAATTTATGACTGTAGGAAGTGAGTTTTCTTGTCAGTCTTCTAAAGCCTGTAATAATTTCTTCTGCCAAAAAGGCAGTGTTGATGAGCCAGAGTTGTTTATCAGTGAACAAGCTATTCTCTTAATGGAAACAAAAAAGGTCTGTAGTTCCAGGAGAGCTCAAGAATTAGAAAGATTGGCTGCAATTTGAAAGACAGTTCTGTACTACAAGTGTGTGTGTGCATATGTATATGTCTCTTGATCTCATCTAGAGGTTCTCTTTACATACTTCCCTGAAATGTGAAAAAAATGCAATGCATGTGAATGGCAAAGCTTAGCAGAGGCAGGGAGTGGACATGGGGTAATAGAGACTTGCTCAGCATTTGCTTTTGGGTCTGGCTGAGCCACGAGTGCACAGTTATTACTCATTGGTGCAACTACACTACTCTACCCCCCTGGACTCCACTGACCTTCACTGAAGCAGGTTGTGTTCTCTGAACACAATAGGCTGGAGCACACTTTGTGGTTATTTGCTCATTCTGAAAACATTTTGTTTGGCAAAAGGCTGTTCCCAGATCTGATGTGGTACGCTTGGCTTTAATTCCTCAAGATACTCAAGCACATGATATGTGTAAGTCTGAATGATCACTGTCCACTTCAGCTGGAAGTGCTGTTGCTTCAGATTTATATTCTGCTCAAGCAGCTTGTTGAACAAAGGGCCTTATTTGTAGTTAGGTTTCTCTTCCCCCCTCGACTTTAAAAACAACTGTGACTTTACTGTTTTTAAGAAGCTTCCAGCTTTTACAAGGACAGCTGAGTCACAACAGCCATGGCCTTTTGTCTCTGGTTGTATAAATCCTGCTTAGTGCCTGAAAGCAGAGATCTCTAACCTCATGCCCTAAAATCTAGACATTTTTAACTTCTTTCTCTCCAGAGATATGGACTAGACAATTTGCCAGGACAAAAACTTCAGATTCCCAAAGATCAGATCACTGCACTGAAATCAGGGCTAAACAGCTTCAGAAGTCCTCTTTATGTGCCAGTAAGTTGATGAAAAGCATCAGAGTCCCATGTGTCCCATTCATTTCTGGAGGACTCATGAGGTTTCCTTCCAGCCCTGTACTCCTTTTCAGCAGTCAGCACTGTCACTGATAAATGTCAGATGGCAATACAGATGTAGTGGAAATAGGGTATGATTTGAGTTGCAAGTGCTTTGAGATGCCAGCAAGCTGCATCCATGTGTTGTTTTGCTCTTATTTTACCCAGTGAAGAAGTCTTACCACAGTCTTATCAAGCTGAGGGAGGTTCTCCTCCCCATCTGCTATACCCTTGTGAGGCCACATCTGTCATATTGTGTCCAGTTCTGGGCTCCCTGGTTCAAGAGAGACAAGGAACCACTACAAAGGTGCTGAGGGGATTGGACTATCTCTGAGACTGAGGGGTGACCTCATTCATGTTTATAAAATGTGAAGGGCAGCGTTGGGAGGATGGAGCCAGGCTCTGCTCAGTGATACCCAATGATAGGACAAGGTGCAGTGGGTGCAAGCTGGAGCACAGGAGGTTCCACAGGAAAAACTGTGGGATTGACAGAGTCCATAGAGGTTCTCTGGAGATACTCAAAACCCTCCTGGATGTGTTCCTGTATGACCTACTCTGGGTGATCCTGCTTTCACAAGGGGATTGGACTCGATGGTGGTTTGAGGTCCCTTCCAACTCCTAACATTCTGTGATTCTGTGACTTCTGTCTCAATAGCTGTCACTCCTGCCTGAGCTGAACATACCATCCCTTTCCATTGTTTCCACTGAAAACCCTCATCTGTGTGTTTGTACATAACCTGGCAGTTCTCCCAGCTGTGCTCTGGTTAACGTGTTGGGGTTTTTCCTAAACTAAGTAATTCCTTGTCCATCAAGAACAGTTTGTTAAATAAACACTGAGGAGGAGCTGTGATCCTGTGTTTTCCACTAGATACTCTTACCTGTACATTTTCATAATGCAACTTCAGCTGTGCTATAAATGTCTCACAGGCAAAAAACCCAGGAGAAAAAGGACAACTGCCTTACTAACTGCTGACAAAGTCTCCAGATATGCAGGGAATAGGAGTTCCTTCAAGAGGGAGAACTTCCATTTCTAGAAGGTGCCTCCTAGGGCAGTGCTTCTGCCACCTTTCCCTCCCCACTTCGATGTAAAAGAACTTGAGTATATCCACCATTGCCTGGAGCCCCACTTCAGCTTACATCAAAGGGAGTACAAAACCTGCCAATTAACTTTAAGGTTGTGGGATCATGACCTTGCTTCCAGGATCAGAAGTAGGATCACGAGTAGCGAGTTAGGCGGTGTTATGCTTCAGGACAGTAGCACCTATGGAACCAGTAAGTTTTCAGGGACCTGTGTTCTGCTCTGAGGGCAGCTGAATCCTGGTTATAAATCTGTGGGTAATTATGCTTGGGAGAAAGCTCAGTACCTTTTTTCACCCTGTTTGATATCATTTTTACCTTTGTTTTTCAAAGCTGTGTACAGATGCAAGAAAGTTTTAGTGTGCTTCTCCTTCTTCAGGAACAAATGAAAGAAGTACTTCTGTAAGAATACCTTTTGCAATTATATTTTATATCTGTAAAATGTACATTTTAGCTGAATTAATGAAGTTTCAGTTGAGGAATCAGTCTGAAATTGTGATGACCAGACAACAATGCTTTCTGCTTAAGCACTATTTAAAGCAACCAGTCTTGTGCTGACACATACAGGTGAGCTACTGCATTATCTAACTGCAGTTTGGAAGAGACATCTGCATTCTCCCACCCCATCAGGTCCTCTACTGTGCTTAGGGATTTCTGGACTGCTTTGTCAGATGTGTTTTGAATGAGCATGGGTTGTCTGGAAAGGGTGGAGAGGTTGGCCATGTGAATTGCTTTCACCCTGGGACAGTGCTGCTGCTCCTGGTTGATGTCATGGTATGTCATGCTTGAGAGTAGGAAGGCTCTGAAGGGGGCTCTAGACAGCCTGGATCAATGGACCAAGACCAATGTTATAAGGTTCACCAAGGCCAAGTGCCAGGTCCTGCACTTGGGCCACAACAGGCTGGCTGAAGAGTGGCTGGAAGCTGCTTGGTGGAAAAGGACCTGGGGTATTGGTGAACAGCTAGCTGAATAGGAGCCAGTATGTGGCCGAGAAGGCCAACAGCATCCTGGCTTGGATCAGCAATAGCGTGGCCAGCAGGACTAGGTCAGGGATTATCCCTCTGTACTCAGCACTGGTGAGGCTGCAGCTCCAACATTGAGTTCAGTTTTGGGGCCTCTCACTCCTTGCAAGGTGGTTACAGTGAGGTGGATGTTGGTCACTTAAGTAACAAGCGATAAAGCAAGAGCAAGTGGCCTCAGGTTGCTCCAGGGGAGGTTTGGGTTGGTTTCTTCTCCAAAAGGGTTGTCAAGGTCTGGTCCAGGCTGCCCAGGACAGTGGTGGGATCCCCATCCCTAAAGGAATTGAAAAGCCATGTAGATGTGGTTCTGAGGGACATGGTTTAGTGGTGACCTGGGTTAATAGCTGTATTTGATGATCTTAAAGGCCTTCTCCGAGCAAAATAATTCTGTGGCTCTATGTAATCTCTGGTTATCTCAGAAACAGTATTTTGACAAGGTGTACTTTACTCATCCAAGAAGGAGTTTGTATTCACTTACAACACAGAGGCACTTTGTGTGTTGCACCAAGGTGTACTTTGAACATAAGATAAATGCACTGGTAATTCTTTTGCCCATGGAAGTTGCCACAAGTGGACTCTCAGGTTCTGTACATGGATGAAAGTTGCAAGAGTTAGTGGCTGCCTTTTCAAACCCTTACACTGCTGCCTTGAATACGAGCTGCTCTTACCAGAGGAGGTGCAACACCTCTTGAAAAGGATTGGCTTCTCCAGTGATGTGCAGTGCTCACATCAAGCTGTCCCTTGCTTGGTCTTGATGAGCTCTTCATTAAAGCTCCTAGGAGGTCAAACGGTGCCAGGTCAGGTCCCAGAGGCACCGAGCAGAGAGCAGAACAGCTCCATCAAGTTTACACAACACAGGAACACTTCTTGCATATGGCTTTGCACAGAGCACTCCCATTGAAATATTTTTCTTCACATAAAAATCACCTGGTTGGGTTTCTATTTTTTCTGTTTTCAAAGAGCAGTGACTTCTAAGGAGCAGTGTGATTTATTGTTTGTCCTGTACTTTTCCTGTGCTTTACAGAATATTTAATTAGCAGGGGGTCCTTCTGTTACTGTGCCTTTTGAAACAAGTTCAGGATCCCTCTGACAGCTGCTGGGTTTTATGCCCTGATACCATTACCTGC
This sequence comes from Melanerpes formicivorus, assembly GCF_026170545.1. Taxonomy (NCBI): domain Eukaryota; kingdom Metazoa; phylum Chordata; class Aves; order Piciformes; family Picidae; genus Melanerpes; species Melanerpes formicivorus. The sequence continues at coordinate 13,974,529 of NW_027142368.1, read as the reverse complement.
AGCAAATCTTGGCTGCTCGAGCTTGCTTTGCTCTGATCCTACGCAGTCATGAAAGGCGGTGGAGTCTCCCAGCCTTGTCTGCTCTTTTTCCCTTTGCAGAGGCCAGATGGTGCGTGCCACGGGTAATTTGTGTCAAAACTAGTTAACACTGAACTGCTGCAATGTTTCTGTATATATGGTGGATCTCAGCTCTTACCAGCTGAGGTGTTCCACAGCTGGTTTGGGTAAAGGACAGTTAAGTGTGCTCTGAGCAAAAGAAGCAGCTACTCGGTCACGGAATCACTGAATCATAGAATGGTTTAGGTTGGAAAAAAGACCTTTAAGATCATCGAGTCCAACCATTAACCCAGCACTGCCAAGCTCACCACTAAACCATGTCCTTCCATCTTTAAAATTCTCTGGGGATGGGAACTCTGACACTTCCCTGGATAGCCTTGTTCCAGGCCTTGACAACCCTTTTGGGGAAGAAATTGTTCCTGATGTTCTACCAATTCCTGGAGGCTCGATACCATAACACAGCTCTATTTTATGCTTTCACTATTCAAATGACATTTACTTCAGCATGGTTAACACTAATTTCTTTCTGTAATATCAACATGGATCATTTTCCTGAGAGCTGGAAGGAGATGCTACTTCTCCCTCCTCTGGCACCTCAGCATATTTAATATCTGGTTAGCAACAGCACAGGCATAAAAGGTGTTTGTTTCTTTTGAACAATATATATGAAATTAAGCTGTGCTTTCATTAAATCTGTTATCTGAGTCCATAGCATGATGGATTTTAAAGGACAGTGAACCACACCAAAGGCAATGCTTGGGTGGAATACCTGGCTGGCTTTGTGGCAGGAGTTGCATCAAGGAGCAGTTTAGTCATACATGACAGCATCCTTTTCAGAAGGAAAATGCAGGAAGATTAAATGGAGTGGATGTTATAACATGTGTTTAATGTTCAAAAGTAGGCTCCTTGCCTCAGTAACATGTACTTTGATGGGAAGAATTCGAGATCATTTCAGATGATAGAAGGTGAAATGTTCATGGCAGAGACTACAAAGGGGCAACATTTCTTTTGCAGGTGCTTGAGCATCAGTGTTCATTAGTCATATATCACAGCAAAGTCCACTTTTGGTAACCTGAAGAGCTGATTGTGTGCTCACAGAAGCAGAGTACAGTTATAAAATCAAGATGTTGTTTCGAGCTTTGCTCTGTGGTGCATCTAAAGTACTTTCCAGTCTGAGTGGAGGTATCAACAGTTTTTAGTTTCACTCTTATCCAGCTTTATTAGATGAAACACTTCACATTTTTTTTTTGTGCAGAGTTCCCTCATCTCAGTTAAAAGATTAAGGGACTGTAGAGTTGTGTTGGGCTGCTGTATTACTAGAAAACATCTTTCTCCCAGTATCAGAGCTATAGACAAATGCAGTATGTTAAAGGAATTGGTCTTGCAAGGTGGCAGTGATTTCTTCTCTTCAGTTATTGAAATAGTGCTTTTTTTTCTGCTTCTCCCTGCCTTATCTGTTTCCATTAAAAAATAAAATATGTTGAGTTATATCTCTCCTATGCAGATGGCCACAGGAGTTCTAATGGGATAAAAAGCCCAGTACATGTAAACCACCAGGACAGCCTCGTGTCACTGGTGGAATACACTCTGACATCATTCCAGAAGGGATTGCAGGGTGAAACTTATTGTTTTCAAAGAGGTTTGTTATTGGCCTAAAAGAGTGACATGACTTCACAGTATTCATTGGTCACTAATGTTTATTAAAATAGGACCTTGAACAGGCAGACTGTGTTTGACCTTTGGCTCGGGGAAAATTCCTGGCCGCTTTGTTCAGCTGAAGGACTGTTGACACTGGATGTACAATGTGTTATGAGGTTCAGGAGTCACTACAGAAATGATTCAGAGTCAGGTGAAGTAAATACACAAAACACCAAAGCACACTGCTATGTCTCTGTACAGGTTTGAGCAGTGGGCCAGTGCCAGCTGCATGAGGTTCAACAAGTCAAAGCGTAAGGTCCTGCATCTGAGTTGGGTCAGTCCCAGGCACAAATCCAGGCTGGGTGCAGGGTGGGTTGAAAGTAGCTCTGAAGAAAGAGACTTGGGTGTATTGATTGAGGAGAAGCTCACCATGAGCCAGCAGTGTGCTCATGCAGCCCAGAAGGCAAATGGTGCCCTGGGCTACATCAAGACATGTATGGCCAGCAGGGCAAGAGAGGGGCCCTTATAGCTGCTTTCCAGTACCTGAAGGGATCCTACAGGAAGTCTGGAGAGGGACCTTTCATAAGGGTGTCTAGTGACAGGACAAGGGGGAATGGTTTTAAGATGAAGGAGCAGAGTTAGACTGGATCTTAGGAAGAAGTTCTTCAGTACAAGGCGGGTGAGACTCTGCAATAGATTTCCCAGGGATGTTGTGGATGCCTCCTCCCTTAGGAATGTTCAAGGCCAGGTTGGATAAGGCCTTGAGCAGCCAAGTCTAGTTGAGAGTCATCCCTGCCCATGATGGGGAGGTTGGAGCAGATGATCTCTAAGGTCTCTTCCAACCTAAGCCATTCTATGAAGTTGCAACCCCCTCCTTCAGAGCAGGCAGAGCTGGCAGAACCTGTGGCTACCTCTTGCAGATGGCTGCGTCCATCCCCATCTACTTTTTATCAAGTAGAGCTATATAAACCACCTATGGGCGCGTGTATATCTATTTCAAGGGTTGAATTGAGAACATTTGTGAGGGATGAAATTAGATCTTGCTTCCCCCTCCCCCTCCCCACCCCCCCCCAAAAAAAAATCAGTTTTTAAATGGTCCAGCTTTGTTATGGTAGTGTGTTTTCTGTTACATGAATTACCTCTTTTAATGTGAGTATCTGGAAGATACATTCACCGTCAGATTTAACTTGCATTTTGGAATGGCCACACCAAAAAAACAAGAAAAGATCAACTGAGCAGTAATAAAAACCAGGCTGTTAGTAATTTATTTTATTATATTATTTTTTTTTTCTGACACATCTGTGAGCAGTAAAGAGAGGCAGGGCTCCACCAGCCCTGAGCCTTCAGCCCTAAGTGAAACTTTACAACTGCAGTCGCAGCGGCGCTGTGAAAACACTCCCTGAACTGCCACAAGCTCTCTACTTACTACTGAAATCCTTAGATAAATACTGAGTGAAATTTTCTTATTGCAAGGCATGGCAAAGGAAAACAAACACACTCTCACCTCCCCTCTGCCTGCCTCCGAGGTACATCAAGTGACACGGAGGCACGCTAATGGAAGGTGATTTTAAAAGGCTGATTTCCAGGCTCTGCCTTGCTGCAGGTGCATCTCTCCTGTGGCCCATGGACATGAAGGTCCTCAACACAGAGAAAGAAAACATCCACAAAGATACAAAATCCCTGTATGTGGCCACATACAGCTTCTGTATTTTTCTCTTGAGCTTAGCATCTCCCTGACAAGCTAATTTAGAGCTTGGGGTCTGGTTTGTGTTTTGACAGTATTAGAAAAGGATGTTTATAAGAGAGGCATTAAAAGATGCAGACCCACCCCCCCTCCCACCCTTGGTCTGTGAAGCTGCAGTTCTTCATGCCTAGGTAAATGGGGCTTTCACTTCATGGCCTGAGGAATGCAGTGTTATTTATCTTTGGCTGGAGTTTGTTTTCTGCTGCTTGCTTTTTTTTTCCCCCCACCACTATTTAATCACATTCTTTGAGAATATTTTTGGTGTTTCAGAATTGCAGTCAGTTTGTGTCTGACACAGGCTGACAACCCTGCAGAAAGGAAAAGCAGGTATTGCAATGCCAATATGAAAACCTGACCTGTTGTTTTTTTTTCCTGGTTGTTTTAATGCCAGCTGAACCTGCAGAATCAAATCTGGAGTGGCTCTGCCCTTGGAACGATGTCTGTGGTGTTCTGCCTTTGTCCTTGAGAAAGCCAAAGTCTAAGATAACTACCAGAATGTTGATTCTGTGCCCAGAATGCTTAAATTCACTTAATGCCAGGCAAATAGAATATGTGCATCAGCAGTTGGTTCAGATGGTGAAACAGTTAACTGGTTTTCCCAGTGAGATGCACTGTGGAGAGTGCATTTGATGCAAAGATCTTTGGGCAACATCCACTCCCATGCAGTGTATGAACTCTGGGGTGGACAGGACCTTTAATACAGGCACTGTTAGGCTGGAAGCAAGTCATGCAATGGCAGAAAGCATGTCAGGACAGAAACACAATAAATGCCACTCCTGTGTGTTGTGGCTTGGATTTCCAAACAAGTCTAAGGCCTTAGCTTAGTGGCTGCTGAAAGTGGGAGTGTGTAGAAGGGATGGGGACTGAGCACCACCTCATAGGCTGTGATAGGCATCTCTGTCACCTCTAAGTTAAAAGTGAAGCACTGGCCTCCACAAAACTCAACCATCCCTAGCACTGGGCAGAAAGCCCCTGGCCCATATCCACATTGGGCAAGCCTGGAGAGGTTGCAGAAGAGAAAGTGCTGGTTGTTCAGGTGGCCCCCAGCAAGCTGATAACTGCAGTTTGAAGGGGTCATATTTGTCCTGATGGTAATATCACAGAGCTCACATGGTATGTCAGGTCAGTCTGCTTCTTGCTTTCTCAGCTTGAATTTGAAGCAACTAGTAAGTGCTATCAAGAAACCATGTCAGCCTGCTTTCTGAGGGAAGTTTATCTCAGGAGCAGGTCTTTTGATATCTCTGGGTCCCTTTGAAGCTTAGGACATCAGAATTGTACGCTTTGGTAATCAGCATTGTTTACTTCAGGAGCAGATAAGTGAAATGTATGCTGGGAACTGAGTCAAACTAACATCTTTTCTGCACTTAGGAGCAAGTGTGGCAACGTGAGCCAAAAGCTGTACTTGTGCCCAAGAGCTGGCATGTGTATGTGGGCAATGCATGGGCAAAATCATCCACAGTGATGGATGCAGTATTTGTCAGCACAGCACGGCTAAATACTAGAGGTAGTGTGGGTTGACTGAACTAGATGAGCAAGCTCTAGTGAACAGGCAGAGGTGGTTGTGCTCTTCTCACCCAAGGGCAAGTTTTGTTTCTTTCATTTGTGTTCTCTTTGTCTTCTGTAGTAGTCCTTAGTTTTCACACTCTCACCTTCCCTTAGCAAATGTTCTAGAATAAATCATACAGCCTGTAGTTTTCTTGGCCTCCTACCAGCATGCAGACACCAGCCCCTGGACCAGATTCTGTCTGTAGGGGCACCTATCTTCTAGGTTATTCCTGCTCATCCTACACTCAAAGGATACAACAACATGAGCCAGCAGTGTGCCCAGGTGGCCAAGAAGGCCAATGGCATCCTGACCTGCATCAAGAATAGTGTGGCCAGCAGGAACAGGGAAGTCATTATGCCCCTGTACTCAGCACTGGTTAGGCCACACTTTGAGTACTGTGTCCAGTTCTGGGCTCCTCAATTTAAGAAGGACATTGAGACACTTGAACATGTCCAGAGAAGGGCAACAAGGCTGGTGAGAGACCTCGAGCACAAGCCCTACAAGGAGAGGCTGAGGGAGCTGGAATTGTATAGCCTGGAGAAGAGGAGGCTCAGGGGAGACCGTATTGCTCTCTACAACTACCTGAAGGGAGGCTGTAGACAGGTGGGGGTTGGTCTATTCTCTCAGGCAACCAGCACCAGAACAAGAGGACACAGTCTCAAGCTGCACCAGGGGAGGTTTAGGCTCAAGGTGAAGAAAAAGTTCTTCCCAGAAAGAGAGACTGGCCATTGGGATGTGCTGCCCAGGGAGGTGGTAGAGTCACCATCACTGGAGGTGTTCAAGAGGGGATTGGATGTGGCACTTGAAGCCATGGTTTAGTAGCCATGAGGTGTTGGGTGACAGGTTGGACTTTATGATCTTTGAGGTCTTTTCCAACCTTATTGATTCTGTGATTCTGTGAAAAGTATAATGATTTGAAAAGGAATTTTGCACTAACAGTAAGGAATGATGAAGACCCTAAAGTGAGGTTAGATTTCGTTTAGTTTGGATGGAGACAGCAGCTCCATAATGTATTTTTGTTTCCATTTCCATATTAAGTCTGTCAGAGTATCAGGCTAATTTTGAAGATTTGTAAGCTATTATGTGGTGATGATAGGATAAGTAAAATGTGTGATTAAACTTGTCTGGTCAATAAAAGGAGAAGATTAACTCCTCTGTTTGATTTCCAGGTAGGTCAGCGAGAAGTAATTGCTGTGTTGCTCAAATTAGAAACCAGAATAGTTGCTTTGGTGTGTTTAACCTCAGCTACACCCAGCCTGTCCTCACAGTGACCTTCCCATTTATTATGAATAACAGCTCACCAAGGAGCCAGCTGGCTGCCATTTTATTCTGAGTTCTTAAATATAGTGCACAATTAGTAACATCAAAGTGACCACTCAAGAAACCCAGGCTAGCCCTACCAACCACGTGGAGAGGTTGTGGTTCAGTTAAATCTAGCTTCAGGTAATGATGCTGAGTTTGTTGTAGTGAGGATCTTTCAGCTCACAGCTTCCCTGACCAGACTAATCTGGAGTTCTCAAAGGTTTTTAATTTACTTGAGTATCTAAAGGGTAAATTTATCAGAGTATGTCATTTACCAAAGCATGTAAGGAAGACATGTTTTGCACTGAGGGTCGTGAAACACTGGCCCAGAGAGGTGGTTGGTGTCCTATACCTGGAAACATTCCAGGTCACATTGGACTGGGCTCTGAGCAACCTGATCTAGCTGATGTTGGAAGTTGGTCCCTTCCAACTCAAAACCATTCCATGATTCTCTATCTTGAAGGATCCTCAGATCAGCAGGAGCAAGGGGAGATCGTTGCCTCAGGATTTTGAATAGTCAGTTTAGGTTTTCATAGAAGATGCAGAGTCACCAAAGTGCAAGGCAAATGTTTATTTCATTAGCAAGTAGCTGAGGTGCCCCCTTACCAGGCTGAGGCTTGCTTGTACCAGGCAGGGCATCAGACTCGGTGACACCCATGAGGTTCTATCCTTCTCTGGGAGAAGAACCTCTGGTCGGTTTGAGGGTTCTTTTTTCAATTTACCTGTCTGTGTAACCAAAATAAGGATACAGCAATGCTTTTAGAGGTCCTTTTTTGATCTGCAAGCAGGAAGACCTACCAAAAAGAAGCTAAATGCTTGCTGCTGTTCATTCTTTTTAAGCTAGCTTTAAAACTCTGCCACACATTCATCAGCAGCTCGGAGCTTTTGAAGGCGAGGCCGGTTTACATTATGGTAATGGTGAGGAGTGGTTTTGTAGTGTGTGAATGACTTTTATTTTTAGATTAAGAGTAGATGGGTGCTGACATCTGTTACCATTTACCAAGAACATAAAAATGAAAGAGACTTAAATGTCTTGTAGCGCTGCACCTACTTTTGGCAATAGCAAGCCAAAAAAGAAACTTCCCAGCTGCTGTGTAACTCTCACCCAGGGCAGGCTGGTTTTAGATTTCTATGAAGAATCAGCAGTCAGAATCTAGGAATATATTCAGAGAGGCTCAGCACAGAATCATGGAATGGTTTGTTTTAGAAGGGACCTTAAAAATAATCTAATTCCAGCTCCCCTGCCATAGGCAAGGACACCTCCTACTTGACCAGGTTGTTCAAGGTCCCATCTAACCCAGCTTGGAACATTTGCAGAGCTGGAGCCTCCACAACTTCTCTGGTCAGCCTATTCCTATGTCTCACCACCCTCAGGGGGGTAAAGTACCTGTCAGATAAAAAAGTGTTAGATGTCAGTGGCAAACAGCAATTGAGGGGCAGTCTGAGGAACCTGCTTTAGGCTGTGTGCATTTTCTAAGGCACAAGGAACTATGCTTTAGACTTCAGCAATGCATGGCAAAGCCATGGTCAGGCCTGAGCCAGTCAGATGTCCTGGCAAAATTCTTCTTTGATTCAACTATGGAACAGAGATCTTGGAGCTGAACACATAAAAATTCAGGCATGTTTTGGCAAAGCACTATAAAAACCACTCAGTATGAAGTATTATCTAAGTATTTACTGATCTATCACTGTTTCTCTTTTGAATCTGCCTTCTGGGTTTTCCACACCTTGGTGTTCCCAAGAACAATTCAACTCAGTAAACCAATTGATAAATACATTGAAGATGGACCTTTCTCCTCTTGAAGGTCTCTTCCAACCTGGTCTGGTCTGGTCTGGTCTATCCTATCCTATCCTATCCTATCCTACCCTATCCTATCCTACCCTATCCTACCCTATCCTATCCTATCCTATCCTATCCTATCCTATCCTATCCTATCCTATCCTATCCTATCCTATCCTATCCTATCCTATCCTATCCTATCCTATCCTATCCCTGGATTCTCTTGCCAATGCAGTCTGCTATGTGATTTGAGTATTTCTCCATGGCCTAGGCTTTCTGTTTCAGCACATGCTAAAAAAAAACAGGCAAAACCCATTGAGGTATGAAGATAGAGCATCTTTACCTCCTCATCTCAGCAATGTGTTTTCAGCCCAGCTGGTAACTTGAGTGAGGAAAGGCTCCAAGGAGAAGACCCAGACCCAGTGGTCCTCCAGTCTCTGTTGTGGACCTGGGAACTAAACCCCAGTATAACAAATTTTGCTGGAGTGTTTTTTTTGAAGCTTTGAATTTAAAAGGGGATTTTTATAGAAAGGAACTTTCTCACTCTTTACCTGCAAATCCTTCCAGCTTTCCCTACCAGAACTTTAAGGTAGGATGGAGTGCCAGGAGACTGTGCCAACACCAAACCGGTGCACCCGGCTTGAATGGAGAGGAGTGTGCTTAAAAGGAGAGGTGGTAGATTTGCAGAGTAAATGCAGCCCTACATGAGTGACCTAAATATAGATGGGCATTTCATACTCCCTTTTTATAAACCTTCTGAAGTTTTGAAAGTACTGAAATAGTGAAGTGTTTCTTTTTTTAAGCTTCTGTTTGCTTGGGTTCAGCCCATCCCTTTCTGCGCGCTGAGCCTGCGTGAGGAGAGCTGCCACCTTGGAGAAGGTTCTTGGCCAAGCCCAGTAACTGTGAGCCGTCATTCCACCCAGGGGCTGTAATCACAGGAAATAAAATCAACAGGAATGTTACACGAGTGTGTGTACATACCAGTGCTCCAAGTGACTTATTTATAGTCTGAGCCTGAACGTCTGTTCATTAAAACCTCACAGAGGTCGTTGTCGCCCCACCCTCCGAGCTATAAAAGTCCATTTAATACACTCTCTTCAGAAATCAGCAGCTCTCCAGACCCTGCTATAATGTGCAAGTTATGGCAAACCTTCAGCCCCATGCTCCTGTAGCTTTGGTTCCCTAGCATCGCTCCTGGGGATCAGGGTGCAGCTCGGGGATGTTGTTTGTTTTCTGTGTATGAAAATACAGTAGTGTTCCATAACATAGCTTGAGCTGGACCAGCACAGTGCTGGCTTGCTGGCCAGGGTGTGCAGAGCTGCAGCAGTGCATGCTGCAGCATCAGCTGCCAACACACCTAATACATCACTGTCCTCTTTCACAGCCAGGGAAACGTGAGGAGCGAAAGAAAAAGGACTTTAAAATGCTGCGCTTGGTTTTTAGTAGCTCTGGTGTAAAGTAAGTGAAATGGCTGTGTTTGAATGGACTGGGAGGAGAACAGAGAGGCAAAAATGGCTCTTGATTCAGGTTTTAAATTGTTCTATTGATTTAAATTATTCAAGTAGTTCTTGTTTTCATCAAACAGGTACTGAGAGGTATTTAGGTACTTTAATGCTGTTCAAGTCATTGGGAGTGGAACACTTAAATAGCTTTTGGAGGTTAGATTTCAAGTGAAGGATTCTAGAGACGTTGCATTTCACCTCTCCTTGACAGAGCAGATGTGTTGGATGCTTATGCCTTGGGGTGCTTGTGCCACATGGTTCATTGAGGTACCCATCTCCACACCTGTACTTGGAGAATCTGCCAGATCTGCACAGTCAGCTGGTAAAGAATGGGCACTGGGCTGATGCTCCCTGAGGGACCTCAAACTGGGATGTCCCCTCAGGAGCTTACAGCCAGGGCATGTATCACTGAGAAACACCATCAGCTCCTTCTTGGCTTTTCCTTGAAAGAGCAGTATATACAAAATGGTTTGGGTTGATTTTTGTTGAGAAACCAGGCCAAAATGTTACTGTGCACACAAAGAAAACTTCCTTTCCATTTAGGGAGGGGTTTCCCTTGTCTCTAAGTTTTATTAATAAACTCTTATTTTTTTGGTAACAGTGGCAGGTCTTACGTTTCAAGTGGGACAAAAATATCTGCAGCATTATCTCAGTGGCTCCCTTTCATGTTAGTTACAATGCATACTCAAACATTCTTCCAAGAGTTTTCAAGCTTCTAAATGCCTAAAAGAGTTGCTCTTAGCTGAGCACAGTGCTCTGCCAGCCATCTGTTGTGGTTTATGTCATGAAATATCAGTAGAGGCTATGTCTTACAGCACAGGGAGAAAAGCTCTGACATAGCAGAACTCATCTCCCAGAGGAAACAATGGAGACCCAGAGGCTACATCTTTTTGGACATTTCAGACAGCTCAGACTGGAGTGTAGGAGCTGGTACCGCAGGGCATTTCTGCAATCCCATCTCTGAAACCGCAAGAGGTCTAAAGGCTTCCTGATTCATGGAGGGCAGAAGGCAGGAATAATGCCTGTAGGCCTTTAAGACTGAGTTACCTTGTGATTTCAGAGCGCAATATTTTCTCAGAATGCATTTGCATTGCAAATGGAACGACTTGAAATACATGTCTCCAGGAGAAGTAGAGGGAATATACCTTAGATGTATTTGCATTTCAATAGCACCTGCAAGATGTGTTGCAGGTCTTTGTTTTGCATCTGGCTCTCTTGAATGATCAGAAGCCTAACGCCCCGAGGAATTGCTTTTGAAGGGAACAGTTCACAGCTGGGTCATGAGACTGTCACGGTTTCACAGGGGCTGACTGGTGAGAGAGTTGCAGTCAGTTAGGGCTGGTGGAGTAGCACTGCACGTTCCTGTCTCTGAACAGTCTGTTCTCTGGTTTGCCCAAAGGAATAACATCCTGATGGCTTTCTCTTAAACAGAGTCAGCGTCTGACTTTGCAAATACCACTTTATTTCTTCTGCTGCAGTTCATGTACATGCTTTACTGTCTTCCCAACTTCTTCAGCTGGAACAGGCATAGCTGCTAAAGGACGATTAACAGCAACGTACAGCACAAAACACCTTCAGCTACGGGCAGTTAACCCACAGTATCCACCAGCTGGGGTAGATTTAGTCTATGCCTTTAACATTTTGTTACAGATTTCGATCAGAAAAGTAGAAAAAGGGAAATAAATCAGCCCAAACTTCTGCATTTAGCTGTGACAGAGTCCTGCAGGAACAAAGGACCAGGTAGCATGCAGGGCAAGAGGATTAAGGTAAGAGCCTAGGAAATTATACTCCTCCAGTTCACTTCAGTTCCCGCAGACATGTTGAGACAGACAACCAGGGATTGCCAGTAGGCATGTTCATACACAGAGGTACAGAGCACTTTGTTCAGGCATGCCTGTGCTCCCTCTGATAATGACATTCAACCTAATGAGTGTGCTCTGTGCCCGTATCACACATGGTATTTCATGTTCAGAAACATTTTAGCCTGCTTATTGTTGCTATGACTTCTTCTGTTAAAAAAACCAGGTGACCAGAAACAAGCAGGAGCCCAGACCTTCAGACCAAATCCTTCCTGTCTCACCACAAATCACAGAATCACCAAGGTTGGAAGAGACCTCAAAGATCATCAAGCCCACCCTGTCACCACAAATCATATCATGGCTCTTTTTTTCCTTCTGGTGAACAAAGTGTTTGTGAAAGCAGTAACTGAAAATGTTCCAGTGTATTTACTAATCCTTGGCCAAAATCTATACAAAACTTTTTAAAACTCAATGCATTTTAAAAACTTCAAACTCCTGTTTGCTTTTTAGCAACTCATAAGTAATTATTAGGTGCAGAGTGTGCTCAGAAATGCTATGTAGTAGCTATGTCTAAGGCTTTCCTCAGCATAACAGGACTAACGCTAAGATTAACTCACAGAACACTGTGCTTCATCTCTGGGTGCAATCCATTACTACTTATTATCTGTCTTTGTTTTGTTCCTGTACTTGGTTACTTCACAGATTCCTTTACTTTGTCCTCATTAGTACCCACAAACACATCCTTCATGAGCGTTGCCAGCGCTCTTTGTTATCAAACACAGATGTGAAGAAACCACTGAGATTTTCTTGATTCTTTTTCAGTCACTTGAAATTTCTTTGTTGTTCTCTTTGGTCCTGGTCCAGCACTGTAGGAGTCAGTGATTGTCTTTCCATCAACTTGGTTGGGATTTGGATCTTGTCTTTAATAGCTCCACTACTAAATCCATTTTCTTTTCAACCCTCAAGTATGTCTCAGAGTTATTTTATTTTCAAATTCATTATGATTTGCTGTTTGACCTTCATGGATTTTATATATTTTTGAATGCTCTCTTTATATTCCATTAGTTGCTTCTTGTAAAATTCAGACCTCGTTGCAGTCTTTTCCCATGCACTCACTCTCCCTCTCTCTCAATCTCTTTTTCAGAACTCTGTTTTCACTCAGCTAACAATAAACTACTTCCCATTGGTCCTTACAGAGGTTTAGGTTTTGCTCCCCAGAAGGATAGGTGTTCCTCCCAAGCCAACTCCAGCACCCCTTTGAACCTCAGTAAAACTTGTCTACTTAATGCACAGTATCACAGTATAACTTAGGTTGGAAAGGACCTCGAGGATCATCGAGTCCAACCTATCAACACAGACCCCATGACTAGACCATGGCACCAAGTGCCACGTCCAATCTCCTCTTGAACGCCTCCAGGGACGATGACTCAACCACCTCCCTGGGCAACCCGTTCCAATGATGAACGAGTCGCTCGGTGAAGAACTTCCTCCTCACCTCGAGTCTAAACCTCCCCTGGTGCAGCTTGAGACTGTGTCCCCTTGTTCTGGTGCTGGTTGCCTGGGAGAAGAGGCCAACCCCTTCCTGGCTACCACCACCTTTCAGGTAGTTGTAGAGGGCAATGAGGTCACCCCTGAGCCTCCTCTTCTCCAGGCTAAACAATCCCAGCTCCCTCAGCCTCTCCTCATAGGGCTTGTGTTCAAGGCCTCTCACCAGCCTCACAGCCAGTAGGCTGTTGTCTACTCTTGGCTTGTAAATATTGCACATTTCTGTCATGAAAATAGATTTGGTGTAATCAAATCAGGCCACGGATTCAAAATTATACTTCAGACAGTGGAGAGCCTTATTAAATATTGGCCTTGTTTTCTACACCTTGCCTGATCATCACCCTATTTATTGGTTGCAGCACTGCAGTGCAGGGAGGGCTGTGTGGTAGTTTTGGGCTATGCCTTTAAAATTAGATTCCTGCTTTTTTGTGTGCTGAGCTGATATGCACATGCTGGGAAGGAGCAGCTCCTGTTGGAGTGTTGAACCAGATGGGACAATCACAGTGAGAGAGCTGAAGTAAAGTTCCTTCTCAACCAACTGAAGTAACTAGCTAGCAGTTCAAAGCAAAACCTTTACCAGTCCACCATCTTTTTCCAGGTTACAGTGTGCATGTGGCTGCCTGTGTGTGCATTTGGGGGTTTGATGTGGTTTGGTTGGCTTGCTTTTTCAATGCTGCAAGGCTGAATTCAACCTTTCAAATCTTAAGACTAAAGGCTGCTATCATTTATCACCTCTCAGTGTTGGTTTTTTTCTGATTGCACGTTCACCCATCCAAACTTGACTCCTAGCAATATAAAAATCATCTTTCTTCACCACAGTGATATTGAGAGGTCAGTCATACTGGTGCCTTTGCAAATGTCCCTCCTAATTCCATCTGCCACCAGTATCCTCTAATTTACATTTCTTTCCACCAGTATCCTCTAATCTGCAATTTTTTTCTGCTGTGTTAGCAATTTTCTTGGAGTCAAGATTAGTTAATGGTTACTAAAGCAGGACCTAATCGAGCCAGTTAACTTGCTGTAAAAACTGTTCCTTCGAGGTCCTCCTTTCAGCAGCTTTAACAAACCTTCCTGTTGGTTTGGATTTTTGTGAACTAGCTTAAAGAGAGTTTGAAAGTCTGGAATCCAGTAATATTCCCATCTTCTTTAGAAAATCCTGCATTGTTCAGAAGCCAGACCTCAGCAATAGCCAGGAAGAGCAGAAGTGGAGGGACAGATGCCGCCTCTGATGCTGTCGGGAAGGAAAGGTTATTCTTCTACCTGACTCATGTCAAACAATGTCACTCCTTCATGTTAGGAGGACTGGCAAGTCACAGAACCATAGAATTGTGTTGACTGGAAAGGTCATCATCAAGTCCAACCCTTAACCCAACACTGCCAGGTCACCATTGAACCATGTCCCTTAAAATCACATCTACACACCTTTTCAATCCTTCCAGGGATGGGGACTCCGTCACTGCCCTGGGCAGCCTGTTCCAGGACTCGACAACCTTTTGGGGGAAGAAATTGTTCCTTGTGTCCAACCTCAACCACCCCTGGTGCAACCTCAGGCCACTTCCTCTTGTCCTATCACTTGTTACTTGAGAAAAGAGACTGACCCCCACCTGGCTCAAATTTCCTTTCAGGGAGCTGTAGAGAGCAGTGAGATCTCTCTTCGGTCTCCTTTTCTCTAGGCCAAACAACCCCAGTTCCCTCAGCTGCTCCTCACAAGACTTGTGCTCTGGACCCTTCACCAGTTTCTTTGCTCTTCTCTGGATCTGCTCCAGCACCTCAGTGTCCTTCTTGTAGTGAGGGGCCCAAAACAGAACCCAGTATTTGAGGTGCTGCCTCACCAGTGCCAAGTACAGGTGCATTACTTTGGTTTGAATTAGATTTTTTTACTTATTTTTGTTTTCATTTTGCTTTGAAGGAGCTGGAAAGGAGCTGTGATGTTACACAGGGGCTGAAAGTACAAGGCGGTGCCAGTACCGCAGCAGGATGTAGTAAAATGGGAGGCCAAGTCAGGTATGATGTAGGAAGGATCTCCCTAGGAACTTGCACCTAGAGGAGAAATGACTGCCAGCAATTTGGAGTTAGAGGGGGGGAAGAAATGGGCCTGCTTCCCAGTTCTGGTGGACGTGGCACAAACCCCACCAGGATGGTTTGCAGTTATTTGTGTCGCTAACCCTGTCCTTAATAAGAGGAAAACTGTGGAAAGGGAAATATCTAGTTGCTCCTCCAGCCTATGGGTAGGATGAATCAGGCAAGCCCAAGGCTTTGACTGCACTTACCCAGGCTGCCTCTGCCCTGCACAGAAACAGGGCAAACACTCCTTCCCCAGTGCTTTTGCCCTGTATCTTCCCCTAGCAGGAAATTAATACTAAAATGGAAAGTAGTTTGCCATTAACATGGCAGTGATTATCCGAGGGCCAGACTCGGCATCCATTGAAGTCAAAGGAAAGAAAAAGAGGGGGGGAGGGGGGGAAAGAAAGGGGAAAAAAAAATCCCTCGACTTCCAAGGGCTTTGGCTCAAGGCCTAGGAGAACCTCTTCAAATTTCTGAGGATTGCTAGGCTACTGAAAAATAATGTACGTACAGTGCTCCAGTGTACATATGTTGCTTTGATTATTTCATGAATATCATGTGCTTTGATGTTGGAGGCTGCATAAAGGCCGCCAAAAAAAGATCTGTTAACTAATGACTGTGTTTATGCTGTAGTAGGCAAATGCTGAGACTGAATTTGGCCTTTTTCCCCTGGGACCGAATCCAAATAAATGTCATGAAGGAACTGCACAAACAGCACTCACTGGGGGGAAAAAAAAAGAAAGGTCTTTGTTTCACTAATAAGCTCTTTTAAGGAACAATGGATACAGTTTCTCAGTTTTCTTTGCATCTGACAAAATAAAGCAGGCAAGAATTCTATTTTAAGGCAGTCTGAATGAAAAGCAATGAAAATTGGTTTGCTTAACAAAGGTGACTTGACTGTTTGTTGTGGTTAGGAGGATGTGAGAACCCCCTATGAATGTTTCTGGATTCCTGAGAGAAATTCGTGGCTGAGGAGGTTTGCTTATTTGCTTCTCTGGTGAGGGCAGCTGAGTCCCAGCACAGGGTGGATGTGGGGCAGATTTCACGAGCCAAAATACACCCAAGGGTTGCAAAGTAGTTGGAGGATGCTGATGTTCAGGAGTCTACAAGAAAGTGTCTTTTGGAGGGAAGTTACACTGTCATTTAGTTTACTTCTGATTCTGCTTGAGCTAGAGGTTGAAGGTCTGCTTTCTGTTGCTCCTTAGGAGTTTTCAATGCCTGTGCTATCGCTCTGGGGACAAATGCTCTCTTACTTGAATGTCTTGGCACTGGGTTCCTGCTAAGGTCAGGCTAACTCTACATGCATTGCATACTGGAGGAGGGACTGGTAGTTTCTGACAGACTTCTCTGAATCCAGCTAGCTCTCTAGAAGAATCATAGAATAGTTTTGGCCTTAAAGATCACTACATTAACCCAACTGCTAGGTCAAAAAAGCTACCTTTAGCTACTCACTGCTCCTCACCTGCTTAGGGCTCCTGCCCTCTCTGTCTGCTCACACAGCAAGCAGTGTAGGAGCTCCCTCAGTTGTTTTAAGCAGAATCAACTCCATTTGTTTTGCTAGTCCCTGGTCTGCACCAAGATAACAGGCTCAGCCTGAAGCTGGGCCTTGTAGGAAGTGTTCATACAAACTGTTCAATGAGCACATCAGTGGGGGTGATCCTTAATGAGGAGAGTGGGGAATGGTGCTGAGCAGCTGAGAGCTGTAACCTCTTCCAATTCACAGCGGGGTCCTGAAGAGGACATCTGTTCATGGCTTCTGTCTACAGCTCCTTTGTAGGTCTGACCAAAATGCTTCTGGCAAAAAAAGCAGTTCCTACTGGGGGGAAAGACACACACACACACACACAAGGAAAGGTGGTTTAATCATTTTCTGCAGGGAAATGTTAATTTGAAAGAAATTCCAGCGAGAAGTGAGATGGTGCCTCTAGTGAGGGAAGTGAGGGGTTTCCACTGCGTTCAGTGGAGTCAGGATTTCACACCAAAATCACCTGTTTCAGGAATTCTCCCAGAAAACTGCTTTGGAATTGCAGATTTACATTTGTTTGATGAAAAACATTAGATTTCTCCACCTCTTGGAAAAATATTTGACTTCTCCACCTCCTCTAACAGCTACCACCATGCCACTACACATACAAAAATCCAAACCAGGAGCGCATTTTCTACCACTCTCCCATATAAAGCCTTCAAACCCTCCAGAATTTGACCCTGGTTCTTCAAATGGCAAACTACAGCCTGCAATCTGTAGCAGTGGAAAACCTTATTTCTACATGGCCTGTCTGCTGTAGAGTGTGAAGGAGGAGAGGTTTGCTGCCTGTTTTCTGCAGCACAGGAGACTTCCCCTAGCCATCAACCCCAAGGAACTGGGTTTGCTGCCGCTGCTGTTAACCCTACCCAGCAGTTAGAGCTTCAGAGCACCCAGCCCTGACACAAATGCACAAATGTGTTAACTAAATGCTTTCTGTTTTTCTCAATGGCTGCCTTACAGCAGGGGAGAGTTTACATTTTGCTGTTTGTGTTCAGATCAGAGTGTTGTCATTTCTGATTCTCTGCCCTGTAGGTATTTAACATGTAAACAACCTCAACTTGTAGCATGCTCATAGTTTGACATCTAATTTCAATAAGCATCTCTGAGTAGATATCCTGTGCTAGATAACTTGACAATCTGTTGGTGTAAGGCTTTATCAAGGGAGTTTTAAACAGGATGGAGTAGACGAAGCTCTACAGATCTGCAGAATGTCTCCACAATTAACCCTGTGTGTTGCTTAAGAAACATTTTTGGACCAAACTGCATGTCCCATACTTAGAGGTCACCATCTCTCATTTCTCCAAACAGGTGAAAAACACAGACCCGAATGAAGGCATAAATCCTGGGTGTTCAGGCTTCCTGAAAAAAAAATGCAGTAGTGTTTGTTCAGGGAGGAAATGATGAAAAAAAAGCCCAGTAACTACTGAAATAACACAGAATATCTCAATATTGCCATTTATATAAACAGTCAGAAGCTGTTTGCTTTAGAGTAAAGAATACAGGGAACTGATTTTTATGTCCTCCCCACCAGAGTTCAGCCAAATAGTAGTCTCAGAGTGAAATTAACTTCAGTGTTAACTGTGAAAACCTGTGATGATGCCGTGGCCGTAACGATGCTTCCAACTGCAGTGCAGCACTGCAGAGTAAGCAAGAAATATCTCACAAGCAGGGCCTGTTAAAAGAGGAAAGGGCATAATTTAAGGATCAGTATATAAATAAGCTGTAACTCTTTTTTTTCTTCTTCTTTCTTTTTTTTTTTCACTCTATATTGCTTTTCCTAAATGTACTAAAACTGTAAAGTAATATCAGTGGAAAATTGTAGCAGAATGATTTGTTTTCATAGTTCATTTATAGTTAATTTCCTGTACTAGTAGTACAGGGAAAATGATTTAGCAGCGAGTCTAGTGTGAATTCCTTACAAGAAACCAAAAGATAAATAGCTTGCTCCCTACTGCCTAAAGGTTGGAGAGTGTGGATGAACTGCATTAATAAAATCTTTGGAGTCTTTGTGTGCTCCAGTATGGATGGCATGAAAAGTATTCCTCCACTGTGCAGTTTGTTTTCTGTTCGTGTTCTTCAAGAAGGCAGCCTAGAGATGATACAGGGCAAGTTACCCCCAGCTTTGCCAATCACAGCCCGCTGGTAAG
This sequence comes from Melanerpes formicivorus, assembly GCF_026170545.1. NCBI lineage: Eukaryota > Metazoa > Chordata > Aves > Piciformes > Picidae > Melanerpes > Melanerpes formicivorus. The sequence continues at coordinate 13,955,880 of NW_027142368.1, read as the reverse complement.
TTCTCTTCAGCCCAGGAGAAGGGTGGAGCTTGCTACCCTATGCCTGGGGCGAACCCAAAAGTGCCCCCAGCCAGCAAAGATATTTGGCAGTCAGATGAATGCAGAGTGCTACTCGCTGTGCTCTGTCCTTTCCTGCAGAGATACATGGTGTTCTCCTCCATATACATGAGCTCAGCTGTGCTAACCCACCCTTTTAGGTGGTTCTATGGGAGCCAGAAGGATATTTATTGGGAGGGGTCACTCCTGTACCCAAGTGCTTGGCTGCTGATACACTGAGAGTGTTGTGTGCTTTCTTTGCCTGTCTCTCAGCTGTTGCTCAGCACCAGCACACTGGCAGCACCCATGTGAGGGGAGGAAGAGTGGCAAGAAGGGGATGCACTTCTCAGCAGAACTTGGCAGGCACTTTATTTTGCTATTCTTTGACCTTTTCTTAAGAGAAGCAAATTAAAATATAGACATAGTAGGGTATGTGTGAATACTGAAATATATGTAGGTAGAGGGTTACAGACACCATGCATCCCACTCTTTTCTCATTGGCAGACTAATTAGACTACCAAGTCCATACTAATGGCTCATGGTTGCTCCCTGCCCACCAGCTCTCTGGTTTTGAATAACAATTTGCACTTCCTCCCAAACCTCTTCTAATGAAAGATCTAAACCTCTCTCGTCCCGAGCTGCTTTAACGGAAGATTGGACTAAGCCTGCTGACCAGCTGCTGTTGTAGGTCTGAAAGTCAAATAAATGCATGTCCCCCACTCATTTGCTTTCATCAGCTATATGTGAGATACTGTACAAGTGGGATGGTCTCAATTATGAAGATCAGAGAAGTTACACAATTAAGCCATGCTTCTCCATGTCACAGATATCAAGTTCATCTAGCTTGCTTATCTAGTTCACAAAGCTTGTTTTTTAGACTGGAATTTAATGTGAGATTAAATACTCAAATCAAAACATGAAGCAAGCTACTAAAATTTCCTTGTTCATTTTGTAGAGGATAACTTTGGGGGTTTTATATAGAATATTAAACCAGAGGTTCGTCTGCTTGACTAGCAAAATGCAGTTGAAGCTATTGATAAGCTAAGGTGTGGACTGAAAACAAAATCCTTGCCATTTGGGGCTGTTCAGCTTTATCCAGGTTGGATAAACCAATCTGATATCACAGAGGTACAGAGTTTAGCAGTGCTGACAGCACATTTTAAAAGGCTGCCCAATAATGAAGTGCATCAAGGGATGCTATTTGTTTTCCTACTGTGGTGGATATTGACCATGGTCTAAGACAGAGCTCAGCAGTCACAGAATCACAGAATTATCAGGGGTGGAAGGGACCCCAAGGTTCCTTTAGTTCCAATCCCCCTGCCATGGGGCAGGGACACCCTCCACTAGATCAGGTTGCCCAGAGCCACATCCAGCTTGGCCTTCAAAACCTTCAGGGATGAGGCTTCTACCACCTCCCTGAGCAACCTGTTCCAGTGTCTCACCACCCTCACGGTGGAGAACTTCTTCCTAATGTCTAATTCTACCCTCCTCTAGCTTCCCCCTAGTCCTATCACTACCTGACACCCTAAAAAGTCCCTCACCAGTTTTCTTGTAGTCTCCACCTGATTACAAAGCTGTTATGGAAGGAAAAGGCTGAAGTTAAGCTAAGTAACAGTTAACTGTGTTTCCTGGTAATAATTTCAGACATGGCAATTTGAGTTAATAGCATCCAGGTTCATTGTATAACTGTTAAGGAGATGTTGGCTTGACTCTGGAAGGTGCTGAGAGCTTTAGCTGAGCAGCTGACAACTTTCATAGTTCCACATTTGTACTTGTACAGCATTGCTGGGAAAAGCATCCTTGACTGGAATGGAGTAGGATTAGGCCCAGTTTCATGTGCTGTTAATGTCCTTCACAGGCAGAAATGTATGAGCTCAGTGAGGCTCAGTGTGTGGTTGCATGGGCATAGCAGTTAAGAGAGGAAGCTACTTCTATACCTTCTTTGATGAGCTGATGTTGGGGTATTTAATGTCTTCAACTTCATTAAAATTGTGCAAGTAGTTAGGCTGTGAGGATGAAGATCTTTGTAGTGAATGTGCAAATAAAACCCACTGGCTGCTTGCTGGCACAAAACCAGATGGCACTGATATTTGTGAGTTAATTGACATAAGTAACTGATGACTTAGTACTGAAGGTCAAGGGAACTTGGGCAGGTTTGGATTATCCAGCAGCTGGAGAAGGTTATCTTATTTGCACTGTTCCTACACATAACTGTAAAGTGACTACTGCTGAAGTCCACAGCAGCCCTGTTTATTTACTTTAGAAGTGTAAAACTGACATTTGTATTATAGTAGGAAACAATGTGTTACAGGAGCCACCCACTCATGCGGGGAAGAGTGAGTGACCTGCTTGAAATGCTGTGTGTGGATTGACAGAGAGGTTTGACAAGATCTCTGTTGAAGGACTCTTAAATGATCTCAGAAGAGTCTTGTGGATCACTCATAGATCTGACATGGGAAGCAGTGGCTGTGACTAAATGGCTGCGGGGGTATCTGGTGTATTCCCAGAGGATCTGCCCTGGAGCTTGAACTGTTCATTGTATGCACAAATGATCTGCCCAACAGTGAGCAGATACAGTGTTTGCTAGGGCTCCAAGATTATTCCAGCTAATGACATTTAAAACTAATTGCATGGAGTCACATGTTACCGAGTGAGTGGCAGCTGAAATTCAGTGTAAATAAATACAAAGCAATGTATCTGGGGAGAAACATTCCTGCTGTACACAAGGTTTGCTCTGAATTAGCTGTTACCACTCAGGGAAGAGGTGAGGAGTCTCTGGAGATGCAAGTTTCCATTCCCTCCCCAAATACTGTATACAGAATAATTAGGAATGGCATAAAGAATGAAACAAACATTTTATACATAATAAATATCTTCTTAATATAATCCAGACCAAATGTAGGTTTCCACAGCACTGATGTGATGCAAAGGCACAAGCCCTGCTTTGACAAGTGGTTGAATATCTGCACTGCAGACAGAGCAGGCCTTTGGCTTGTGGTGCCTGTGCCTAGGTTGGTGCAGGTCCCCCTTCTAGCTCCTTTGCTGCAAGACCAACAGCTTCACCTCGTGTGGACAGTTCAGGGTAGTATCTTCTTGTATCAGCACAGCAAGGCTTGCCAGCAACCTCAGTCCAAAAAAAAAGATTTAACATGCTGTAGGATTTGCAGGGCTTGACTCCATTTAAGCAACAGTATATGGGCTCCTGAGCACCTCTGAACTTATTTTAGATCATACTTTTGTAGCAGCTTAACTTTCAGGTACCAACTTCATTTTTTAATTACACATTAAAGTATTTTACAAGTCCATTTTATATGTGCACCACCTACAGGTCCAGTATTTGTGTGTGGAACAGATGAGGGTGGGCAGATCTGTCACAAGAGATGCTCTTCCTGACCCTGTGCCTGGGAGCCTTACCAGCAGAGAATCAAACCAAGACCCTGCAGTGTACCCAGCACTATCTCTTGCCTCATGCTGGAATGTCTCTTACTCAGAAAACATTTTTCTCAACAACGTTTCTCAACTGTAGTATCACAGACTAGTTTGGATTGGAAGGGACTTCTAAATGTCATGTAGTGCAGGGAAAACTTCAACTAGAGCAGTTTGCTCAGAGCCCAGTCCAACCTGACCTGGAATGTCTCCACAGATGGGACATCTGGGCAACCTGTGCCAGTGTTTCACCACCCTCAGTGTAAAATATTTCTTCCTTATCTCTAGTCTGAATCTAAAACTGATTTCTTTGTGTAGTTGTAACCAAGAAGCCCTGGAGTGCTACCTGCCTTTCTGGGTAACACCTTTCTGCATTCTTACATCCTCACCTAAATCTGCTTTCACTTTCCTCATCTGTGCTTTTCTAAGCATTGACTAGCCTCTGGCAATGCTGTGTTCTGTGAGAGCTGAGATGGTCCTTGCAAGCATGTGTGTCCATGTAGGTGTGGAAGGGAAAGGGGGCACAAGTTTATTCCCTTAGCAGAAGCAGCATCTGGGCAGTCCTGGGGATTTTCTTCCAGCATTCAGGACATGATCAGGTCCATAACTGGTAGCTACATGAGTTTATAGCATAGCTGCTGGTGTGTTTATAGCGTAGTGTAGAAGGTGCTGCATAAAGGCCAATTACTCTATTAGTCCTAGTAATTAGTTTTTATATCCTACATTCATTTTATGCTCTTCATATGAAAGTGCAAGCAGTGCAGATTACCTTAAGCTTCGAGTGTCTGCCTGTGGTTCATTCCAAGGGTTAACTGTGCTTGTAGTTTACTGCATTAGTCCCAGTCGTATTTGACATAAAAATGTTTTTATAGCACAACCAAATACCAGCATATTTGTGGTTGCAGTCAGATGTTTTTAACTATATTGGATCTAACCCACAATGGTTTCAGAAGATATTTCCATTGTTTTAGCCAGATTTAGAGAAGTTGGATTAAGCTGTGGCACACCAGGCCCGGTGGTGTTTACATATGTGAGTATCGGTCTTAAAGGGCAAAGAATATGATGTTCCATAAACCTTTTTACAGAAATAAATACCTCGAAGCAAAAATGTTTTTCTAAGATCAGTTACTATTTCAACTATAATGACCTGCTTGGAGAAGGTCAGGGGCCAAATTCTTCTCTCATTTACTCTGGCGTAAATCCACGGTAACGTAAGCGTAGGTTTTGGGCTAGGGAGTGTAATGCTTCAGAGTTAATTTTCCTCTGACCCACAACATTTTCACGCCCTCTGTTTTGTTTGAGCTGTTAATTTAGCAAACTGTTCCAGGGATAGGATCTTGATAAACTGCACAACACAAGAGATGAATTTAATCAGAGCTTCGGGGCAGAATGGAGTCCTGGGCAGCGCTCCTCTGAATTGTCTCTTTCTAACAATGAAACCATGCCAGTGTGGCTCTGCCAAAAGGCTTCCTCAGGTTGGAGGTGTTACTGTTTTAAATATTTATATACTTTATATATATATATATATATCTCTTTATATTTTTATATGTGTGTGTATATATAAAATATATAGAAATATATATCTATATTATATATATATATGATGTTGGTAATATACTGAAGTCCCGATCCAACTTTACAAGTGTGCCAGTCCCCCAGAAGCACTCAGCTCCTAGCTGCCAATGCAAACATCCCTCAGTCTTTGTCCCTCTTCTGAGGGGCTGAACCAAAGCTCCAGTTCCTGTATGTTCCTAATTTTTGTAGTTTCAGTTCCAGTTTTAAACTTTATGGGCTTTTCCCAAGTCATCTTTAACTTTCAATTGCAATTAGCATTTCTGATCTTTACTGCTAGCAGTGAACAGCTCATTAATGAAGGATGATTTAGTATCAATTTAGACATTAAAAGCCCTTGTAATAGATATTATGTAAATATGAAGGATAATGTTTTTTAATGACATGTTTGACTCCTATGTGTGCAGTGTGTGTACACCAGGCAATCCAGATTTTTTGGCTTAAAATAGTAAGTTAACATAGCTGAACTAAAAACTAGAGCAGGTTGCTCAGTCCTGTCCAACCTGACCTGGAAAGTTTCCAGACATTGGGCATCTCTCACCTCTCTGGGCAGCCTGGGCCAGTGTGTCACCACCCTCAGTGTCAAACATTTCTTCTGGGATCTAGTCTGAACCTCCCTCTTCTAAGTTAGAGCCCCTTTTCCTCTCACAACAGGCCCTACTAGAATGTCTGTCCCCAGCCTTCTTACTGGCTCCTTCAAGTACTGAAAGGCCACCATAAGGTCTTCCTGGAGCCTTCTCTTTTCCAGGCTGAACAACCCAAACTCTCTCAACCTGTCCTCATCACAGAGGTGTTCCAGCCCTTGGATCATTTTTGTGGCCCCCTCTGGCCCTACTCCAGCAAGTCCATGTCTTTGTAATGCTGAGGACTCCAGACCTGGCCCCAGCACTGCAGGTGGCGTCTCAGCAGAGCAGAGGGACTGAATCCCCTCCCTCTGCCTGCTTTCCATGCTGGAGATGCACCTCAGGACACAGTTGATTTGGGGCTTTGAGACAGAGCAAGAGTTACAGATTTGTGTTGCTAGAAGCAAAAGGATCTGAAATATGGAAGCAGGATCACAGTTCAGGTTCCTGAAGTTCAAAATAATGCCAATTTATCATCCTGCCTAGATTTTCACACTGTGCATTTCTGTGAACTTGTGTTGTTACCCTGGGCAGTGGGGGAGATGATTGTCAGGAGGGTCAGTTCTGCTGGTCCTTGACATTGAGTAATTCAGATCTGGCTGAGTTTCCCCACTTGACCATGCAGTGTGTTAACAGATAGGTTCTATATTAAAACCTGATGTGGTTTGGATATGAATTGGATTAGTTTCTCTCAACTGTTCCCATCTAATTTGAACATTACACAAATACAGTAACAAGTGAGAGGACTTTTATTGTAGTTTTAATTCAACACAGAGCACAATATATATAACCATTGAAAACAGAACCACAACTTGACAGACTCAGATCTGGCTTTTCCCTAATCCTGTGGGCTCTGTGCAAAACTCTGATGGAAAAATACCCAGGATAGGATGGGGTGAGATGAAATCAAGCTCTCTACAGTTCTTTGGAGAGGCTGCTGCCTTTGGAGAGGACCTGGTGCAGAGGGGAGTACCTAGTCAAAAGCTTGTCCTTGAGACTTTGTATGAAATCAGGACTTTGTCTGTTAGTATCCAGAGCTGCCTTCTTTTCATAGCTCCTTCCCATCCTGGAAACAGAATTTACTTCAGAACCCTGACACTGTTTCATGTTCACGTGACTCTGCAAAAGGAAGGGGACTCTCAAAGTCTATGGTAGCATTTGCTATGCTAAGCACCAGATGGATTTCCATCCAGATGTCTTAACAGCTGCTGAAAAGCAAAGCACACTGTAGAAAATCATGACTTCCCAGTTACACATGCCATTCCTAGGCGTAGAAAAGACATGGAGAGGCACTGGTGGAGTTCAGGGTAAAAGGAAGCACGTATTTTACTTGTCTCATTTCTCATCTACTCTGAGAAACTTGGGCTGTTATTCCTGTTCTTCTCTAGGTTGCTATAGATTGCAGAGTCCTTACTTGATTTCTAATCCCCTGAGCTGAAGCTCTAGTTTGAACTCACTCATGGTGGGTTTGAGGCCAGTCCTGGCAGATTTGAGGCCAATCATGGCAGATGTGAGCTCACTCATGGTGGGTTTGAGGCCAGTCCTGGCAGATTTGAGGCCAATCATGGCAGGTGTGAGCCCACTTATGGCGGGTTTGAGGCCAGTCATGGCAGGTTTGAGGGCAGTCATGGCAGGTGTGAGCTCACTCATGGCGGGTTTGAGGGCAGTCATGGCAGGTGTGAGCTCACTCATGGCGGGTTTGAGGCCAATCATGGCAGGTGTGAGCTCACTTATGGCAGGTTTGAGGGCAGTCATGGCAGGTGTGAGCTCACTCATGGCAGGTTTGAGGCCAGTCATGGCAGGTTTGAGGGCAATCATGGCAGGTGTGAGCTCACTCATGGCAGGTTTGAAGCCAGTTGTGGTGGATTTGAGCTCAGACATGACAGGGAACTCTGCACATGGAAGCAGCTTCTGCATTCCAGTTGGACTTGTTTCCATGTGCTGTTTTGCACAACGTGCCAGTCGCACTTCCACGCCTTTGCTTTCTGTTAGTCCTCATTTTGTGACAAAACTGAGAAGCACAGATTGGGAGATCCAGATGTAAATTAATTAAGTCAATGAAAAAAATTCCTCTAACTTCTGTTAGACCAGGATTTTGCACTTACCCCTTTCTCAAGAGAAAAGATGCCAAGGTTGTGCAAGTGTTAGATCTCTCATGGAAGTCCTCAGTGCTGCAAAGCACTTGGCAAACAGTGGCATACTCCCAAAGAGCTGCAAGGGGTCTTTTCTCTTCCACCCATCAGTGCCCATGTACCAACCCTCAGTGTTGCCTTCCATGGGAAAAGGTCTGGTTTTATGCACACACTTCTGAGGAGAGGATCTGATGATTCCCAACTCTAAAGCAACACAGCCAGCTGGCCCATTTGGAAGTTGGCTGCCTCCAACTGTATCCTTGCGTGCATCCCAACATGCTGAGCAGTGCTAGCAGTTTCCTTCTGTAGTGGGAGAGATTGCTCACAGAGGAAGGTGCTTGAGGTAGAATTAAAAGCTCTGGGAAAGGCTATTTCACCATGGTATGGGGTAGAGAAAATGGATGCTGGAGGTGTCCTTCTGGAAAGGAGAATATTTGAGGAATGTGTTTTTAGCTGCTAACTAGATGCAAGCTGTATGTGAAAAGGGCATGAGAATAGGACTTGGTTCCATTCTGCAGTGTGAGTCTGGTTTTGAAGCAGATCCTTGTAATCAATCATATATACAGTCTTCTCCCCCCTCATTCTTTTTTTTTTCTTCCCTTTCTTATTCCAGTAGGGAGGCAGGAGGGGTGGTTTGTCTTTTCTCTAGGATCTAGTCACCATCAGGACCCCACTGTATTAGCAGTTACTTAGGCACAGAAGGAAGCTCTCCTGCCTAAAGAAGCTCAAAGCACGTGGAAAGCTGTTGTAAGAGGAAAAAGCCTGCTCTGGTAGCACGATAGCTTTTTGCTTTCAGAGATGCACTTGGGTTTTAGTAGTCTGAACAGATAACTGATGACTTTTTATAACCAAACACTCAGCTACAGCCCTACCAGTAGGATAAAACCTCCGTGTTTATTTTGTATTTTCACTTCTTTCCCCTCAAAATAAGTAAGAAGTAGTAGCTACACTGGAGCTGTATTCTGTCCAGTGTGTGCTGTAACTGCTGTTGTTCTCCACTACATGGAGTTTTAAAAACCCCAAGCATTCCAGTGAAAATTCAGCCTCTTTACCAGATGATATATTTCTCTCTTGCTCCATTAGGAAGCTGATCCAGCTTCAGTTTCTGAATGTCCTAGTAGTGTCAGTGCACACGTCTTCTGTCAAGTTCAATTAAGAATAGCTCAGATAGCAGTTGAGTGTTTTTCCATAGCAAATCATAACTTCCCCACCTTCTCCAAACTCCTTCTGCAGATGTTTCTGTGACGGAGTATCACTCTGCATTTGGGCACCGTTCCCTCGTGAGTGCCGAATAGCGTGACTGTGTCTTCTCTTACATGAGAGGCTTTGTTTTGTTCTCTCTGCTGTTATTTGAGTTTCATTTTAGAGTGTGCATTTGCTCAAATTTCCCATCTCACAGCACAGCTGGCTATACCCAGGAGTGTGCTGGCTCGACTTTACAGCTCATGCTGCTGAGGAGGAGAAAGGAAGGGATGAAGCAGGGCTGTCCGTGACCATGGATTTATTTTGTTTAGACTTACATATCTCGATAGCTTGGTCAGACTAATCAGGGGAGGGTATTGCTACGTTGCAGTTCAGGTGTAATTATGCTGTTTCCAGTGTGTAATTACAACTTATTTATGAACTGCCAAACATAACCAATTTGCTTTCTGAGACCCCTTTGGCAGAAGTAGTCACCTGTGTATTTTTATAGGCCCTGGTATATTAATTTCTGCTGTACGATGTAATTATTCTGGGGGGTGTGCTATATTTTCTGGTTATGGGTGTTAATAAGTACTGATGTTAAAAAGCAGAGCTTTCCCATAGCTGAGCTGAGTGCAGGCTCAGCTCTGTGCAGGCTCAGCTCTGTGCAGGAGGATGCTAACAGCTGGCAGATGGCAATATGTCTCCTAGATTCTCCCATTATAGAATTACCCTGCATTGTGTTTGGCATGATATGCCTCCTGGTGCACATTGCTACCACATGCCTTCTGCTCTTGGGAAGGGATGCTTAAGCCCTGCCTGGATAGGCAACAGGCACCTAGGCTGGTCTCCAGCCTAATGAGTCTGATTGGAGCCGCCAGGATACAGAAATAAGAAGGACATTGAGACATTTGAACATGTCCAGAGAAGGGCAACGAGGCTGCTGAGAGGCCTCGAGCACAAGCCCTATGAGGGGAGGCTGAGGGAGCTGGGATTGTTTTGCCTGGAGAAGAGGAAGGCTAAGGGGAGACTACAACTCTCTACAACTACCTGAAGGGAGGTTATAGCCAGGTGGGGCTTGGTCTCTTCTCCCAGTCAATCAGCACCAGAACAAGAGGACACAGTCTCAAACTGTGCCAGGGGAAGTTTAGGCTGGAAGTGAGCAGAAAGTTATTCACAGAGGGAGTTGTTAGCCATTGGAATGTGCTGCCCAGGTTGGTGCTTGAGTCACCATCCCTGGAGGTGTTCAAGAGGGGATTGGATGTGGCACTTGGTGCCATGGTTTAGTAGTTATGAGGTGTTGGGTGACAGGCTGAACTTGATGATCCTTGAGGTCTTTTCCAACCTTATTGATTCTATGATTCTATGAAATAGGTAAAGGCTTTTACAGAAAGGCTAATGATAAAAATGTTGATTTGGGGGATGGAACCAAAATAACAGGTGGGGCTCGAGCTTCCAATCTGCAGAAACCTGCACCAGTCCTTTACTTCCACGCACAGAAAGACCAATGTGATGAGTAGTTCTCTCAGACTTTAAAAACAGGACAAAAAAAGGCAAACCCCAAAACCCTGTCTGCACGTTCTGGCAACAGCCCATTTACAAAGCATTTGACCATTTAGCCCCAGCTAAGACCTCTTTGAAATCACCATCTGACTTCCTGTTGCCTGGATTTTCTCTGAGTTGCCAGTCTCAGCTGCTGATGGAAGATAGGGTAAATAAAGTTGGACACTTGAAAAACGCAGATTAATTGTATGAAAACGTCAGCCAGGTCACGGCAAGATCGTGTTTCGTGTCACTTACTGATACAGGGCAGCATTAGCAGTGGAATTTGTACATCCTATACTCTAACATGCTCATTCATTTGGCACTCCTTAATGGAAAACGTGGAGCAATTATATGCAGACAATGCTGTAATGGAAAATAATTAAAGGCAGCCACGGTTTGGGGTTTGGTTTTGTTTTGTTTTGTTTTAAACAATGTGTGCCAGGTCCTGCATGCAAGCATCCTTCCCCCCCTCCCATCCCCCTTTTTCCCCCTAGTATAAATGCAGCCAACACTTGAACCACATATGAAACCACAGTGCTGGGGCTCAAACTTCACAGCCAGCTAGAAATGACCAAAACAACATCTGCTACAGTTAGGATTTGAAAGTATTTATGTTTTTCACTTTGAGTTCCTTTCTCTGCTCAAAGCACTCTCGGCAGAGTTAATGTTTTGTAACTGTTTCATCTGAGTAAACACAACACTTGATGGTTTTCTGAATTTCAGCAAAGGATTTGTGTGAAAAACCCATCATACACAAATGGATCAAGCTTATGTGTGATTACATCTGTGTGGATGTCATATCTGAAGCATTTAGGCTGGATGTTAGGAAGAAATTCTGCATAGAGAGAGTGATTGGCCATTGGAATGGGCTGCCCAGGGAGGTGGTGGAGTCGCTATCACTGGAGGTATTTAGGAGAAGACTTGATGGGGTGCTTGGTGCCATGGTTTAGTTGATAGATGGTGTTGGATGATGGGTTGGACACAGTGATGTCAGAGGTCTCTTCCAACCTGGTCTATTCTATTTTACTCCATTCTATTCTGCTCCATTCTATTCTGCTCCATTCTACTCTACTCCATTCTACTCTGTCCTATCCTATCCTATCCTATCCTATCCTATCCTATCCTATCCTATCCTATCCTATCCTATCCTATCCTATCCTATCCTATCCTATCCTATCCTATCCTATCCTATCCTATCCTATCCTATCCTATCTCTTATTGTGTCCTCAGCAGTGCAGTAACAGTTCAAGCAAGCTCCTTTTAAGTCAGCACACGCTTAATGTTCCCTTGCTTTTTATGGTTCTAAACATCGGTGTTTACCTCAGCAGAAGCGAAGCTGTCAACACGGCACTTCTCATATTAATGTGACATAGATGCCTATTCTTGTTGCTCTTGTAATTATTAATAGCAACCATAATATTTGAATGATGGTAGTACCTCAAGGCCCAGCTCTCTTCTCACTAAGTTTTGACAAGAAAGAATACAGAGTGTCCCATCCCAGACAGCAGGTCAGTTGGAAGCCAGGCATGGAGAGGAGGAACTGTGGCTTGCAGCATGTCAGAAGAGCTGCACTGATGGTGATGATGCCATGTGTGTCAGAGGAATCAGAAATAATCAAATGTGATTCATTTGGGGAGGCAAATACATTTGAATGTTCTTGCAGGTGGTGTAGCAATGTGGCTTAGCCTCTGGTACGTGTATTGACCTCAGCGTAGAACCTCAGGCTTTTCAGACACAGCCAAGAAGCAGTCAAGTAGGTCAGCAGCTTTTAAGAGTTTTGTACATCCTCTTCTTGACTGGGAGTGGGAGCAGAGAGGAGGTTGTAGGAGTGAGAAGCTGTCAAGAGTGAAGGAAAACCAGAAAGATGAGGTTTACCCCCCTACTTATTGGCTTAATGAGGAGTTACACTGATCCCAACTAAAGATCTGGTCTCGTGTGCCTTCCTGCAGTACGTGATACTGAACTGTTCAGTCGTCCCCCTGCAAGTACACAGGACAAGTGCACTCTCTCCAGCCAGAGCTTGCTGTGGTGTCACTGCTGATATTGCAGTTCCTTCTCTGTTTCCAGCCCTAGTGTCTCCACTCCAGCCATCTCCCCTTCCGTTGGCAGATCTCATAGCACCCAGCAACTCATCCTTGCACCTGGCTACCCTCCACTGTCCTTGGAAAGGCTCTGCTTTGAGGATTGGGCTAGTTTGGGTTTAACAACCTGAAATCAGAAAGGACTGGTTTAGTGGATTAAGCCTTAGGGTGGAAGTGCGCAGGGTCAAATTGAATTCAGTGGTAACTAAGGATATAGTCTGTGTGAGTAATTTGTGTGAGTGATCATAGGTTATCACAGAATCACAGAATGTTAGGGGTTGGAAGGGACCTGGAAAGATCATCTAGTCCAACCCCCTTGCCAGGGCAGGATTACTTAGAGCAGGTCACGCAGGAACTTGTGCAGGTGGGTTTTGAATGTCTCCAGAGGAGACTCCACAACCTGTTTGGGCAGCCTATAACTCTACTTGTTTTCCACAGCTGTACATTCCCATGAGCTACTCTAGGAAGAGGCTTCAACACTGTCAACTGTAGCTGTAGCTTAGCTTATGGCTGTGAGTGTGAAGTGACGTTGGAAAGCCAAGAACAAGGGACTAAAAGCTGGGACACACTAGATGTTCTTTCTGGTACTAAGGCATTCATTGTCATGTTGGAGAAGGTGTGACGTTGGAAAAATATCCATGTCTTTTTCCTGACTGATAAACTGTGAGTAGTTCTGTGGTGAGCTCAGAGACGGTGGGAAAGGTGCAATATGAAAGGCTTTGGTGCAAAGTGCTGTGAGATCACTGTGCCTTACTGTTTCTGCTCCTTTTCTTGAAGCATGCCAAGAAGACTTGTATGGCCACCTTTTACTTGTTTGACCACTGCTGATAGTATTGTGCAACAAATCTATCTGCTCCTTGTTGTCAGAAGGTCACAGGACTTGTGAGCAAGTAGGCATTCAGAAAGCTTCAAGTACCTACTTGCATTGCTGTGTGTGGAAACGAAGGCAGGAAATCCAACCCCCCCTGCAGTGACAGATTAACAAATTACAGTATAATTTTGAGCTGGTGAATTTATGGATTGTTTTCTTCTCTTCCAAAGCTGAGTTGCACCCAACTATTGAAGGGAAAAAGGCGGCTTTGTCATGCCTGTCTAACTGGCAGTGATCCAATGTGCTAACGATGCAGTTTTACATCCCACATAAGCCAAAGATGCAAACAAGGAAAGATGGGTTATGTGAGGAGCTTTTGGAATTGGTTCTGTGTAGAAACTGATCACAGTTTGCAGATGACTGGGGAGTGCTAGGTCCATCTGTCCTCCACAGCAGAGTGGTAATGGAGACGATTAGTGAAGTGCCAACATGGCAACAGCCTCCCTGGTGGCATTGGCTTTGACTGATTTTATGCAGTAGAGAGAGGCTCCATGTTTCATATCCAGCAACTCCACAGCCAGGATCAGAGGTTATGGGCATGGGAGGGCAGAAGCAGTATGATGTCTTCATTACTCAAAGGAAAAAAGCCAAACATGCTGAACACCAGTGCTGCTCCCCCAACTGCCATTGGCATCAGCTCCAAAGAACCAGGGTTGCCAAGTCTCTTGGCTGTTATCTGCCATTCTGGCAGCTGGAGCCATCAAGAGAGAGTGGGCAGGGGGAAAAAAAGGCAAAAAGATTAAAGGAATTATAAGAGTGATGAACTAAGACAATTTTAGGGTCTGGTGCTCCAACTAATATCAACTCTCTGTGAAGAGCAATGACTTCAACACTTTTCAGCAGGGTTATTTATGGAATGGACTCCTCCCAGCTAGCTTGGAAGTACATCAGTCACTATTAAACAAATGTACATAAGGATATTTCCATGTATATATAGCCAGGTCACAACAGCAATGTCTTTGTGGTATCTAGGTGTACTTCTGTCTTCTTCAGGGTGAAGAGAGCATCTTTCTTCAATCTCCTCTGCTGATACTTTCTGCAGTACAAAGCAGTGGCTCAAGCCTACACCTGTCTGAAGGATTCTCTCTGTCCTTCCCCTACCTTGTTATTCATCCCTTCTCCAGGTTTTTGAGGGACATAGATGTGATGTTTGAAACCTGTGGGAACCAGGTGTTTTCAGAGCCTGATTTATAGCTCCACATCCTGTTCACAGAATCACAGAATTGCCTAGATTGGAAAGGACTCTTCCAATCATTAACCTATCACTGACATGCCCTTGCCTCAACCATGTCCCTAAGAACTAAGTTTACACAACTCTTAAATCCCTCCAGGGATGGAGGTTCCACCACTTCCCTGGGCAAGCCATTCCAATGCCTGATAACCCTTCCAGGAAAGAAGTTCCCTACCTCCAAGAAGCAGGGTAATCCTGAATCTCCCCAATTTTCACTGCAATATCTTCCCACAACAAGCACTAAAAAGAGACCAGCTCTCATGGCCCAGAAATAAGACATTAACATTTCTGAAGGACTCTTTAGCAGTGTAACAAGCTTGGTATATTTCAGGCCTGGAAATTCTTTACAGAGTTGTAATGGGAAGCCAAATACATTAATAAACACATAGAAAATACCTCCTAGGGCAGCAAATTAGACAGAAACTGATAGTGCTGAGCTTCAGAATCATGGAAACATTTTGAACTGAGCAAGTGATGACTGTGGTGCCCTATTAGCTGAGGCATACATTTGCATGAGCTCATTTAATGTGGTATCATTTAATCCAATATGGTGACAATAAGCAAGCGAAAGTGCTCTGTGCTCTTTTGACAGTCATGTTTACCACTGCACATACAAAATGAATACAGAATTCATTACACATTGGGGATGAAAATGCATACATTTTTTAAATGTAATTTAAAATAAGATTAAAAAAAAATCTTGAAGGTATTCAAGCACTAAAGGTAGCATTAAACTGTGCCAGGGGAAGTTTAGGCTGGAGGTGAGCAGAAAGTTCTTCACAGAGTTGTTAGCCATTGGAATGTGCTGCCCAGGGAGGTGGTGGAGTCACCATCCCTGGAGGTGTTCAAGGGGGGATGGGATGTGGCACTTGGTGCCATGGTTTAGTAGTCAGGAGGTGTTGGGTGACAGGTTGGACTTGATCTCTGAGGTCTTTTCCAACCTTATTGATTCTATCCTATCCTATCCTATCCTATCCTATCCTATCCTATCCTAGTCTGTTCTGTTCTATTCTATGCTATTCTATTCTGCCCTATGCTATTCTAGGCTATGCTATGCTATTCTAGGCTATGCTATGCTATTCTTTCAAGTTTTTCTGTTATTTTAATTTAAAAGGAAATTGTTTGTTATTTTTCCTGTTAAAATTTTCCCTTTATTAATTAAGAAAATAATAATAAAAGAGAGAGAGAGACTATTTCTCTCTCTTTCTCTCTTTCCTCTCCCTTCTTTCCTTTTTTCTTCACCTTCCTTCTAAACTAAGGAAAATGGAGTGGAGAATATCCAGATTGCTCATGTTTATGGCATGCCCCCCCTTAAAAAAGTAACTGATATCTGTTTGCACTTTCCTTCACTCCATGCTGAAAAGTGAGCATGGGTCCTTCCAGCCCCCAACATGGCGCAGGGACAGGGCTGCTTGCTCTGGAAGAATCCCTCAAGAGGAGATTGGACGTGGCACTTGGTGCCATGGTCTAGTCATGGGGTCTGTGTTGATAGGTTGGACTCGATGATCCTCGAGGTCCTTTCCAACCTTAGTTGTACTGTGATGCTGTGATAATCTTCTCCTTGACAAGCCTGTAGTGGGAACCAGTCACTGGCTTCAGGGAGCCTTGTGGGACACATTGTGTCCCCCAGGATGCACACTGGGCTAAAGCTCACCCTCGCCCAGCCCAGCTCAGGACTGAGGGGCAGCCAAGAGCAGGATCTGAGCTGGGTGGCTCCTCAGGGGTATTTCTAACCACAGCAGGATGACTCCCATCTTCTCTGCACACGGGGCCATATCACTGGTGTTTTAACGATCTGAAGTGTCCTGCGTCATAACGAGAGCAGAAGCGTCCAGACAAACCGGAGTTGTTTTTTATGGCTGGCGCTGTTTCCCAATCAGAACAGCAGTTAAGGGCTCTTTGGATAAGATGTTGCATGTCAAAAGGCACTAAAGAAAACAACTGGTCTTAAAAGCTAATCGCCGTGCGCTGTCGTGATTGGGAGAGCAAAAAAATGTTAGCTAATATTTTAAATGTGAGTGAAGGGTCAACAGATGAACCGTATTGTAAACATACATGTCAGCAGGAGGGCAGGGTTGAAGATAAAATTAGAACCATGTGCTTCTCCATTTCTCATAAGGCACAGGGGTCGTGACCCCAACGGCTTAAAAGTCCCTCAACAGGGAAAAATACAATAATGTCATATGTCACGCAGGGAGATGCTGTGCTTATTAATTTTGTAAGGTACATGCAATTGCTAAGAATAATGTTTTGTGCTGTGAAGGAGAGAGAGTCTTTTAAGAACATCTGGTTTTTATCAAATAAAACTACTCTCGAATCAGGTCTTAACACAATACATGGAAATACAGTTAGAACTTACGATGAACTGTAACTAATCCCCCAAACTGTAGAATCAGCACAAATCACTGAATATGATATTTAGAGCAAATGAATACAGTCATCTGATAAACTTTGGAACTGCCTCATTGCTGCTATTTATTCAGTCATTAAAGAGCTGTACCCAAGTTAGCATCTGCCCCATTCCCCCCCTCATACCTGAGGAAGCTACAGGCTTTTTCTTGCCCCGTTAATGCATTTTAACCATTTCTTGCTGGGGTGCAAATATCTGACTGTTGTGCTGGTTTTGAAGCTAGAAAGGGAAGCACAGAGGAAGGACAGACCACTGCATCCAACTCGCTCCCCCTCCAGTAAAGACCAAGATGGCAAGGTAGTGTTTGAAGGAGAAGGCATCATTGTACATATGGCGGCTCCATGGTTCAGTGATGGTGATGGCAATGTGTTGGCACAGAGAGGTTAACCTTCAAATCCCCTACCCCAGAGCTTCATGCCCAAGAAACCTATGCATGTGCTGGAGAAGTCGTCCAGGAGTGATACCTCCCTGGAACAGCAGACACTTGTGGGTCTTGTCTCC
This sequence comes from Melanerpes formicivorus, assembly GCF_026170545.1. Classification (NCBI taxonomy): domain Eukaryota; kingdom Metazoa; phylum Chordata; class Aves; order Piciformes; family Picidae; genus Melanerpes; species Melanerpes formicivorus. The sequence continues at coordinate 13,938,270 of NW_027142368.1, read as the reverse complement.
TGAAAGAAAAGGGAAAAAAAAGGAAAGAAAAGAAGTTGTTTTTAGCATTTACTGTGCATCTGCTCTTATACAACAGTGTCCTCTAGAGGAGTAAATATAGGACAGAGAGAAAAAGGACGTGAGTTCTGATCTTGTTTTGGGTGATTTTTCATGTCCTAGTAGGAAAATCTCTCTGTTGCTTCCTCCTAGCACTAAAATGAAACACACCTGTTTCAAAGTTGATCTCTGAATGCAAGCTAGCTGAGCTTCTCTGGTTCTTTGACGATCCAGAAGCTGCATGGTTGTGGTAGAGGTGCACCACCAAATGGCAGGGTCCTCCTGACCTTTCCATTCCTCAGGGCACCGCAGTTCCAACCTCATTGTCTTCTCAAGCCAGCCTTCTCTTCACCTTTTCTACTTCCTATCACTGTGCCACTTGTTGTGTTTCTTGCCTGCCAGATAGCTGTCTGTTTTATCTCCCTTTATGTGCACTTCAGAGCTGAGGCCCTGAAGTGTCTGGGATGAAAATTGCCCTCAGAGGGGCCAAAGTGAGGAAGGAACTGGGTGTTCTACTCAATTGTGATGAAACCAAGCTCAACCTGTTTTCAGCTTTTTTCTCAAATGTGATTATTGAATGCCACCCAAGCCAAAACCACTTGTCTGTTGGCTTGCCTCTAATCCCTGTGCTCATGGATATGCAGGGGTCTATAATAGTTTGTTGTGGTATTCAGGAATATCGGGCTGGAAAGACCCACCCTCTGCCTTTGAGGCTAATCTTCCACAGTTGCAACCATAAGAGAGATGCCTAGCTCAGAAGTGCACAGACCTTCTGTTTCTGGAATCACAGCACAGAAAATGATCCCTTTTAGACTCTAAAATGCAGATCTATAGTGGAAGGTCAAAACCCAATGCTATAATGTGCCATAGGAATATAACAGGAGAGGTATCAAGGGCTTTACAAAACAAGATTGTGTGCAAAATAGAACCCCTAGGTGACAAAAGAGCTGACTAGTAACCTTTGCTTCTGAGGAAAGAGGGAAACCCCATGGTGTACCTGCCAGTATGATCTGAAGGAAAAAATCTGTGCTGTTTCCTGAGTGCCAGGGGTGTGTGCCAACTAGACACTGAAGGCAATGTAATGGAATGAAGCAGGTTGTCTGCATCTCCTGTTGCCAGTCTCCAGCTCAAAAGAGGGAGGAAAACATCAGAGACAAGGGTGACTAATTCTTCCTGGCCGCCACAAGGTATGAAAGCTTGAAGTTCATTTGGTATAAATACATTACAAAGAGCAATAGAATCCCCTTTCAAACTTCTTTGTATGTACCAATACACTGGATACCTACATTGTTCCTTCTAAATTGCTGTGATTGTCCTTAAGACACATAGGAAAAGGGTATCTGGGGAACTTGCAACCATGACTGGTCAGTAAGTTGTGTGTGTGCATGTGTTGAAACATATAAATGATGGACTCTAAGATGTATCTACATATGTACTTTAAAATCAAAGGAGAAGTGTCGAGGTTTAGGGTCTCACCAAGCCCTTATCCCTGTACTAGGCCTGGACAGACCTTTTGGAGTCCCTGTTTTCTTTGTTTAAGTAGCAAGATGGTGCAGCATGAAGACAGTCCAAGTAGATCTAAAATACAGGAATCACAGAATAACACTTGTTGGAAGAGACCTTGTAGATCATCCAGTGCAACATTTGACCCTGAACTGAAGGGTCAACACTAAACCGTGTCCCTAAGCACCAGGTCCACACACCGCTTGAACACCCCCACAGGGGTGGTCACTGCATCACCACCCTGGGCAGACCATTCCAGTGTTTGACAACTCTTTCAGTGAAGAAGTATTTCCTCATATCCAGCCTAATCTTCCCTTGGTGCAGTTTGTAATCTTCCCTCTAGTCCTGTCACTTGTCATCCAGGAGATGCTGGACCCCTCTTCAATTCAGCCTCCTTTCTCAGGGTTGTAGAGACCGATAAGGTCTCCTCTCAACCTCCTCTTCTCTAGACTGAACAACCTCAGCTCCTTCAAATGCCCCTTGTAGGCCATGTGCTCCAGGCCCTTCATGAGCCTCACTGCACTTCTCTGGACACACTCCAGCACCTCAAGATCCTTCCTATCATGAGGGGCCCAGAAGTGAACACAATATTTGAGGTGTGGCCTCACCAGTGCTGAGTACAGCATGGTACTACTACTAATGATACTACTTAACTTCTGACAGTTGTGTAACTTGACCTAGTTAGGATTTTAGGGAGTCGATCTGTGCCCCTACACTGACTTCCAGCATAAAAAAACCCTAGAGCCAGGCATGCTGTTGTCCTGTCACTTTTCATACTCAGCCATGGTAAGGGGTTTCATAAATCATAAGGATCCTATTAATATTTTAAACATTGTCAGATCTACCATACTCTGTTATGCCATTCAAGTTTTAATTTTCCCTCTTTAAGCCTCTTACAAATGCACATGGCTTAAAAGCTCATATAGCTGTCACTACTTCCCCCTGATTTCATTACCTGCAAATTCGTGATAGAAAGCTGTGCACTAAAACTACTGCATTGTGGAGGACTTCAAATGGTGTTTTGGATGGCTTCTCCTGGGTCACCTTGTTAAGGCAGTCAGCACTTACTTAAGCTGCCAGTCTTGTGTTCTAGTGGAAGTCACCACATTCTGTTCTCTGTGTGCTTAGAAGCTATCCAAACCCTGGGCATCTGCAGGAGCCCGGATGCACAGAGCATCAGTGATTCCACCACTCCTTGGAGCAACCAACAGCTCTAGAATCTTGACTGAATGTAAAATAACCAAAAGATGAGGCTAACCACGGGTCAGTGACTGAGAAATAGAAACCTTGCCCACCCCACAGAAATAAGAGGGCTCTGAGCTCTCGTACCCTTGCCCAATCACACGTAGATCTGTTGGGAAGCTGAACCAAATTGTAAATGAATCCAAACCCAAACCACAAATTGGCTTCTGGCACTTCAGAGATTTCTATTTAGGAGCCACCCAGTTATGGAGGCTCCACAACACCAAATTGGTGTTGTTACAATCATCATTTGTTCTACTTCTAAGACTGCTTCTGGCACCATGTAAGGCAAGAGGAGGCTCTGGGGAGACTTGGTAGCAGTTTTCCAGTACCTGAAGGGGACCTACAGGAAGGATGGGGAGAGACTGTTTTCAAGGGCCTACAGTGCCAGGATGAGGGTCAATGGCTTCAAACTAGAGAAGGGCAGATTTAGACTGGATATCAGGAAGAAATTCTGCACTATGAGGGCAGTGGAACACTGGAACAGGTTGCCCAGGGACATGGTTGAGGTTCTTTCCTTGGGGATATTCAACCTAAGACTTGACAAGGCCCTGGGCAGCCTGATCTAGTTGGGGATGTCCCTGCTGACTGCAGGGATATCAGACTGGATGACCTTTGGAGGTCCCTTCTGGCCTGGACCATTCTATGATTTGAAGCACAATTAACAGAGTGAAAGGCAATGAAATATTGTTTGAAAGTGTTCTATTATTGTGATCCCCTAGCTTCTCTTTCCTGACTAGTCCAGCTTTCTCATTGGAAAACCCTTTTTCCTTCTTCTGATTCTCTTTAGGTTTTGTTTTTTTCCTTTCTGTTCAATGCCATCCACATAAGCTTTGATAATGAAATTTGGGGAGCATATGAAACGGTATTCTTTTTATTTGAGAAGAATGAGCATGTCTTCATAGTTTGTTGGAAAGCTGTCACAGAACTATCTCTGTTTTGAAAGGTTTTTTTGTATTTTGTTGTTGTTCACTGCTGAGATAAAGGTGCTCCAGGTAAAGAATTACCAAAAGCCTGTAGATACTAGAAAGTTGTGTTGATGAACATTCCTGTGCTGGGGAAGGAAAAGGATGAGCACTGAAATCTTCCTGGGTGTGCAGCTGAGGTGTAAATGTTTGGATTGTTGCAGTTGGGAGCTGTGATGGTTTAACCCAAGCAATTACTTTCTATTCTTGCCTCTCTTTAAGCTGCAGGTCTGTAGGAACCACTGCCTCATCTGAAGTAGGTTAGAGCTAGTAGGTTGTCCCTGTTCCCATCAGATTTTGGACAACATGTTTAGCTTTTGAGCTGGAAAAGACCATACCCACAGCCTCAAAGGGCTGCTAGCTGTTGGCCTGTTGATTGTGATACGGCAGTGCAGCTGAAACAGAGGCAGAGCGATGATAAGATTCTGGTTTCTTCAGTCAGTCAGAACCTTACTCACTGCAGCAGGGCAAAGGTTTCAACCCAGAGGGAGGGTGATTCATCTTGACTCTCCGGGTATTTTACTCTAAGTGGTGACCTCTGATCTCTGAAGTCTAGACTCAATGATCAAGGGAGGGGGAAAAGGCATATCTAGAGTATGATGCATCATCTCATCCCAAAATAGGCACGTAAAGTAAATTGCGTGGACGGCGACCTAGCTCCCATTTCTGTCCGCTGACTATAAAACGCATCAGTGCAACCAGCTCCAAAACACACATCCCTGTTGATGCCTGCAGAAAAGTCATTTGCTGGAGAGGACTGAAATTACATGGGAAAATGTCCCCCTCATGGTGTTTAGGTGGGAAGTCCCTATAGCCATGCTGTTACATTATTTACAACAATACATACAGCCATATTCAGCAACATTCCTATGTGTGAGACTCAGGAGTGACTCATGGATCAGGATTCTCTCTTTGTGGTTCCTAACTGGGGAGGAGATCATAGGATGTGAGGGGCTGGAAGGAATCTCTGAAGATCAGCTAGTCCAACCCCCCTTGCCAGAGCAGGACCATAGAATCCAGCACAGGTCACGCAGGAATGCATCCAGGCAGGTCTTGAAAGTCTCAGGAGAAGGAGACTCCACAACCTCCCTGGGCAACTTGCCTGATCTTAGAAAGTAGTTCTTCACAGAAAAAAAGACTGCCCATTGGAATGGGATGCCCAGGGAGGTGGTGGGGTCAGCATTCCTGGAGGCGTTTAAGAAGAGACTGGATGAGGCACTTAGTGCCATGGTCTAGTTGATTAGATAAGGTTGGGTGATTGGTTGGACTTGGTGATCTTGGAGGTCTCTTCCAACCTGGTTGATTCTGTGATGTCCATTCAAAAATGAAAACAAAACCAACCAAACAAAACCCACAAAAAACCCAACCAACCAACCCAACGCTTCTCTTTCTGAGCTCATTCATGGCATGAGGGAGGGAGATGCCTGTTCTGTCTGCTCTGCGTGGCATCATTTTGGCCGGGGGGGGGGGGGGGGGGGGAGGGTGGGCTCCTGGCAGGTTCAGCCTGTGTGCAGTGGTTGTGCTGCTACAATTTGCTCTGCTTTTCGAGGGAGAATGTTTGCAAAAGCAGGCTGACAGAAAAGAATTTTTTTAAGTAAATAAAGGACTGCCTTAATTTTTATCGTGCGTACAAAACTGCGGCTCGAAACATAATTTTTGCCTGCTCTGTGCATTCTCAAAAGCTCTGGGCTGCCGTATTTCTAGTGCACTATTGCACCCAGGCTTCACTGCTGGAGAGCACAGAGATTGTTTTCTGGGTTTCCTTTTCAACCCAGAGTGAGAGAGGCGTTTGCCATTGGAATGGGCTGCCCAGGGAGGTGGTGGAGTCACCATCCCTGGAAGTGTTCAAGAGGGGATTGGACGTGGCACTTGGTGCCGTGGTTTAGTCATGAGGTCTGTGGTGACGGGTTGGACTTGAGGATTTTTGAGCTGTCTTCCAACCTTGGTGATTCTGTGTGAAACTGGGGGTGGGGTGGGGTGGGGTGTAAACTGGGGATAGCACTAAGGGCTAGATATAAGTGCAAATTTTGAAGACCAGAAAATCCTCCCAGCAGATAGAGTTCTGTACGGCAGAACTGATGCTTCACGTCACTTGGTAAATACTTAGTGCTGCTACTACAAAACAAACAGTAGGATTCCTCTTTAAAACATCCACAGGTTGAAAACCTTGAATGAGCAGCTCTAGAAGGATTTTTCAGAACTGCTTCAGTCTGATGTATCTCACTGTAAAAATCTTTCCATATTCATATTTGTTTTTTGGCTGAAGAAGTTAAACAGTGGTCTGGCTGCTAGTACAAAGTGTTCTGTCTCCCTTCCCCTCCTGCCTTCCTGCATTGCCACAGCTCCAAAGTGAGGGAGGAGTCCGGAGACGGAGCAGAATCAAATGCAGGTGGGGACTGTACGCTCACCAGCCAAGACAAACAGTGCTCATGCTGTCTTCTATCTTTTTTTTTTCCCCCTTTCTTTTTTTCTTTTTAACTTTTTGTATTATTTTTTCTTCCTCTGAACTGTCCTACATTTGAAGCTGTCAGCCTGTTTGGAGCTGCTGGTGCCTGCAGTGGTCCCAGTTGCTGCAGCATTGCGTCTCCCTGCCGCAGGCAAGCACACACTCTTCTTTCTTTTACATTCTGTCCTCCCCCTCACCCCCATCTCCACCCCCCCCAAAAAAATCTTTTTCCTCCAAAGATTCAGTTTTAAAAGGAAGGAAAAAAAAAAAAAACCACCACCAAAAAGAACCCACCAAAAAAAAAAAACCCACAACTTAATGCAGCGAATAATGGAGCAGTGCAGAGAGCGTGCTAACAAAGCCAGGAGAAACTTGGCCAGCTTTCAGCTTTGTTACAGGCTCAAAGCTCAGTCCAGGTGTGTGGAAAATTTTGTGACTGTTCTCCAGACTGCTCAGCCGAACTGGGCCCTCTTGCACTCAAACTGGAGCTGCTTGCTGGTTTCACATGGCAACATGAGGCGAATCCAGCTCCCGTGTGGTTTGTGGGTCAAAACCTCACGCTGATACCGAGGGACTCCCAACCCTCAGCCCACAAACCCAACCAAAGCAAAAGATTTACACAAAGGCTGCGTCCCAGAGTGCTGGATTTGACAGATCATTTTCCCTTTAAGCCTCCACTTTTAATTATAAAAAAAGCTGATTATTAAATTTTTTTGTCAGAAAATTGTACTGACATTTTGCACCCAAGACACAGTTAGCCTCTCTTACCTCATCCAAAGACATATGGTGAAAAAGTTATGCTGCAGTAGAAGGAACTAAAACTAATCTGATCTTTTGTTGGCTAATTTGTTCCTTCAGGCAGCTTTTTGCCACCTGATCTTTCTCCCGGGCCCAGCTCTGCCCCTGCAAGGTCTGTCTTTCCTGTTACTGAGCTTTACCACACACTGCAGAAAGTAGTTTCCCAGGATCTCAAGAGCAGTGGCCACAGAAGCAGAGCTCCTGGAGTGGTACATGTGCATGTAACCAATCCTCCCCTGCAGTCACTTTTTCTGCGCTCTAATGCAAACCTCCCCCGGGTGTCCCTGAAGCAGCACAAGGTGACTGCTGTTGGAGAGACTTGCCATGCTTCATCATGAAGGGTGGTTGATCTTTCTTTATTTGTTGTCTCCTTAAATTTGAAATGCAAGTCATAAATCCTGGAAATACAGAATCCATACTGGCTGCTCCCTTGTTTCAGCAGCACAGGATGGAAGCAGAGTCATTGGGACATAGGCTGTGTGTGGGACCTCCCATCTGACATCCTGCCCACCCATCCTCTCCCTGCTCCCACTCTTTACACCTCCCTGCCAGCTCACCATGGTATCTCATTCCCTCCCCAAACAATTACATGAAGCTCAGGATCACCTTGGAGAAGCAGAAGGCATTATCAGGTTGTGGGTTTTTTTTAATCTGATCCTCAAAGAGCCTCAAAGGCTTCCTTGTCATCAGCTAGGGAAAACAGCCTTCTGCCATCCTTATGTCCTCACTGAGAGGTGATAGAGGATTCTGTGGGTGCAGAGGAAAACTTTTGCCAGCACTGAATCAACACCCAGCTCCCATGCCAGCAAGAAGCCACTCCCCAGAGCCAGCACCCACAATCTGCTCAGCATTCCTTGCTTGCACTCAGAGCCCAGCTGCCTTTAGTGCTTCAGGCAGTTGCAGAGTATGGTTGTTCCTCCCCATTTTCCCTTGCCTGCATAGCAATGTATAGATCAAAATCTCTAACATTTCAGTCTGTGAAATCCTTCTTAGTGCACAGCTAGTAATTTTCTGCATTACTGGAAGTATCCAGGTGCTTTAAAAGTGCATCCCACAGGGAGCAGAGGGCGAGTACCCAGCCTGGAAGGGCAGGAGTTGTGCTACATGTGTGGCAGTGTCCTCACACAGGAGAACGCTGTGACAACGGCAGTCCTTTATGATCCTTCTGCTTCAGGAATGTTTGCTGATAGCCTAATACACTGCAAGGATTGCAGCACCAACTAGCAAAGGGAGAAGGGGGGGTGGGGGGTGGGAAATGCTGTTAACTGAAGGAGCCAAAGATTCCTCTGTAAACTCTTGTTGCTTTCGCCACGCTCAGTGGGACATTAGGATGGGCAGTGGAGTGTATGGTGACATGGAGACATAAACTCCCAGTGAGAGCTGCTACTAATACTCAACACTTTACCTGAGTAATTTTGAAGGATGACTATCAAGATACACATATTTTTTTTTTAAGTACTTTCTTCTTTCCTTTCTCTCCCTTTTTATTTTTCCTTTTAAATCCTGGGTTAATGCAGTTGTTCTAAATCTTGTTTAACTTTGTTCTGCTTGCTCAATTTGGGAGAATTTAACTTGTCAGACTTTGTTACACTGAAGATCCTCTTTCCTGCCTCACAAGTTAGTGCAGAGGGATTGCAAAAGCTCTAGGGGGAAAGTCAGCTTAATGAGCGATGAAAACACTCCTAAGGATGTTAAGATTTTGGATTTTGTTTGCTTTTGGGGTTTTTTAACAATATCTAATGTTAGTTTGACTGCTAACTTACTTGATATTGTTTGGCCTCCAAAAAAAGTAATGGTATTACAGCAGCTTAGGTCTGACTGGTTGCTGTGGTGCTTTAGCTCAGAGCAGGAATGCACTTTTGGAACAGCCATCTGACAATCCCCCTTCCTTACAGTTTTGGTTTTGTTGAGAGCAGTTTCAGAATGTGTTATGAATGGAATCAGGCTGTACATGTGCTCCAGGAGTACATTTAGCACACACTCCCACCCCTACAGGACATTCTCTTCCTGGGTCTGGACTAGAGCTAGTTTGGAGACGTTCTTCACTGTGAAGATGATGAGTCAGGCACGGGATGCCCCAGAGAAGTTGTGGATACCCCTTCCCTGGAAGTGCTCAAGGCTGGGTTGGATGAGGCTTTGAGCAACCTGGTCTAGTAGAAAGTGTACCTGCACATGGCCTGGGATTGGAACTAAGTGATCTTTAAGATGCCTTCCAACCCAAACTATTCTATGATTCTAATGACACCTCCAGAACTGTGTGGTGGTGATGATGGCTCTGCCACACCAGCTGCTTTGCTGCAGAGGTCTTTCTTGCCTGCTCTGCCTCACTTGCTGATGCAGAGACAGCCACTGGTTCCCAAACTCAGAAAGCTCTCTCCCCTTTCCTTTTGTTCTGTGCCAAAGGGAATGCTCAGTTTGAATGATAAGAGGGAGAGCATTCACTTAGCTCTGTCTTCTTTTGTTATTATGCTTTATGCAGTTATTATTCCTAGCTAAAAAAAGGTAGCTCTGTGGTTAGAACCCCTTGGACTCAGCTGGCCTAGATTCAGTTTCTATTCCTATATATATCCCTGCATTATTTTAGGCAAAGCTATATACAAGCTTGAGTCCCTGTTTACCACGGGAGGGGATGTGTTGGTCAGAAGGGAAATCCATCCAGCTGAGTGTCCTGCTTGCAGCAGTGAACAGAATGGAGAAGAAAACTTTCTGCACAAAGCCACTCTGACACGCAAGTCCCCCTCTGCACAGCACCCCATGCTCTAGATTCGATTGTTCTTGGGGAGTTCAGCAACAATTACATCAATGTTTGTCATGCTGGTGAACTTCTGGTATCTTTGTAGGAAAAATTACACCGGGTAGTTAGTGAGTGGTGAGTTGTGTTGAAGTTCTTGGAGGCTCAGCGAGT